>NC_080112.1:20623182-21223182 GCF_950005125.1 Chionomys nivalis | reverse complement strand
TGGGATTCTTCCGGCTGCATAGCTAGTGTCTCACATGGAGCCCTGACTACATGCTCAAGAGACATTCGTGGAGTCAGCTGAAACTTAGATAAATGAGATGGAATTAGGGAAAAGTGAAGAGAGTTTCACACAAAGGCCATAAAACGTGCAGAAACTCAGCTGTGAGCCCAACACACTCAGGAGCCTGAAGCAAGAGGACTGATGCAAGCCCCAGGTCAGCCTGGACTGGAGTGAGGCTCTGGCTCCAAACACCAGAGAAGCAAATCAAAACCCAAAACCTTCAGACATGTAGGAAATTATCAAAGAATTTTTTTAAAGGAAAAACAAAACAAAACAAAAAACCTCCAGAGGCTCAATGGACCAAGCCAACAGTCTTACAATGTTTTCAACTTTAACTCAAGCACTGAGGTTAGAAAGGCTAGCACAGAGACAGATCATAAAGAGCCCCGCTGAACTTCCATGTTAAAGAAGGTAAACTTTCTTTTGAACCCATGGGGACTTGAAAGATTCTAAACATGTGAAAGATATGATTCAATTTCCCAAGATATAGACTGGCCAGGTGTGGTGGCACATGCTTGGCACTCAAGAAACAGTCACAGAAGGATCACAAGTTCAAGGCCTGCCTGGAATACCTTGTCTCAAATGGGCGGTGGGGGCTGGAGAGATGGCTTAGTGGTTAAGAGGGCTGGCTGCTCTCTCACAGGACCCAGGTTCAATTCCCAGCAACCACGTGCTGGCTCACAACCATTTATAATGGATCTCTCTGATGCTCTCTTTTGTCATGCAAGCATACATGCAAATAGAGCGCTCATATACATAAAATGCATGAATAAACAACTCTTTTTTAAAAAATAGAGATTGCAAGCCAGGTGGTGGTGGGGCACGCCTTTAATCCCAGCACTTGGAGGCAGAGGCAGGTGGGATCTCTGAGAGTTCTGGGCCAACCCAGTTTACAAAGCAAGTTGTTCCAGGGCAGTCTCCAAAGCTACACAGAGAAACCCTGTCTTGAAAACCCAAATAATAATAATAATAATATAGACTGCATACAGTATAAAGAATAGATTCTAGGACTACTTGCCTTCCAAGTGAGCGCATTTTGCCTAGCTTGCATGAGACCCTGGGTTTGATGCCCAGAGATGAAAAATAATTAAGACCAAGAGTGAAATAGGGAAACTATGAAGGTAATGCAGATTAGAAATTGTGCTGGCCTACACCAGGGCAGTGGCAATGGAAATCAAGAGATTGTATAAATAGACTTTGGAGATAGTCCTGTAAATGACAGCACTTGGTAATTGCATGGGTGTATAGGAGAGAGAGAGAGAGAGAGAGAGAGAGAGAGAGAGAGAGAGAGAGGAGCCAGGATATAGCCCAGGTTTCTACTTTGACCTAGCTCCTTCACTTAGGTGAGGTACAAAAACACAAACTCATTGAGGATGTCTTGAGTTAGGGAAGAACTGAGATTTTAGGTTTCTCTATGATATGCAAGCAACACTGTCTTATAAACAGCTGAATGTCGGGCAGGAGAAATGTCTGGATTTGACGTATTTAAGAGTAATCAGTCGAGAACTGATAATCAAAGCCGTGGAAGCAAATGAGATATTGAGGGAAAGACCAGAAAGATAGCACAAGAGAAGACAAGAGAGCTCAGGTCAAAGATCCCAAGAGACTAGGGATAACCTGAAAAGGAAGAAAGGAGAAAAATAAACATGGCATTATGTCATAGGGAAGCAATTTCAGGAGGAGGGAGTGGTCACTAGCGCTACCTAAATGCTACCCAAAAGCCAAGTAGGATGACCTCTGAAAGATTCTTTTGTTATTTCGTGACATAAACTGTGGCAGACCTTGATAAAAAAAAAAAAAAGCAGTTGTGTGGGGGGGGTAGCAGAGGTGAGTTGGAGCAGGGTTAAAGGTAAGTGGGAGGTAGGAAATGAGGTAGCTGAGTGTGAGCAAGTCTTGAGTCATTTGTAAGGAGAAAAGAGAATTTTTGGTGCTTGTTTTTTAGATGAAAGATACCTGAGTGTATTTAAAGTCGTTGAGTAGGAACACGGGACAACTTCAGAGGTTTGTGGCAAGAACTCAAGGCCTCTGCTCTGATGTCTTCTGTTTCCTCCACGCCGTAAGAGGTAGGCTCTATCTGCTGAATACTAAGGGGCAAACCAAGATGTTGGGGAGACTATATTTGAAATGGCCACTGTGGGTGAGCGTTAACTAGGGAATGGTGGGGAAATGGAAGAGAAAATTGACTACTAATAGGGAAATGGGTCAGTTCTGAGGGACTCATAGAAGCTGGGAAATGAGGGTTTATCATGAGGCAAATCTAGAAAAACGGTATAGTGTTATTCAGTAATGTTCAGCTGCCTGGGCACAAGGATGGGGAAAATAAGGCAAACAGGTGGACTCATTCAGGATTGAGTTATTGCCAGTCGGATAACGGACAAAACAAGGAATAAAGTCTAAAAGAGTGGGAAAGTAAAGGACGACGAGATCTGGTCTGAGGAATGAAGAGTAGTAAAGGATCACTATGAGCCAAGCCTAGCTTAATAACTCTGAAATACGTGGAAAGGCTTCTGGGAAACAGAGTGATGGGAGAGCGGAAGAAGATATGAGATGCAACGGAAGGGTCGCTTTTGGAAATTGAGCCGGGAGATTTGCATCTAGGGGACCACGGAAAGCTGGGAAGGAAAGCTGAAGGGAAGTTCAGGGCCAGCAGAAGGAGGGCCTTAAACTCCTGCTAGAGGTGAAACTGGCCCAAGCGAGGGGGCGTGGCTAAGCTCAAATCCCGACGAGGGGGCGGGACTCTAGTAACTGGGTCCCAGCGCCGCGGTGGCTGCGGCTGTCTCAGCAACGGCTCGCGCCTCCCCACCCCCCCACCCCCGCCCCCAGTTCCCAGGGCTCTTCCCGCCCGCCGCGGCGGAGACCCAGACCGAAGGCGGAGAAGCTTGGTCCGGCCCGTTCCTCTGCCCGCGCGGCTGGAGCATCGTCCTGGAACACTGCCTGAAGGCAAGCCTAGCAGAAGGGGAGCGCGGCACACGCGCGCCTCCCGGCCACGGCCGTCCTCTCTTCCCTCCTTCCTCTCCTCTCTCCCCTCCCCTCTCCTCCGCCCCCAGCCTCCGCTGCGGCGGGAGGAAGAACCCTTCCCGACCAGCCCAGAGAACCCAGGTCGATTCTCATTCCGGGAGAAAGGAGAGACCCCCGCGCCGGGATCCGGCTGGCCGCTCGCCCCCGGCCACGGAAGTGACCGGCCGTCCATCGGGAGAGCCCGCTCCTAGCGCAGCCCCCGACCCTCCGCCCAGCCGCAGCCGCATAGACAGCGCTCCCCAGTGGGCCCCCGGCCCCGCCGAGCCCACTCCCCGCTTGGGGCCAGGGCCGGCGATGCCTGGCGCGGCAACGGCGGTAGCCGCGGCTGCTGCTGCTGCTGCTGCTGCCGCCACGGCTGCTGGCCGGAGCCCGGGTCGGGGGCTCGAATCTCCGCAGTGGGGCTGAGCCCGCAGCCCCGCCCCCCGAGCCTGAGGCCGCTGCTCCGCCGGGCGCCGGGCCTTCTCCGCCCGCGCCTCCGCCCCAGGAACTGGAGCCAAGCGGGGAGCCCGGGCCCCGCGCCCAGGCCCGGACCATGCATGGCCACCGAGTCCCGGGGGGCCCTGGGCCTTCGGATCCCGAACGCTCGGCGACGAATACCCCTGGCGCGGCTCCACTGGCCTGTGCCGACTCGGACCCTGGAGTCTTGGAACCCGGTCTGCCGGTGCGCAGGGGCTCAGGCTCGGCTCTTGGAGGCCCTTTGGATCCTCAGTTTGTCGGACCCTCTGACGCCAGCTTGGGGGCCCCTCCAAGCTCCCGGGTCTTGCCCTGCGGCCCTAGTCCACAGCACCACCGGGCCCTGCGCTTCTCCTACCACCTGGAGGGCTCGCAGCCTCGGCCTGGTGAGTGATCCAGACAGCATGGGAACCTGGGCCAAGGCCTGGTACTGGGAACGGGTTCTTGTTATAGGGGTTGGGGCCGACATGCTTACTGTAGCCCCTTGGGTCTCCTAAAACCCTATTCCTCCCCCTCCCGCAGCCTTCTGTCCAGTTCTTTCAGCCTTTGCTCCTTGCTCTTCTCTTTCCCTTGCGCCCTCAGTCCTTAAGACTCCTTTCTCTTCTAACTGCTGAGGCTAACAGGAGAGGAAGCACTCCCAAGAAAAGGGGGCAGGATTTCAAGGCAGCAATGGGGATGCGGTTGAGGAATAGGAGAAAAGAAGTCTCCCATTAGCTAAGTGCCTACATTTGTGTGTGACTCTGAACTGGGTACTTTTACAAGGCTTCTTGTTTCAGCTTCAGGAGCCATCTGAAGTGGATATCATCAACCACATTTTTTGGGGTGCAAACCAAGGCTCTGAGAAGTAACTTGTCCAAGGTCACACTGTCATTATGGAGCCTGGATTCAAAACCAGAGTAGAGTCCAAAATCCGTGGTCTTTCTGCTCCCCTAAACTGAGTCTGGAGAGTAATGCCAAGCTTTCTACTTATGTGATTACCCCCTATAGTTTTCAGTAGCCCTGAAGTATGAGGACGAGAGAGAGGGAGGGAGATGGTGGGCTGATCCTAGATTGTGCTTTTGCTAGGTGTGTGTGATCAGAGTACACAGTGGCGAGAAAAGGTAGGAGGTGCTGATGAGAGAGAAAGGTAGAGATGAGCCTGAAGGGGCTGGCAGGTAGAAAGAGAGTTGAAAGGTCAGAAGGGACAGCTGCAGGGCCAGCAGATTGTTTGGACAGATAATCAGGATGGTTGCTTGGGTTTGCAGTGGTGAACAAGTCTAGGTCAGGCTGGGGCCACAGATCTGGCTGGCCCTTTTCATAGCCCTGAGTACCTGAGCAGCCTAGTAGAGCCTCTAGGATATTCTCACGTGGGCCTGAGTCTAGGAGCCTTGAAGGAAGAGCAGTGCCTACCTGCCCTGTCTTCCCTGGGACTGAAGGAGGTGGTGAGAGGCTCACTGCTTCCAGGGCTTACATCTCAGTTTCCACAGGTCACAAGGACTGTGGATGGCTCAGTACCAGGTAGCAGTAACAGTTAGTGAAGCATAAAACACGGACAGGATGTGCCTCTCGCTGCTGTCTGTTCTCTGGATAGTTATGGAGCCTCTGGGAGAGTTCAGCACACACACACACACACACACACACACACACACACCCTTGTGAGCTGGAGGTAGCCAGCTCACAACCCTTTAATGCCCTGCTCTGCTTGTTGCTTCTGCTGGCTTTCCAAACTCCCCTGGACACATGCTGTGGAGAGGGGGCTACCCATCCACACTTTCTTTTAGCTCCTCCCTTCAGATCCCCAGACACCCACAACTCTCCCAGTGCAGAGCCTTTGCATTTGCTTTGCCTTCTGCTTGCAAGCCCTTCACTCAGCCCTCCACCTGGCTTGCTCCTCATCTTTCTGGTCTCAGCTCAAATGTCCCCTCTGAGAGACCTTCCCTGACCACTTTTAAGTAGGGCCCCTCTTGTGACTCTCCATCACAGCTGCCAGTGTGTGTCTATCCTTACATTTAATACAGTCTGAAAGTGCCCTCTTGTTTGTGTCTACTTGGTTATTGCTGCTTTTAATGCCGCCAGAATGTGAGCTCCTTGAGGGCAAGGGGGTCGTGTCTGTTGCTTTGTTCTGTACTGTATACCTAAGGGACTAGTTTAGTAGCTAGTACATAACAGGTACTCAATAAATCCTTCTTCAACAAATGTCTGACTAGATGGTAAGGGACCACACAGTAGGCCCTCTGTAACTATTGCCTAACAGTGAGTTCCCACCCAGCAAATACTCTTGATCTGGGACTCAGTAGCTAGGAAGGTCTTGACCCTTGCTCTCTGCCCCCTCTCTAGTCAACACGGGGTTGATACTGAGCTTGCTTTTCTATTCCGCCAGTTCCTCTGAATTCCAAAGCAGAGTACTCTTCCCAAACCATTCCCCTCTTCTCTCCACATCAATACAGGGTTCTCAGGATCCTTTTCCCCAGTTATATCTTTGGCTCTACAATGGCACGGTGAGTGTCTTTTTTTTTCACTCTTTTTTTTTGAGACAGGGTTTCTCAGTGTAGCCCTGGCTATCCTGGAACTCACTCTGTAGACCAGACTGACCTCACAGAGATCTGCCTGCTTCTGCCTCCCAAGTGCTGGGATTAAAGGCATGTGCCACCAATGCCCAGCGGGAGTCTTTTATTTTAGTAAAAAGTAAAGATTGGGATTAAAAAGGGTGTCAGGGAAAGACTTGGCCTCCCATCTAGTCATTCCTAACTTACTCACTATGTGGCCCTGGATGAATGGGTTCAGTTCTTGGTGCCCTCATCTAGAGAATGATATCTAGGAATCTGTAAGATTCTTGTTTGCAAAGTCCTCACCCACTGAGGACTTAAAGAATAAAGCATGAAGAGAGAAAACCCTTTTGAAGAAGAGGCCGAGGAATTTCTCAAGTCCTGACAAGGCGGGCAGTGGGCCATGTGATTCACAGTAGCATGGGTTGTGAAAGGCCCGCCTCCTCCTCTTCACAGTCAGCCCAGGGGTAGGCACAAGTGACTTGCTTCTCTCTCCACAGGACTTGCCTATAATTGGCTCAAAATGGGCAGAATTGGTGGTGGGAGGGTGTGTGTATAAGAGGGAGAGCAGGAAGGAGGGGGAGAAAGACAGAGATACACAGAGAGAGACAGAGATGTGAACTTCAATTAAAGGACTAGAGACGCTTCAGCCCACATGTTAAGATATTCATGTGCCTTCTGATTTCCTCCTTCAGACTCCTGAAGATTTTATTGAATCACCAGCCTTTGGTCCCAGTGGCATATCCCAGAGCAGCAGGGGGTGGATGGTGTGAAAATAATAATTATGTCTTATCCATGTGAAGGGCTGAGTTACCTCCGGGCCCTTTCTTTTTGTTCCTCTGTCTAGTTCCTGCTCATTTTCTAGGCTGATAAAGCCCAAGGTTTCCTTGGGTCACTGGGATAACCCGGTGAAATACCAGAGGTGGTGTCGGGAGGGTTCCAGGTGAAAGTTTATGCATATAGGGATTTGGAAGTCCTACTGTAATCCTCATGGCTGAGGCCTAGAATATCTTCCCACATGCTGGAGCTTGGAGAGAGTTTGGAGCCAAAGAAGTTGGATTTGATGTTAGTGCTGTTTGTTTATTTGGTTTGAATTTTGGTTTGTTGAGACAGGGCTTCTCTGTGTTGCCCAGGCTGTCCTGAAACTCGCTCTGTAGACAAGGCTGGCCTTGAACTCACAGAGATCCACCTGCCTCTGCCTCCTGAGCGCTGGGATCAGCTGTTTTGTGGGGAGTGAGAGAACAACCAATGAAAGTAGCAGAAAGGGCTAGTTTGTTCTTATTTGGTCACATCTTCAGAGACCAAAGAGTTAAATGCTGCAGAGGTCCCTAGACACTGGCTGATTCTGGGTTTCTTACCCTCAGTAAGCCTAAGAATCTTTTGTTGACCTTGAAGAATAAATGTCTTCTCAGCTTCAGAGCCTTGGAGTTAGAATCCAGGAAATCTGGTTTCAAGAAAGATTTTCAGAAAGGGACAGATATAGTGGCACACACCTTTAATTCGAGGCAGAGGCAGTAGGATCTCTGGGTTCCAGGCCAGCCAGGGTTACATAGTGAGACCCTGTCTCAACAGCAGCAACAAAAGATTCTCAGACGGTTTTGGTGTATAGCCTAGGGCTCATTTTTCCAGTTGAGTCAAAGGAGACCCAGAGAGGCAGTGATTCAGCCATGGTCCTATAGTGAATGAGCATTGTCTCTGAAGTCTTCCTCCCAGAGTCATAGATGAATGTCCCTTAACTCCAAGCCCAGAAGGGAAGCATAGGTTGTAAGAAAGTGAGTTAAGACAGTTAAGATTCTGGAACTCTAGCCGGGCGGTGGTGGCATACACCTTTAATCCCAGCACTCGGGAGGCAGAAGCAGGTGGATCTCTGTGAGTTCGAGACCAGCCTGGTCTACAGAGCTAGTTCCAGGACAGGCTCCAAAGCCACAGAGAAACCCTGTCTCGAAAAACAAAAAAAAAAAAAAAAAAAAAAAAAAGATTCTGGAACTCTAAGCATAGGAAATTTGGTATCAGCAGTGCCCAATGAAAGGCCCTGGCCTGTCCCGTGGGAAGTGACTTTGAAGTATATGTCCTAAGGCTCATAGACCTAGAAAACGTGGGGGGTCAGTTCAGCTAGAAGGTCTGGTGTCAGCAAAGACACGCAAACACTGATTAGGGGACCAGTACTAGGCAAGAGTGGAGGGAAAAGACTAGCAAAGGGACTTGGTCCTGAGGGCAAGCAGGATCCATCCAGGGCTTATTCATGGGGAAATGATGTGCTAGGTGCTAGGATTTAAAAGTTTCATGGGTGCACATGGAAAATGGATGGAAGGGATTAAAGAGCAGAAGCCTATGCTCGCTTCAGTAGCATGTATACAGAGAAGATTGGCATGGCCCCTGCGCAAGGACGACACGCATTGAGTCAAATGGTAGTGGCGCATGCATTTAGTCCCGGCACTCCGGGACTGTGAGTTTGCGGGCAGCCTGGTCTACAGAGCCAGTTCTAGGACAACCAAGGCTACACAAGGAGGCCCTGTCTCAAAAAACAAAACAAACTAAAAACGTGGAAGTGCATGAAGGGGACAAACTTGTGGGTGTCATATATTTTGTGAAAGGTAATGGTAGCTTAGGTTAAATTGTAACAAGTGTATCAGAAGAATATTTAAGTGCCAACATAAATAAGCCTTGGTGATGGCTGGAGAGGCCAAGAAAGGAGGGAGAATCCAGGACGGTTTTGGATAGTTTTCTGAAACCAGCTAAGTGACCTAGTGGTTGATAGTGGAGCCGTCTACACAAGAGGGGGTTTAGGAGAATGTGATGAGTTGTGTTTGAGACTCGCTGAGTTTGAGGCCTAGAAAGATAGCAAGGTAGTGATGGTTAGCAGACATTTGGATTTAGCATTATAAATCTCCAGAAAGATTTCTATGTGAGAGATGTTTGGGAGTGTTCACCACCAACATATACCATAGACCTCCAGGTAGCTCTTATGCAGGGTATGTGTGGTCCAGAGGATCTGTTGCATCCTTGAAGGCATATGCCGAGGTCAGTAAAGCCATATTCTGATAAGTCTCTTTGTGTGTGGCAACTTGAAAAACATTTGCACGGAGCTGAGGCCTATTACACACACATTGGGGATAGCTGGCTTTTGCAAAGAACTGAAAGGCAAATCAAATATTGCCATCAAAATATTTGTGTGGCTCCTTCCTTATTTTCCATGGTGAGTGCATCTGAGAGCTCAGGAGATTTTTTGTCTTATTTCTTGGAGGAAAACAGAGGGGTCTCAGGCTGAGCTAAGTGGTGAGATTTGGAGAATATTTGGAGAGTCAAGTAGGTTCAGGAAACATCTTAGATTTGTTTTCTAGTCAGCTGGAGCTTTTTAATCAAACAATAAAATAATCAAGACTGGGTAGGTGGACAGAAGGGCTTTCCCCATTAAAGGAATTGAAAGTTTCAAATGTAGCTGATGGCACTCCACTCTTCAGCCCTTTCAGATGCCCTGTCCCGAGGAGGGCCCAGCTAGGGCTCCCTCCTCCCTCAAGAGTGAGTGACAGCTAACTGTACCCTACACAGACAGAAGCAGTGGCTTTCTGCAGCCAGTTCGCTAAATGCCTTAGGCAGATGTGGTGCTGGCCAGACGCTGGCTGGGTGGGGCTAGGACCTGTCTGGAATAAGGGCAGGAAGCGCAGCCTGTCATTGGCTAGCCACATGGATTTAAGTTCCTTAATGCAGAGAGAACAGACACCCCTGAAGTCACAAATCCAGTCCTTCAGGACTCTAGTATCCAGTTCCTTGAACCTGGAAGGCATACCTCCAGCAGAACTGGAGTCAAGGTTATAGGGCATCCACTGAGGAACCTCAGCACTCCTGGATCCGCCGTTCATTGTACTCCCAGGCCTCACTTCCCAATTCAGGGCTTCAGGTTCCCCATTTCCAATATTTCTTATGCTATTTGCCTGGGATACAATCTGACAACCAGAAATACTTTGTGAACCTGTAGGAGAGAAAGGTGGGGAAAGGAGGCTATTTTCTTACCATGTCTTCTGAGTGCCTACAGTGTGTTCCGCTTCGTGATCTGTGCTGAGATGTGCCCTGTCCTCATGGAGCTCACATCTAGCAGGAAAGCTACATTGCAAGTCATTCCCAGCATAGATGTTTCAGGGACGCATGGAGAGGAGGCAGAGCAGACATTTATGTTAAGTCCTGAAGGATAACTAGATGGCCAGAGGTAAGGAGATGTGGGAAAAGAGTTCAGGCTGCAGGAACGACATGTGCCAAAGCCCCAGGCGGAAGAAAGCACTTTCGAGGAATAGACAAGAGGCCATTGTGGCTCAAGGATGGGTGTGGGGCAGTATTCATGAGCTTAGGGCTTTCTTGTTCCTATTCTCCGGAGTTCAGAGTTCACCCCAAAGCTAGAATAAGCCTGGCTGGGCTGTGGAGAGGGCGTTGGAGAGGGCCCTGAGGATGGAGGGAAACAGTTAGAAACTGGAAGCAGACCCTGTATGGATTCTAGAGCTCCTAAAGGGCCTGCCTGCAGGACTTGGGAGTTGGTTGTGTGAGTTAAGGTCGAAAGGAATGGTGGAGAAAGGCCAGTCTGTGACTTGGACAGCTTGGGTGAATGGAGGTGCTTGCTGTTCCTGGAGTGGGGAAGGCAAGAGGAGGAGCTAACTGTTGGCTGGGGTATGGATGTTTGTTATTTTTAGGATACACTGTGTCTTAGAAGCCCCAACGTAAGACATCTAGAGCAGTGCACATTAGGCGCCAGATGTATCTTCCTGGGCCCCAAAGTCAGGACAGGATGGTGAGGTCACAGGTGTGTGACAAGAGCTGCCAGAACACAGTGGGCTATCCTGCTGCCTTTCCCTTTATAGCTGTCTGCCCCGCTTCCTGTGTTCTGCTCTTCAGCGGCCCTGAAAGGGAAAGGGTTAAGTTGCTGAGCCGAAGTCTGCTCTGGAAAGTGGGAAAGGCGGGACTGGCAAGGCTGGCCCATGGGAGCTGCAGCTGGCATAGAAGCCCTTCCGCTAGCCCGTAAGGCCAGCGCCGCCGCTGCAGCCGCCCACGCTGCCTCCTTTGCTTTGCCTTCACCTTCCCTGCTCCCCCCTCCAGCGTCTTCCCGGCTCCCCTAGTCTGGGCCTCCCTACCTAATCCGTTCCAGGTGGAGGTGCAGCCCCTCTCACACTGCAGGCCAGCAGGGGAGGGGGCTAGGGAAGGTGGAAGTCTCTTTTGCTGTGTCTTTTAGGGTGAGTTTCCCAGTCTCTCTCTGGAGAATTTTCTTCCGGGATCTTTGAGTCACGTCTCTTGCAGTGATGGGGAGAGGCCCCCTCCCAGACCCATGCCTGCCACCTTGGAAAGTGTCACGTGGTCTTGCTACTTTGTGCCTCAATTTTCTTAACTATAAAATGCCTTGTAATCCCCACCCCTTTAGGGCTATTGTAAGGATTAAATGCCACAGGCAAAGCCCAGAGGCCCATTGTAGCCATGTTCAACAGATGGCCCTGGCCTGCCATTTTGCCTGCATCCCTCAGTAACTTCCAGGCCCCATGCAAACCACTTTGTCTCCGTCTCCATCTGACTCATCCCATTTTCTGTCTTTCCTCTTATATCTCTCTGGGTTTCTGAAGGTTTCCTGCCTTGTGCTTCCTTGCCTTTGTCCCAGAATTTTTTTGATTGAGGTTTGTTTGTTTGTTTTTGGAGACACTGTTTCATGTGTGCAGGCCAGCCTTAAACTTACTGTGTAGTTGGGCTGGCCTTGGTCCTTCTGCCTCTTGTCTCCCAAGTTCTAGGATGACTTCCATGTACCACCATGTCCAGCTTTCTCTAAAACTCCCTCTCCTCTCATAATTCCTCTGTGTATGCAGTTCTCAGATTTAACCAGACTTCTAGTGGCTGGGAGGGTAGATGCATTGGTTTTGGGGGGACAAACTGGGGTCAAGACAGGGGTCAGAGGGATCATCCATCCACTGGCTTTGTCCTCATTGGGAGGGTGATTCTAGCCAGCGTGGCAGCCCCAGCACTGCACTGGGTAATTACTGTCCCCAGTGCTCCCAGCTGCAGCCCCACTCCCTTCCCTTCCTGTCCTCTCAAGTCCCCAGCTCCTCCCAGGGGTGGAGCTACCACCCTCTGTCCCTTTCTGGCCTCTGGTCCAGAGAAGACCAGAGGAGGTGGCCAGGCCCTTCGTAGCAATTAAGCAGATAGAAGGGACAGGCCACTTGTGCTCTTCAGTGGCAGGGGTCTCTCTCTCTGTCTCTCTCTCTCTCTCTCTCTCTCTCTCTCTCTCTCTCGCCTATGTCTGTCTGCCTGTGTCTCCATGGGTTGTTTTGTGTCTTACTCTTCTTTGTGGATGCTTGTGTGTAAGTTTGTTTGTGCGTCTGTATATAAGCATGTGTGTCTTCACATCACTGTGTGTTGTATGCTGTAGATTAGGTCATTTGGCTCAGTTTTAGCCCTGGAAATTTCTAGCCGCTTCTCTGTATGGGTCTGCCTGTTTCATCTGTTTCTGTGTCTGTCACTCTGCCCTCCTAAGTCAGTGTTCTAGGAGCGGTGGCTGGGGTAGCATCTTTGGCACTTCATACCAGTTCTTCCTATTTTAGAACCTTCTTGCAAACCCAGCCCACTCTGACCTTTAATCACATGCTTCATCCACGCACCTTTCCAGGTATCTGCACTTTTGCCTACTTTTCTTCCCTTGCTGGTACGACTATCCATCTATGTGTGGAAGAAATACACATCCTATTGGGGACAGCTCAACTTAAAAGCACCTCCTTTACAAAGTTGTTTTCTTTCTCCTTCAAAGTATGATTTCTTCCCCAGCTCAGCAACTTCACCCAGAACCTGCCCTGTGACTACACGCAGACAGGCTCAGAGTCAATTGCAGCTCAGTTATTCTAGCCGTGTAGGCTCAAGTCAGTTACTTCGCTGCTTTATGCCTCCCTTTTGTTTCCTTCCTTCCTTCCTTTCCTCCGTCCCTTCTTCCTTTCTCCCTTCCTTTTCCTTTTCTGTTATTTTTTTTAATTGTGACGTGTTCTCACTGTGTAGCCTTGACTGGCCTGGTACTCATTATATAGAACAGGCTGGCCTTCAACTCACAGCCACCTGCCTCTGCCTCTCTGAGTGTTGGGATTAAAGGCATGTGTCACCACCACACCTGGCTGTACCTGTTTGATTATGTACAAAATGGAATTAATAGCTCATGGAGCATGCCACAAGAAAGTGTCAACCCAAAATGCCTGACCTAGAATAAATCTTCAATAAGCAGTTGGATTTCCATACCTCATGTCATCTATTGAAAAGCAACAGCTTAGTGTGTGGGGAGTGCCTCCGTTGGTGGTGTGTTTCCTTAGTGTACTTGACTAGCATAAACCACACGTGCTGGTCATATCCGTAATCCCAGCACTCTGGAGGTCGAATCACTAGGATTCTCAGACCAGTCTGGCACTATATAGTGAGTTCTAGGCTAGCCTAGGCTACAAATTGAGACCTTGCTAGAACAGGAGGAGGAGGAGGAAGAGGAGGAAGAGGCTGAGAAGGCCGAGGAAGAAGAGGCCCCTGCTGCAAGGTCAGACATATACTCTGTTGATGGAGACAGAAAGATCATAAATTTAAGGGGATTCCAGACTACATAAGGATTTTGAGGTCAGTCTAGGTTAGAGACCCTGTCTTTAAAAAAAATGACAGCTTATGTTCTAGAGAATTCTATATGAATAATTTCTATATGAAGAATTTCAGTTCTCAAAGGCAGATTTCAATTCAGGGACTGCCTGACAAATATATGAAATAGCTTCCTTGACATTCTACATCCCAGAAGAGGCTGGGCCCTTTCAAGGGACAGGAAAAGGGGCCTTCAGAGCTGCTGCCCAAGGGCCAGAGCATATCAATATAGGGTAAACAGCAGGCCTGGCAAGGTGTTCTAGTGGGTAAAGACACCTGCCTTGAAAGCTTGTTGTGTAAACACTGCTGACGTGAGTTCAAGCCTAAGGACCCATGTAACGGTGGAAAGAGAGAACTATTTCACAGAGTTGTCCTTTGATCCCTCTCTCTGATGATGATGATAGATTAACAAATTTTAAAAAAGATAAACAGCAAAGTATAAGAGGCCTAAATAACTACTTAATAGGAGAACCCACAAGTTGGCCCTTCACTCTTTTTGTTTTAATTGTCCTGCTCGCTTCTTTTGCTTTTTTCTTTTTTTCCAAGACAGGGTTTCTCTGTGTAATGGCGCTGGCTGTTCTTGAACTCACTCTGTAGACCAGGCTGCCCTCAAACTCAACAGAGATCCGCCTGCCTCTGCCTCCCGAGTGCTGGGATTAAAGGCGTGTGCCAACACTGCCTAGCAGCCCGCTCACTCTTAAAATTCGGGATTCCACATAGAACTCTTGAAATATTGGAAGCTCTGAAATACTGGGCACTATTCCTGTAAAAATGAAGGGGCGCATTTTGTCTGTAGCGTTGTGAGGCATGTAGTGGGTGGGTTACCTCGTTCCCACTGGTCCCTCTGAGTTTATGCTCTCTTACTCTGCAGAAGCCTCTCACTCCACACAAGGCTACCCACAATACAGAAATCCCCTTCCCTTTATGAGAAAGAAGTTCCTGTGTTTTGTGGACAAGCTCTCTCCATTGTCAGTCTTTTACTTACTGAGAGGTTTCTGTTTTGTTTTGTTTTTTGAGACAGGGTTTCTCTGTAGCTTTGGAGCCTGTCCTGGAACTAGCTCTTGTAGACCAGGCTGGTCTCGAACTCACAGAGATCTGCCTGCCTCTGTCTCCCGAGTGCTGGGATTAAAGGAGTGCACCACCACCCGGCTTCTATAGCGGGCTTCTGTAGAACTCTACTCACTTACAAAATATCCCTCCACTTTGAAGAAATCTCTTCTATTTTACCAAAATTCTTCCTTTTACAGAGGAACCTTAAAAACAATAACAAGGAGGTAGAAGCGGGAAGATCAGGAGTTCAAGTTTGTTCTTGTTTAAGTTTGAGGCTAGCCTGGGGTACATGAGACCCTGCTTCAAAAATAAAAAAGTTGAAGGAGGGTGGTTGTATACAACTCTAAACCCAGTGTTTGCAAGCCTGAGGCAGAGGAATTATCATGAGTTTGAGGTCAGCGAAGGGTACCCAATGAGTTCTAAACCAGCCTGGACTATATTAATGAGACCCTGTCTCATAAAAACAAACCAAAAATAAAAAAAATCAAAGAGACCTTTTACAGAAACCTGTTTGGCAGGAGGGTGCAGCCCTTAGGAAGCTCGTTGCTTGCCAGACAAGCTCCCACTTTCTCAAAGTATCTTTGCACTATTGAAATCACCCCACTTTTTACAGGACCTTATAGTCAGGAGACAAGTAGACTAATGAGAAGGAACTGCTGGATTCCCCTTGGGGTTCCTGTAGAGAACACATTTCATAGAGCCGTGTACTTGCATTTTTCCAAGTGAACATCTGCTAGACCAAGCAAGGTCTGGATGCGGTGTTACTTTGAAGGTGGCTCGAGACAGTGGAGCTGAGGCCCATTCATGGTGGGAGGGAAGCGGGGGGGGGGGGGAGTTGGGGGCAGCTGTGCCTTCAGCCTCTCCCTTCTCCCTCAAGCTGAGCCTCTCTTCCTTCTGCAGACCTGGTTTCCCTTTTGCTGTTCTTTCTCCTCCACTCCCTCTGTTCTCTTTGCTGCCCAGCTCCAACCTCAGAAATTCCAGCTGTTCCCTGGCAGCACCCCTTAGCTGGGAAAGACAAAATTTGGGGAGCTACTAAGAGGTGTTTGCATCATCCTTGAGGAGAACCAACTGCTGGACCTGTCTGTTGCTCTCCCTAGTTCTCAGCAGTTTCTCACCAGGAACAGCGCACACGTATCGTCCCCAGTTCACGTATGGGGAAATGAGTCCAGAGCTGTGGAGCTGTTTGTCCCAGGTTATCAGAGAGTTAACAGCAAGGCCCAGTCTGCAGCTCTAATAGTTGTCTTGAGAGTAAGCCAAGGCTACAGCTGGGAGAAGGGAGACAGGATGCTGCTGGCCAGGGAAGGAGGGAGAGCTGGCAGCTGAACTTTCCAGAAAGAGATGCGGGAGAAGCAGGGTCAGGTTCCAGTGAGAATGGCCCAGAGGAGGAGTCTTTGTCCTCAAATTCAGCTAGAAGCTGGAACTGCCATGCCATGTAAACCCAGAAACATGTCCTGAGGGCACCTGCCAAACAGGCACATGCCTAAATCAAAACCAATATTTTGAATATTTTGGTATTTTTTTCTGTTCTTTGCAGATTTTATACAATGTGTTTTGTTCATACTCCCCCCTCTCCCCTGACTCCTCCCAGAGCCACCCTCCTTCCCTATTCACCCAGCTTTCTGTCCTTTTTGGTTAACCCCATCAAGTCCAATTTGTGCTGCCCATATATTCTTGGCTATGTGGCCTTCCACTGGAGCATGGTTGGTTGATCAACCAGTGACTACACTCTAAAAGAAAACAGACTCTCCTTTTCCTGGTAGCTATCAGTTGCTGATAGCTATTCACCTGAGGTGGGACCTGGGACTTAGTGCCCACCTCCCCTCCCGTGCTGGGATTTTATCTGACTTCTGACTTGACCTTGTGCAGGTCTTTTGCAGACAGTAGAACTTTCCTTCTGTGTTCGGAATAGTGTTTTCTTATCATTATTCACTACCTCTGGCTCTTTTTTCTTGTTTCTTGTTTTCTTGTTTTCTTCTGTTGTTTTGTTTTCGAGATAAGGTTTCTCTGTGAAACAGCCCTGGCTGTCCTGGAACTAGCTCCTTAGACCAGGCTGGCCTCAAACTCACAGAGATCCGCTTGCCTCTGCCTCCCTAGTGGCTGGGATTAAAGGCATGCGCCACCACCCAGCTCTTCTCTAGCTCTTAAAATATTTTCCCCCCCCCCCACATTACAATGTTCCTAAGCCTTGGGAGGAAGGGTTGTGATATATATGTCACATTCATTGCCAGGCGGTGGTGGCGCACGCCTTTAATCCCAGCACTCGGGAGGCAGAGGGAGGTGGATCTCTGTGGGTTCGAGGCCAGCCTGGTCTACAGAGTGAGTTCCAGGACTGCAACAATATCTCTGTATCTGTCTCTCTGTGTGTGTATGCTTCTTTGATGAGGGTTGATAGGTACAATAATCTGTGGGTATATCAACAAGGATTTAGGAATCAGTTCAATATCATGTCGAATTATTCCCTCCCATGCCCTGCCAACCTGCCTCTACCTCTCAACTTTTGGGATTAAAGGTGTGTGCCACCACTGCCCAGCCCCCTTTAACCCTTTATATCACTGAGTTCTGTCTCCCATTGAAAGCCCGCTGCATCGCCTCTTACTAATTTCCTGACCACCATCTCCAAATGAGATAAGACATATCTGAAGATTCAAAGCAAACACTCAGAAGTGAGAGAAAGCATTAATGTTTGTCTTTGGTTCTGGGTTATCTCACTCAGAATGTTTGTTTCTAGCTCCATTCATTGATCCGTGAATTAAACTTTCCTTAACAGCTGGAATATATACTACATTTTCTTTATTCACTCACCAGTTGATGGACACCCAGGCTTCTTCCATTTCCTGGATATTGTGACTACAGCAACAATGAGCATGGGTGAGCAGGTGCATATAGTAGGCTATGCAGTCCTTTGGGTCTGTGTCCAAGAGTGGTATAGCTGGATCATGTGGTTGATCTATTTTTAGGTTTTCGAGGAACCTCCATAGTAATTTCCATAGTGGCCTCACTAGTTTGCTCTCCCACCATCAGTGAATAAGTATATTCCCCTTTCCTCACATCCATGCCAGCAGATAAGGTTCCGGTTTCATTCTTCTACATGACTCTATCCAGTCTGACTATTTTGTCTTTTCTCCAGTGTTTATTGTTGGCCTCTTTGTCAAAAATTCAGGTACCTGTAGGAGTGTGGGTTTTTATGTGGGTTCTCAATGCCAGTACCATGCTGTTTTTATTACTATTCTTTTGTTGTATAACTTGAAGGGTAAGGGTCAGTATTGCTATTTCTTGGAGCTAGATCTCAGTGGTAAAGTTCTTTCCTAGTGTGTGTTGCACACACACACATACACGTATGTATGTGCACCAAAAAAAAAACCAGCAAAAAAAAAGTCATTGCCCTTATAGCCAGTTGAGGGCCTAGAGGTCGTAAGAGGTCAAGAGAGTATCTACCCCACTTTCACAGCTGAGCTTGGGAGTGTGTGGGCAACTCCTAGGATGCTCATGGTATGCTTCCTGTTGTTACTAAGGGATACGGGAGTACAGTAATGGCTGTACAATGCTTGTTGTGCGAGCATACTGCACACTGCTAGGATACATGGGGTGACTCTGGTTCTCTCTGAGTCTTAGATGACTGTACATGGTTGGCATATGGTATGGGGTGTTGTAAGGTTTATGAGAACTTTATGTGTGTGAGAAACAGTGGGGTCTCTGGTAGAACCAAAGGTGGAAGGAGCAGCGCTGGTCGAGAGCCTTAATAGGGATGTGGATGTGGGCATGAGTGTGTTAGCAAATGTAAATTATCAACCATAAGAAAACTAGTCTGGAGAAAACCAGTGGGTGGGACGGATGGGGAAGTAGGAAACACTGTGGTTTTAAGAAAGGAGGAAGTGGGCCTACTCTAGTAGCTCCCTTGAGGGCAGGAATGAGATTTTCTCTGTCTGGGCAGAGTCTAGCAGCAGAGTCTAGCAGCCGTGAAACAGCTTACTCAAGCAAACTGAGGGATGCCAGAGAGTTCAGTAGGGCCATAAAGGGCCGCAGAGACCTAGTGAAGATGTTTATATTTTCCCATGGGTAGAAAGGAGTTATGGAAAGTTCTGCCACTAGGTTGTGTAAGAAGAGGCCACCAAGAAGAGCTAACCCTGGGATGAAGGGAACCACTGAGGGAAAACCGGAGAAACTGAGAAGAAGTCTATGGAAGTAGGAGACAGGGATCTTGAATATTTTTTTAAATATTTATTATGTATACAATATTCTATCTGTGTGTATGTCTGCAGGCCAGAAGAGGGCGCCAGACCTCTTTACAGATGTTTGTGAGCCACCATGTGGTTGCTGGGAATTGAACTCAGGACCTTTGGAAGAGCAGGCAATGCTCTTAACCACTGAGCCATCTCTCCAGCCCAGGGATCTTGAATCTTTTTGCCCTCGGTGGTACCTTACCTTGGCCATACCCAGACTCCTAAACCGAAACCCTGCTGTCTTGAGGGCAGGGTTAGGGGTATCCCTTTCAGTAGCCACACTGCTTTTCTTAATACTTTTCTCATGTCTCCTAGGGCTTGGAGAGCAGGGTTAGGAAAAGAACCCAGGCCAGAAGCCATCTTCATGAAAGTCAGCTATTACCTTGTTGTGTGGCCTTGGGCTAGTCACCACGTCTTTCTTTGTCTTCATCTCTGCACAAGAAATTGGGCAGAAAATCACTGCCTTCCTTACCTAGGACTCCAGGGTATCCCTAAGTCTAAATTTCATTCAGCTGTCTCTTCTATAGGCCTGCCCACGAGGAGGCACAGAGTGGAGAAGCAGCCAATGCAGCTCCCATGTGAGGGTCAGGCGGGTCATGAGAGAGAATGGCCAGGGCAGAGCCATGGAGATTTATAGGCCACCCCACTCTGAGAAACAGCAGGGGAACAGAAGGACACAAGCCCCACAAGAGCCCTGCCACCCAGCTGTTGACCTGATGGGAAGGGCTTGCCCACGGCAGCTTACCTGCTTTGAGGCCTTGAGATCTGGGAAGCAGCTGGAGAGCCCCTGGGACCCTGGCACCTGTGCACATCTACAGAGGCAGTGTAGTTGGTCTTCTCTTTGACCCCCAGCTCACAAATAACAACACTGAGATTCATTATTAATTATGAAAGCTAGGCCTTAGCTTAGGCTTGTCCCCAACTAGCTCTCAGAACTTAATTAGGCCATATTTTTTTAATTCTGCCATGTGGCTCTTTACTTTTCCACAGTATGGCACATCTGACTTCTTCAGGGCTCACTGGTGCCTCCTGCTTGCCTAGATTGATCTCCCCTTCCTCTCCCCAAAAGTTTTGCCTATTCTCTCCCTAGCTATTGGTCATTCAGTTCTTTATTAAACCAATCAGAAGGCACCTTTCATACAGTGTGATCCAATATCCCACACCATGGCAGTATGTTTGGCTTTGTTCAGTAGGTCTCTGGCCATCATCATTTTTTTCTCTGGCCATGTGTCTTTGCAACTGTGTCTACACCTGTGCCACCCTCCAGGTGATTCATCCTCCTCAGCCCTATGCCCAGAGAGAGGACAGGGCAGGGCCAAGCAAGATGTGCTGAGCTGGGCAGGATACGCCACTCTACTGGGCCAGAGGTTAGAAGAACACTCTTTCTGCTCAGGCTCGGCCCTGCCTGCTCAGGTGGGAAGGCACAGGAGGAAACCACCCAAAGCCAGGTACAGGGTAGAAGGAACCCACTGGGACCAGGATCTAAAGCGCATGTTCTCTCAGGCTGGGAAGGTTCCATGGCCCCCTGGCCGGTCTGTAGCCAGGATGAGGCCAGGAGCTCAGGGAAGCTGCTCTAGAACCCTTGGCGTCCCTCCAACACTAAGAGACCTAAAATCCCCTGCAACTGTCTGCCTGTGTGACCTTGAAAGGAAGGGTATGGGTGTCTCAGTGTGAAGACAGCATGTGACCCTTTGTTTAGAGCAGGAAGAGACAAGTGTCCTGTGTTTGTGACTATATTTGTGTATAACTCTGAGCTAGGACCCTCAGATACCGTGGACATGTTTGTTGTAAGAATGTGACCTTGTAAATTATGGAATGTATATATGACTTGTGTCCATGTTTCTGGGTATGTAGTGGCTTATGACCTTAGGCTGTTTTGATGTTGTATGTGTGTTTTTTTTCTGACCTGGTATAATGGATCTATGTGGTAACTATGATACTTGTAACTATGTTTGTAGGTATTTAAAGGCACGGTAATGATATATACGAAACTTCAAGATCCTGCAATGTAAATGGCACACCTTTGTAACTTGGTGAAACTGTGCTTGAGTAATATAAAGTGCTATATAAAGTTATATGATGGCATGTGGTTAAGCGATCTGTGAGATGATAGGACTGCTATTGTGTCTTTGTTGTGTGCCTTTTGACTGTGCTTGACCTTATCATTGACGACTCCATAGGACTGTGTAGCTGCTAGGCCATGTAATAGTGTGGGCCCAAGCTTTCAGGAGAGTGAAGACATGTGTTTTGGATGTTTGTTTGTGTGACCTGGCAGTTGTGTAAAGCACTGTAAATTTCATGTGCTTTTGTGACTTAGTGGACCCACTCATGAGACTGACATAGGGTAAATCCTTGAGATGTGTGCTACTTGTACTGTGGGGCCTCTTGTTTGATTGGTGTCAGTTGGGTTTTCAGTATGTATCCCAGGCTGGCATTGAACTCACCGTCCTTGTTCAGCTTCTTCATCTTCCCAAGTACTGGGCTTACTAGGCATGTGCTACTGTGCCTGGTGCTCCAGGAGCTCTCGCCTCGTGCTCACTCCCTAGTCCTCGCTCCTGATCACATGCATCTCTCCCCACACAGCGCTTTTCATGTCCCCCTTCACCGCAGAAACGATGGGCAGCTCTTCATTCCGGCATCTAAGGCTTTCCCACTCCTCTGTATCCCTACCTATCATCTCTAAGGCAACCCCACAGCCTCCTACTAGCCACAACCATACAAATCCTATACTCTTTGGCTTGGGACATGTGACTTGTGAGATACAATCATTGTATCCCAAGCCTAAGTCTTTCTTTATAAATGTGATCATCATATTCTCCAGGGCCCCAAACAAACCCCATAAGCTTAGGGGTCCTATGCTAAGGAAGGAGAAAGTAAAAAAATGATTCCTCTTTTTCTGAATATGCTACTTACTGCTTTTCTTTCTTACTTTTTTGTGTTTGTTTTTTCAAGACAGGGTTTCTCTGTGTAGTCCTAGCTGTCCTGGAACTCATTCTGTAGACCAGGCTGACCTCGAACTCACAGAGATCTGCCTTGCCTCTGCCTCCTGAGTGCTGGGATTAAAAGTGTGCACCACCACGCCCAGCTAACTACTTGGCTGCTTTAAAGCTGTTCTTGTACCTGCATCCTGGATACTGGAGGTGGGTTGGGTGAGGTGGATGTGGAAGTAGAGGAAAGTAAAACAAATTGGTTGGACTCTGAGATTTTAAAGAAGCAAAATATTTGCTTATGACACGCATGTGCAATGGGTCTGGAACCCAGGCCTTGCAAATGCTAAACAAATGGTCCATCACTGAGCTGATTCCCTAGTTCCCAGTTTTATCATTTTTTTTTTTTTCGAGACAGGGTTTCCCTATGTAGCCCTACCTGTCCTGGAACTCACTCTTGTAGACCAGGCTGGCCTCAAACTCACAGAGATCCTCCTGCCTCTGCCTCCTGGGTACTGGGATTAAAATTGTGTGCCGCCACCACCCAGCACCAGTTTTATCATTTTAAAGACACTTACCTCTACAAAATTTTAGACAAGAAAGTTCAGATATTCTCAGGGCTTTCAGAAATGGGATGAAGATCCAGGTGGTGGTGATGCACACCTTTAATCCCAGCACTTGGGGGGCAAAGGTAGGCAGATCTCTGTGAGTTCAAGGCCAGTCTGGTCTACAAGAGCTAGTTACAGGACAGGCTCCAAAGCTACAGTGAAACCCTGTCTCGAAAAACAAAACAAAACAAAAGAAATGGGATTAAGAAGACAAGAATGGTAGTTTATGCCTATAATTCTGGCACTTGGGAGACTGAAGCAAGATTGTCATGAGTTTGCATCCAGCCTGCATTACTACATAGTGAGACTATGTCTCAAAAACAAACAAAAATAATAAAATAATTGACCGGGTGGTGGTGGCGCACGCCTTTAATCCCAGCACTCGGGAGGCAGAGGCAGGCGGATCTCTGGGAGTTCGAGACCAGCCTGGTCTACAAGAGCTAGTTCCAGGACAGGCTCCAAAACCACAGAGAAACCCTGTCTTGAAAAAAAAAAACTAAACAAAACAAAACAACAAAAATAATAAAATAACTAACAGAATGAAGAATGGCTGAATAAACCAGAGCCATGGGCATGTACACAAACTTCAGGGTACTTACTTCTACTCTCAAACTGGTTAAATTCCTGAGTTTGGTTTAAGTCCTTAATTATCTATCAACATCCACGGAGTCAATATGCTAATCCCAGTGAACTATTATTTCTTGATGAAATAGCAGTCTCCACCCTGTGCCTGGTTCTCTAAGGCCTGGGAGAAGGACTTCCTGGCAAAACTGTGGCCAGTAAAGTGCTCAGTGGAGCCTAACCGTAGATACCTGCTAAAATACGCTACTTCCTATTTTCCCTTGGGGTAAAAGCAGTCACTTCACGTCCAGTTTCTCCCTTTCTACAGGCCTGCACCAGGGAAACCGGATCCTGGTTAAAAGTTTGTCCCTTGACCCTGGCCAGAGTCTTGAGCCTCATCCAGAAGGCCCCCAACGGCTTCGTTCAGATCCAGGCCCTCCCACTGAAACCCCTGGCCCACGTCCTTCACCATTGAAGCGGGCACCAGGCCCAAAGCCACAGGGTAAGTGCTTCCATTAAGAGGAGAGAAATGCACCAGAGAGGTGTACAAAAGGAAAGGAGAAATTAACAGATGGCAGAATAGGGAAGTACCCTTATCTCGAGGGGCAGCAAGTGATACCTATCTAATGGGCAGAAAGGTGTTGCCTGTGGCTGACACACCCTACTGGGATTTCACCTTGTCCAGCTCTGCCTACTTCAGGCCAAAGGGGGAGGGGGCGATGGCAGCAGTTGCCTGTACTCCTAGCACTTAGGAGGTTGAGACACGATCATTGCAGTCAGGGCTGTTATTAGTGCCATTAGTACCAGGTAAGCAATGCTGTATAGTAAGAGTGTCTCAAAAGATCAGCTAAACAAATCAAAATTGGCAGAGGATGTAGCTCAATGGAAAAGTGTTCACCTGGCATGCACAGGGCCATGGGTTTGATCTCTAGCACAGAACAGAAGATTCTGTGGTTTGTGAAATTAGGTATAGCCTGGCTATGCTAACCAGCCCTATGATCTCTCTCCTTTCTTTCCCATCTACCACTCCAGTCCCCCCAAAGCCCAGCTACTTGCAGATGCCCCGGATGCTTCCTCCACCTGAGCCCATTCCTCCGCCACCGTCACGCCCTCTGCCTGCAGACCCTAGAGTGGCCAAGGGTCTAGCCCCAAGAACTGAGGCCAGCAGCAGTTCTGCGGCAGTGTCCTCATTGATTGAGAAGTTTGAAAGGTGAGTCCGATCCCTAGAGGACCCTCTGAACAAAGGGTGGATCTGGGACAGGAAGGGATAGTTGTAGGAGAGGCTTCTTGGTCAAGCTCATACCCTGCCTCCATGTGTGTCCATCACCCACCTCAGAGAGCCTGTGATTGTCGCCTCGGATAGGCCAGCCCCTGGCCCCTGCCCAGTTCCCCCAGAGCCAGCCATGTTGCCACAGCCACCCCCGCAGCCAACAGTGTCCCAGCTCCCTGAGGGTGAGGCTTCTCGCTGCCTGTTCCTGCTGGCTCCTGGGCCCCGGGATGGTGAGAAGGTACCTAACCGGGACAGCGGCATTGACAGCATCAGCTCGCCATCCAACAGCGAAGAGACCTGCTTCGTCAGTGATGACGGGCCCTCCAGCCACAGCCTCTGTCCTGGGCCCCCTGCCCTGGCTAGTATGCCAGTTGCTTTGGCCGACCCCCACCGGCCTGGCTCCCAGGAAGTTGACAGTGACCTGGAAGAGGAAGACGAAGAGGAAGAAGAGGAGGAGGAGAAGGAAAGAGAAATTCCAGTGCCCCCACTGGAGAGACAGGAGTCTGTGGAGGTACTGACCTAATGTTATTCAAGAGGGAGGACTATGCAGAGAAAGCAAGAGCCTGGCATCTGTGCTTAGTTCTTCCCCCAGCCTGGTATTTCTCAAAACAGGGCATTGCTTCCATTTAGTCTACTTGGCACCCATGCTTTCCCAGTGTGGAGGACCAGCAGCAAAACCCTGCTCCTCTTCCAAATGACTGTGACCACCAAAATGGCCATGCCTCATTCTCAATGCTCGTTAGGAAGGTGGTTTCACTTTCATCAGAGAACCACTAATGGACCTCAGTTTTTTTCATGACCCATAGCTATGTGACACTTGGGGGCGTCTCTTCTTCCCTTTCCACTCTTCACTACAAGCCTCAATTTCCTTGTTTGTATGACAGAAACTCTCTCATACCAGAGAGACTCCTTAGCAACTGGAGGAGGGGCACAGAGCCAGAGCCTAGTGGGGCCTGCAGCACTTGGTAGTTAGGAACCCTTTCCACGCCCTGTCTCTCTAATGCTGCTTCAGAAGGTGTCCTTGCATGCAAGGAAAATCTCAACCAGAATACCTGCTTTGCCAGAACCAAGCTCAAGTATGGGGCCAGGGAGTGCTGAGATGAAACAATGCTCAGCAAGCGTGTAGCCTGCAAACAAGAAAGTGAGCCAACAGGCATAATCTTAGCCATTTTTGTATTTCTGTGCCTTTTTCACAGCCCACATACTCAGCAAGCCTTTGCTGACAGCGAACTCAATGAGCGAATAAATAGCTGATATTTAGAGACTGGAATCTGCAGTCTGTTCTGTTTTTATTTATAGGAAATTTTTAGGATTGGGAGTGTAGCTTAGTGTAGAGCATTTGCCTAGCATTCATGAGGCCCCAGGTTTAATCCCTAATATTGTAATAATTAAATTAAAATAAATGAAATCGTCTCCATTACAAATGGACATAGGCTTTGTTATTATCTGTCCTTGTAATGGGACTCCTAAATCAGAAGTAATCAGACAACTTACGCATGCAAGTGAATGGTAGACTGGGATTTGAATCCAGGAAGTTGGACTTTCTAGTTCTCTGTTTAACCACCAAACTATGCTCAGTGAGTGGAGAAAGCAAATGAATGGGTATGTGCGGGACTTCATGTCTTCAGAATTGAGTGACTAGGAGTCAGGGATGAAGCTACAGGAAGCTTTATGAATCAGTTTGGGGTTATCTCAGGGTGTGGTGCTAAGGTAAGAGCATCATGTGTACTCTGTAAGGGGAGCCAGGCATAATGGCATTGCCTATAGTCCAGCTACTGAGGAACTGACGTGGGAGGGTCACTTCAGTTCAAGAGTTTGAGGGCACCCTGAGGTACATAGCAATAACCTGCTAAGTGAGTGAGATAAGTGGGGGGAAGGGAAGGCAGGAGGGAAGAAAAATGGATAGAAGGAGCTGGGATTAGGGCAAAGATGATGTTTCAAGGGTCACTTCTCCTTTTCAGCTGACAGTGCAGCAGAAGGTCTTCCATATTGCCAATGAGCTTCTACAAACCGAGAAGGCCTATGTTTCCAGGCTCCATCTCCTGGACCAGGTGAATGATCCCTCTGGGGTTCCAGGGCCCCAGGATGTGGTAGGAGGTAGCTTCCACTGAGGAAATGGTAGGGCATTTAACTTCACCATAAGGATCAGATCCAGAAGTGGCAAGGTCTGGCTGACCTTGAAGCCAGTTTTGATTCTGTTCACAAGTTTAATCCTCACTCCTAACTCTTAACAGATGTGTACCAGCCCTGTGATTGTGACTCTGACCCTGCTTACTCTTGCCCGCATCTTGAATTTACCCCCTCCCCATGGACCTCATTTTAACTCTTGACTCTCTTCTTGACCCCGCATCCACTAGAATCCCTGAGGGTACGGGTCTTTTTTCCCCCACAGTTCTGTCCTAGCCTCCAGGACAGTGCTTTACACACTAGACACCATAAATATTTGTTGAAATAAAGGGATCTATTTCCACCTCTCTCTCTGAACCTGGATTGGCTTCTGACCTTCCTCCAGGTCCTAACCTGGCATCGTTTCAGTCCCTAACTCCAGGTCCTAATCTTGGTGACCTGCACTTCTCTCCATTCCCATTCTTCTCCATCTCAAGACCAGTACTGATCTCAGAAATGCACAAAGCTGCCCACAAATCCTGCCCTTACCTGCAAGCTGCCCTTTCCAGCTGAGCTCTAGTTTCAGGTGGGCTGAGCACGGCTGCCGTTCTCCACAGGTGTTTTGTGCCCGGCTGCTGGAAGAGGCTCGGAATCGCAGTTCCTTTCCTGCTGATGTTGTCCACGGCATCTTCTCTAACATCTGCTCCATCTATTGCTTCCACCAGCAGTTCCTGCTGCCTGAGCTAGAGAAGCGTATGGAGGAATGGTGAGGGCTCCAGAGCCAGTTTGCTTATTCTGGCATCAACTTGCATGCTAAGCCCAGATGTATACATAGGATTTCATTCCTGGCCTGGGATGTAGCTCAGTGGCAGAATTCTTGCCTAGACTATGCAAGGCCATGAATTCCATCCCCGACATCATGAAAATAAGGTTTTTTGGTGTGGGCATGTTTTTATATAGAGTTTCTCAGTGTGTAGGCCTGAATGTCCTGGAACAGGCAGAATTTGAACCTAGTCATTTTATCTTTTGTTTGTTTTTTCAAGACAGGGTTTCTCTGCATAACCCTGGCTGTCCTGGAACTCACTCTGTAGATCAGGCTGGCCTTGAACTCACAGAGATCTTCCTGCTTCTGCCTCCCAAGTGCTGGCATTAAAGGCATATGCTACCCCCACCCTGGGAAAATAAGTTCATTCTTACCTACCTTCTTTTCTGTGCAAGAGGCCCAGCCTCTTGCCTTCTAGGCCCTCACAATCTAATGTGGAACATAGGTCAGGACCTAGAATGCTACAACAGAATAGCAGGGCCCTTAAGAGTATGATATGGCTCAATTGGTAGAAGTACTTGCTGCTGGCAACCTGAGCTCAATCCCTGGAACCCATGTAAAGATGGAAAGAAAGAAATGACTCCATCAAGTTGTCCTTTGACACCCACACACATGCTGTGTGTGCCCACATTGTTTCTCTCTCTCTCACATATACACACACTCATCATCATCATCATCATGAAATTTAAGACAAAAATGAGTGTTGGGATTTAGTTGTTATGGTGTTGTATGCCTATAATTCTAGCACTAGGGAATCTTTGTCAGATCTGTGAATTTGAGGCCAACCTAGACTACATAGTGAGACTCCATCTTAAAAAAAAAAAGTGAGTTTAAGAGCTATAATGAGCCATGCATGGTGGTGTAAGCCTTTAGTCCCAGCACTTGGGAGATAGAGGCAGGTGGATTTCTGAGTTCAAAGCCAGCCTGGTCTACAGAGTGAGTTCCAGGACAGCCAGGGCTACACAGAGAAACCCTGTCTTGAAAAAAACAAACAAATAAAAGATAAAATGACTAGGTTCAAATTGTGCCTCTGTTACTTGCTAAATTTAAGCAAGTTTCTTAAGTTGTTATACCTTGATTTCCTCATCTTTATTCATATATGTATTTTTTTTTTGTAGTGTTAAGGATTAAACTGAAGGCCTTACACAGGCTAGGCAAGTGCTTCACCACTGAGCTGTACTCAAGTTCACCTCATCTTTAAAATGGGGACAATAATAATGGCCTACCTTGTAGGATTATTTTTAAGAATTAAATGTCTTAATAATACATGTTGAGAGATTAAAAAATATTGGCATGTAAGTGTTTAAGTATTATGAGCTGCTGTTCTTTTGTTCTGTTTTGAGACAGGGTTTCACTAAGTAGATCAGGCTGGCATAGATCTCACAAAGATCCACCTGCCTTTGTCTTCCAAGTGCTAGGATTAAAGGTGTGGGTACCATGTCTGGCCTGAGCTGCTGTTCTTATCAGTGCCATGGTAAAGGTGAGAATGGGAGACTAGGGATGCAGACACATGGATGGACCCTAGCCTAGGAGTAAAGTAATGAATTGAGGAGAAGTGAATGTCCAAGGGAGAAGAGCAAGGTTTAGGGACTGACTGACCTTCAGGTTCTCCTCTTCCAATCTAGACTATAGTGTCTGCACCACCTGCTTGAATGGTCTTCCCAGCAACAAGCAGGCCGTGCCACCGTCTGCTTAAAATAGTTTCCACGTTCCCTCCACTCACAGGATAAAGTATGCCTCTCTTACAAAACTGTGACTGCAGAGGGCTAGCATAAAGCCTAATTCCCACACATCCCTTACCATCCATCCTGTGACCTGAAATCTGCTTTGTCTGCCACATCGCACTGTGGCCAACAAGAGTTCAACAAGACCTTGTTACCCTACAAGACAGTAAAGTTCTCAGGGTTTTACTGGGTATGGCTCAGCACCGTGTCCCTGGCACTACCCAGCTCAAGACTGGGCACAAATCAATGATCAGTGGCCTTACAGTATGGCAAGAGTAAGTGTTCCAGGGTGGTATAGTTTCTGGTGCTTAGGCAGGACAATTAGGCTAAGGATCAAACTGAGACTCTCAGCCTCACTGGCCTGTAATATAAGCAGCATTTCCAGAGAAGTAAGCCAGTTGAAAAATGGCTTTCTTCCTGAGGCTGGAGACTTGTGGGAGGATCAGCAGGACCATGTCAGCCCCTGCTTCTACTCTAGGGACCGCTACCCACGCATTGGTGACATCCTGCAGAAGTTGGCACCCTTTCTCAAGATGTATGGCGAGTATGTGAAGAACTTTGACCGGGCAGTAGAGCTGGTCAACACATGGACAGAGCGCTCCACACAGTTTAAAGTCATCATCCATGAAGTGCAGGTAAGAGTTGAAGCTACAGGAGAAAAGGTCCACAGGGACCTGGGGGAGGCCTTTAGCCAGCCCTGAGCTTTCGTGCTTCTGTCACAGAAGGAGGAAGCCTGCGGCAACCTGACCTTGCAGCACCACATGCTGGAGCCCGTGCAACGCATCCCCCGCTATGAGCTTCTTCTCAAGGACTATCTGTTGAAGCTGCCTCATGGCTCCCCGGACAGCAAGGATGCCCAGAGTGAGTGTGTGGCCTAAGCCTTCCCTGCTTCCCCACACTGGCAGCTGGCCAGACATCTGAGGCTGGACTCCACGTTTCATTCACAGGGTTGGACTTCCAAGGTTGTATAATTCAATCCTAGAATAGAATCTCTAAACTGAAGGGCCTACATTGAGGCTCTGTGGGAAGATTTCAACCCCCAAGAACCTACAAGTTCATTACCCTCCCTTGTTACCTAGAAAAACTCCAGTTAGGAAGCTTCTGACTAGAACTATATAGTCTTAAGGGGCATGTTCAGTACGATCCTTCAGGAGGCCATGCATTCCTGAGACTAAACTCAAGATTCATCTCAGAATGAAGTTGTATTGGAATAATGAAAGAGCCTAGCCCGACTCCTTCAAGCCAAGCCCGTTTAAATTCTCCGTGTGTCAGCTCCCCAGTCAAAGCCCCATCGAGTGAGACTTCTATTGTTCCATCTGCCAGAGATAGCACTCCACTGCTGGCCCACTGGCCATTCCCAAGAATGAACCTCCTTAAGGAATTTCAAGGCTGACCAGAAGCCCAATAATTGTCTTTCTAGTCTGATTGTTCCAGACTTGGCGTCCCCGGATTTTCTGCCTCTCAGGTTTGGATCTTCCTCAGAGTCAGTCTTCATTCACTGAACCATTAGATTCCTTTCACCCCATCTGTACAGGGCCAGACCCCCACAGAGAGCTCTTGAGTCTAGCCCACTTTTTCTTTCTTAAACTCAAATTTTCGTTTATATACCATTAACATGACAGCTAAGTGTTTGTGTACTGTTTTAGGCACTGGAAATGGGAAGCTGAGCCAAAGAGATGAGGTCCTTGATTTAGGGAGTGTATATTCTAGTTGAATAAATGGCAATAAACAAAATTGACAAGTATGCAGGAATATATTTGCCAGGCGCTGAGTGTGACTTGGGGAAGAGAGTGATGTAAGAGCAGCTGGGCAGTCTACTTTAAATGAGTGACTTCTGTGCAGGGAAGATGCTTGAACCCAAACCTGAATAACAAGAAAGTTGCCACGGGCCAAAGGGAGGGGAATGTTCCAGGCAGCTGCAGTAGCAATGTAGAGTTCCCAAAGCAGGGGGAGATGGGCAAGCTGCTAGAGGTAGGTGTATCTCTGTGACAACAAGAGGGCCAGTGTGACCTGAGCATGACAAGGGAGGGCAAAATAATAGTTATAAGAGGTTGGTGTCACAGAGCTTTGGAGGCTGAGATGAGGTGGATGGTTTCTTCTGAGTATAGTGGCTAGTCATGCGCAGGTCATGGTTAGGATTAACTGAAGAGTAAGAGGAGCCAGGAAATCTATAAAAAGAGCTTGGATGAAGATAGTAGCAGCAGAAGTAATGAGAAGTGGCTCCATTTGGGATATATTCTATTTGGAAGAGGCGCTAAAAAGTCTAGGATACCATGGATATGGAAATTGGCAGAGTTGAGAGTGATGGTCCTTGGTGCTAGAGAGATAGCTTTGTGGTTAAGAGCATATACCGCCTTATATACCCAAGATCAATTTCTAGCGCCCACACCCAGGAAACTCACAAGCACTGGTAACTCTAGCTCCAGGCGGATGAGATGCCCTCTTCTGGGCTCCATGGGCACTTACATATACACATGCACACAAAATTAAAAAATAAATCATAAAAAAGAGTGATAGTTCTTGCTGAGTGTGTTGATCTAACTGGGAAGCAGAGGCAGGAGGATTGTGAGTTTGAGGCCAACTTAGGCTGCATCATGAGAGCTGTCTGAATGATAGATAGTTCTTGAGATAGACTGTTTGGTGAGCTGCCAGGTTAGTCAGATGAGTCTAGAAGGCCATGGAAGGATTTGAATACCATTGGTCCATAGTTAGTATTCAAAGCCATGGTGCAAGTGGGACTTGCCAAAGGGAATGGAATATAAATTGAAGGGAAAATGGGAGGCCAAGCTTCAAAGCTCAGGGAGGTGGGATCAACAAAGGAGATGAAGAAGCAGCCTGAAAGGGAGCAAGAAAACAGAAAATAGACATGTCACAGGGATCAGGAGACAACAGTTGTGTTCTGTGCTATGTACACTTCCCAGACCCTTTACCCAACCAGATGAGGGTACTTTGCTACCCAGGCTGGACCTCTGAATAGAAAGCTTGGTAACTAAGCTCTGCAAATAGATAGCTGCGTACTAAAATACCATACTCTTCTCTCAAGAGCAACACTGAGGTGCCATAGTAAGCCATAAAACCTAAACCTCAGGGCTGGAGAGATGGCTTAGCAGTTAAGAGCATTGACTGCTCTTCCAGAGGATCTGGGTTCAATTCCCAGCAACCACATGGCAGCTAAAAACTGTCTGTAACTCCAAGATCTAACACTCACACATAGACATATGTGCAAGCAAAACATGAATGCACATAAAATAAAAATAAATTTATTTATTTTTATTTTAAAAATCCCCTAAACCCCAAGAAAGTGCTTTCCAGCTGGGCAGTGGTGGTACATGCATTTAATCCTGATACTTGGGAGGTATAGGCAGGTGTGAGTTTGCTTGGTCCACAAAGAGAGTTACAGGACAACCAGAGCAGTTACACAGAGAAACCCTGTCTTGAAAAACAAAACAAACAAACAACCAAAAAACGTGCCTTCTAGGCCAGGTACCACAGTGGCACATGTCTGTAATCTTAGCTACTCTGGAAGGCAAGGCAGGAGGATTGACTACCTAGGCTGCAAGGTAAATCCAAAGCCAACCTGGGGAGCTTAAACTTAGTAAGGAAAAAAGTAGGGGTAAGCCTGTAACTTGGCAGTGGAGCATTTGCCTAGCATGTGTGAGGCCCCAGGTTTAATCTCTAATACTTCAAACAAAAAACCCTAAACCCAGCTGGACGTGGTGGCACATGCCTTTAGTCCCAGTACTTAGGAGGCAGAGGTAGGCAGATTTTCTCACAATAGGAATGATAAGGTTGCCTACCTCCATAGAATTGCTAAATGAGATCATCGAGTTAAAACTTTGAGCACAGTCCGTGGCACAAGGCAGAGACTCAATAAACATTAGCGATTTTTTATGGTTAATGTCATCTGTACTGCATTAGCCACCAGGTTGAGTGTATTGACTTCATTTCCCTGTTTTGTACAGCCTCAACCTTGTCTGAGTCTCTAGAACAAATCTCAGTGTTCCCTATATTAGCTGCAAATGTGAGCCTCTCCCCTCCCACGACACACAGAAACAAGCTTCGTAGGTTGGTTTTCAGAGCTGCTTTGAGTGAGGGCCTCTGACTGAGAGCCAGGTAAGATTTGTCCTCCCCAGCCCAAGATCCTATGCTGAACTCCCTTATATTTTATGTGTCAAAGTAAAACCCATAAGCTGAGCCCCACTGAATCATCTTTCTGGTTCTGCTGATTGACTCACCTACTTTTAAATCCCAGACTAAACTCCAGAGCCTGGACTCAATTCCCAAACTGCCTGCTTGGGACTGCTGCCCTGGGCTACCTACTTACACTAATCCCAAGACTGAACTCTACACTGAGTGAGACTCCAGACTGCCAAGCCCAGCCTGGGCCCCACTAAAGCTTCTAACTTTAGACTAACATCCCCATATTAAACTCCCAGACAGTGGCAGACACATGGGACTCCCAGTAAGGCTGATCTGTTTCCTGTATGGTATATCATTAGACATGTCCTGACAGCAAACACGATCTCAGCCCAGCCACTTCTCATCCTTTTGGGTTCTACTAGGGTATGAAAGGTGCAGCATATATAGGAGAAAAGCAGCTTTGGTGGCAACTGCCCTCCCAGTTAGACAACTACCTCTCTGAGTCTCAGTTCCGTCCTCGGCTAAATGGAGCATAGTAACACCTGTCTTCTGAGGTTCTCTGTCTTGGAGGAACTAATTTATACTAAACACCTGTTTGGAATCCCTGAGGAAGGTAGTGGGAACTCTCAGCCCTGTCCTCGGAAGTGTCTTGTGTACTGAGGGACCAGATGCAGTGAGCGATGAGCACGGTATGCTAGTGAGACAGAAGGAGCCGACAGTGTCCTAACTCATCCTCGGAACTTACGGAAGGCTGCTAGATATGGTGAGCTGAATCCAGAAGACTGGCTGTTGACCAGATAAAGCAAGATAGGACATGTTGAGGGAGGTGCATGTGTAGGGAGGAAGCCACGGCGGTCAATAGAAGCAGCCGCCAAGGGCTTTGAAGGCTAAACAGAATCACTGGGTCTTCTCAGTGCTGGCACAGAGTGAAGCATGGACATATTTAAGCAGAGGGGAAACCGTAAACTGTGTGCTAAAAAGCTCCTTATGGCTGCCAGGGTTGAAGAAGAGTTGGAGAAAGGCCTAGCACCTGAAAGGCATATGGAGACCTGAACTAGAGCACTGGCCACAGATCCGCTTAAGTACCAGAATGTGCTCATCTTAGGAAACAGGGCTTGGTTTGCCATCCATGTGGACATGTGCTTCTCCAGTCCAGGCATAAATTTCTGAGTAGGAAATCGACTATGTAGAGTGGGGACCATGAAGCTGCAGCCAGACCGTAAGCTGAGGCAGGATTTGTTTAACTTGTGGAGGCTTATGGAGATTCATCTTATTTTTTTCATGATAGCACCTGGTCACGATAGGAAATATGGAAATTACAAAAAAGAAGACAACAAGAGGGGGCCAAGAAGCTAGCTCTGACCTGAGCCCCATAATGACTGTTTAGGCATACATTCTTTTTAGATGTATTTGCAAGAATTAGATCATTTTCTAATATTCAAGTTTGTAGTCTTAAAGCACTCTGAACATTTCCCTTATTAAAAACTACACAAGTATCATCAGGAAAGACTGGTGGTCTAGTGTATGAGAGTGCCGTAAGTCATGTAACTGGGCGCCTATGCTTGGACATTTTTGTTTTAGGTTTGGTGTTGTTAAAACACCACTGCAGTGAGAGTATATTTGAGCATAGAACATATGTCTACTCTCTCTCTCTCTCTCTCTCTCTCTGTGTGTGTGTGTGTGTGTGTGTGAGAGAGAGAGAGAAAGAGACAGAGAGAGGTAGGCAGACCTCACACTCGCTGTGTACCTAAGGATGACCTTGAATTTCTGATCCTACTGCCTCTGCCTCTTGGGTGCTAAGATGACAGGCAGGTACCAGCACACCCAGTTTATGTGGTGCTAAGGCTGGACCCAGGGTCTTGCCCAAGCTAGGCACATACTCCACCAACTGAACTGCATCCCCAGCCCTCTTTATTTTAATCTTTGGTTGCTGCTGCTGCTGCTGCTGCTGTGGTTGTTTTGTTTTGAGATCACCCAGGGGAATATGGCAAGATTCTGTCTCAAAAAAAAAAAAAAAGCAGATAAAACAAACAAGAACTATCCGTAGTCCCAATAGCCAGAAACAACTGTCCAAACACGACCAGGTTTCCTGCCAGCTAATGGTCATAATAATTTTACCAAACTTACATTTTATTGGCTGCCAACTATTCAATATTTCTACTATTGTAATGTTAGTCTGGACAGTTTCTGATTTGAAATGGCGTGGCTGTATGGCGTGTCTTTTGAGGCTAGCATTTGCTGGGAAAGGGAGAGTGTAGTCAGGCCGGAGGAGATATTCATGGAGAGGTGAAGTCCCCCAGAGCTCCCTCTCTACTGCCTCCCCGCTGACCATGCTTCTCTGTGCCTTAGAGTCTTTGGAGCTGATAGCCACAGCAGCGGAGCACTCCAATGCTGCCATCCGAAAAATGGTAAGTGGCCCCTCTAGCCCTGTCCTTCCTTGTCCATCCCCCTGTGGTAGCTCTGTCCTGGGATGGGGGGGTGGTACGGTGAGTTTGTGACTTGATCACACTGAAGGGGAGGTGTTGTCCACCCCAAGCTTTACCTCTTACTCATTGCCAGGAACGAATGCACAAGCTGCTGAAGGTCTATGAGCTGCTAGGGGGTGAGGAGGACATTGTCAGTCCCACCAAAGAGCTCATAAAAGAAGGCCATATACTTAAGCTGTCAGCAAAGAATGGGACCACTCAAGACCGATACCTCATATTAGTAAGTGCCAGGTGTGGGCTTGTGGGTGGGCATGTTCTCTGTTAATACATAGATGCCCTGGTAGTCATTCAAGAATAGACCTCTAGCCGGGTGGTGGTGGTGCACACCTTTAATCCCAACACTAGGGAGGCAGAGGCAGGCGGATCTCTGTGAGGCCAACCTTGTCTACAGAGCGAGTTCTAGGACAGGCTGCAAAACTACAGAGAAACCCTGTCTCAAAAAAAAAAAAAAAAAAAAAAGCCTCTAGCCGGCTATCCTTTCTTCCATTGAATTCTATGTGAGCTAGATTTTTTTTTGTTTGTTTTTATAGATTCTGTAACTACAATTTAGATGTGATTTGGCCAAGATTGCCCACTAGGAAGTGATTCCCATGACTTTTCCTACTCGAAATCCTCCATTTGTTGCCTTAGATTAGATCCTTAGCAGTTGTACGAGGGTGGGGAGACTCACCATCCACACTAAGCCCCTGCACATGCATCCCAAATCTTTTCCTTCCTAGTTCAACGACCGCCTCCTTTACTGCGTGCCCAGGCTGCGGCTCCTTGGCCAGAAGTTTAGCGTGCGGGCACGCATTGATGTAGATGGCATGGAGGTGAGTGCCATGAAGTGAGGAATGGAAATGTGGGGGCAGGGCATTGGGAAGACCATGTTTACTTTGACCCCAGTCTGTGTGTGTATGTGTGCAGGGCCTTGTGGAGCTCTGTAGGCTTCACCATGATGCTTTCCTCTTCTGTACAGCTAAAGGAGAGCTCCAACCTCAACATGCCTCGGACCTTCCTGGTGTCAGGAAAGCAGCGCTCTCTGGAACTCCAGGCCAGGTACCTGTCCTTGCCTATACCTTCCCTCCAGCTCACTCTTTACTTCAGTTCTGCTGAGCCATTCCAAACCTAGAGTGCTTTCCAGAGAAAGAGTGAGCACCTTTCCCCAGAGATGTGGACTTGCTCTTCAGCTATGCGTGAGTCCCTGAAGACTACACACCAAGATGCATGATATAGGAAAAGGTTGCACTTCTGTTAACAAAGCATTTGGAGAATGAACAAGCAGCGTAGAGTGGGTTACTTAGCTCTATCATGAATAACAAAATTGCACATGGCTATCACCACACCTGGCTACACCATCAGTCCGTTTTAAGGCTGAAGAAATTAAGGCACCTTGCCCTAGATCTAGCTAGCAAGGATCAGAGCTGAAATTAGAGCTTAGGCTACCTCAGCCTGGCACATAGACTCCTAACCACTGTCCATACAGCTTTCGGAGAGCCCAGGTGAAGTGTGTAACAAGGTCGTGATCAGGGCTGGAGGTGAATACACATCGGTACATGGCTCTTTTCTGATAGGTTACACAGAGGGAGAGGTGACTGATGAGGACTGCATGGAGGCAGAAGGGAGAAGGGTAAAGAGACACAGTAGTTGGGTCTTGAAGCTCTGAGAGACCAAGAGAACTTTGCTGAGGCCCAAGTCTCCAAGGTGTTCAAATTACTGGTGTGAGCCACATACCAAATTTCTTAAACATTTTTGTTTTTTCTTTTTCTTTTCTTGGTTTTTTCGAAACAGGGTTTCTCTGTAGCTTTTGGAGCCTGTCCTGGAACTAGCTCTTGTAGACCAGGCTGGCCTCGAACTCACAGAGATCTGCCTGCCTCTGCCTCCCGATTAAAGGCGTTTGCCACCACCGCCCAGCCACATTTTTGTTTTTTCATGACAGGATTTCTTTGTAGCATTGGCTGTCCTGGAACTTGCTTTGTAGATCAGAGTGGTCTCTAACTCACAGAGATCTGCCTACCTCTGCCTTCCTGAGTGATGGGATTAAAGGCATGTGCCACCACTACCCAGCTTTTTTTAAAGGTCTATTTTGATTTTTTGTTTTGTTTTGTTTTTCGAGACAGGGTTTCTCTGTAGTTTTGGAGCCTGTCCTGGAACTAGCTCTTGTAGACCAGGCTGACCTCAAACTCACAGAGATCCGCCTGCCTCTGCCTCCCAAGTGCTGGGATTAAAGGCGTGCGCCACCACCGCCCGGCTTTTTGATTATTTTTAAATGTGTATGTGTGTCTACGGGGGTATATGCAATGAATGCAGGTGACTCTGGAGTCTTTAAGCAGGTCCACTGGAACTGGAGTTTAGGGAAGTTATAAACTGCAGGACATGGGTGCTGAGAACTGAACATGGGTCTTCTGCAAGAGCAACATATACTGAGCCATCTCCAGCCACCTAACTTTATTTTTCTTGAGACAGGGTCTTACTGTATAGGCTGGCAGGCTTGCTTATGTAGAACAGGCTGGCCTCAAATTCACAGATCCACTTGCCTCTACCTCCCGAGTGCTGAGGTTAAAAGTGTGCACTACAGCCAGGCGGTGGTGGTGGACTTCTTTAATCCCAGCACTTGGGAGGCAGAGGCAGGCGGATCTCTGTGAGTTCGAGGCCAACCTGGCCTACAAGAGCTAGTTCCAGGACAGGTACCAAAGCTACAGAATCTTTATGGGTATTTTGCCTGTATGTATGTCTGGCAATATGTGCATGCCTGGTGCCTGAGGAGTCCAGAAGATGGTGCCAGGTACCCTGAAATTGGAGTTAGAGATGGTTGTGAAGTGGTGCAGAGAATGAATCAGGGTCCTCTAGAAGAATAGCAAGTGCTCTTTAACTGCTGAGCCATCTCTCTAGCCACTTAAAAAATTTTAAGAAAACTTTCAGTCTGGTATGGTGGCTTATCTGTAATCCCACCACTTGAGAGGCTGAGGTAGGGGGACTGCCAGAAGTTCAAGGCAAGACTGGGATACAGTGTGAGACCTTGTCTGAAAAAAATGAGGGGGAGGGCTGATTTTATTTTTATTTTTCATTTATTTATTTATTTATTTATTTATTTATTTATTTATTTATTTGGTTTTTCGAGACAGGGTTTCTCTGTAGCTACGGAGCCTGGCCTGGAACTAGCTCTTGTAGACCAGGCTGGCCTCAAACTCACAGAGATCCGCCTGTCTCTGCCTCCCGAGTGCTGGGATTAAAGGCGTGTGTCACCACCGCCCGGCTAGGGCTGATTTTAAATATACAAAAATAGTACAATACACACCCATATTCTTAGGCATAGCTTAGCTGGTTCTCATCTTGGGATCTTGTAGAATCAGCTGAGAGCTTTTAAAAAAAATCCTGATGTCTAGGTTTCATCCCCAAAGATTCTGATTTAATTGGTCTGTATATATTCTCCACAAGGCTCCTCAGGTGACTTCATGACACAGAATCACTGATTTAAGAGCCATTAACTAGGGATAGCGGAGAACTTACTTAGCATGTGTAAGGACCTGGGTTCCATCTCCAGAATCACTCCTCTCTCACATACAGAAGACAGCTATTGACATTTTACCAGATAGATCTTTTTTGGTTTGGGGACGTTTTTCCCCAGGCATCCTTGGAATCCTGAGTTCAAATGGTCCTCCTGCCTTAGTCTCCCAAGTAAGTGGGACTAACAAATATGAGCTTCATCTTTATACACTTCATGTATGGCCATGAATTCCACCATAATTCTTAAAAACCAAAAGCAGTATGTGTTCACTTAATATAATGATCTGCATTTGCATCCATTTTCTGGCAAATTACATAATTTTATTCCTTATGGAATAAAAACTCCATAAAGTCCATAATACACACATACACACACACACACACACACACACACACACACACACACACTGTTATCTAGTCAGCTGACACAACGCAGGGCTGATTTCATAATGGCTGTTGTGAATAGTGCTGTAATAAACATAGATGGGCATGTAGTCTCTGTGGTATGCTGACTAGAATCTTTCATGTATATACCTAGGAGCTGGGTCAGTATTTGAAGTATCACCATATCTGATTTCAACTTATACTATACAGCCATAATTGAATAACATGGTGCTAACACAAAAACAGACATGTAGATTGATGGAATAGGATATAGGATGTACAAGCAAATACACATAGCCATACCCAGCTAGCACAAGTCAGCCCTGAACTCCTGATCCTGTCTCTACCTCCTAAGTGCTGGGTTTATAGATGTGCTATCATGTTTTACTCAGCCACTTGATTTTTGACAGATGCTAAAAACATACATTGTAGAAAAGACAGCTTCTTCAACAGATGGTGCCAAGGAAACTGAATATCCAGTGACTTTAAAATAACTTATTTTTAATTATGTGTATGAGTGTGTATCTGTGTATAGTTTTGTGCATCTGAGTGCAATTGCCCACAGAGCTCAAAGGCACTGGATCACCTTGGAACTGGAGTTACAGGTGGTAGGGGATGCTCTGTGTGGATGCTAGGAACTGACCTCTGTGAGGCTACATGCCCTTAACCACTGAGCCCACTCAATGACTTTTTAATACATTCCAGGGTAAGTTGCAGGCTTTACCATACATCACCCTCCTCAATAGTTTGGCATGAAAACCATTAACTAGAGTTTAGTACTTGTTTCAGTACCACCACCACACCCTTTTCTTGGTGAAGTTTTCATAGTAAAATGCACAGGTCTTAAGTGTATCATAGCTGAGTTTTGACCAACATTTAATTACAATGAACACCCATTAGGGTGTGTGTCTGTCTGTCTGTTTGTGTTGAAAGTGCTGGAGACAGGACCTCACATGATAGATAAGCATTCAGCCACTAACTTACATCCCCACATCACTCAGTGTTGACTCACATCCTTTTACACATCCTTAATTTTTCATGCAGTGGTCTTAATGATGCAGTCAGATTTTCCTATTAGAAAGGTACATTTAAAGCTTAGACTATAGATGTGGAAGGAAAATAAGAGTCCAGATGGGAGAGAGCAAAGAGTGAAGGTCCTATTCGTATTGGGTGGTTGATAAGGTTGTACCAGGGCAAAGGCCTTGGAGAACATAAGGCTATGGAAGATCCAAGGAAGAAGAGCAGAGGAAGTCAAAGCATGTATTGTAGCACATGCTGGCTGGGCACTTTCCAATCATGTTAGTGATGCTCAGAACAGAGTGATAAGCACCATCTTTGTGGAAGGAAAAATAACCTGCCTTTTGCAAAGTTGGCATGTTAGCAGTCATTGATAGAGTTCTTTTATGTATGTCCCATACACTCACATACAGTTCACCATTTCTTCCCTCTGGAAATCTTTCTTAAAAGCCTCACTCAAACTCAGGCTGAGGCAGTCCCCGTCTCTGCACTCCTCAGTCTTTCTCATCTAGTCTCAGCACAGATCCCCTGGACGTGGTCCCTGTGTCTCCTCTAGTGCACCATGAGCTCCTTGAGGGCAGGGATTTCTCTGAGGCCCAAGTTCCTAGTACTGGCATCTGGAAGACATTGTTGAATGAAAAAGGTTACACAACTTGTCTGAGGTTACCTAATCTTAAGTGAAGAGGTAGAATCAAACCTAGGTCCTCTAACTCTAAAATACCATCCCAGTTGCCTTTTGTTGACCTGCCTAACCCAATGCCTTTCTTTTCTCCCCTACAAGGACTGAAGAGGAGAAGAAAGACTGGGTCCAGGTAACACCCAGGGTTTTGTGGGAGGGGTATGGAAGGGTATTAGTAAGTCCCTTAGGGGCTCTTAGACTTTTCCTTCAAACTACCTAAGCAGATGGGCCTAGACAGCAGATGCTATTAGCACACTCTTACAGACAGACAGCTAAAGTCCTGAGGTCAGATAGAGACATTCTTTGAAAAAAGCCAGCTCCTCTGCATCAGGCTTTATAAAAGCTTACACCTAAGCAGCAGCCGGGAAGGCCGTCTGAGTTTTCCAGCCACCACTCCCCTGTCCACATCTTATAATTACCAGATGTAGACCTGGATTTAGGGAGGGATTTTCTCACTCATATGAGTATGTTGGGGCAGAGCTGGGTCTAGAACTAAGGCATAGCTAGGAAGGTGTGGTGAGGGTGGAGATGGGTATCTTGCGGCGTGATCTGACCTCTCATTCCTCACGCCTCTTCACCAGGCTATCAACTCTACCCTCCTGAAGCACGAACAGACCCTGGAGACTTTCAAACTGTTGAACTCAACAAACAGGGATGATGAAGATACTCCCCCTAACTCTCCAGTAAGAGCCCTACTATCCCCCCCCAGTACTGGGATCCCTTTGAGGCTGCATGTTCTACCTTCCCTTGAGATGATCTTTTCTCAGAAAATAAGGACTAGAGAGATATTGCAGGCCCCTAAAAGCAGTCTTCTGCTGGTAGGGCTGCAGAGACTGTACCCCAGAAAGTAAATTGACTTGCCTCCAGTGTGGTGGGGCAGAGCCAGACCTTCCATATATATGTGTGCTCCCCAACCCTGTGACAATTCAAGCCATGGAGCAGTGGCTGAACTGGGCTGAGGAGCTGTCTCTGACCCAGGACCTAACCCTCCCCCTAGAACGTGGACCTTGGGAAGAGGGCACCTACGCCTATCCGGGAAAAGGAAGTCACCATGTGCATGCGCTGCCAGGAGCCCTTCAATTCCATCACCAAACGCAGACACCACTGCAAGGCCTGTGGGCATGTGAGTGTTGGGAGGCAGGGGCAGAGCTAAGGTGGGGGCAGCTGACAGCCTAAAAGCCCACTTCTGATTGGGTACCCTCCGAGAAGGAGGTTGCAGGTTGGCTGTGGTACTTGATAAAAGGGAAAAGCCAAAGGCAATTAGGCTGTTCTTGCCCACTTGCTGCCCCAGGTGGTCTGTGGAAAATGCTCTGAGTTTCGGGCCCGCCTCATCTATGACAACAACCGTTCCAACCGTGTGTGCACTGATTGCTATGTGGCCTTGCATGGAGCACCTGGGAGCAGTCCAGCCTGTAGCCAGCATACACCGCAGCGCAGGAGGTCCATCTTAGAGGTAAGAGTTCCTAACCACAATAACAAAAGTGTACCCCAGCTGCTTGAGGTCTGAACATCTCTTAGACAACAGGGTGCTGTGTGCACTCACTAATCAGGTGATCCAGGCTCGAGACAAGGAAAATGAATATAAGGGTTAAAAGTGATTTTTATTAAAGTACTCTACACATTTAACCTTCACAGTAACTAGTCAACCCGTACTCATGCTTCATTTACATATGAGGAAAAACTGAAGCCCATAGAGGGTATTTGGCTAGACTGCACAGCCAGAAAAACACTGCTAGGTTCTATCTGAGACAAAAATCTCACTGCATAGCCTAGGCTGGCTTTGAATTTCCAATTCTTCTGCCTCAGTCTATAGGATTTTTTTTTAAATACTCAATTGACTTTTCTTAAATTATGAACTAGGATAAGTAATACAACATAAAAAAGATGTATTACTTAACCCAGAAGATGCCACTGTCAATATTGATGTTTCTTATCTTTCTAGGACCATGAATATACACAATTTAGGGTGACTGTTTTTTAAATAAATCAAGGTATTCCAAATATAAGGGAGCTTTCTCTGTACTAGGACTATTTTAAATGCTTTGTTTATGCTGAGATCTCAAACACCCTCTGTGCTCTTCTCACAAGTCCTGCAGTTCATCTATTGTTAGGATTCTGGGACAGATGGTGTTAACCACCAACTCATCCCTTTAATCACGATGTTAGAAGGACTTTCTCAGAGCAGGTAACGAGTATATAATGAAAGATGAAAAGGTTAGCTATGAATGTCACTTAGTCTGTAGAGTGTCTGGCCAGCATTTCCATGCCCCCACTGAGGTCTGCATACCCCTTCCACTAGCTGTTAAGAGGCAGTAGCCATTGTTTACCTGGGTGACAAAGGCTAAATCATTTCTGCTACATATGCTTTGCTACCTTTGTCTGAGACATAGTCCATATGCTATGGGGCTGATTAAACCAAGAGCAAAGCCTTCTGTCAACACTGATGTACCGTGTCTCTGATCACAGAAACAGGCCTCGGTGGCTGCTGAGAACAGCGTCATCTGCAGCTTCCTGCACTACATGGAGAAGGGTGGGAAAGGATGGCACAAGGCATGGTTTGTGGTTCCCGAGAATGAACCCTTGGTGCTGTACATCTATGGAGCCCCTCAGGTGTGCATCCCACTCCTTCAGTTTTTCCCACCCATCTGACAAAGCCACACTGCCCCTCCTTTGTGTGCTTTGTCCTCTAGGGACAGAGTGAGCCTAGCAAAGGGAAAAATCAAACCCCTATCCTTTTGTGATAGAGTATGTAGAGACAAGTGTTTAGAGGCCAAGGTCTGGAGGGAAAATGAGGGTAGGGTGAGAAGTCTAGCTTTGTGGAGAAAACAGAAGGGGAGACAAGCACTTCTAGGCCTGACTTTAGAGAAGAGTGTGCAGACAAAGGCAAGAGTATAGACCTGAGTCTATAATAGTGAAGACTAGCAGTTGGTTTGGGCATGGGAGGAAACAGATATGGAAACCAGCCTGCCTTCTAGTCCTAGTTCAGCCACTTCAAAGCGAGGAAACAAGAAAACAGAGTTGTTTCATTGGGCAGAGGGCACAGTCCAGCCCCTGGATGACACTAGTTCTGTCCCTCCTCCCCAGGACGTGAAAGCCCAGCGCAGCCTGCCCCTCATTGGCTTTGAGGTGGGGCCTCCTGAGGCAGGGGAACGTCCTGACAGGAGGCACGTCTTCAAGATCACACAAAGCCACCTAAGCTGGTACTTCAGCCCAGAGACAGAAGAACTCCAGCGGCGCTGGATGGCTGTGCTTGGCAGGGCGGGCCGTGGGGACACATTCTGCCCAGGGCCCACACTGTCTGAGGACAAGGAGATGGAGGAGACACCAGTGGCAGCCTCAGGAGCCACTGCTGAACCTCCTGAAGCCTCCCAGACCCGAGACAAGACCTAGAGGGTTTGGGCGGAACTGGAAACTCCTGCCCCACACTCCAGATGCCCATGTTCAATTGGGGGCTCCAGCCCACTCCCAATGCAGTCAATACTTGAATTCCCATCACGGGCACTTTCAATCCCGAATGCTGGGTCTTGGGTTTTTTAATTCATCTTTTCACAAAATGTGGGCTTTTAAAAAAACTATTCCTACATTGTTGTTAATTTTTTAAATCCTTGTCCCCAGGGAGGGCAGGAGCTAATTGCTAGACTCACTTGAATTAGGCTGTTTCCTCCCAATACCCCAGATCCTACTTCCACCCAGTTCCCCCCAAAAGTACCAGTGGCAGGAGACCTGGATTCAAGTCCCAGCTCTGCTACTGACCCTGGAACCCCAACCTACCCTTGTCCCCTCAGCCAGTGTCTTCACATGTATGACTTTACATGGGGTGGTGACTAGGCCCTTCCTGCCTTTCCCATGGCTTATAGCTTCTACCTAGCCCCAAAGCAATCCAGTATTTTATCGTCCAGACCCATGGCAGGGCCACTGGGCAGGACGGGAATGGGAGGGGGGGAGGACAATGGATACTGTTTTTTAAAGAAAAATACAGTTTATTTCAGGCTTACAGTAACTTTCAGAGCACTGCTATGGTCCTTCCGTTTGTTCAAAGTCACTGGGGGTGGGGTGGATGCAGAAACTATTCTCTCACTGAACTCTGAAGCTCAGCTCTCAGAAGACCAATTCCAAGGTTAAGTCATGGATTAAACAAGATGGTGTTATGTTATTAAGGTCTTAGCCTCATCCCTGGACTTAAAACAGCCCAACTTTCTCAAGTTCACCACTTAGTCAAGCCCTCCAAACTCAACAGTATTCAGGATGGGAGCATTCACAGGAGGATGCAAGTTCTGGGCAGGGTAAAGAGCTGCTCCATGGGAGGCTGGGGTGGGGATACTGGGGAGGTGCCACACTTACTCTTCCAGCCATATGTTTATCTTACCATTCCCAATCCAGCCAGCCTCCCACTGTGGATACTCGTCCTTTCCACAAATGTACCTGCCTACTGTCCACAAGTCTGGCTTCCACTCCAACCACAGCCATACTCATCACCCATCTTGACATTCACAGCACCTACGAGTCACTGTGCTGGGAAACCTGGTCTTATCTCTCATATGGTACCTTAAGGTTCAAGGGACTGGAATAGGTCCCATCAACACAACCAAGGCTTTTCTTCCCCTGGAGGGAAGGACAGGGGAACAAGGTAGGATTATGGTTATCAGGATAGAGGTGTATAACCCTCCAAAACAGCCCCTATAACTCTCTCATAATACCCAAGCCATTTACTGCCCTACTCATTTCTTTCTCCGGACAATGGTCCAACCGTCTTCCACTATATCCTCTTCCTTAATAGTCTGGGAGTCTGGCTCAGGCGGTTGAGGCTGGGGGCAGATCCCATCCATCGTGGCCCCATCATTTGTAGCTGTCACCTGGAAGGAAAATATAAGAGAGAGCACTAAGTAATTACTCATGCTCTGCTCCCGACTTTCCCACGTCTATGTGAACTATCTTTCTTGATAATAACACCACTAGCAGCTATAACTATCGCCACTTCTCTGGGAATCTAGTTCTCTTCCAAAAATTTAGCATTTAACATTTGCACCCACACACAGGCACCTCTTTTACCTCCATTTCTTCCACACTGTCTACTTCATCTTCATCCACATCAGTTTCTCTGGCTGTCTGTCCTGGAGTAGCAGTGACTTTGCACTTCTTTTGGTCGATCTCAGAGGTCAGCTCCTGCAGAGCAGCTCCATCACCCTTCTGGAAGTGGTAGAACATGGTCTGTAGCTGCTGACTCACCTGCCAAGGAAACATCCAATCAGTTTGGAGCTTTCAGACAATCTACTATAAAACCAGCCTCTGCTTACAACAGAGTAGAGAGGGGGTTGGAATTTTCCAGAAAAAAAATTCCCTAAGAAGTTCATCCAGGCAGCTAGGCAGAGTGGTGAATGCATATAATGGGGAGGCCTCTGAGGCACAATTGTGAGTTTGAGGTAGACACTGTCAAAATAAAGTAACAGCTGAGAGTGGTGGCGTATGTGTCTAATCCCAGCACTCAGAGCGCAGAGGCAAGCAGAGTTCTTTGAGGTCAAGGCCAGCCTGGTCTACATAGAAAGTTTCAGGCCAGCCAGGGCAACATAGTAAAACCCTGTCTCAAAAAATAAAGCAACAACAAAGTCTAGTGGAGCAACCACAAATCAAGGGCTTGGGTGAAGATGTGAGGGCCTCCTGGAAGAGAAGGTACTAGAATTTCACACCTATAATCCGAGTACTTGGGAGGCTGAGGCAGGATGACTGCTATGAATTTGAGGTTGGCCTGGGCTACATAGCTAGAGAGTAATACACTGTCTCAAAGAAAAAGGGAAAAAAGATGCAAATGAATGATAATCTCACCAGGGTGAGCAGTGTTAATCAGAATAGGAATGGAATTTGATCTGGCCCTGCTTGTGGCATGTGGGGAAAATACCTGGTTGAGAATGATCTAAAGAGAAATAAAGGTAATATTTAAAAATGCAATAGGGAATCTTGTCTATGCCTCAAGAAAAGAATGGTTACAACCAAGAATCTTGTCCCAAACAGAAGAGCGAGCAGGCAGGGGGTTGACGGCTGTCTTCATATGCTCACCTGGGGCAAGCTCCCATCTTCCACAACTGTATCAAACTCAGTGGTCATCAGCTCCCCAAGGAAATCTTCCACCTCTTCCAGCTCTAAGTCAGCTAAACAGGAAACGATAGGCCCCTTTAGTCAAAGACCAACATCATCAGCACTGCCTGCTATATTCTTTGATACTTGCCTGCTATACCTGGTTCCTAGGTAAAGGTATGGTGAGCCGTTATTCACTAAAACACCCTCTTTTCACCTTGCCTGTCCTAACCGACCTCAGCCTTAGGTGACCTTGAAATAGCCTTGAGCCTCCAATTTCTCATTTCTAAAGAGAGGCAAATGGGACCCCCTAGGGGTCTGTTAGGAGGACTCCTCCAACACAAGCTTGGCTTGGCATGAGGGAGATGAGACCCTAATAATAATTTGCATCACTTCAGAGTTGAAGTATTTGAAATATAGAGACCCTTCACAGCTGGGGCTCCACGAATACAGGAGTCCAGAGACTCAAGGGTGCTGGTTAAGAAAAAACACGGTACGTGATTGTTTGCTTTGTTTGTTTCAGTGCTGGGGCTCAACCTCAGGGTCCGGCACCTGCTGAGCAAACACTCAACCACAGAACTACACCGCTACTTTAAAAAATGAAATCATCATAACTGTAATAACCATCTTTAAACTTCGTGACTCCGGCTAAGCCCTGTTCACTGGGCCTGTTATCTTACGGGCCCATGCTCTGCCTTTTCTGAAAAAGACTAACTTTCTCTTCCAGACATAATCTTCCACACTTGTGTTCACATCTCTCTTCCCGTCAGGCTAATTATCTAGCCAGATGTTAGACAGGTGCCTCAAGTCCCCATATCCAAAGCCACATTTATTATCCTGCCTTCCACACCAGCATCTTATCCTCCAAGAGCCCTCTATCTAATGGAAGTTTCCTAATCTACCCTGCCACTCATCACAAATCTGTCTCTTTCCCCAACCTGCTCTATGGACAAGTACCCTTTTTCTTGACCACTCCCACTGCCCTATTTTAGACCTTCTTTTCTAGACCAAAACAGCCTTCTCATGAGTGTTTCCTTCTCATATTCTACACTACCTACTTTCTGAATTTTCTAGCTAGCAAACACCATCCATTACTTACCTTAGAACCTGCTCAGGAATTTTATTACCAATTGTGAAGTTCACCTTTGATAAATATTCTACTGAGTTTAAGGGGTTGTTTTGTTTTTGCTACAGGTATCATGTAGGCCCAGGCTAGCATCAAACTATGCAGTCCAAGGCTAGCCTAGAACTCCTGGTGATTGGCAATCCCCCTGCCTTCACCTCCTTAATGCTAAGATTACAAGCATGAACCACCATGCCTGATTAATGCGGCTCTGGGGATTGAAACCAGGGTCTCTTACATGTCAGGCAAGTACTCTAGCAACTGAGCCGCATTCCAGCTCAATTTCGCTGAGTTTTAACGAGGATTTCATGAAAAACAAAGCCAGGATCAAGCACACACCTTGTAATCTCTGCACCCAGGAAAACAAAGCAGGAGGAACATTAATTCCAAAACAGTCTGCAGTACAAAAGCAGATACTCTTCTCAATTACTATTAATAATAATAATAAAAACATCAGCTTGGAAAAAGCATGTGTAATTTGACCGGTGAAACTTTCTGCATTGGACATCTAACTGGACAGGTCTATAGCTTGAATTGTACCAACACTAGCCTAAAGGCTACAGTCAAGGCACATAAGGCCTCCCATCTCTTACCCTTTAGGGTTAGGGTGTCTTTGTAAACGCACATGCATGCTCTACCACTCTTCCATTCCCTTACTACAATACAGGGGACCTTTCAGAAAACAACGCTATCCCAACTTCTTTAAGTGTGCATTATGTCCTTACCTAGTTCACCCTTTTTATTAATACCCACCCCTAATCACTACTCTTACGAAGGCAAAAAAAATAAAAATAAAAAAAAAAAAAAAAAACGGGGCTGCCAGCCTGGTCTATAGACTGAATTCAAGGACAGCCAGGGCCACACAGAGAAACCCTGTCTCAAAAAACAAACAAAAGAGGCTTCTCCTCAGGCTCAGATAACTTGTGAATTCTGAGCACTTCTTATCGCAACGCTTACCATCCAGTACTTTTAACTATACACTTGCTTATCTGAAACCACCCACTAGATACACCCCCTCAAAACTAGGCTATTAATGGAGGGTTTTATAAAAACTACAGCATATAATACTCCTACTAGGTCCTCTTGTTCTTATTCCCCACCAAGGCAAAATGAAGGCTGTACATCTTTGCTGTAGAAGTAGCCATATGGAGTTACCAAGTACAGGCACTTGAAATGTTGCGAGACTCAAGAAGTGCCCATTAAGACCTTTAAAAGTCCAGATTGTAAAAATTTAATTCTAAAAATGTGTTAAATGTTTAATTCTTTTTTGTTTTGGAGACAGGGTTTCTCTGTGGTTTTGGAGCCTGTCCTAGAACTAGCTCTTGTAGACCAGGCTGGCCTCAAACTCACAGATCTGCTTTGTCTCTGCCTTCCGAGTGCTGGGATTAAAGGCGTGCACCACCACTGCCCGGCTTAAATGCTTAATTCTATGACACACCGAGATTTTGGATGAGAATTTTTTTCATATATATATATATATATATATATATATATATATATATATATGATGTTTTTCTTGCATGCATGCCTTATGCACTCACTATGTATGTGTCTGGTGCCCACAGAGGACACAAGATGGTGTCAGATCCCCTGGAACTGGAATTACAGTTATGAGTCACCATGTGGGTACTGGGAACTGAACTCAGGTCCTCTGTAAGAACAAATGCTCTTAAATGCTGAGCCATCTTTCCAGCTGTGTTTTACTTGTTAATTATGTGTATATGCACATGTGTGCAGATGAAGATGACTTTGGATTCTCTGGAGTTACAGGTGGTTGTGAGCTACCAGACATGGGTGCTAGAAACCTAATTCATGTCCTCTGGAAGAGCAGGAAGCTAAGCATCTCTCCAGCCCCTTCTTTTATATTTTTGGTTGTGAGCCTAGCCTTTAACGGCTGAGCCATCCCTCCAGGCCCAGCCCCTTCTTTTAAAGACAAGTTCCGGTTATGTAGCCAAGGCCGACTTCAAACTCAGAGCAGTTTTCCTAACTCAGTCTGCCTAGTGCTAGAATTACAAACATGGCCCACATGCTAAGCTTTGGATGTGAATTTAATACTACTATATTTGCTTCTTTCATTCATTTATTCATTCATTCATTCGTAGTAGTGGGGGATTGGACCTAGAGTCTCACATGTAGTAGTAGGTAAGCACTCCACAGAGCTAGATACCCAACTGTTTATTTTTTATTACGAGCCAAGGTCGTGGATCAGGCTAGTATGGAACTGGGGTCCTTTCGCCTCAGGAGGAACTGAGATTACAGGACTGCGCCACATGGCCTGGCTGCCTTTTATTTTATCAGAGGTACTGCTTTTTAGGTTTGGTGGTGCTAGGGACAGAGCCCAGAATCATGCACATGCTAAGAAAGTGGGCTACAACTCCTCACACAATTTCATGACGGTGTTTACTTGTGGAGAGGAAGCCATCTTAAGTGACTCAGTTCTTTCCATGCGGTCCCATCTATCAAATTCGGATCATTATGCTTGCCGATCTTTGCCCATGGAGCCACTCTCCCCTCCCCTGATCAGCAATCTTAAGTTACACGATATGGGTGGAACACATAACATCGCACATTTCTATTAGTCGGATATTTTCACAACCATTTTAGGAACTCTGGAACCTTCTGGAAGGTAAAATGTGTTGTCCAGGAACATAGCACTATTCAGTGTCATTGCCTGTAAAGCACTCTCAAAACGTACGATTCTGATTCCAAAGTCACCATTCATTCGACATGAGAAAGCGCGGGCTCTCTAGGACGAGGCCTCACCGCTCCAAACCCCCACAGACAGACAGACAGACAGACAGCAACGTCTCACTCACTCACCATTGGCGATGAAGTAATCCTCCACTGCACCCCCCAGCCACTCGGCCTTCTCCTGGCTGTGCACGCCCCCGAAGCCATTCTCCACAGCGATCTGTGAACACAGGCCCAAGCCAACCATGACGGCATGGAAACCGGAGTGGCGTGGTCTGCCCTGGCCTAGGAGGCTGCCGCCTACGCCGCCCAGCCGAGGCTCTGGCGCCTCGCCCGGCCAGCTCCTGTTCTGCCCCAGCCCTGATCGTGACCCCCCGCCGTGGCCCCACTCACCTGCAAAGCAGGCCAAGCATCTAGAGCCGCTCGAACAGCAGCTCCGAAGAGCTCTCGCATGTCTTCTGCCTCGCCCGCCATCATCCGTTTGGATCACGTGGCTCCCAGGCAGCCCAATCGCTCGGCAGACGTCGCCAGGCAGAACGAGCCAAAAACCAATTCTGGGAACGCAGATTCGTTTTCTGCTGACCTGGCAGCAAGACCAGAACAGTCGAAAATTCTGTCAGTGAAAGATGACGCCACTTACCGCAGTAAATCCTGATAATTAAATTTGAACCTGGAGCCGAGGACTTAGGGAGCATAGCCGAAAAAAAGAGGGAGAGAGAAATAGGGAGAACTGAAGGGAGGAGGAAAGGGGGAGGAAGAGAGAGAATCTACAGTTGAGGGCCCTTTAGAGGTTCAATGAATAAAATCAATTGCCGCCATGCTTGATGACCTGAGTTCGGTCCCTAAGGTCCACATGATGGAACTAGAGAACCGACTCCTGCAGTTTTCCCTGTCCCCTCCACATGCTTCATGGCATGAACAGGTATGTGCATTCACATGCAATAAATAAATGTAATTTTTAAAATTAAAACTACATTTCCAAACAGCATTTTAACACTAGTATAGAACATTGCCACCAATAGCAGTCGAATATATTTTTGTCTTATTAATACAATATTTGTCTTCTCTCTCAAACCCCGAAACAACTACTTTCCCCAGACTTCCTGTGAAGGTACAGGTAAAGGAACTGTTAATCCTAAAGATGGGAGGAGAAAAACCACTGACCCCCAAATCAGCATTGGCAATTTAACTAAAACAAGCAATTAATTAAAACATGTTTTTTTATTCATGAGCATGGGCTGCCTCCCCTAAGGTGAGATTTGAGAGCATTGCATGTGAGGCAGACGAGGAGTTTTAGTTCAGGGCTAGGGGTTTGCAAATGGAGAAAATAGGTGGGGTCACAGGAGCGGAAGAGAAGCATAACAAGTTAGTCATAACAACCTCCTGAAACATACGCGATTGCAGGGTTGGCATAAAGTAATCAGAAGAACAGGTGATCATAACAACCTTTTGAAACAAAGGCAGGGTTTCAGGATACTTATAAATAACTTGGAAACGAAGACATGGTTGCTGCTTCCTGGAATGGGCAGTACAGACTACATTTGTAGTTAAGGTGGGGCATAGCCTAATCCTTGAGAAACAGATTTAATCATAAAGAGGAATGGGCCTAATTTGTCTTTACTATAAAATGGCTTTCAAGCCCTAAGATGGAGGCAGGCTGGTTCTTCAGCACACACAGGACAGAGGAGACATGAAAGGTCGAACTAGGGCAAGTAGAAGAGGATATGGCTACTTTTGCTTTGCAAGGCAAAGAGAATGAGAAAGGGCACCAAACAGCTTCTGAGAGGGCAAAATCCGGACTCAGAGAACTGAGGGACTAAGACTTCCGGATAGGCAGACAGATAGGTAGAGATGCCATGACAAGATGAAAATGGTGGTGAACTTCCAGGACAGAAGTTTGCTTCTCCACCTTCTAGCATGACTGTCTTCCTTCTCACCCTGCTAACCAGAGATAAAAGCTTGCTGACTTAAAGGCCTTGTAGGCTTTTTCTCCTGCCAGTAAGGTCCCTGCTGACTGACCCGGCTCAACAAAGTCAAGGCCAGATCAGGACATGTTACACAGCAGTTGTGGGCCAATCAGCCATCCTGTCTCATTTCAAACTGACCAACCCTAAATTAGAGGAGGAAGACCCTTGAAAGACATTAGCAACAACAACCAAAAGCCGACAAGGAGAAGCGGGCCTTCGCTTTCCCCGTATGTTTTGCTTTGTGTGCTTGCTGTATGCTGTCCTTCCTCACCCTGAAAGAAAGGTTGTGTTTCTTCACTGGGCTGCTTTGTTTTTTTTGTTTTGTTTTGTTTTTTGTTTTTTGTTTTTCGAGACAGGGTTTCTCTGTGGTTTTTGGAGCCTGTCCTGGAACTAGCTCTTGTAGACCAGGCTGGTCTCGAACTCACAGAGATCCGCCTGCCTCTGCCTCCCGAGTGCTGGGATTAAAGGTGTGTGCCACCACCGCCCGGCAACCAGGCTGCTTTGGCCTGATGTGTTTGAGAATTTCCCAGCTGTTACCTGTCGAGCTTGAGATGTTTCCTACTTTTTACTTCTTTAAGTGACAGAGAAAACAAACGCAATCAAAAGCTGTTGTTTCAGAAAAGGGTTCCCAGGATAAGCAGGGAGAAACCTCGCAAACACAGACCCAATGCCAGCCCCAGAGCCAACCACCCACCAAGCTGTGGGTGTTCCAGCCCCCATGGGACTTGGCTGCTGTATGGAAGTCCTTTGAAAGAGCTTTGGTTTGGAAGCTTCAGCTACAGACAAATGAGGTCAAGGGATGTGGGACCGCCAAGCTGCCAAGGTTCTCATTCGTCACAGGGTCTGGACAGTTTAGTGCCACTGAAGGCAGCAGTGGGCATAGTAGCTAAGAGGTGAACCTCAAGAGGGAGCTGGTGGGAATGAACTTGGAGCAGGCATGCTTTCAGAAGAGGAGAGCTGAGGTAAGAGAGATGCTCCCAGTCGGAGAACCAGAATGCACATTTTAACAGCACACTACACACACAAACATATTTTTTTTATTTATGTGTGTGTATTCTCTCCTTTCACCAAGTCTCTCTCTCTCTCTCTCTCTCTCTCTCTCTCTCTCTCTCTCTCTCTCTCTCTCTCTCTCTCCCTCCAAGACAGGGTTTCTCTGTAGCTTTGGAGCCTGTTCTGGAACTAGCTCTTGTAGACCAGGCTGGTCTCGAACTCACAGAGATCCGCCTGCCTCTGCCTCCCGAGTGCTGGGATTAAAGACATGTGCCACTGCCTGGCACAGAAGTAGCTTTTCTTTTCTCCAGGAACTTCAGCTTATACTGTGTAACCATCACTGATAATGCATTCTGGCCCTCCTAACCCCACCCTCCTAAATCCCAGCACTAATCATGCACCGCCACACCTAGCACAGAATACATTTTTCTGAAGTTCACAAGAACATTCTCCAAGACATACCAATATCATAGTCCAGATGGCAGAGCCCAGTAGGTTTTAGAGGACTAAGGGCTGACCATGCTGAGGTCCTAGACTTTTATCCCTAGACCACAACAGAAAAAACTGAAAGAATACGAAGCAAAATGAAATTAGTAAGAGAAAGAACTTGTGAAATCCACAAATTTGTGTAAACTTATGCACTCCATTTTGTGGAAATAAAAATCAAAGAAAAAAATCAAAGAGAAGTTGGAGAACACACTGAAATGAATTTTAAAAACATAGCATACCAAAATTTATGTGATACAACTGAAGTACTTAGGGGACAAACTTTTAGCTTGAGACGAGAAAGTTCAAGCTGTAAATATTTGAAAAACATACGGGCCAGCACCGCTCCCAGCAGCCCCAGTTCCCTCCCCCTCAGGTAAAGCCTTGACTACACTGCGGGAAAGAGCTTCAGGATGGTCCAGCATTATGATATGAGCATCCAGTGCTATCTGATTTTATGACACGGCCATTATGATATATGGTAAGCAGTTAGCGCTTATTCAACTACAAGCATTTAGAGGGAGGAACGCTTAGGAAAGGAAGGGTTTGTTCTGCTGAACACAATAATAAAATGACTCCGAATGACATTGGGCTATCCCCATAGATCAGTGTCTCACTCATCATCAGAGAAGACAGAGATTCCTTTCTGGACAATCAATGTGTAAAGAGTGGGAGAGTTGAGGCTGGAGAGATGGCTCAGTGCTTAAGAGTACTGACTGCTGTTCCAGAGGATCCGGGTTCAATTCCCAGCACCCACATGGCAGCTCACAACAGTTGCAGGGGATCTGACACCTTCACACCAATGCACATAAAATAAAGTTAAATAAGCCATAAATTAAAAAAAAAAGAGAGGGAGAGTTTTGTACACTCAGTCTTTTCTTTTCCAAATAGGTCTTCTCTGTGTAACAGTCTGGCTATCTTGGAACTCACTTTATAGACCAGGCTGGCCTTGAACTCACAGAGATCCACCTGCCTCTGCCTCCTGAGTGCTGGGATTAAAAGCGTATGCCACAATGCCTAGCTTGGAATGCTCAGTCTTAAATGGGATGTCCTCATCAGAACTCCGCAGAAGAGGAGGCAAAAAGATTATAAGAGCCAGAAGAGATGGAAGACATCAAGGAGACAAGACCTTCGAGACACAGCAGGACCAATGCACATAGGAACTCACAGAAAGTGGGCAGCATACACAGAGCCTGTGGGAGTCTAAGCCTGATGGGGTTCCAGTGTTTAGAGGGGAAATAGACACAAGCCCCCATCCCTAGTCCAGAAGGAATCTCCAATTGATACTTGCTCAGAAAGGAATGGGTATACAAAGCACACTTAAGGGCAGGCTCCACACCTAGCAGTAGATAGTCAAGGACAACAACAACAACGACAAAAATGAATTCAACGGAATGTTTGTAGTCTTTTCCTCTCATATCGCTTTGTTTGGGCATTTTTGGTCTTCCTGGCCTTTTGCTTGTATGTGATGGTTTCTGATTTTGTGTTTTATGAGTTCATTTTTGTTGGGGGGTGTCTGTATGTGTTTCTTGTGCTTTTTCTTTGTTTTTTGTTTGTCTTCTAATTCTGTTTTGTTTGTCTGTTTGTTTTCTAAACAGAGAAAGGAAGGAAGAAGAGTAGGGTGGATGAGGAGAAAAAGAGTATCTGGGTAGAGCTAGGGGAGAGGAGACTGTGATCAGAAGGGATTTGCTGGTACTATGTGTACTCACATATTGGTTATTGTGGGTAAGAGTCAGAAGAAAACATAAAAAGAAGCCAATATGACAAGCGATTAGTATTGAGTCGACAGAAGTAGAGAGGAATGTAGAAAGGAGAACTGTTGGGGGCAAAGGGAACAAGAGCTGGGGATATTTGGTTGAAGGTAGACTGGAGAGAGACAGCTAACCACACACTGTCCAACAATGTAGTAGTGACCCCGTCTCTCAGGAGGCTGAGCTGCAGACATCCTGCAAACCATGCCAGTCTGTGTTCTTTGGGAGAGGAAAGAGGAGAAGGAAATATTAAGGAGAGACAACTGACGGAGAGAAACATGACAAGATGCCATTTCAAAAGGATTCCTGCTGTGTTGGCAGCTTGACAGCCCAAGGCCTTCTGTGAACCACACTCTTGAGAAATTCAGACCAAGAGTCATGGGGCCGTGGAGAAGAAGCATTGAATCAGATCCACATAGTAGTCAGCGAGCTGAAAACTTGGTAGGAACTAAAGACAATAGCAGAACTATTGCAGAGTTCAATCAGTTCATGGGACATTGGGGAAAACTGCACAAGTTTCCGAAGATGGAACTTCAGGGCATCTTTCTTCTTATCCCAGAGCACAGCGTCCTTCCCTTTTAAACTAGCTCTCTTTCTCTCCCTCCTCCTCCCCAACGTGTGTGTGTGCGTGCGTGCGTGCAGACAAATGAGTGCAGGTGCCTGTGGAGCACAGAAGAAGGTGTGTCAGATCCCTGGCGGCTGGAGTTACAAGTGGCTGTGAGTCACCTGACATGGGTGCTGAGACCTGAGATCCCATCCTTCACAAGAGCAATATAGGCGCTTAGGCACTGACTCATTTCTCCAGCCCCAGGCGGTTCTGGCAGTGGCACTAACCTCTCTGTCTGTCTCCATCTCTTTTAGATTTTCATTTTTTTCCTTCGTTTTTTCTTTTGTTTTAAATTTAAGTTCTTACTTTTGAGATTATAGTATAGTTACATTTCTCCCCTCCCTTTTCTCTTGCCAAACTTTCTCATATACCCCTCGCTGCTCGTCTTCAAATTCATGGCCTCTCTTTCCACTAATTATGATTGCATCCATAGATGTTTGTATATACACACAGATATTCCTAACTATAACTTGTTCGGTCCATAAAATGTTACTTAGGCATATTTTCAGGGTTGACCATTTGCTGATCTCTTTAGCAGTTACAAGGTGCTTTCTCAGGATTCATCTGTCTGCACCTTTAAACTTTGTCTTTTCAGCACCTGAATCTCCTTGCCCTCTCTGCTCCATCTGGAGAAGCAGTGACAATGACACCGCCCACATACCCCCATCCAAATCTCCTGCACTAAACACCTGAATCCAGCTTCACTCCAGTTTTCAGGACACATGTAGGACAAAGCCAGGTTCTTTGATCTCTAGCCTGGTTCCTGGTAGAGGTTTTTTTTTTTTTTTTTTTTTAGTTTTATTTATTATGTATACAATGTTGTGCCTGCTTGTATACCTGCAGGCCAGAAGAGGGCGCCAGATATCATTATTGTAACCTTTGGCATAGCAGCCAATGCTCTTAATATCTGAGCCATCTCTCCAGCCCCCTTCCACCGTAGAGATCTTATTCCTTCTGAAACAGCAGGAACTGGGTGGGTACTGTCTGGTTTCTCTTAGTATTCTTGCCTTCCAAACTTCCATAAGAATGCCCCGTTTGAGGCAGAAGCAGGTGATTCTCTCTGACTTTGAGGCCAGCGTTGTCGTCATAGTGAGTTCCAGGACACCCAGGGCTGTTACAGAGAGAAACCCTGTCTCAAAGAACTCAAACAAACAAACAAAAAAGTCCCATAAAGCTCTACTTATAGCATTCTCGGGCTTTTTTATCCCCCAACCCCAAACATTTTCCTATTTCATTCACAAAGCAGCTCCAAATATCTAAGAAATCCATAGTCAGTGTCCTAGGGTTTTTTGTTTGTTTGTTTGTTTTGGTTTTGGTTTTTCGAGACAGGGTTTCTCTGTGGTTTTGGAGCCTGTCCTGGAACTAGCTCTTGTAGACCAGGCTGGTCTCAAACTCACAGAGATCTGCCTGCCTCTGCCTCCCAAGTGCTGGGATTAAAGGCGTGCGCCACCACCGCCCGGTTTTTTTTGTTTGTTTGCTTGTTTTTTTGTTCCTATGTAATTTTTTTTGTGTAACATTCAGTTTTATTTTTGTGTATACTCCTTTGAGGGCAGTTCATGCACCACCTTGCTCTTTTTGTTAAATGTTATTCAGCTTGCTTGTTGGTAGATTGATAATAAAGCTATTCATAGAAATTTAAAAAAAAAAAAGAACCTGAAGGCAGAAATTGAAGCGGAAGGCAAACAGGAACAGTGGTTTCTGGCTTGCTTTCCATGGTTCCTCAAGCTCATTTCCCAGGACCATTAGCAAAGGGTCGGCATGGCCCACAGTGGGCTGGAACCTCTACATCAATAACTAATCAAGAAAATCCAAGTTGCCTACTAGACGATCTGATAGAGGTATTTTCTCCACTTGAGGATTGCTCTTCCCAGCTGACTTTAGTTTGTATCAAGCTGACGACAATCTAACAAGGAAAGCCGGGCAGTGGGGGTACACGCCTTAAATCCCAGCACTCGGGAGGAGGAGGCAGGCGGATTTCTGTGAGTTCAAGACCAGCCTGGTCTACAGAGGGAGTTCCGGGATTAGCCTAACTTCATAGCTACTGAAAAACCCTGTCTCAAAAAAAGAAAGAAAGAAAGGAAGAAAGGAAGGAAGGAAGGAAGGAAGGAAGGAAGGAAGGAAGGAAGGAAGGAAGGAAGGGAAAAAGAAAAAAAGAAAGAAAAGAAAAAGAAAAAGCCAATCTAATAAGCCTAGCCAGGTTTTTCATGACAATGGCTCCCCATCTTGGTATCAGTTGTCTGTATTAGTTACTCTTTTCATTGCTGTGACACAATGCCTGAGCAAAGCAGCTTCAAGAAGTAGCGCTTTGTTTTGGCTCACATTTCAAAGGTATAATCCATGATGGCAGGCAAGATATGGTGGCAAGGGTGGGAGACACAGATGGCTGGTCATCCACACCCAGGAGGCAGACAGATGAAAACTGGTACCTCCTTGTTTCTCCTTTTCAGTCAGGGACCCTAGCCCAATGAAATGGGGTCTTCCTACTTGAACTAACCGAGTCTAGAAACACACTCACAGACACACCCAGAGTTGTTTTTCTCCCTAGGAGGTTCTAGATCTTGTCAAGTTGACAATCATATGAGCCATCAAAAATAGTCAGCACCAATAAATAAATGAAGTTCAGCAGGAGGCCATACCTCTGCAACCCCAGTGCTCAGGAAGCAGAGGCAGGAGAACCCTGAGTTTTAGGCCAGCCTGGTCTATGCAGTGAGATCCTACCTGAGTACCATCACCAAGTTTAGGTACAGTTAGCTAGGTCCTCTGTGCAGGATTTTACAGGCTACATCCAGTTTATTTTGTTTTGGTTTTGAGACAGGGCTTCTCTGTGTAATAGCCCTAGCTGTCCTGGAATTCACTCTGTAGATTAGGCTGGCCTCAAACTCACAGAGATCCACCTGCCTCTGCCTCCTGAGTGCTGGGATTAAAGGCATGTGCCACCACACTAGGCTCAAGCTAAAATGTGTTTTGTTTTTTTTTTTGTTTTCTAGACAGGGTTTCTGTGTAGCTTTGGTTCCTGTCCTGGAACTATCTCTTGTAGAGCAGGCTGACCTCAAACTCACAAAGACCCACCTGCCTCTGCCTCCTGAGTGCTGGGATTAAAAGCATGCATCACCACTGCCCAGCTTCAGGCTACAATTTTGTATGGCACGTGGTTCCTCTTCTAAGCTCACGTAATTGTAGGTGTAGAGATAACACCCTCAAATTCTGGGAGCTGTCTTTCATATGACTCTCCCCGGGAGGGTCATATGAGACTCTCCAGGAGGGTCATATGACTGACTTAATGCTAATGTGACTTAAACAAGAAAAAAATTCTCTATAGAACAGGTCAGTCAGATATAGGATGAGGAAATGATTGGAGAATGGTATGCTTGGACTGGAATTTGAGGAGATGGTTCATTTTGCTGAGAACAAGGACTTAGACGTCACCATGGCAACAGAGCTTGACTCGGCCAGAGGATAAATTTGCTTATGAAGAAGCTGAGCCTACCAGTACAGGATAATATATATGGGGCATCTACAGCTAAGTCTCAAGCATCCTGGAGAGCCCTGGGAACTCTCAACTGGACTTCTCAAACAGATCCTAAGGTACAGCTCCATAGAGTTCATGTTTTTCCAGATTAAGTCCCAAACTGAACCTAGAAGAAAGTACACATGGGCCCAAGAAAACTGCTGGGGAAAGGCTACGGTTCTGATTCATCAGAGTTCTTTTCTCTACAAGAGTTTATGATATGAGGAACCTGGAGCTCCTACTATACTGTATTTGAGAGCAGCCTGAGCTACTTACTGACGCACAGTCTCAAAAAGCAGAGCAGTCTTCTTTTGAGTGTATCATAGGTTCATCGCAGAGCACACTTAGCCTCTGGTTGGGCATCCTTATGCCGTGCGTAAACTGTAGAGCTATCCACAATGCTAAGAGCATGTATCATATAAACGACCACCTGGAGGTCAATCCCTGCCATCTCCCAGCTAAACAACTTCCAGGGAGCAACATCTCCCTCTCTATGAGCCCCAGTTTCCTCAGTGAACAAGCAGGGGACATGCACACAAATATCACAGGGTTGCTGTGAGGATTACGCAAAGAATTTATTCTGATTAAATGTCATAGTTATCAGTAGAGACATGAGGCTGGGCTAGGCTTCTGCCAGTCTTGACAAGATGATTTTCAAGGGGGTATTTTTCCCAGATTAGTATTCCAAATTCTAATGAAGGAAGTATCAGTAATTCACGTTATTTTTTTAATTTATAGGTGGGCCCTATCAGGTTACAACAGGATAATAGGCCTATTGCAAACTAACATTTGACACAAACATAATTTCTCCTACTATTTGCTATCTGGAAATATATGGCGCTTGGAGACAGAAGCATGTAAATAAAATGTCGGCCAGCCTAAGAACAGTGAAGACACACAGGTACTTGATTCCTCCCCACTTAGAAATTTGTGTAAGATTCCAAGCAAGTGACCCTGGCAAGTTCCACAGTGGGTGGGGGACCATGGCAGGTAACAGAATAGGCCATGCAGATGGAGACTGAGTATGGAGTCTTATTTGAGAAGAGGGTATTGGGAGGGTAGGGGGAAGGAGGAAAGGGAGAGATACAGAGACAGAGAGAGGGGAGAGAGAAAGAGAGAGTGAGGGAAGGAGGGGGAGAGAAGGAAAGGCCTACCCTCTTGCCTAGGTGGGAAAAGAGCAGTTAGGAGTGGGTGGAGTTTGTCTCTTAAAGAGACAGGATACCATCTGCTCGAAATGCTCTGTGCCAGGGTGTGCCTGAATATTAACATTCCTCACTTCGTACTAATAAGGTGAGGAGTTAGGTGTGGCAGGTTAAGTGGGGCGGGGAATGAGGACATCGAGGTCTCGAGACTGCTTACTGCTGATTTGGTGTGGGGGTACCCTGAGACAGCTGGGGTGTTGTCACATCTTGGGGTGGCTGGTTTCTTCACTGCTGTCCAGGCTCTGTGGAACTGTCCACTGTCTCTTGGACCCAGCAAAGTGCTGGCAGAGCAGAGGACAAAGTTAAATTTAGGGAAAAAACATTTTCTTTGGGTCTTGGTGATTGAGGGCTGTCGGGGTCCAAACCCAGCCCCAACATAAACTACCTACCAGCCTGGAGGCACAGGAATAAAGACACGACTCACATGGCTTTATTGAGAGGGAGATTCTCAGTGATCCCTCATGAAATCCTGAGTTCACATCCTGAAAATTCCTCTTGTTTATTCTTTAAACAACCTTTATACCAAGACATAAACTGAGGGGGAAATTCTTTAGCATTCTGTTTCCTAGGTAACTGGGAGAATGACTCTGATCACGTCCACACCTTTGGCCACACCTTTCTATGCCCATTTTGTCACGTCTCCCTATCTTCCTGCTCCGTAAGCCAGCTCTGTCACGTAGGCCTAAATTAGCATCTCCAACCCAGGTGTCCTCCAAATTACGAAGGAGCAGAACAACATCCTGACCCTTTGTTAGTGTAGCGACAGCCTGTCTGGAAGGCCACCTCAGGTGCAAACTATGGCTTGAGAGCCTGGCTGCCATACCATATAGAAATATGGGCCTACAGAGGGGGAGGGTGTCAGGACCAGGGAAAGCTGGGAAGCCTGGGGCTGCTTAGGGGCTGGTAATTGAGGGAAAGATGCATCTATCTAACCTGTCCAAGTTGGCTCTCTGGAACTTAAAAGAATTTTTTGAGTTTGTGAAAACTTAAGTTTTAGATAGTTTTTGTACTGAAATTTGTTCTGTAGGAACGGCAGTGTACTCATGTCAGAAATGATGGTGACAGATCATTTTCGCACAATGAGAACTATCTTTTAGGTCTATAGTTAGAAAACGAACAAAGAACTTAAAATCTTTTTTTTAAATATTTATTTATTTATTATGTATATAATATCCTGTCTGTGTGTATGCCTGCAGGCCAGAAGAGGGCACCAGACCTCATTACAGATGGTTGTGAGCCACCATGTGGTTGCTGGGAATTGAACTCAGGACCTTTGGAAGAGCAGGCAGTGCTCTTAACCACTGAGCCATCTCTCCAGCCCAGAACTTAACATCTTGATCTTGCAGTATAGTAGTGGCAGTACTCTGCCAGAGCTAGATTAATACCTTATTAGAGTTTTATTGATTAATGTTAAGACTATGGACAGCAGTAGAATTAGAGAGAAATCTGATAACTTTCATTTCAACACCTTAATGCACTTTCTTATACTCAGAAACGTTTTTATCCTCAGACCTTTATAACATGCAGGCACACATATTAACTTGCATTTGTACACCTTAAAACACCTCCTTAGACCCTAAAACATTCTTAGACCCCCACATCTTAGGCTCTCGTGTCTTTACATAAATAAACCTTAAAGAACATGTTTTTCCCCCATCATCATGACATTACCTTAACACACAGGAGAAATCTGTTTTATGAGTTTATCTCTTTTTTCAGTCTGGTAACGAGGTAGGAGAGTGAGGCCTGTGATTTTTGAATTTTACACAGAGAACTGAGAAGGCAGTCTGATGTCAAACAGCATCAGAGATCTTGAGAAGAATAAATTTTACCTGAGTTATTGATTTAAAAATGGCTTAAGGCGGGCACTAGTGGTGCACATGTTTAATCCCAGCACTCAGGAGGCAGAGGCAAGAAGATCTCTGTGAGTTTGCAGCCAGCCTGGTCTACAAGAGCTAGTTCCAGGACAGACTCCAAAACTTCAGAGAAACCCTGTCTTGAAAAACAAAAACAAAAAACAAACAAAAATGACAGACTTCATTGGCTGCCTAGACAGCCATTTCCCAGGGTCTTCCCTGGTCATTGAGGGTAGGGGCTTCACGGCTGGCAGTGTGGAGCCTGACAGGTTTTAGAAGATCCTGTGGTTTGGGGTATGTAGGAATAGCAGCCTACCCCGAACAACCAGGCAGTTGGTTCCTCAGTGTCCTCTTATCCACACTCTGAAGAGGATTGCAGCAGCTAGGGTGAAAGGCAACTTTGCTCAGTGTCTGGCGCTTTCACTTGAAGCTCATCTGTCTTTTATCTTCTTTGGAGGAAATGGGGTTGCTGTCAGGAGCCAACCTGTCTCTCTGTTACGAAAAGCCTTTTAATTGTTAAACATTTAAATGTCATATTCTTCAGATCTCTGAGCACTTGAGGGCTATCTATTGGGTATATATGAGTTACGGCTACAGTATAGTATCTAGCTGGAGAGTTGGATCCAAGTTGAGAGGTTGACTACAACTGTTTTTTGTTTGTTTGTTTGTTTGTTTTAAGGTTTATTTATTTATTTAGTATATAGTGTTCTGTATATAGTTTAGTATATAGTCTTCTACACGCCAGGAGAGGGCGCTAGATCTCATTACAGATGGTTGTGAGCCACCATGTGGTTGCTGAGAATTGAACTCAGGCTTCTAGAAGAACAGCCACTGCTCTTAACCTCTGAGCCATCTCTCCAGCCCCCAACTACAACTGGTTTTAACTTAACAGATCAGATTTATGTTTGAGAATGTTAGCTTTTGTTCATCTGAAATAGATCTTTATAACCTTAAATCTTATCATTATATAGATTATATTTTAAAGCAGAGTTGAATCACCTAGACAGTATGTTGTAACAGATCTAACCATATATTTATCATTACTTAAAAGTGTTATGGAGAGGCAGGTGGATCTCTGTGAGTTCGAGGCCAGCCTGGTCTACAAGAGCTAGTTCCAGGACAGGCTCAAAAGCTACAGAGAAACCCTGTCTTGAAAACTAAAAGTGTTATGGTAAAAGTAAAATGCTGCAGGTCCCTGAGTGGATGCAGCAGGTCCCAAGACCATGCCACAGGTCACCAAAGTGGTGGCAGACAGCGGGCTGTGGGTCCTGAGAGCAGCCAGTCCCAGGCAGGGATAGCTCAGTTCCCCAAGTGGCTGCAGTGGGTCATGAAGGGCAGTGGGTCCCAGGCAGGGAGCCACATGGTGGGTGAGAGACCTTGATGGGGCAGCCAGTCTCACAAGGAGAGACAGATGGATGGACATACCAGAAGACCATGCACAGGTCTCCAAAGGTGACTGGTCCCAGGCAGGGAGCCACGCAACAGGTGAGAGACAAATGAATAGGCACACTATACAGAGTGAGGTTGGATATTTATTTAGTGGGTTATGGAGGGGAGAGGGGAGAAGGGGAGAATAGCAGAGAGAGTGAGGCAAAAAGAGAGAGATAAAGAGAGAAATGGAGGGGGAAGGAGAGGAGCCACAGCAGCAGTTACCTCTCTGGGAAAGAGACAGAAAAAGGGAGGGACTCAGACTGGAAGCTGAAGATCAGCTTGCCTCAGAGGACAGAGGAGGGAGTGGGTGTGGCTTGTCTTTTAAAGGGACAAAACAGACATTACAAAAAGTACATACTAATTTAAAATATTTGAGACTTATTGCTTTTTTTTAATATGAAAGGTGATACAATGAGCAGAGTTTAAAATATGCGCAGTTTAAGTTATAAAACTAAACCAGTTCCATTCCGTGCTCTACTCACTACACGCTACAGGAACTAGGCTGATCATTTTAAAACATACAAACACAGACAGAGACATGGGGACACGGGACATTCTTGAGACAAGAATGCCAAGAATGCCCACTTTATTGTGCTCAGGGGCAGCTTATATAGGGCTCTGGCCATGCCCCAGCTCTCAGGATCTTTCAGCTGCAGACTCATCAGAACCCACTCCCTGCAGCTGCAGCCCCATCAGGGCCTCGTGCTCAGAGCAGATGCGGGCTGCTCAGAGCAGAGGAAAACAAGTTGTTTATGAGAAATTCAGGATCTGGTGGTCTGCAGTCCCCAACATAAGTTGCATACAGAGATACACATAGAGAGTTAATGCTAGCTTATGTTCACACATAAAGTTAAGAGAGAGGGAAAGGAGAGAATCAAAGTTGCAGATTCCTAGCAGGTGGGAGTGAACACAGACACTGTAGGTGGAGCAGACAGGTGAGTTGGGTCCCTGAAAGCTGGAAGAGCTAGCAGGCAGCAGGCAGCAGACAGCAGGCAGCAGGCAACAGGCATGTGGTCATCCATAGCAAAGATGGTGGTGAGGTCATCTGACCTGCCCTTAGCCAAAATGGTGCCTGTCCACGTGTTTCAAGGCACTGAGAAACCACATGCTTTTTAGAGCAGTTGTGCAACAGACATTCAAGGTGCGTAAAACATACATTTAAAACAGAATCACATCTGAGTGGCCACACCATTCACACATTTTTTTCATACATGAACTAGACAGGAAAATTCCCCAGCATACGCTGCCAGCACATAGTCGGGTGGAAAAGAGGGACCCACCCTCTGGGCAGCAACAATGGCAGAGACAGGATTCTGGGAATGCTGAGGAAAGGACAGATGTATGAGAGAGAGATTTTGAACAGGAGAGCAGAACAGAACATTTCCAGGCTGAGAAAGGATCCTGCCCCAGACAGGCTTAGTCCTGGTAGGAGGCAGTGGGAGGCTGCCGCTGGCAGTCAGGAGAGAGTCAGACAAGTGAAGAAACAGGAAAAAGAGCAGAGGCTGCAGTTTCAACCATGGATTACTGGCGGAATGTGCAGTGCTAATAAGCAGGCATATAATTTGATTTATGAGAAATGGAAGTGGCGCAGTTTTCATGAGGTAGAAGAGAGAAGATCCTGGTGACTGAACTCCAGCATCCCAGAGGTTCAGCATGGACTGTGGCTCAAACTGGCCTTGGGTAGTTACCTACAAGATCCAGAGGCACAAGATCCAGGTGAGCACAAGCCATACCCCTATGTTGTCATGTGGGGTTGGGGGCCCGAGGGCTTTAAGTCCCATAGGCATGTGGTTGACCAGTACTGGGTCTTTTTGTGTGAGAAGCTAGGGCTTAAAAGTTCCTGGAATTCCTAACTGTTGGGTCTTATCCATCATGGCATCCATGATCTCACATTCTACCTCTAAGAACTTCATGTGAGGGTTTTAATCAAAGATTAATACTCAGCCGGGCATTGGTGGTGCACACCTTTAATCCCAGCACTCGGGAGGCAGAGGCAGGCGGATCTCTGAGTTGGAGGCCAACCTGGTCTACAAAAGCTAATTCCAGGCTGGAGAGATGGCTCAGCAGTTAAGAGCACTGATTGTTCTTCCAGAGGTCCTGAGTTCAATTCCCAGCAACCACATGGTGGCTCACAACCATCTGTAATAAGATCTGGTGCCAATTTCTGGCCTGCAGGATCACATGCAGGCAGAACATTGTATATATAATAAATAAATAAATCTTTAAAAATTATTTTTAAAAAAGAGCTAGTTCCAGGACAGGCTACAAAGCTACAGAGAAACCCTGTCTCGAAAAAAAAGAAAAATTAATACTCATAGAGATAAGTCTGCTTAATTTTTATTTATCTGAAGAACTTTCTGAAAAAATTATATCACTGGTAGCAATCTGTTACAGCCTGATAGTTGAAGTTATATCAAGTTTATGAAAAGAATTTGTGTCATCTGGGCAGTGGTGGTGCAGGCCTTAAGTCCCAGCACTTGGGAGGCAGAGCCAGGTGGATTTCAGTGAGTTCCAGGCCCCTCTGATATACAAAGCAAGTTCCAGGACAGTCAGGACTATTATACAGAGAAACCCTATCTCAAAAAAAAAAAAAAGGAAGAAAGGGAGGGAGGGAGGGAGGGAGGGAGGGAGGGAGGGAGGGAGGGAGAGAGAGAGAGAGAAGAGTAGAGTTTTGGTTAAAAAAAACTCTGATCACCACTTAAATACATCTCCCTCAAGACTTTGGTAAACTGCTTCATTTTTAATGTTTTGAACATGGCCTTCCAGGAACTTGAACAACAATAATTGGTATGATCTTATGTAGCCCAGGCTGACCTCAAACCTGTTGGGTAGTCAAGGAAAACCTTCAGTTTCTGATCTTTCTTCTTTTACCAACCATTGGGAGGAATGTGCTATCAAGTGTTGGTTTGGTTTTTCGAGACAGGTTTCTGTCTCCCAAGTTCTGGGAATAAAGGCATACACCCCCACACCTGGCTCAAGTGCTTGTTTTTCAGATAGGGTCTCACTCTGTAGCCCAGGCTGGTCTGAAATACAATACTAGACTAGACTGACTTCGAACTTCCAGCAATTTGCCACCATCTCCCATGTAGTTGGATTATAGGTGTGAGCCACTAAGCATGTCTATTTCATGTTTTGGAAGACAGACATACATGCATACACACACACACACACACACACACAAAGGTTACACAATGAAAGGGAAGCCTGAAGAATGTGGGTTTTGGGTTGCTGTGGTTAGATGAAGGCACACTAGCTATTGTTCACCCCCAATTTACTCAAGCGATGATCCATGGACCAGCAGCATTAGGTTCACCTGGGAGCTTTAGTAGGCTGAAAGGCTCTCAAGCCTCACTGATTCAGAAACTATGTTATAATAAGATTCCAAGGTAATTTTTTTTTTTTTGGTTTCTCGAGACAGAGTTTCTCTGTTTAACATCCCTAGTTGTCCTGGAACTAACTCTTGTAGACCAGGTTAGCCTTGAACTCACAGAGATCCGCCTGCCTCTACCTCCTGTTGGACCCTAGAGTCCAATCACCGAGGAGGAGGAGTCTCCCCAAGAGACCATCTCTCATCACAGCTGATGTAAAAGCATGAGGATTTTATTCTGTCATGACAGGGTCTTCCAGCAGTCGGGAGGCTAGAAGACCCTGAATGTCTGGTACAGGCTATTTTTAAAGGGAAAAACCACAGAAGGAAGGGGTGTCTAGGGGTTGTTCTTTAACTATTATGATTGGCTTATTCAAAAGAGCTATTACCAATAATTGGCTGGAGAGTGGTTGCCAGATCAGATGAGATAAGGGAAAAAATATCTGAGGGTCACTTTGCCCCTTTCCCAGGGCCTAAGTCAAAACATCAGTCTGTGAGTCAACACTTAAGGGCTATCTTGTCCCTATTCAACAACTGAGTTCTATTTGGAGAACATTCACAAGGACTCAGGGAGATGATGGAACATTCCCAACATCTCAGTACGTGCATGTATAGCTGTTATGTCCTTGGTTCTCAGGGAAGGAGGGAAAGTACTGAGAGGGTTCAGAAATGGCTTCAGAATTGTCTTAAAGTTTTACACTCCCAAGTGCTGCGTTTAAAGGCGCGTGCCACCACCACCCAGTTTTCAAGGTAATTTGTATGCTCATTAGAATTTAGAGTTGTACTACTTTAATCTAAACTTGCTTGGGGCATGTGCTTTGACTAGAGACCAGAATACCACAATTTACAGTCTTGACAGATTATATCCAATAGGAAGAAATTATCATTTATATATCCCAAATAAGGTCTGGAGGTATAGACCAATTGTAGAGCACCAACCTTTCACAAGGTTCTGGATTCCATCCCCAGCACCAGGGAATAAGACAGTCTTCCACCAGAGATGGTGGCTTGCACACAGTCCTGGAACTCAAGGGATAGAGGCAGGAAGATCTCCAGTTTCAGGCCAGCCTGTGGTAGACAGTAGAATCCTGCCCTCCCCCCCCCAAAAAAATGGTCAGGCGGTGGTGACACACGCCTTTAATCCTAGCACTTGGGAGGCAGAGACAGGCACATCTCTTGAGTTCTAGGTCAGCCTGGTCTACAGAGTGAGTTCCAGGACAGGTTTTAAAGCTGCAGAGAAATCCTGTCTCGAAAAACAAAAACAAAAAACAAACAAAAATTCCCCAATATGATTCTGTTATCAAAAGAATAGTAAATGAACGCTGAGTGGCTGAGGCAGAGAGAGCAAGAATTGCATAAATGACCCCATCTTGTTCTTCTTTGGGTGAATGAGGTTTGGGAGATATTTCTTTTCTGAATTAAAACTTAAAAACAGCAATAATAAACCCTTGTGTATGTTAGGTATATTTCTTAAGACGAGCCTCTCTGCCAACACAAATAATTTCAATCAGAGCAAATTACACCGAATAAAAGATGCCCATGTTTAATGCAGTGCTCCCCGGTGACCCGGGAAAGCATGGCAAGGGGAAGAGAGCTGGGGAGATCATGCAAAACCCGAGACCACGTGTTCCTTTTCTGTCAGGCAGCCTAAATAGCTTGACCCTCCCTGGGAGGGGTCACTGCTTGGCAGGCTTTCTCCATGGTGGAGTCCAAACTAAGGCAACTCCCAGGGGAAGGGGACTTGAAATGGAGCTTCCTGCTCCATTGACACTCCAAGGATGGGTGCCAGGGGCTGGGTGACGCTCCCAACCCAAACACCCCAGACTTCTTGGATATAGGGGTGTCAGGGGGCTGGGGTCTCACTTTCAGCCAAACAGTGTATTCGTCCGATATGGACTCTCCTCATATTGTTGAAGGCAACAATTCTTTTCCTCAAGGCAAGGAATTTCAGGGGTTTGAAAGACATGCCCCTCAACTCTAGGACTGTACCCCAGAGAACAGGACGAGTGAGAGTTTATGATGAGCAAACACCTTCCAGTGTCACAGAACAAACAATGTCTCTTGATAAAAGTAGTATGCCAGGAAAGGTGGCCAGATAGGCCGGCAGAGTTGGATGGAAACTGACTAGGGGTCAATAGTGACATGTTGTGTCAGTGACATACAATGACACCATGGCGGTAGACCATCCCTCAATCCCCACCCCTTTGTATCTGTCTGGGCAGCCTCCATTTTCAGCGTGCATAAATTGCTGGATACAAGCCGGGCAGTGGTGGCGCACGCCTTTAATCCCAGCACTTGGGAGGCAGAGGCAGGCGGATCTCTGTGAGTTCGAGACCAGCCTGGTCTACAAGAGTTAGTTCCAGGACAGGCTCCAAAACCACAGAGAAACCCTGTCTCGAAAATCCAAAAAAAAAAAAAAAAAAAATTGCTGGATACATCGAAGGAAGGAGGAAGCCAAGAGCATGGTAATGGACAGCTTGTTAATCTGGTGAAGAAAAGTCCGAACCTGTTTACGGTTTTCATTGAATTGGAGAAATATGAAACTATGAATATATCATCTTCAAAAGTTGAAGAACTGTTCATCAGCCTATACGTTCATTCGTTAGCTTTCTCTTCCCAACCAGAATGGAGAGTACAGAGACTCAGTTTGTCTTATTTCTCCTCACCATCCCAGAACCTGGTACATGGTAGCTGTTCAGTAGATATTTTGATTTTGTTTGCTTAAATTTTTTAAATTGTATTATATGTGTATGGGCATTTTGCCTGAATGTGTGTGGCCGAGACTGGCCTAGAACTGGTGGCAATTGTTGGAAGGAGCTGCTTGTTCGTTCTGGCCACCCAGAACCGAAATAATCACACAGAAACTGTATTAAGTCACTGCTTGGCCCATTAGCTCTAGCTTCTTATTGGCTAACATTTACATATTAATTTAACTCATTTCTAGTAATCTGTGGCTTACCGGGTAAAATTGTGGTGTCTGTCTCCAGCGGGGCTATATGGCTTCTCTCTGACTCTGCCTTCTTCCTCCCAGTATTCAGTTTAGTTCCCCCCCCACCTAAATTCTGCCCTGCTATAGGTCCAAAGTAGTTTCTTTATTAATCAACGGTAATCACAGCATACAAAGGGAAATCCCACATCAGGCAATCTTCCTGCATGAGCCACCACCAGTTCAAATAAATACATGTTTTTTTTTAAAGATTTTATTTATTTATTATGTATACAATGTTCTGCCTGCATTACAGAAGAGGGCTCCAGATCTCATAATAGATAGTTGTGAGCCATCATGTGGTTACTGGGAATTGAACTCAGGACCTCTGGAAGAACAGCCAGTGTTCTTAACCTCTGAGCCATCTCTCCAGCCCCCACAAATACATGTTAAATGAATGTGATAGGTGCTTCAATATTCTAAGAAGAAGTAACATGACATTGACAATTGTACAAATCCAAAAGTAACCAAGGTAGAACCTAATAATGTTCCTTTCCCTTCTTTACTGCAGTAGCAGTTCGCTTCCGCTGGGGGCTTCCCTGAGCTGCCTCCAACACTGCCCAGGACTGTTTCCCTGCTTCTGCCCTTTTCTATGATAGGCTCCTCGTTCAGCACTGTTTTCCTAAAAGCCTTGACTTCATTTAATGCCACCACCACCATTCCTAACTCTCCCTTACCAGAGCCAGTGGTCCTTAAACAGTTCTTGCAAGGGGAAGAGCCTCCTAGTGACCTCTGTTTTCCTTTTCTCTCCTTCCAATCTTTAGTATACTGTGCTATGGTCTACTCGAGGATTCATTTTAGAAACAGTATTGTACAGCTCAGGCTAGCCAAGAATTCTCTATGTATCCCAAACGGACCTCAAACTCCTGCTGCTTCTTGCTTCTGACTTTCAGTGACGGAGTTAAAGGTCTGTGCCACTATACCTGGCAAGGATTGATTGATTGCTTGCTTGATTGATGGATTTACTTGCTCAGAATACTGTTGGTTCCCACATATCCACAAGTATAACATTTGAGAATCTGATTAACTATAAATCAAAAACTATTTGCTTTGATGGGGGAGAGATGAGAAAAGGGAAGGTGGGGGTAAGGGTGGGCAATGCTCAAATGAGATTTTGTCTCAGAACAGCAGAACCAAACAAAGAAAAGAAAACTTAGCTGTTGTGGATACAATGTAGTAAGACCCCAGTGGTTGCACCTGTACCGAGCACATAATTTCCCCCTGAAGGATACAGCTTTACTCCAGCCAGGGAAGCAGGTAGGCTAATGCAGGTCTTCACCTCTCCCTCCATTCCTCCAAATTAAACACCCTGCCCCCACCCTCAGTCTCCTCCCCAGCTGGGCAACAGAACACCTGCTGCAGCCAGCCTCCCTTCCCCCCACCCCTCCAGGGGATGACACTTATCTTCCCCTCCAAACTCCTTACCCCCATCATTGCTTTGTCCCAGCCTTCCACTCCAGCAGGCACCCCCTGGGAACCCACAGGCCACTCTAATTAAGAAAGCAGGTATGCTGCCGGCAGATCTTCACCTCTCCCTCCATTCCTCCCAGTCCATCCCCCAGTCTCATCCCCAGCTCTGGAACAGACCTTCTGCTGTGGCCTCTCATTCTCCACCACATTCCCAGTTGACTAAGCAGACCCTGGTGAAACACCCTGCTTTCCTCCCTCGGATGAACCCTCTCAACCCCTTCCCAGGCCATCCCCACTCCTAAATGTCAGCTTCCAATACCCAGAAACATGTTTTACCTGAAACCACCTGTGACCAAACCTATCAGAACCCTAAACTAATTTCACACCAGGCAACGCACAGTGACCACACTCTCCTAAGAGCCACAGAAAAAAACAGAAACCAAGGAACAAAACAACCAGCCACCAAAGAAAGACTGGATATCAGCACCTAAATTTGAATTCAGCTCAATCCCGGGCCGAGACACCAGTGTAAAAACACAAAGTAACAGACAGGACCATATGTCTCCACTAGAGCCCAGCAACCCTAACATAGTAGGCCCTGAATATTCCAACATAGCTGAAGCACAAGAAAAAGACCTTAAATGACCAGGGGTGGTGGCGCACGCCTTTAATCCCAGCACTCAGGAGACAAAGGCAGGTGGACCTCTGTGAGTTCGAGGACAGTCTGGTCTTCAAGAGCTAGTTCCAGGACAGGCACCAAAGCTACATAGAGAAACCTTGTCTCAAAAAACTTTTAAAAAGACCTTAAATTAATAAAAATAAAAAATAATAAATGAAATGTCGTTATGAGTAAGATATAGGTCCTTTTTTTTAATAATTATTTATTTATTATGTATACAATATTCTGTCTGTGTGTATGTCTGCAGACCAGAAGAGGGCAGCAGACCTCGTTACAGATGGTTGTGAGCCACCATGTGGTTGCCGGGAATTGAACTCATGACTTTTGGAAGAGCAGGCAATGCTCATAACCACTGAGCCATCTCTCCAGCCCCCAAGATATAGGTCCTTAAAGAGGAAATAAATAAATACCTTAAAGAAATCTATGAATACACAAGTAGTGGAAGGAAATGAGTAAAACAGTAACCTAAAAATGGAAATAGAATCAATAAAGAAAACCCAAACTGAGGGAAATCTGGAAAGAAAAATTTAAGAATTCGATCAGGAATGACAGAGGCAAGCTTCATCAACAAAATGCAAGATATGGAAGAGAAAATCATAGGCATTAAAGACAGGACAGAAGAAATGGATACTTTGCTCAAAGAAAACATTACATCTAAAAAACTCCCGGCATAAAGCTTCTGGGACACCATGAAAAGACCAAATCTAAGAATAATAAGAGGAGAAAAAGGAGAAGAAACCCAGCTCAAAGACCCAGAAAATATTTTCTTTTTTTTTTCTCATTTTTTTTTACCAGAAAATATTTTCAACAAAATCATAGAAGAAAATTTCTTTCCTTAACCTAAAGAAGATGCCTATCAAAGTACAAGAAGCTTGCAGACTATCAAATAGATTGGACCAGAAAAGAACGTCCTCTCAGTCCATAGTAATCAAAACACTAAATGTACAGAACAGAGAAACAATGCTAAAAGGGAAAAAGAAAAAGTAACATAGAAAAGCAGACTTCTCAATGAAGACTCTAAAAGACCAAAGCGCCTGAATAGATGGATATGCTACAGAGACCACAGATGCCAGCCCGGACCACTCTACCCAGAAAACTCAGCAAAATTTCAATCACAATTGAAGGAGAAAATAAGACATTTCATGATAAAACCAAACTTAAACAACATCTGTCTTCGAATCCAACCCTAGAGAAGGTGTGTTGTGCTTTGAGTAAAAATGACCCCCATAGACTCATGTGTTTGAATACTTGGTTGTAGAGCGTGGCACTGTTAGGAGGTGTGGCCTTGTTGAAAGAAGTATGACACTTTCTCTGGCTGTAGATCCAGATGTAGAACCCATTCCCCTCTCCAGCACCATATCTGCCTGCATGCTGCCACGATGATAGTGGTCTCAATCTCTGAACTGTAAGCCAGCCCCATTTAACTGTTTTCCTTTATAAGAATTGCTGTGGGGGGCAGGAGAGATGGCTCAGCAGTTAAGAGCACTGGCTGCTCTTCCAGAGGTCCTGAGTTCAATTCCCAGCAACCACATGGTGACTCACAACTGTCTGTAATGACAGTTACTGCCAAGCTATGACATTCTCACACAGACATACATTTAGGCAAAATGCCAATGCACATAAAATAAAAAATAAATTAATTAGGAAATTGCTGTTGTTGCTGGGCAGTGGTGACATACACCTTTAATCCCAGCACTTGGAAGGCAGAAGCAGGTGGATCTATATGAGTTCGAGGCCAGACTGGTCTAAAAGGCAAGTTTCAGGACAGCTAGCACCCACCACCACACAGAGAAACCCTGTCTTGAAAAATAAAAAAATAAGGAACAAAGAAAACAAAGAATTGCTGTGGTCATGGTGTCTCTTCACAGCAATAGAAACTCTAAGACGACTGGTAAAAGAAAATACAAGGAATAAATAATCACAGAGCAGCAAATCAACAGAAGGGACACCTCCCCCTCGCGTGCACACACACACACACACACACAAAACCAACCAGGAATTAACAAACACTGCTCATTGATATTTCCCAACACCAAGGGTCTCAATTCACCAATTAAAATAAGACACAGACTACCAGAATGGATGGGAAAACAGGATCCATCCTTCTGCTGCATTCAAGAAACACCTTAACATCAAGGATAGACATTATCTCAGCATAAAAGGATAGAAAAGGATATTATAAGCAAATAGACCTAAAAAACAAGCTGGTTTAGCCATTTTCATATCTAACAAAATAGATTTGAAACTAAAACAAATCAGAAGAGATAGGGAAGGGAAGGACACTATATACTCATCAAAGGGAAAACCCACCAAGAGGATATTGCAATTCTTTTTTTTTTTTTTTTGAGACAGGGTTTCTCTGTAGCTTTGGAGCCTGTCCTGAACTAGCTCTTGTAGACCAGGCTGGCCTTGAACTCACAGAGATCCACCTGCCTCTGCCTCCTGAGTACTGGGATTAAAGGTGTATGCCACCACCACTTGACAATTGAGATTTTTTTAAAATAAGGTTTCCTATTGGCCTGGAGCTCACTATGTAGCCCAATGTGACCTCAAACTCTTGGCAGTTCTCCTGCCTCGGCCTCCTGAACGTTGGGGTGGGCGTGATCCACCACACTTGACTCATCTCGATTCTTTAAAGTGTAGGCGAGGGGACTGAGACCGGAGCACAGCACTGGAGCCTTTGTCTAACAGACTTAAGGCCATAGATTTGATCCCCTGGGCCACAAAACAGGCACATTTTAGATTACATGTATCTTGTCACAATTAAAAAATGTGTTAAAAGCAGGGCTGCTCTACAGAGCCGCTTCTGGTCGCTGCCATATGGGACCACGTTTGTGCCTCTCTCCCGCTTTTCCTGTTTTCCTAGCATATCACCTCTGGAGCTTGATAAGACACTGTTTTCTCTGCCTGGAATTTTCCTCCCACCATTTGCCTAATGTTCAATGTACCTTTCACAGGACCAACCTTCCCTGACACTAAAGAGCGGGTTGGAACCAGCTGACCATGCTCTAGCTTACCTTGTACTTTTTCGTTCCACTGTTTGTCCCAGTTAAATACTTGTAGAATTGATTAATGCTTATATCTCCAACTAGAATGTCAGGGCAACAAAGACAGATTCTCTGCTCTGTTTACTGCTGCAGCCTTATCCTAAAGCGGTTAGATAATAAATATTTGCTCATCGTCTGAATAGGTGACCTGCTTTGCTGATTCAAGGGTTTCAGACTCCGGAGCTGGACATGTAGCTCAGTTAATGGAGTGTTTATCTAGTATGAGCAAAGCTTTGGGTTCCATCTCCAGCACTGGCGTAAAAAGGGTTCTCATATCTAAGACCTATTAAACTCAACCCAGAAACCTGATTTTGAAAGCATGGTGTGTGCGCACTGGTAATCCCAGCCCTCCTGAGGCTGGGAAAGGATTACAAATTGGAAGTCAGCCCGAGATACATACTGAGATTGTCTCAAATTTAAACAAAATAATACACAAAACAGGTCTACCTCAGAGCTAGGTGATAAGCAAACTGAAAACACGAATGCCCACCAAACCAAAAAGTGCTGTTTAATTAATTTATAGAGTGGCTACATGGTTGATAAAGGGAGATGGACTTTTTTTTTTTTTTTGAGACAGGGTTTCTCTGTAGCTTTGGAGCCTGTCCTGGAACTAGCTCTTGTAGACCAGGCTGGTCTCGAACTCACAGAGATCTGCCTGCCTCTGCCTCCCGAGTGCTGGGATTAAAGGCACTTGCCACCACCGCCCGGCTGAGATGGAACCTTTTAAATAATATTTGATAATAAAATAAAACACAAGGCTTTTCTCCCTCCCTCTTTTTTTCTTTCTTTCAGAGAGTCTAATCATGGAACCCAGGCTCCCCTTAGACTCATGTCCCTCCATTCTTGTATTTTTTTGCTCCTGATTCAAAAAGATGCCTTCAAATTATAAACTAGTTCCTCTCAACACATTGGAGAAGAAAACAGGTATTATCTTGTCTATTTAGAATTCTTGAGATCTTGTGTTTGAGACAGTCTCACGCTGAAGCTCTGACTGGACTGGAACTCAATGTGTTATCTAAGGATGACCTCAGACTCAATATTACTGCCTCAGCCTCTCTTGTGTTGTCCACAAAGGCGACATACAATGGAATAACTAATTATTTAAATAATTTTAATTAGATGCAAGATGTTTCAAGCAGTTGGGCATGAACTGGACACTCATCATTTCACTACTTGGGAGGCTGAGGCGTTAGGATAACCATGAGACTGGGTTACAAAAATGAGAGTCTTTCTCAAAAAACTTAAATAAAATTAATTTGCAATATCACCCAATTAAGTTAAATAATAGTTTCAGTTAAATAATAGAAATGTAGTATCTTTCTCACCGGGCGGTGGTGGCACACGCCTTTAATCCCAGCACTCGGGAGACAGAGGCAGGCGGATCTCTGTGAGTTCGAGGTCAACCTCTACAAGAGCTAGTTCAGGACAGGCTCCAAAGCTTCAGAGAAAGCCTGTCTCAAAAAAAACAAAAAAGAAAGAAAGAAAGAAAGAAAGAAAGAAAGAAAGAAAGAAAGAAAGAAAGAAAGAAAGACCGAAATCTCGACAAGTGCTGGTGTACACTTTTAATCTCGACTATAATTTTTAAAAAAGAAGAGAAGGGCTGGAGAGATGGCTTAGCAGTTAAGAGTGCTTTTTATCCAGAGGACTTGGGTCAGTTCCAGAGGATCGGATGTCTTTTCTGACCTTTGCAGGCCCAGGAATGCACATGGTGGCCATACACATACGCAGGCAAAACATTCATACAGATAAATCTTTTTATAAAAGAAAAAGGAGAAGGAAAGGCACGTTTTGAGGTAAGGGAGTTTAAAAAATGAAAAAAGTTCAACATCATTAGGCATCAAAGAAATGAAGGTCAAAACTACATTGAGATGCCATTTTACCCTACTCAGGATAGCTATCACAACAAATTCTGGTGAGGCTGTGGCAAAACAGACACCTTCGCAGATTGTTGGTGAGCCACCATGGAACCCAGTTTGAGGATTCCTCAAAAGGTTTCAAATAGAACTAACATGTGACCCAGCTGCCCAATTACTGAATATATCCATGAAAACCTGAAGCCAAGACATACCAGGGAGTTCTTTGCACCTCCAAGCTTTCACAATAACCAAGATACGGAGACAGCCTAGAGGTCCACCAGCAGACAGATAAAGAAAATGTGGGCCAGAGAGCTGTCCCAGCATGGAAAAACCCAGCTGTCACACTCCACGACCTGAGATAGCTTCCCTGGAGCCACACAGTACAAAGACTGACTCCCACAACGTGTCCTCTGACCTCTACACTTGTGCCTTGGGCATGTGTTTAAGCTCACGAGGAAAAAAAAAAGAATTTAAAAAATGAGATCTATCTATATAGATGTGAGTTTTAATTATCCATAGAGAAGAATAAAATTATGTCATTAGCAAGAAATGAATGGCCTCAGAAGTCATTGTGTAAGCTAAATAATAAGATAGGCTCAAAAGACGAACACTACATATCTCTCTCATATGTAGAATCTGGATTTATATGTCCACACATGCATACATGCATGATGTGAAAATAGAAAGGGAACTAGGCAAGAGTGAAAGGCTCTAAAGGGAGGGGTGAGGAGTAAACAAGAAACTAATGGAGGGAGGAAAGAGAAACATCACATTGTTTTCCTATAAAGAACATGTGTATGTGTGTGTTCATATATATGTCATGAAGGCAGCAGCAGGGCTGTTTGGGGAAAGATGGGGAGCAGTAAGAGGTGGGGAGGAGGGATAGGAGAGGTAATGTGGTCAAACATGAGCGAAGTATGGCGATACATGAATCTGAGAATGACACAATGAAACCCATTATACTGTATGTGAACTAAAATGTTCATTTGAAAAAGGACAGAAAAGTCTTGGAAAAGAAAGTGGAATAAATTTTGGGTTTGTTTTTTTTTTTTTTTTTTTGGTGGGGTTATAGGTCTGTCTTTAGGAATTAGGTATGAGGAAGTCTTAAAATATGATCAGAAAACAAAATCAATGTACCAGATCCTCCTGTTTCCATATAGATGAAGCCAAACTTGGGGACGCAGATATGATGAGGCACTGCATGGTAACAAAGGCAGGGAGTTTACAGCAACTAGTGATATTGCAGCAGTGCTGGCATTGACGAGATCACTGGGATGGACATGATTACCCTTCGAAAACTCTAGAAAATGCAGTATATACACACCGTATTGACTATCACGTAAGCTCAGGACAACATCTTTATATAATTTTTTTTTTTTTTTTTTTTTTTTTCGAGACAGGGTTTCTCTGTGGTTTTGGAGCCTGTCCTGGAACTAGCTCTTGTAGACCAGGCTGGTCTCGAACTCACAGAGATCCGCCTGCCTCTGCCTCCCAAGTGCTGGGATTAAAGGCGTGCGCCACCACCGCCCGGCTTTCCGTGTGTGTGGCACATGTTTTTGCATGTGTGTGGGTGTGCATGTGTACTACAGGGAGAGGCCTGAGGTCACCGTCGGGAATCATCCTTTATCATCCTTCCACCTTAACTATTAAGGAAGAGTCAATCAAATCGAGAGCTCACCACTAAGGCTAGTCTCTAGCCAGCTTGCTCTGGGAATTCCCCGTCTTCCAAGGTAAGAATCACAGGTGGGCTGCCACAGCCACCTGGTATCTACTTGGGTTCTGGATATCTGAACTCCAATCCTCTTGTTTCTGTAGCAACCACTTTAACTACCAAGCCATCTCTGCAGCCCATCTCCATGTACTTTTTAAAAAAATTTTATTATGCATGTAAGTGTTTGCCTGTATGCATGTATGTGCACCATGTGCATGCCTGGAGCTCACAAAGGCCAGAAGAGGGTGTCAGATTTCCTGGAGATGGAGATACAGAGGGGTATAAGCCATGTGGGTGCTGAGAATCAAACCAGGTCCTTTGGAAGAGCATCTAGGGCTCTTAACTGATCCATCACTCCAGCCCCCTCCATACACTTTTAGAAGAAAGAGAGTGAGGAAGACAAATAACAGGCTACAAAGAAATTGATTAAGGCTTAGTTCTTGGTCACATAGGAGATGAGTAAGCCCTGGAACCAAAGCAGGGCCCCAGTAGTGTGGGATAAAAGGGGGAAACTAACAAGAAAGCAGGCTGAGAACCCAGCACCACTAGCCCAGGGATGGCACCACCTGTCATGGGCTGGGCCTTCCTCCATTGATCACTAAATGAGAAAATGCCTTACAGCTGGATCTCATGGAGGCGTTTCCTTAACTGAGGCTCCTGAGGCTCCTTTCTCCGATGACTCTAACTTGTGTCAAATTGACGCACAGAACCAGCCAGCACAAGGAAGGAGGAGAAATAAGCCTGAAGAAGCAAAAACCAACAAGCAACATAGTCACACACACACACACACACACACACGCACGCACGCGCGCGCACCCGTTTTCAAGGCTAAACACACAAATTCCTTGGCACTATTCTTCCTCTAGATGTTTGTTGCTAGCTGTGCTGACTCTTCAGGCATTTGGCCCCTTCCCATTATATATTGGTCTTATTCTATCTGTGTATTCCTTACAATAGCCACAGAGAAACGTCACTGAATATTTGAGAAGATCAAATGCTGCGTTGGGTTTTTTTACTTACTTTCATTTTTAAATCAGTTGGATTTAATCTCTACCCATTTCACTGATTGAAAGTCTCTTCAAGTTTCTCCAAGGAGTCATAGGAAAAATGATCCACTGCTATATTGATTATTCATTAGAATTGCATTTGTATGTGGAGTAAATTGGTTTTAAAAGCCTTCTCTGTTCTGTTTTCATTTTCTTATCAGATGCTTGATTCACGGCAAGGCAAGTGCTTAAATGATGTGGTTTCTTAGAAGGATTTTATTTCCTAGAAAGGCAAACCAAGCTCTCAGATGAACATTAATTGCATGTGGTACAAGGAAAGAGAGCAAGTGTGGAGCCAGTGACAGGGCTCTGTGGTTAAAGGTGCTCGTTGTCAAGCCCGATGATCTGAGTTCGGTTCCCAGCACAAACATGGTAGAAGGAGCAATCCGATCCCACAGATTAATCTCTGACGGCCACACATTTGCTGTGGTATGTACATGCTTCCCCTCACACCCATGCAATAAAAAATAAGATTTAAGAGCTGGGCACTGAGCCAGGTGGTGGTGGCGCACGCCTTTAATCCCAGCACTCGGGAGGCAGAGGCAGGCGGATCTCTGTGAGTTCGAGACCAGCCTGGTCTACAAGAGCTAGTTCCAGGACAGGCTCCAAAACCACAGAGAAACCCTGTCTCGAAAAACCAAAAAAAAAAAAAAAAAAAAAAAAAAAAAAAAAAAAAGAGCCAGGCAGTGGTGGCGCACGCCTTTAATCCCAACACTCGGGAGGCAGAGCTAGGCCAATCTCTGTGAGCTGGAGGCCAGCCTGGTCTACAGAGTGAGTTCCAGCACAGCCAGAGCTACACAGAGAAACCCTGTCTCAAAAAACAAAAACAAAGAAACCCAACCCACCCCCCACCAACAACAAAAAACCGATCAAGAGGCTTCTAATGTTTATGAGAATGTCATAATGAAACCCAAAACATAATGACTATTTACTAATAACAAAAGGTGTAGTGCAAGCTGCTAGTGCAATGCCCCCAGTGACTTCTTGACCCTGCCTGAGGATCAGGTTGGTCTCCTTCAGGTTTCGAGGTGAGAGGTCTCAGCATATATCCACTGCATACCTGGGAGAGTGCTAGAATCTTTGGGTGGAAGGCTACAAACCTTGAGAGAGTTGTGGGGGTAGAGACTGTGGGTGGTATGAGTGAGAATGGTCCCCACAGGCTCATAGATTTGAATTCTTGGTCACTAGAGAATGGCACGATTAAGATTAAGAGATGTGGACTTCTATCATTAGAAGTGGGTTTGGAGGTTAAAAAAGAAGGCTGATTCAAGCCCAGAGTTTTTCTCTTTCTGTTGCCTGTGGATCCAAATCTGTCTCCAGCACCATGTCTGCCTGGGTACCACCACTCTCCCTTCCATGACGATAATGAACTGAACCTCATGGTGTCTCGTTGCAGCAATAGACAAAAAGACAAGCAGATAACTAATTCAATGTGTTGAAGGGAATGATTGAAGGGAAGAAAAATTGAGAAAAACACAGGAAATCAGAAACCAAATTACCAAAAACTACAAAGGAGGCAACACAAGGAGGCCAAGAGAAAAAAAGAGAAAGACAAAGGGAAAGCCCTTAGGAAAAAAGGAAAGAACAAAGAAAAATAGAAGAACCAGAAAGCTAGAGGGACCATTTCCTCTAAATGGCTGTGGGGAAGTTATTTAAGTTCTATTCAACTAAACTTTTTGAGACAGTGTTTCCCTACCTAGCCTATGCTGACTTTCCATCCCCCCTGTCTCTAACCTCCTCAACTCTGAAATTATAAGTGTGCTGTGCTATCCACAGAAGCCTCTATTTCTTTCATATAAAAGAGGTACTAGTCAGGTGGTGGTGGCACACGCCTTTAATCCCAGCACTCAGGCAGCAGAAGCAGGCAGATATCTGTGGGTTCGAGTCCAGCATGGTCTACAGAGTGAGTTCCAGTACAGCCAGGACTGTTATACAGAGATATCCTGTCTCAGAACACACACACACACACACACACACACACACACACACACACCACACACACACAGTACTAAGGTACTGCCCTGTTTTTTTTTGATTTGCAACTTAGGTTGGTCTGGAGCCCACTATGTAGCCCAGGCCAGCCTTAAACTGTGGTTTTCCTCTCAGCCTCCTGAGTGCTGAGATTACAGTTGTGTGCTACCATGCCTGCATTTTGTTATTTAAAGATTGATTTAGTTTATTTAGTTTATGTGTTTGGGTGTTCTGCCTGTATGTATGTGTACCACATGAGTGCCTGATGCCTGTGGAGGCCAGAAGACAGCATCTGATCCTCTGGAACTGAAGTTACAGATGATTGTGAGCCACCAATAAAAAAAAAAAAGGATGTGGGGCTGGAGAGATGGCTCAGTGGTTAAGAGCATTGCCTGCTCTTCCAAAGGTCCTGAGTTCAATTCCCAGCAACCACATGGTGGCTCACAACCATCTGTAATGGGGTCCAGTGCCCTCTTCTGGCCTGCAGGAGTACATGTAGACAAAATATTGTATACATAATAAATAAATAAATATTTAAAAAAAAACAAACAAGGATGTGAGCCAGGTGATGGTGGCACACACCTTTAATCCCAGCACTCGGGAGGCAGAGACAGGTGGATCTCTGTGAGTTCGAGGCCAGCCTCATCTACAAGAGCTGGTTCCAGGACAGGCTCCAAAGCCACAGAGAAACCCTGTCTCGAAAACCAAAACAAAACAAATCAAGGATGTGGGTGCTGGGAATAAGATCCAGGTTCTCTGGAGGCGCTCACCAGTGCTCTGAAGCACTGAGCCACCTTCCCAGGCCCCACGTCCTTGTTTTTTATTGGTGTCTCTATTTTGTCTGGGCTTCTTTGTGTTTGTGTGCATGCATATGTGTTCAAATCTGCATGAAAATGTGTGTGGGGGGGAGATAATCTTGGGTGTCATTTCTCAGTCATTATGTCCACTCTTTTTTGAGAAAGTCCCTTATTAGCCTTGAACTAACCAAGTAGGCTGGACTGGCCAGGGAGTCTCAGGGTTCTGCTGTTCTTGCCTTCGCAGCACTGGGATGACAGCACATGCTACCACCCTCAGCTTTAAAAATCCAATTCAGGTCCTCGCACTTGTAAGACAAACACTTCACTGACTAGCTTTCCAAGGCTTTCCTTCATGTCTAAGGCTTCATTCCATTTTCTCCAGAAACGTCCCCCTTTCTCTTCGTGGGATCTCACTCTGTAGTCCACGCTGACTTGTAACTCATCATGTAGCTCACGCAGGCCTCAAATATGTGGCAATTGCTCTGCTTCAGCATCCCAAGGACTAGAATTACAGACATGAACCACCATGCCTGGATCAGAAACTTTTCAGGAAAGGGGATAGGTAAGTAGGTAGATAGATAGTAGATGGATAATAGTTTTTTTCAGTACTGGAGACTGAACCTAAGACCTCACATACATGACGCAAATGTTTTACCTCTAAGTGACTCCTCCACCCCTCTTTATGGGGAATATTACTTTGCACAAATGAACAAACTATCTCGCAGAATAGAAATGAGTCACCTAAGATCCTTCACTGAATTCTTGGAAGATCTATACTTAGAATGGAGGTCTGCTGAGTTCCCACTAAGTGCCAGGCCCACTCTAGGGATTAATATCTTCATTTTCACAATTCACAGAGAGCCACAGACGCTCCCATAATCTCTTGGGAGGGAAGCTGCCATTCTTTATGGGATTCAAGGGTGGTGGCTTCTCTCTGTGAGGAGAAGGACCTCACCCTCTGATTTCCAGAGTAACGTGCCCAAATCCTCTCTTTGAGAGTCGTTTAGGGTTGGGATGAGTTGGAGTCCGTGTATTTGGTGGGCATTTTTAGCCGAGCATGAATACCCCCAGCCTCCCAGTGCAAAGATCTCTTCACCTTTCCCCTGTACGTGTTTACCTTTCCTCCATCCAGCTGGTACCCTGATGCGGCAAGATCCCCTGTACGTGTTTATCTTTCCTCCATCCAGCTGGTACCCTGATGCTGCAAGATCCCCTGTATGTGTTTACCTTTCCTCCATCCAGCTGGTACCCTGATGCGGCAAGAGTAACCTGCAAGCCTTTTTGATGAAGACTGTAGATAGTGCTGTAGTTTGCTCACGGAACAGATACATCTGGCTAGAGGGTAAATAGGTGCTGGAGCCAGTAGGGGCTACCATCCAGCTTGCTCTCTGTTGCCATGCCACGAGCATTAGTGTGGCCTTGCATGTACGTGGAAAAGGGGCATCTTAGCTTTCAGGCAATGGTACCTTCTTAAGACAACTGCTATGTGGCTATGTTCACTCTGGAAAGGTTTTAAATACTTTATTTTATTTTACTTTATTTATTGTGGGTTTTTTTTTTTCTGAGTCAGGATCTCACTGTGTATCCCTGGCTGTCCTGAAACTAACTACGTAGGTCAGGCTGGCCTTGCACTCACAGAGATTTTCCTGTGTCTGGGAAGTGCTGGGATTAAAGGCCTGCAGCACCATGCCTAGCCTCCTTTTCAAGGTTGCCCAGTAACAAACAACAAGCAAGTAGCTATCTTCTTTCTGTTCTTGTCTCCACTCTTGCTCTTCGTCCAGGTTCGAAGCCACCAAAGTAATCCAGTTAGCTAATTTTAACCACATCGCACTTTTAAGATGAGCATAGTAGCACACAGCTGTAATCCCAACATTCTGGAGGCTAAGGAAGGAGAACGGTGAATTGGAGGCTAGCTCAAGACCAGCCTAGGCTACATCACGAGACCCTGCTTCAAAACAGCCCTCCTATTCCAGGTGTGGTGGCGCATGCCTGTAATTCCAGTGCTTGAAGTCTGGGAGAGGCTTTTGGAGAGTTTGGGGACAACCTGGGATGATAGAGGCTACCAAAACAAGAGAAAAATCCTACTATTTGTTGGGTTGGTAGCCAAGCAGCAGTGTGCTTAGATTGGATTAGTTAGATACTTCAGTAGACACAAAAACAGTCCTGTATGTCCCAAGTCACCAAAATGCTGGTGGGGGTGTAGCTGCTTCTAGAAGTGTTTATTTAGCTCGTGCGAGGACCTGAGTTTAACCCCTACCCCCAAGAGAGGTCCTTCTATTTACTGGCTTACACTGCCTTACCTCATTCTGCTTTCCTAATACCTATTATATCTTATCTTCTACTTTTCATCCTTTCTACCACAGCTACAGGGCCTTTCTGTTGTTTTTTGTGTTGGTTTGGTTAGTTTATTGGTTTTGTTTTATTTGTGACACCGGGGATAGCTGCACCCTCGGTTCCAATTTTTATTGTTTTTTTTTTTCTGATTCTATTTTTCCCCTCTGTTGTATTTCTTTCTGATTTGTAAACATACCAAACCCATTTCACCTCTGGCTGTTTGTACTTGTTTTCCCTTCTGCCTAGACGTGTTTCCCTCCAAAACCCACGTATCTTTCAGATCTCAGGTCAAATACCTCGGCTTTAATGAGGTCTTGCCCAACCACTATATTTAATGCCCTGTTCTACAGTCCACCCCAAGCCCTACTCTACTATCTTTTCATGTTTGATTTTCTTCATATAACTTATTACTCTCTGAAGTTGCTTATAGTTTCTGTTTCTGCCATATGGAATGGAAACTACTGAAAGCCAAGACCATCTATGACCACTTCTCAGTCTTGTGTGTAACCAGCATCTAGAACACCGACTGCTCCAAAAATGAGTCAGCTTTTGTGAACGAATGTTGTTGAATGAATGGCTCTCTGACTTTTCTCTGACTACTACAAGTGAAGGACCAGTTAGCAGGTCCCAGATAGTGGCATCACAGCCCTGGTAAAACAAAGATGATTTTAGGAAACAGATGTGGAATAGCCTCAAGTTACTTTGATTTTCTCTCTCTTTTTTAATGACTTATTTACTTTACATGTATGAGTGTTTTGCCCTCAACCATACATATGCATCTCGTGCACATGCCTGTTAGATCCCTTGGGACTGGAGTTATGAATAGCTGTGAGGCACCGTGTGAGGGCTGGAATTGAACCGGGACCCTCGGCAAGAGCAGCAAGGGTTCGTGACAGCTCAGCCATCTCCTCAGACCTGCTTTTGAATCTGAAGGAATAAAAACGATTGTGACGCCATGATAATTACAGAAATGAGTACAGGCTTGCTTTTCAAGTTTCCTCCATTATTGTATCACTCAGCTGGGATTCAAGATCCTAATGAGCCAAATACCACACAACGTTTGTAAAACGGGATGAAGCAAAGCTCTGGTCCTTTCAGTTTTGGTAATGGTAGCCAGTAGCGGAAAGCTGGTATTAGGAATCCCCTCTCGCTGGGCAGTGGTGGCGCATGTCTTTAATCCCAGGATTTGGGAGGCAGAGGCAGGTAGATCTCTGTGAGTTTGAGGCCAGCCTGGTATACAAGAGCTAGTTCCAGGACAGCCTCCAAAGCTACAGAGAAACCCTGTCTCAAAAAACCAAAAACCAAAACCAAATCAAAAAAAACAAAAAACAGAAAGAAAGGAATCCCCTCTTTCCAAGACTGTACACGGTGGAAAGTAAGCGCAGAAACAACTGTAATGCTTTCGGGTGATGATGAGTGAGCCTTAGTCTGAAGCAGTCATTGAAAATTTTCATGAGAAACTGAAATATGAATGTGATCTTTAAAAGTGGTGGCTAACAAAGCTACTTTCCCAGGAAATTCAAAGCCAAAGGCTGATTAAGTCTTAAAACCGGTTAAGAAATATTTATGTTGAGCAGAAATATTTAATCTGAGCCCTTGGGAGGCAGAGACAGACGGATCTCTATGAGTTCAAGGTTGGCTTGGCCCAGAAGTGAGTTTCAAGCCAGTTGGAGGTACATGAGGGACCCTGACTCAAAAAGAAAGGAAAAAGAAAGCATGGGAAACAAGAAGCATCCAAAGCATATAAAGGGCACTATTAGCAGGTTGAAGAAGAATCTCTCTTGTCGATTTTTAAAAAACATATCTTTTTTAAAATTTGTCTTTTAAAAAAATGTATCTCTTTTTTATTTGGTTTCTCAGTAGCTATGGAGCTTGTTCTGGAACTCACTCTGCAGACCAGGCTGGCCTCAAAATGACAGAGATCCACCTGCTTCTACCTCCCAAGTGCTGGGATTAAAGGTGTGCTCCACCACCACCCAGCTGTGACTCCTTATCTTCAACTCTTTGGTGGATGAGAAGCCAAGAACCTGAAGATTTTAAGCCCAGACTATTAGTAAAGCCAAGAATATTAATTCTCTCTTTTCCTCCCTCCTTCCCTCTCTCCTCTCCTTTCTTCTTTTAAACTTTTCTTCTCTTATTGGAATAGTGGGGATGGGACGCAGTACTAAACTCTGTGGAGGACAGCTCTGTGAAGTTGGTGCTCTCCTTCTGCCCTTACATGCATTCTGGGGATTAAACTCAGGTTGCCAGACTTTTGTAAAAATGTCTTTACGTACTGAGGCATCTAGTTGGCCCCCAAGACTTCTTTAGTGTAGACAGTGAAAATAGCATATTTTGCAGTGGGAACTAAGAGGTTGAGAGGATTTGGTGATAGATTTGATATAAAGTGTAAAGGAAAGAGAGATACTACCATGGTAAAAATATGAGATATTCCCTTTAGGTTTATAGATTAAGAGTTTGTCAGATAATGGGATTTTGGGAATTGATTAACTTTATTTGAAGCAGTTCTCACTAAATCACCCAGACCGGCCTCAGATGCGCATGCTTCCTTTTCTTCAGCCTAGTAGCTGAAATTAAAAGTATGGCCTCTTCCATATTTTTCTATCTTAATTTTACTGGGTTAATTAGCAGCATTAACAAAGTTGTTCATTTCATTCTTGGTGTAGGTGGCATCATATCATGATGAGAAACATGATTTTAGTTCATCATTTCAAAGTTTTCAGTGCACAATCCTTGACTCAGATGATTCTAGCCCTGTGGTGAGACAGAACATTATGATGGCAGGAACATGACAGATGAGGCAGTGGAGAACAGGAGTGCAGCCCCATGACCTACTTCCTCCAACAAGGCTCCACCTGCTACTTTCCACCATCTCCTGTAATACCTCCCATAGTACCATCAACTAATTATTTTATTAAATAATTCAATTTTTTTGAGATAGGGTTTCTCTGTAACTTTGGAGGCTGTCCTGGAACTAGCTCTGTAGACCAGGCTGGCCTCAAACTTACAGAGATCCGCCTGCCTCTGCCTCCTGAGTGCTGGAATTAACAGTATGTGCCACCACTGCCTGGCTTTAAATAATTGATTTAATAATAATTGATACCCAGTCTGCTCTGTCCCTTAAGAGACAAGCCATGCCCATTCACCCCCACCCCCACCCCACCCGCTCCACAGAGGCAAGCTGAACTTCAGCTTCCAGCCTGAGTTCCTTCCTTTTCCATCTCTCTCTCCAAGAGGCAGCTTCTGTCTCTCCCTTCTCCCCACTTCTCCTCTTCTGTTTCTCTGCCTCTCTCTCTGCCTTTCTCTCTGCTCTTCTCTCCTTATTCCCTTTCCCCTCCCTAATCCATTAAATAAATATCCAACCTCACCTGGCGGTGGTGGCACACTCCTTTAATCCCAGCACTCGGGAGACAGAGGCAGGTGGATCTCTGAGTTCGAGACCAGCATATATACCAGTGTGTATGTAGCTATTGACTTTATTCAGTCTTTAAACACTTCCCGTGAACACTGATTTCCTATAGGAAGATGGAGGTCCCAAAGATTTTCCTTCTGTTTGACTCACATCTATCTAAAGCTATTCTTTCTTTTTGTAGTGCTAGGGATCAAACCCAGGGTCTCACAGAAGCCAGACAAACACTACATCCCTGGGCTTTAGTCCCAGCTTTCGGTTTTGCATTTTATTTGGACACAGGTCTTGCTAAATTGTCCAGGTTGTCCTTGAAGCCACTCAGTAGCCCAGCCAGGCCTTGACTTTGTCACCCTCTTGCCTCCACATTCTGATTAGTGCCATCAGGATTGGCTTAGCTTTTGTTTGTTTGTTTGTTTGTTTGTTTTATTGTTTTTAGAGACACTGTTTCATTCCGTAGCCCACATTGGCCGAGAATTGGCTGTGTAGCGCAGACTAGCTATTAAAGTATGACATAACTGCTTATGGTGGGAACCACCTGTAATCCTAGCACTCAGGAGCCTGAAGCAGAAGGATCATGATTGTTGCAATGAATTAAAACAAAACACAACACTAACTTGTTCAGTCATACGTATGTTTCAGGTAGTCTTTGACTGGGAGGTATTGGCAATTTACAAACCTCTGGAAGAAAATGCAGGGACCAGTTGTGATGGCCTATGCCTTTAATACCAGTAGCCAGAGACAGAGACAGGCAGATTTCGGTGAGTTTGTGGCCATCCTGGTCAACATAGTTCCAGCACACTTGGAGCTACACAGTGAGACCCTGTATATACATAAAGAAAAAGAAAATACTGGAGGATGAGTATAGTTGTCATCTCAACCCTGGGAAACTTTTTGTTGTGGAAATTAGCATTTTTGCATGAAGAAAGTAATAAAATTCATTTTCTTTTAATAGCAAGGAAAAATACAGGAAGAAGAAAAGTTGGAAGAGCTCCTAAGAGGATCAAGACGAGGACTACAGTTCAGGGAAAAAAGGGAGGGGACCCTCCATTTTAAACTGTGTTTTTATTTTAATCCTGGGTCACTCAGGAAGCCATGCTGGCTAGAACTGGAATTTATTAAGAAGATTAGACTGCACCTGCAGTTCAGTCAAGTCATTTCCATCTTTTTGTGTCTGTATACTTAATTAGTTTCTAATGTTCTCTTTTCTAATTCAGTCTGAAATCTCATGAATTTCTGTAAAAAACAAACAGAGCGGTGGGGGTGGGGTGGGGTTGCTGGTGGGGGTGCAGGCCTGTGGTGTCAGCACGCAGGAGCTGAGGAAGGAGGACTGCTGTGAGTAGTGCCCAGCTTGGGCTACAAAGCAAGATCTTGTCTCAAAAAAATATTTAACAAATTAACTACAGGTACTTCTGTAGGGTCCAAAGTGAGGGCCAGACTCTGTTTCATTCTTGGGACTCTCTTAATTCGTTCTGGGAACTCATGCCATGCCAAGCCTTGGGAAAATGTTGGAGACGGTCATTTGCCTCCACATTATCGCTGAGAAACATCGTTCACTTGGCATCTTTAGGTTGACAAGCTCTCTGTGGGTTCTGTGGCACACTTTGTACCCAGAAATCTCTTCTAGTATTTGTAGCCTCGGGCCTAGCGTTCTTTTTGTCTGGCTGGTGAATTAAGCACTGACTCTTCTCGGCCTTCACTAAGAGGCTGTAGGAAACAAGACTGAGATCCCAGCTGACTCCTTACTCACTTCACTCTGTAACCCAGGGACATTTCTTCTTGTTCTTCAAGCCCAATTTCCTCAACGTGCCTGAAAAAGAGAAATTAAAATTTTACAAGCCAATTTGTTTTGTTTTGTTTGTTTGTTTGTTTTGAGACAGGGCTTCTCTGTGTGCCCTGGCCTTCCTGGAACTCATTCTATGGACAAATCCACCTGCCTCTGCCTGCCAGTGCTGGGATTAAAGACGTGAGTCACCACTGCCCTGGGGCAGGGGTGCTAATTTGTTTTTATCTTGGTCACATACTTCTTAAAAGGCACTGAAGCAAAACTGCGGGAAAGAAAAAAAATCGTCTAAGATTTTATCATTATTCAGTTTATTATTATTGTTATTATAGTATATAGTAATGTACTGGAGGTAGGCAAAGATTTTCAAAATCAGACTAAAGAAATGTTAAGGAATAGCCAGGCAGTTGTGGCGCACGCCTTTAATCCCAGCACTCGGGAGGCAGAGGTAAGCGGATCTCTGTGAGTTCGAGACCAGCCTGGTCTACAAGAGCTAGTTCCAGGACAGGAACCAAAGCTACAGAGAAATCCTTGTCTCGAAAAAACAAACAAAAAAAGAAAGAAGAAAGAAAGAAAGAAAGAAGAAAGAAAGAAAGAAAGAAAGAAAGAAAGAAAGAAAGAAAGAAAGAAAGAAAGAAAAAGGTTAAGGAAAAAAACTGATGAACTGGAATCCATTAAGATAAGGAACTTCTTTTTGTCAAAAGACATGATTAAGAGATTGAGAGGGCGTCAACATAAAGCCAACCACACTGAACCTTATAGAAGAGAAAGTGGGAAGTACACTTGAACGCATTGGCACAGGGACCCACTTCCTAAATATAACCCCAGCAGCACAGACACTGAGAGAAACAATTAATAAATGGGACCTCCTGAAACTGAAAAGCTTCTGTAAAGCAAAGGACATGGTTAACAAGACAAAACAACAGCCTACAGAATGGGAAAAGATCTTCACTAACCCCACATCAGACAGAGGTCTGATCTCCAAAATATACAAAGAACTCAAGAAATTGGACACCAAAAGATCACATAATCCAGTAAAAAATGGAATACAGACCTAAACAGAAAACTCTCAACAGAGGAATCTAAAATGGCTGAAAGACACTAAAGGAAATGTTCAACATCCTTAATCATCAGAGAAATGAAAATCAAAACAATTCTGAGATTTCATCTTAAACGTGTAAGAATGACCAAGCTCAAAAACACTGATGACAAGTTATGCTGGAGAGGTTGTGGGGAAAAGGGAACACTTCTGCATTGCTGGTGGGAATGCAAGCTGGTACAACCCCTTTGGATGTCAGTGAGGCAATTTCTCAGAAAATTAGGAAACAACCTTCCTCAAGACCCAGTAATACCACTTTTGGGTATATATCCAAAGGATGCTCAATCGTGCCACAAGGACATGTGCTTAACTATGTTCATAGCAGCTTTGTTTGTCATAGCCAGAACCTGGAAACAACCTAAATGCCCCTCGACTGAAGAATGGATAAGGAAAATGTGGTACATTTACACAATGGAGTACTACACAGCAGAAAAAAATATTGGCAGCTTGAATTTTGCAGGAAAATGGATGGAGCTAGAAAACATTATTTTGAGTGAGGTAACACAGACACAGAAAGACAATTATCACATGTACTCACTCATAGGTGGTTTTTAAACATAAAGCAAAGAAAGCCAGCCTACAAACCACAATCCCAGAGAACTTAGAGAACAATGAGGACACTAAGAGGGACTTACATAGATCTAATCTACATGGAAAGTAGAAAGTAGAAAAAGACAAGATCTCCTGAGTAAATTGGGAGCATGGGGACCTTGGGGGAGGATTGAAGGGGGAGGGAAGAGGCAGGGAGGGGAGCAAAGAAAAATGTAGAGCTCAATAAATATCAATTAAAATGTATAAAAAATAAATCTTAAAAAAAAAGAGTTTGAGAAGGCCTGGTGAAATAAAGGCCTGAGTGAGTAAGGCACCTGCTACCAAGTTTGACCTTCTGATTTTGGTTCTAATAACCCACACGGTAGAAGGAAGAAATTGACTTTCATAAATTATCCTCTGTCTCCATTCACACACTTACACTTGCACTCACACACATGCACACACATTTTATTCAATAAAAACGTCATTTTAGGCCAGGTGGTGGTGATGCACACTTTTGTTCCCAGCACTCGGGAGGCAGAGGCAGGTAGATCTCTGTGAGTTCGAGACCAGCCTGGTCTACAAGAGCTAGTTCCAGGACAGTCCAGACTATAAAGTGAAACCCTTTCACAAAACCTGCCCCAGCCCCCCCAAAATCATTTTAATAAAAAAGAGAATAAAAAATTAGCCAGACAGACACAATGCCTCATACTTGTAGGCCCAGCACTCAGGAGGCTGAGACAGGAGGAGCTCAAGTCTGTGTCAGCCTGCGCTATGTAGTGAGTTTAAGGGACCCTTGCCTGGGTTATATAACGAGATGTTATCTCAAAGAAAAAAATTACTGACTGTACTATATGAATATAATGCTCCAATAAAACATATTCCTTGGGGCTGGGCAAATGTCTTAATGATCTAATGCTTGTTCCCCAAGTGTGGTAACAGGATTTCAGATCCCCAGCACCCACATACGTGCTGGATGCGCGTGAAAGCCTCCTGCCACTTTGGAGATGGAAGCAGGAGGTGCAGGAGTTCAAGGCCATTCTTGCTTACATAGGAAATTTGAGGGCACCCAAATTATTTTCCTAGCAGCTAGAAGTGCAGCTCAGTGGCAGAGCATTTGTCTACCATGTATATGGCCCTAAGCTTGAGCCCTAGAAACACAACAAAACAAAACACATCCAGTTACTTAAAACAACATTTTTTTTGACAAGGTTTCTCTATGAAACAGTCCTGGCTGTCCTGGAATGCACTCTGTAGACCAGGCTGGCCTCAAACTCAGAGATCTGTCTGCCTCTGCCTCCCGATCAAAGGTATGTGCCATCACTGCTTGGCAACATCAAATATTTATTACAATCAAAATTTGGATAGGTCACCATGCATGGTGGCACACACTCCCAGCACTTGGGAGGCAGAGGCCGGCTGATCCCTGTGAGTTTGAGACCAGCCTGGTTTACAAGAGTGAGTTCCAGGACAGTCAGGGCTACACAGAGAAACCCTGTCTCAAATTGTATATATCTTTTTGGATGGCTACAAACATGTCTTGGCTTAATGTTTCTGTGTACTCCTCACAGGAGTACAGTCAGTGGGAGAGAATGGTCCCATCTGAAATCTCTGCGGAGGAGGGCAGAACGTACACCAGATCACAGTGAGCTTTGTGAACACTTTAGAAGGTGGACACTATGACAGCTTCATTCATTAGCAACCCAAAACCGGAAACAGCTTAGATGTCTTTCAATGGTGGGATAAACAAACTGTGGTATGTTCACACAGTAGAATAGAAAAGACTAGAGTAAAGGGACGTTTATGCCTAGGATTGAGCCCTGTGTGTTTCAATTTATCAATTTAATCAAATTCTGTAACAGACAAAAAAACCCTGCTACTCTATGGCGAAACAAAATCTCACCAGTGGTTACTTGTAATGGTGGTAGAGAACAATTTCCTGGAAAGAGGTTTGGGAGAACTTCCTGTACATTTTTGTGTTTGGAGTTAAATTTTTTACCTTTTATATTTGTTTATTTGATGTGTATGACTATTTTGCCTGCGTGTATGTCTATGCAGCATATGAAATCCTGTTCCCTTCAGAGGTCGGGAGAGGACATTAGATCCCCTGGAACTAGATTTATGCTTGATTATCAGCCACCATGCGGACGCTGGGAATTGAACTAAGCTTCTCTAGAAGAGAACCCAATGTTCTTAGCCACTGAGCCATCTCTCTGGACATGGTATTAGTTTTGAGACAGTGTGTGTGTCCATGTTGAACTGTCAGGGTAATAATTTCTTAGGAGGAGGGAAGGAAGAAAAGGGAAAATAGGCATAGGTTTGTGAAACTGTTTTTACTATCCCCTTGCATCTTTTCTTTCTCTTTCTTTCTTTCTTTCTTTCTTTCTTTCTTTCTTTCTTTCTTTCTCTTTCTCTCTTTCTTTCTTTCCTTCTTTCGTCTTATATATTTTATTTATCTATTCATCTATCTCTCTATCTATCATCTATCTATCAATTATCTATCTATCTATCTATCAATCATCTATCTATCAATTATCTATCTATCAATCATCTATCTATCTATCAATTATCTATCTATCTATCTATCTATCTATCTATCTATCTATCTATCAATTATCTATTTATCAACTATCTATCTATCTATCATCTATCTATCTATCTATCTATCTATCAATTATCTATCTATCTATCTATCTATCTATTTATCTATCTATCTATCTATTAGGCTCTGGTTGGCCTGTCACTCATTGTATAGTCTAAGCTTGCCTCAAGCTAAAGAAAACCGTCTTGCTTTGACCTCTTCTTTCTTTTTTCTTTCCATTTTTATTTCTTTTTATTTATTGCTTTTTTTCAGTGCTAGACATTGAACCCAGGGCTTTGAGCATGCTAGATATACGTTTACCACTGATTTATACTCTCAATTCCATATTTTCATTAAAAAAACACAAAAAAATTAAAAAAAAGAAGGAAGAGAAAATTTACTTGAACTGGGGGTTTTACCTCAATGATAGAGGGCTTCTCTAGCTTATGCAAGTTCCTAGATTTGATCCACAAGACTACAATAAATAAATAAAAACAAAAAGTAAAGGGATGTAGCAACTATAGAAATATAGTAATGTGCTTAATCTTAATGATAATTTAGTGGTCTTTTAAAAAAGTTTTTGGCTGGGTGGTGGTGGCACACACCTTTAATCCCAGCACTCTGGAAGCAGAGGCAGGTGGATCTCTGTGAGTTCGAGGCCAGCCTGGTCTACAGAGCTAGTTCTAGTTCAGCTAGCTAGAGTTGTTACACAGAGAAACCTTGTCTCAAAAAAACCCAAACAAATCAACTTTGCCGGGCGATGGTGGCGCATGCCTTTAATTCCAGCATTTGGGAGGCAGAGGCAGGCGGATCTCTGTGAGTTCGAGACCAGCCTAGTCTACAGAGCTAGTTTCAGGACAGGCTCCAAAGCCACAGAGAAACCCTGTCTCGAAAAACCAAAAAAAAAAAAAAAATCAACTTTTTGTTGCTTATATTAATTAACCATAATAATAGGTCTCATGATGACATTCTCTCTCTCTCTCTTTAGTTTTCAAGAGAGGGTTTCTCTGTGGTTTTGGAGCCTGTCCTGGAACTAGCTCTTGTAGACCAGGCTGACCTTAAACTCACGGAGATCTACTTGCTTCTGCCTCCCAAGTGCTGGGATTAAAGGCCTGCCCACCACCACCTGGCTTCATGATGACGTTTTCGTACATGGGTGTAAGGTATTTGATCATACTCTCCATTACCCTCATGTACCTCTTCCATGGTTCCTTTCTGTTTCCCAACTAGTGTCTCTTCTACGTTCATGTCTTTATCTTTGTTGTTGTTGTTGTTGTTGTTGATATTGTTTGGTGACACACTGGGTTGCTTACATGAATATGAGTATGGAATGACTTACAGGAGTATGGGCACCTTACCAGAGGCTACAGAAGTGAAGAAAATGTCTTCCCCCACCCAGTAACCATTAACTGTCTATAGATTTTCAGGGAAGGACTGGACTTCAAGATCCCACCCACCTCCAGCAAGTGTTAACTGCCTACATGATCCTCTAAATGATAAGAATGTAGCTAAATGTTCTATCCTAGTAATTATAGAAATATAGTGACATGCTTAATCTCAGAGGTGGGTTTGCGGTCTTTTTAAAAAAGTTTTTATTTATTTATTTTTAATTTCTTTGGTTTTTTAAGACAGGGTTTCTCTGTAGCTTTGGAGCCTGTTCTGGAACTTGCTCTTGGAGACCAGGCTGGCCTCAAACTCACAGAGATCCGCCTGCCTCTGCCTCCCGAGTGCTGGGATTAAAGGTGTGCGCCACCACCACCACCTGGCAATACCATATTTTTTACTGTTATCTATATTGTCTGTTTCCTTTAAAATATTAATTTATTTATATTTGATGTGTATAAGTCTTTTGTCTGTGTGTGTGCATGAATGTCATATCTGGTTTGTGTGGAGGCCATGTGATTCCCCTGGAATGGAGTTACAGATGGTTGTGAGCCACCATCTAGTTGTTAGAACTCCAACACAGGTCCTCTGCAAGAGCATCACCCAGTGCTCCCTTCTGAGCCATCTTCCTAGTCCCTGTACTGTCTGTTTTTTGATGAGCTCCATGAACTAGTATCTGAACCTTACGGAGCAAGTGTTTTCAGGCAGAACATGAGAGCTGATTTGATAAGGCGCCCTATAGGACACAGGACAGAAGATGGTATTTCGAGTGGAGGAGACAGAGCTTATATCCATTTGTGTGTAAAGCACAGTAGAATGTTAGCATCTTAAAGGCTCAGCTAAGAGGCTCAGCTATTAAAGGCTAGACTCACAACCAAAAACATTGGAAGGACATACATGTTGGTTATGGGCCTCTGTTCCCAGGTAAATCGTATTCCTCTAAAGAAAAGATAGTTTATAGGGGAGTAATCTTGAGTGACCATGGCCCAGGAAAACAGATTTAGTTTAGCCCGAATTCCATATTCCAATGATAAAAGCAGATTCATGGAGTTTTATAATCTTACAGTCCAAAGATAGTCGTAAATCAAGGCACATTGGAAAATACATGGACAGGCACATCAAAGATGTGGTTACAGCAAGATGCTATGTTTGGGCTGGAAGAAGCTGAGGGTCTGGTAAATTAATAGATTTCAAAAGGTTTTTATCTTTTAGTCACAGAATATTAGTTCCAACACAGAGCTGGGCAAGCCGGGGCTGTTCTGGGACCTAAAGCTAGCCTGAGATAAGGTAATTAGTGCCTGGCCCTGCCACATTCTGATCTCCCCACAGTCCCACAGCTCTAATCAACCAGTCGGTCTCTGCAGCCCCAGCTGCTTTCCAGGAGTCGTTGCTCACAGTTACCATATTTAGGTATAAGGTCTGGGCAGATGTAATCAAGTTAACACAGTCCTCACTGCCTTGCGTGCTATGTTATTAAGCAATTCCGGGGACAGTCAGAACCCTGATGAGCAAATACTTGACATGCTCCCTCTGGAGATTCCTGAAAGGTGTGCTGAACGCAGCATGCTCTTCGCAACTGCACCTTCCTTGGTTTGTTTGGTTGGTTTTTTTTTTTTTTTTTTTTTTGGTTTTTCAAATGTTACTTCATGCCTACTTAAGTGAAATTTAAGAAATTGTCTTGATGCCTTTGAAGTCTAGAAATCCAGATGTGTGACTCACTGTAGACTTTTTATCCAGAAAAATCATTTGGCCAGTTCCCTTAGTTCTGTAAACAGATGACAGTAAGGCCCCCTTAGTCAAATGTTAGAAGATCTTTCTTCTCCTCTCCCCTCTTCTTTTCATTGTCTTAGTGATTTTATTTAGCGCTCAGGAGTTTGGAAGGAGTCGTAGAGCAATTTGCAAGAGAAGACAAGGGGCTTTCTGGAACGAAGCAGCAAAAAATACCACCCCTGCTATAGATTTAATGTTTTGGAAATCTGTTGGCATAGAGGAAAGAACACTGGTATTCCCCAAAGAAAAACTACCCTAAGGGCAGCAAGAATCTGTACTATTTAAATGATGGCTCAACCCTTGAGCCTAAGGATTAATTCCAAGGCTTAAAAACCAGAGACTGAACTTTCTAGGCACTATGATGTTTTGAGAATCTCCAGCAGATGATAACTGTTCACTTAAGTTATCTAGCCTCTTATATTACGCAGGACCGCTGGCAGAGGGCAAAAACAGCAGCTGTGTTACTGAACTGAGTAGATTTCCTCACCAGATTTTATAAACACCGCCTAGACTTACAGCTTGTAAATAGGACTCACCGCCTTGGAATGAGTCAGTGCCTAGAGTTTATCTTATGGAGAACAGAGACCTCTAAGGAGAGGCTGACCTCCCATTACTAAAAACTGATTCAAGGCTGGGGTGTAGCTTAGTTAATTGGTAGCGTGCCTGCAGAGCAGGCATGAAGCCTTGGGTTTGGATTCTATCTCCAGCACCCCATAAACCCAGTGTAGCGGTGCTGACCTGTATTTCCAACATTTAGAATGTAGGCAAAAGACTTGCCTCCACATTCAAAGTCATCTTTGGCTACAACTGTGTGTTTGAGTCCTTGTTTCAGAAAACGAAAAACAGTTGGGGCATGGGTCTGTAGCTCAGTGCTACAGTTATCTGTTCTACACATTCTTTCCCATCCACATTCTTGGGAATAAGAAACTAATTAACCCCGCTATCTACTCTGGTCCAATCAGTGGTGGCTTGAGAATATGGCCCATTTCCCACTGAGTAGGTCTTCGGAACCCTGAGTGAGATGTGAACACAGGGGAAGGCAATTGCAAACAATGGATTATCTCTACAATCCAGCTTTATACATTGGATTTCACAATGTAATAAACTAGAATGTCTTGCATATAATCAGTGTTCGATCAAATTTTTGTTGTTGTTGTTGTTTTTTTGTTGTTGTTTTTCAAGACAGGGTTTCTCTGTGGCTTTGGAGCCTGTCCTGGGACTAGCTCTGTAGACCAGGCTGGTCTCGAACTCACAGAGATCCACCTGCCTCTGCCTCCCGAGTGCTGGGATTAAAGGCGTGCGCCACCACCGCCCGGCTCGATCAAATTTTTAAATGAAGTGTTTATTGTTAATAAGTGAGAAGTTTTCCCCCATGGGAAAATTAAAGCCCTGAATATATCCAAGCATGTATCTTTCTCGTTTCTATTCTCCATTTGCAAATCTATTGTTGCTGGAAGCGTCATTCACACTGTTGTTTTGTTTGTCCTCGGGAAACCATTCTCAGGAAGCTTTTTCTCCACTGGGGATAGGAACTGAGTTCGAGGCCTCAGCCATGCTGGGCTCTACCAGTGAGATGAAGTGGAAGGCTACTTCAATAGTTACACCTCTACCCTGAGACATGTCAGATGGCAAGATCTACAAACTGGTAGATAATTCACTACCTAGAAGAGACATAATTAGGTTCCATTGCATCATCTTTGACCACCTCCAGACCTTCATGAGATACTGAGAGGCATGCAACTGTTGACCCCAGACAGTGAACAGAGGTACTGTTTTTCCTCACAGTGTGTGTGCATGCCCTTACTTACACAGACAACTCTACTGTATTAAGTGGTTACATGGAGCGTTCAGGGCCAGCCCAATACTCTAGCTCAAGAAATAAAAACAGCAACAATAAAACAAACAACCCTCTAGGCAAGTAAAGATACACCAGGAGAGAGCTGTCACTCTTCAAGTATTATTTTTCCTAATAAAGCTCTATCCCCAAGAAAGTGATTAAATTGTGTGTCCTGAAATCTCATCATAAATATCTCCATTTGGGGAGTAGTTGGGATTAAAAAAAACTTGAAGTTCTCCCACTAAAATAGAAGACCCAGGATATAGGTCCAGTGGCTCAGCACTTAGCATGCATGAGTCCCTAGGTTCCGTGCTCAGTATATAAAATGAATACATGGTAGAGTGGCTTAAATGACACCCAGTAACAGGATCTTATACAGATCTGGAACTCACGGAGGTTCTCATCATTGCTGGGATTAAGGGCATGTGTCACTATGCCTGGCTTATATACTGTTTTTAATTGAGAATATTTAATACGTATACTTTCAGCAATTGTAAAGAAGATATTACTATTGTCAACCATGTTATATAATCAGTCCTGGGAACTTATTTTTACTAACTAAAATTTTGTTGTTTGCTAAATTAACAGATTGTAATATTTGATTCTACTTTTTGCTGTTTCCTTTGTTTGTCATTTGGTTTTTTGAGACAAGAGTTTCTCTATGTAGCCCTGGCTATCCTGAAATTTACCCAGTAGAACAAACAGGCTGGCCTCGAACTGACTGAGACACCTCTGCTTCTGCTTCCAGGGAGAGGATTAAAGGTGTGTGCCACCACTGCCTAGCTGTGGAGCTAGTTTTCTTTTTCCATTTTTTTTTTTGATACAGGGTTTCTCTGTGTAACAGTCCTGGCTGTCCTGGAACTTGCTCTGTAGGCCAGGCCAGGCTGGCCTTGAACTCACAGAGATCTACCTGCCTATGCCTCCCGAGTGCTGGGATTAAAGGTGTGTGCCACCACCGCCTGGCATCTTTTTCCATTTTAATGTGGGTGCAGGGAATCAAATACAGTTTGGGTGGCAAGCACCTTTACCTGCTGAGCCAGCTGTGTTTCTGCTCTTTAGGTTTCCATATAAGTGAGATTACATCTATAGAAGCTTGGTTTATCTCACACAATGCTATGTTCTCCAATACTGCCTCACTGCTCACAAATGCCATTTCCTTTCCCCATGCTGGGGACAGCATCTGGGTCTCTTGTACAGCACTAGGCAAGCACTTTAGCCCTCAGCTACAGCCTCAGCCCTAGGACTGCCTTCATTTTTAATTATTTATTTATTTGGTTTTTGGAGACAGGGTTTCTCTGTACCTTTGGAGCCTGTCCTGGAACTAGCTCTTGTAGACCAGGCTGGTCTCGAACTCACAGAGATCCGCCTGCCTCTGCCTCTGCCTCCCAAGCTGGGATTAAAGGTGTGCGCCACCACCTCCTGGCTCTTAATTTATTTTTGCTGTGGTGTTGGGCATAAAACTCAGAGCTTTAGACATCACTGTACCACTGAGTTACAAAATCCCAGCCTTTGATTTCCTTCTCTGTATGGCTTGATACTACTCACTGTATTTATGCGCTTCATTGACTTTACTGTCTTAGTTAGGCTTTCTATTGCTGTGATAAAACATCATGACCAAAAGCAAATGGGGAGGGCAGAGTTTATCCTCTTTTACAATTCTTTTTTGTTTGTTTGTTTGTTTGTTTTGAGACAGGGTTTCTCTGTGGCTTTGGAGCCTATCTGGAACTAGCTCTTGTAGACCAGGCTGGTCTCGAACTCACAGAGATCCGTCTGCCTCTGCCTCTCAAGTGCTGGGATTAAGAGTGTGTGCCACCACCACCCCACATCATTTTATAATTCTTAAGTCACTTTCCATTTCTGAGAGAAGTCAGGGCGAGAACTCAAGGAAGGAACCTGGAGGCAAGAACTAAGTAGAGTTCATGAAGGGGTGCTACTTACTGGCTTGCTCCCCGTGGCTTGCTCTGCCTGCTTTCTTACACAGCCTAGGACAATCCAGAGATGTCTTGACCCACAATTAGCTGGGCCCTCCCACATCAATCATCAATCAAGAAAATGTTTCGTGAGCTTGCCTACAGGTCAATTTGATGGAGGTATTTTCTCAATTGAACTTCCTTCTTCCCTGTTGTCCCTCGCTTGTGTCAAGCTGACATTAAAAACTGGGTAACACAAATACTCATCCATTGATAAATACAGATTGATCCCATATCTTGGCTGTTGTGAATAGTGCCAAAATAAACATAAAGATATAGTGATTATATTTACTTTGGTTATATACACAGAATATTTTGACCCTTCCTACCCTTTAAGGCTATGGATAATACAATGTTTGTAGGAATATTCTTGGGTGCTATGTAGAAGGGGTTTGTATCTGGCTTTCTGGAAGCATCTCAGGGTAGAAAGCAAAACCTGGGAGAACAGAAGCTCTTGTAGGCAATCTGTAAAAGACATTCCCACATCAGTGGCAAGCACTAATGTAACACAGGGTCTGACAGCATAAAGGAACAATGTGGGAATGGGTAATGGATTGCTGAGTGCCAATATGTACAGTTTGATACCAAGAAATTAATACCTTTGCTCCTAGGTATCAGCAGTATATAGTAGCTCAATAATGTGGTTAGAGCCTGGGATAGAGGAACATCAAGAGGAATTAAGCTTCTTTTGTAGCATGCTGAGAAAAAAAAAAAGAGGAATTAAGAGTTATTTTCTTGCTCCAAGGAATGGGGAAGCTTTTTAGAGACTTGGGACCGATAGCCAGGTCTACAATACCAACACTTAGGAGGTAGGAATCAGGGAGATTAGGAGTTCAAGGTTATTCTCAACTACGTAGTGACTTCAAGGACTAGCCTGAGCCCTGTGCATATCCTCCCTTAAGATATCACAAAACAGACTATGGGAGAGGTAGAGAAAAATATGGGGAAAAACTATTCATATCTCAAAATAATGTTGAGCCACACATATTTTCTATTAAATGTTAGTATCCTGATAAAAGACATGAAATGCATTTCTTATCCAGTCACTCACTAGTTAAGACAGTAACTCTAAACCAGTCAGTGGTGGTGCAAGCCTTTAATCCCAGCACTTGGGAGGCAGAGGCAGGCGGATCTCTGTGAGTTCGAGACCAGCCTGGTCTACAAGAGCTAGTTCCAGGACAGGCTCCAAAACCACAGAGAAACCCTGTCTCGAAAAACCAAAAAAAAAAAAAAAAAAAAAAAAAAAAGAAAACCCTGTCTCAAAAAACAACACACACAAAAAAAAGAACCAGCCTGGGCTACATGAAACTCTATCTCACCTAGCCCTCCCCTCAAAAGCAACAAAAATGCTAAAAGCATGGACTAAAGTAGCTGGGTTCAAAATTTAGTTCTACTACTTATTTGCTGAGTTATCGTGTAACCTTGTAAACCTCTTTATGCCTTGGTTTACAAATTTTAAAAGTGGTGTTTAGACTGATACTTATATTCAGTGGATTCATATTTAATGCTATTTCATTGCTAACTGTTGTTATTATACACCTGAGTGAGTAGACAATGATTTAAATCTGCAGCGCAAAATATTTTTCCCAAGAATGCCTTGCTTGTGTGGTGCAGTGGATGGGAATGGGCGCCAGGGCCTGATCTTTTGAAAGGAATAGTTAGTTGTTTTAGAAACTGTATTTCAGGCTCAGGATCTCTGCTCCATAAATATTTCTCAGAGGCGTTTAGGCTCGTGACACTTCACAGTTAGAGAAAAGCAATGTGGGTTTATTCATTTTTATAGTTTTCTTTCCTCCTCCTCCTTCCTCCTCCTCCTCCTTCCTCCTCCTCTCCTCCTCCTCTTTTTTTTTTTGAGAAAGGGTTTCTCTGCTGCTTTGGAGCCTGTCCTGGAACTAGCTCGACGTAGACCAGGCTGGCCTCGAATTCACAGAGAGCCGCCTTTCTCTGCCTCCGGACTGCTGGGATTAAAGGCGTGCGCCACCACCGCCTGGCCATTTTTATAGTTTTTAAAAGTCAGGTGCCGCCAGGCGGTGGTGGCACACGCCTTTAATCCCAGCACTGGGGATGCAGAGACAGGCGGCTCTCTGTGAATTCGAGGCCAGCCTGGTCTAAGCAGAGCTAGTTCCAGGACAGCTAGGACTGTTACAGAGAAAGCCTGTCTCGAAGAAACAAAATCAAAACAAAACAAACGGAAGTGTCAGGCGCCCAAAGCGTGCTCTGACAGATGCCCCGGGCACACCTGGAAACATTGTATCCTTTTTGTTGTTGCTGTTTTGGGATTAATGGCATATGCCCCCACTGCACGGCTGAAACACTGTCTTTGAGGAGAAGACCAGTTAATATAACAAGACTAGAGAAACTGCACTGCTACACGTTGTTTTTTTCTTTTTTTGAGACAGAGTTTCTCTGTAGCTTTTGGAGCCTGTCTTGGAACTAGCTCTTGTAGACCAGGCTGGCCTCGAATTCACAGAGATCTGCCTGCCTCTGCCTCACGAGTGCTGGGATTAAAGGCTGCATGTTTTTAAGCAAGTCACTAAACCCAAAGGACCTGCTCACTTGTGCTTGGAGGGAGGTGGACATTAATTGTCCCTAGATGATTGGAGTGATAATCCTCCAAAGTTTTAGGCTTGCTTCGAGAAAAAATATTATTTATTTATTTATCTATTTATTTATTTAGTTTTTCAAGACAGAGTTTCTCTGTAGCATTGGAGCCTGTCCTGGAACTAGCTCTTGTAGACCAGGCTGGCCTCAAACCCACAGAGATCTGCCTGCCTCTGCCTCCCTAGTGCTGGGATTAAAGGTGTGCGCCACCACTGACTGGTTTAGAGTTACTGTCTTAACTAGTGAGTGACTGGATAAGAAATGCATTTCATGTCTTTTATCAGGATACTAACATTTAATAGAAAATATGTGTGGCTCAACATTATTTTGAGATATGAATAGTTTTTCCCCATATTTTTCTCTACCTCTCCCATAGTCTGTTTTGTGATATCTTAAGGGAGGAGGTGGCAAGACAGGCAAACAAATAATACAGGGCTTTGCCTTGGGATGCTGACCTCTAAAACTGATCCCAGGTGCATGTAGTGGTACATCTTGGCGTCCCAGCATTGGGTTCAGTAATTCAAGGTCATTCTTGGCTACCTAGTGAGCTCAAGGTCAGCCTGAGTACACACAAGACCTTGTTTCAAACATTCTCCTGGTTGTGGAGGAACACCAAAAATAGTTCAAGTGAAAATTTTTGTGGTTTCTCGGCAGTAATGCTTCCAAAAATAACTGGGTTATTGGATGTTTTTATGGGATAATATAAAGTCAAATTAGAAGTGATTAATAATTATTCAAATTTTATGTTAGCTGAATGGGAATATCACAGTTACCACTTGATAGTGGAAACCAGTGGGCAGAAAGGGAATGTTTTCCAACATATTGGTGATCAGCTGTAACTACTTACTGTCATTTCTGCCTGCAATGACATTTGTGCTTAGCACTGGACTTACATATACCAATAGTAGGTCTGCAAGGGGCTGGAGAGAAGGCTCAGCAGTTAAGAGCACTTGCTGCTCTTGCAGAGGACCTGGGTTTCATTCCCAGTACCCACATGGCAGCTTACAACTATTTTTAACTCCTGTTTCAGGCAATCCAATATCCTTTTTTGACTTCTGTGGGCATCAGGCACACATGTGGTGCACATACATACAGGCACATAAACATTCATATGCATATAAAAATTCTTCAAAGTTACTTGTAAAAAAAAAGCATTGAATAAGCCAGGCTGTGATGGCACAGGCCTTTAATCCCAGCACTCAGGAAGCCGAGGCAGGTGGATCTCTGTGAGTTCAAGGCTAGCCTGGTCTACAAGAGCTAGTTTCAGAACAGGCTCCAAAGCTACAGGAAAACCTTGTCTCGAAAAAAAAAAAAGCATTGAATGATTGAATGAAAATATTTAAAAACTTTAAAATAGTATTTCTACATTGAAAGGAATCTGTAGTTGGATGGGAACAACGTCATCTGATTTTTAAATTCCTAAAGCTGTATGTGTTTGTGTGTCACAGTGCTTAGTAATTACTGAGCAAGGAGTCAAAGATAGACTACCTGGAAGAGTTTGCATCAGAGCAGGTTGAACGGTTAGCATTCCTAAGCATTGCTCTGTGTTGATTGTATCATCACGCTCAGGGAACAGAGAAAGGCAGGGCCCGAGTGAGCCTGGTTTTTGAAGGTACCTGTGTGGCAGTCTTAGGACTGGCTGACTAGTCAACACAGAGAAGTAAAAAGGTGGCCACAGTTTCTAGTTACTGTCTCATGAGAGTAAGGACAGATTAAGACTTGAAATAACTTGGTAATCTTTGAAACTGTTGCTCGGTGTTTGTTTGGCTACCCTTCAGCGAGTCATTTCTGTTGTCTCCTCCTTGAGCCTCAGTTTCCTCCTTGTCAGGGCAGGCTTGTTATGCATCACAGGAACAGTTCCTCACTGTGCCTCATTCAGTATGTGGAGGACCTCTTAAAGCCACTGAGCTGAGGCTACCATGCCATGAAAGCTTCAAGAAGACTCACAAATTCGAGGAACTGGGAGTTTTTCAGAGAGGTGGATAATGGGAGACAGAGTCAGCCTCTGGGGAAAAAAAGTAGCTTTTTCCCTTGCTGGCAGTCCAAGCTCCTCAGAGTAGCAGGGGGGCGGGGCCAGGCATCAGAAGGGGTTGCTATGAGACGGAGGGGCCAGAGGAGGTTAACTGAACCTTTAAACCATTGCTCCCTCCCCCACTCGTCATCACGGGGCCATTGGCCATTGTTCCCCGCAAAATGGCGTCAGCAAACCCTCTCCCTGCCTGAGGCCTATGTTTGGCTAAGGATGGGAGTGGGACTCGAGGTGGGAACAAAACTACAATTCCCAGGGTACACCGGTCCCGCCTGTGAGGCACAGGCCACGTGCCTAGGCCTAGCAGTTACCCGCCGCCGTCAAAAATCGGTTAGCTCCTTTTTCCTATCCCTGCTTTGGTTGTTGTCCCCCCTCCCCCGCGCGCACTAAGGTCCTGGGGGCGGGGGGGCGGCGGTGGTATATGCCATGGCCCTTGCCCTCGCTTCATAGCCAGGAGACAGGTATTTGTAAATCTGTGCTTCGACTTCCAATCCCGAAGCCGGCAGGTATGGGTCTCGCGAGATAAACTGGGACCTGGAAAAAGTGAGTAAGGGGCTGCGGGTGAAAAGGTACCGGTGGGTACCACTTATCTATAGAGCAGCTTCATTTTTAAGGTTTTCAAAGAGCTGAAAATGGCCTGCGGGTGCTAGGAAGTGATCTGTGGACCTCTTTTTAAACTTTTCGTTTTTACGGGGAAAGTGGTGGTGAGGATGAGTGCTTCAGAACACGCAGGAGGTGTTTTGCGTGGCTCCTCGCTGAGCTTCTTCTCTTTGCCCGAGGGAGAAGGCTCTCTCCTCGACGCGGCATCCACCTTGCAGCGCTGAGTGCGGAGGGAGGTCGTGCGCATGCGCCTGCCGGCCAGCCTCTGGACGCCTCGCTGTGCCAGGGGCCGTTTGGAGTTGGGGCTGCTCAGTTGGCTTTCTCCGCCCCTCCCCCCTCGCCCTCCCTCCCTCCCTCCTTCCCCCCCTCCCCTTCCCTTCCCCGCCCCTCTCCGGTCCAGCCGAATTCTCTGGCTTCAGTACGCGTGCGCCCGGTCAGCTGCGGGGCGAGCGCGAGCTTGGGCTCGCACCCTGCTCCCCCTAACCCCGCCCGCTCTTTCCCTCGCCGCGGCCGCCGGCTCGGTGGGCTCGAGGGGAGACGCACGCACGCGCACAGGACTCGGCGACGAGCTCTCGAGACACCGAGGAGGGGAGTGAGCGGCGTCGGAGGAGGCATTAGAGGAGGAGGTATATATGTGTGTGTGTGTCTAGTCTACGGTGTAGCCGGTCGGGGGGCTGGCGGAGGCTTGAGATACAGCGAGGGAGAAGTGAAGAGAGTCGCTCTCCGTCGGTCAGCGTCTCCGGTTAGGTGAGGGTCCCGGCCAGCCCGGGACCCTGAGAGGGAGGAGGCCGGGGGGCGTGTCCGGGATCGGGCTGAGAGATGAATGGGCCCAGGATGAATGGAAGGAGGCAGCGGCAGCCAACATTCTGTTCAGAGTAAGCGCCCCAGTGTGTGTGCGTGCGCGCGTGTGTGCTTGTGTGTGTGTGTGTGTGTGTGCGGGTGCGTGTGCGTGTGTGCTGAGGGGGAGCTGCTTGACCAAGGAAGAGTGCGTGCGTGCGGTCACCCAAAGGTACTGGACGAGGCCGGACTCGGGTTTTGGGGCTGTAAGAGCTTGAGTCGAAGTGACCCAGTACGGAGAGGAAAATTAAGAGGGGAGGAAAGTGGGGAAGGACAGATTTGAGGTTAAGATGCGTTTTTTTTCTTTTTCTTTTCTGTTTCTGTTGGGGAGGGTGGTAACTTTGGCAGCTGATGGAAGACTAAGAGACGGGGAAGGTGAGGATCCAGGAGACGGTTGACAAAGGGACTGAGAGATCATTTAAGTGAGATTGGGCTACTAAGAGAATCGCTTTGGGTGTGGGATGTTCAACAAGGTTTGGGTGTGTTATATTGATGGAAATGGAGTTGGGGGAAGAGGAGGCTTAATTTTAGAGGTTCATTTGATGTAGAGGGGTCGACAGGACTGAAATATAGGTGAGGGATATAGGAGGCTGATTGTGTAAATTGTGTTAGGTGTAAGGGAATTGAGAGGTGTGGTTTGTGTTCTGTGACTGACTTGCTCCGGAGGAGAGGGGATGATAGGGTTAGGATAAAAGTCATGAGGTGCTTTCCCTGTACTGAAAGAGGTTTTGTTTAGTTAAGAGCTGTGAAACATTTATATTGTGGGATGTGGGTGGAAACCCCCAGAGTGTATGTCTCTCTGTATCTTGCCAGTCGATACAATGTTAAAACAAGACTAAGCTTCAAAAGAGGTGCGAGTTTTGTGTCTTGCTCCTCTCCCTCCCTCTCGCCCTCCTTCTCCTCCACTTCCCTCCCTCCCTCCCTCCCTCCCTCTTTCCCCCCCTACCCATCTTTCTGTCTCTCAGTCTGGGTCTCATCCTGTAGCCAAGGTTGGTCTTGAATTCCCTTTCATCCTCCTGCCTCAGCCTTCAGGTGTGATTCCTTAAGGGTTACTGTTGAGACAGTTGTATGAATCAACTAATAGTCTTGAGTTGTGAAAAATCTGTGTAATAGTGATTGCATCTAATATTTGGAGGCTTTGTTACCCGTTTTTCATGAATCCTATTTTGTTTTGTTCTGTTTTTTGAGACAAGGTCTTACTATGCAGGCCTGATTGACCTGGAACTTGCTTTGTAAACTAGGGAGGCCCTGGAACTCAGAGAAAACTGCCTGCCTCTGCCTTCTAAGTTTTAATATAAAGAGAACTTTTCAAGAGATCTTAGTGTATGACACAGAAGGCAAGGTGTTTTTAGACAGCCTACAACTTTTTGGATTGTTGAATTTAAATTTAAACCGGTCAGCCCGAGGGAGAAATACTTTGTATTAAATGTTAGCCCAAATGCACAAAATCCGATTTTGAGTGTTTAATAGTGATATCTGATGTTTTTGGTTATTCTTGAATTTATTTTATTTGAAAACTGGCACTTGCTTTTGGTGTTTCTGTTTCTTTGATGAGGAGTCACCCCAGGGCCTTGGCTATGCTAGGCATCCCTCTAACCTCTGAGCTGCATCTACAGCTGGTGTAACTTTAAATTACAGTAGATTACTTGGACATTTTACTCTCTGAATTTGGTACTTAGCATCTAATAAGGTCTTGTGGTGTTTTCATTCTGTTCTGGGTCAGAATTAATGATTATGAATTTTTAACTTTTTATGATGATTTTTACAAGTTTTGCTGATATATATTGAGTTCTTGGAAATGTAAATTTAAGAACATATTTTGCATTCTGTCTGTTTCGAAATTGGAACGAGTATAATTTTTTCTTTGACTACTTATATATGCGTACATACCAACATATATATATATATATATTTATATATCAAGCACACATTAAATGTAGTAGAAATATAAAGGAACAGTGGGAGCTTATAAATGGGCATCTCTTCCAGGGAAGGTGGTCTCCTAGTTTTTAACTAGATATTCCTGGAGTGGAAAGGCATATAAACATAGAAGTGTATTTGAAGAGTGGGATGAGATAAGGCTGGAATCAGATGCTGGGTTTGAGGCTGAAGAGAACTAGACTTAGTTCCCTAACGCCCTTTCTGCTCCTCCTTTCTTCCCTTTGCTGCCTGCTCCACTGTGCCCCTCTTTAGATTGTCTACATACTTTACACATTCTTTCACGCTATCTTTCTGTATTTTCCTCATATTTGAAAGAAAGTAGAAAGGTCATAGGTAAGTCTGGTGTGCTGCTGCTACAGTACCTTTAATCCCAGCACTTAGGAGACAGAGGCAGGCGGATGTTTGTGAGTTCTAGTACAGCCTGATCTACACCTAAGAGTTATTTAGTGAGACCACATATCAAAACCAACACTGCAAACAAACTAACAAAAACAACAACAAAGCAAAATGCTTGATTTAAAAGAAACTGTTTGGAATTGAACCCACGGTCTCCTGCCTGCTACTTTAACACTCTCTCAGGAAGTAAGCACTTCTGACTTTGGACCAATGTTAATGCTTCCATCACGAGTCTACATTCATTGCCATAATTATTTCTTAGTGTTTCAGGCATTGGATGTTTAAGTTTTTCTTTATAAAGCAGAAGAGTTTCTGTTTTCACTAAATTGTCCATTATTAGTCAGTAATTAATAAGGCCAAAGACTGCAAAGAAATATAATAGAAATATAGAAAATAAGAAATGTTATAGTAGTAACAAATTTCTAGTTAGGTACCTGAATTACAACTAATTAGTGAGGATGGACGTGGTGGTGCACACCTTTAATCCTAGCACTCTGGAGGCAGAGGTAGGTGGATCTCTGTGAGTTCAAGGACAGTCTGGTCTACAGAGTGAGTTCCAGGAAGGCCAAGACTACTTAGTGAGACCCTATCTTGAAAAACCAAACAAAAATAATTAGTAGAGAGCTTAAATTTCTGTGTAGATGTTTTTCTGTGAGGGATGAATTGTGAGCAAGAAAAAAGAAACCCCTTCTGTCTCTTATTTTGGTTTTAAGTATCCAATTCTATTTGTAGATATACTTAGGTCTCCTGGCTAAAAGCCAAGATTCTTTCACAGGAGCGTGTCTTACTCATTTTTATTTGAGATATAAAATTTGTGATATTGTTAGGAAATGACTATTTTTGATGAGTGTAAAGGACATATATAAATGGATTTATTAGGAAATTAGTATTGATGCCATTTTTAATCTAATTTTTATTTTTGGGTTTCATATATAAGTACTGTATTTATAGTTGTTCTATAAATATCTAATGAGATGTTTGGTTTGAAAAATGTTGTTGAGAGTGTTTTATTGTAGAAATGAGCCTTTAATGCCTTTTATTTCATGAATATGTATTTCTTCTGAAAGTTTTTCTTTTTTCATTTTTTCCCTTCCATATAAATCTTTCCTTTCTTATTGCCCTTCTCCCTTACCTTTTAAAAGAAACTGTTTGGAATTGAACCCACGGTCTCCTGCCTGCTACTTTAACACTCTCTCAGGAAACTATATCCCCACTCAGGCTCCTTTAAAGTCTTAGTAGAAATGAAACATATCTTTGCCATCTTTTAGCATGAATACTTTTAAATTGTGATTAAAACTCAGTAACAAATTTACCTTTTAATAATTTCATTTTATTTTTTGTGGTACTTAGGACTGAATTATCAGCCCTGTGCATACCCAGAAAGCATTCTGCTACTGATCAACATTCTCAGCCCTCTTAGCTTTTTGAGAGAGGGTCTCAGTAAGTTGCCCAGGGTGTACTTGAACTCACTTTGTAGCCTGGGCAGACCTTGAATTTATGATCCTACCTCACCCAGGTTGCTGAGATTTCAGGCCTGGCCTTAAACCGTTTTTAAAGTATACTTTTTTATTTCTTTGGTTTTTCAAGACAGGGTTTCTCTGTGCCTTACCTGTCCTGTCCTGGAACTAGCTCTGTAGACCAGGCTGTACTGAAACTCACATCAGCTTTCCTCTGCCTCCCAAGTGCTGAGATTAAAGCCGTGCGCCACCACCTGGCTAAAGTATACATTCACCTTTGTCACTAAGTAACTTTACTGTATTTGAAGCTAGTATCTAATTCCAAAATGTTTTCATCACCTTGAAAGGAAACTGTACTTACTCAGTAAGTGCTCACTCTCCATTCTCCCCGCCTCTTAACACCTAGTGGTCCTTATTTATCTGTCTGGATGGTTTTGCTCAGTCTCTAATCATAATACTAACCCTAAGCCTCTTATGTCGGACTTTTTTCTTTTAAATCTTTGCTGAGCCCCCCAAACTGTGTGTGTATGAGCATGTCGTTTTATGTGAATGTGGGTGTGTATGTCACACATACAGAAGTCAGAGAACAACCTAAGGGTTCAGTCTTTGCCTTTCATCTTGCATTTCATCTGAAAGTTCTCCTGTCTCCATTTCCCAACTTGCTGTAGGAATATTGAGATTACAGATGCATGCTACAGCATCTGGCTTTACCTGGGTTTTGGAGAACCAAATTCAGGTCCTCACAAGTCCTATCCCCAGCTCTTATGCCCAACTTGTTTCTCTTAGCATGTTTTTGATATTTACCCAGTATGCATGTCTCATTCCCTTCTATGGTTGAGTAATAAATATTCTACTGTGGAGTATAGCACAGTTTAAAAGACTCCATTCATGAGTTCATAAACATTTCATACCCACCTTTAAACTTTTGTGAGTAGTGCTGCTTTAACTATTTACCTGTAAGATTCTTCTTAAGCACCCATCTTAACTTATTTTGGGTATGTAGATAGAAAAGAAATTAATGGATCACATACAAACTATTTTCTACAGATGTGCCGCCATTATACATTATCATACTCAATATATATGGATTCCAATTTCGGTATCTCCTCCCCACACTTGTTACTCTTTTTATGAATTATAAGAGAGTTTTTTTGATGGTTTGTAGAAATTTATTTTAATTTTATGGTGGTAAAACATTAGTTTTATGCTGTGTGATGGCTCATGCCTTTAATCCCAGCAAAGCCATTGAGATAAGCAATGAGGAGAAAGAGGCAGGTGGATCTCTGTGAGTTTAAGACCAGCCTGATCCACATAGAGAGTTCCATTCCAAGTCAGTCAATGATACAGTGTGACCCTATCTCAAAATGAAAAAGATAGAAATCAGTCATGAGGATCTATCCCAGAACTTTCATTCAGCCACCTGCAACACAGTAACTGTTAGCCACATTGCCATATCGTAAAAGACCTTTGTTTTAAAATTTGACTGTTTTTTTAAATTGAGTTAAAAAAGGTTTTTTGTTGTTGTTTTGTTTTTTGAGACAGGGTTTCTCTGTGTAACCACCCTGGCTGTCCTGGAACTCACTCTGTAGACCAGGCTGGCCTCGAACTTACAGATATCCTCCTGCCTCTGCCTTCTAAGTACAAAGATTAGAGGCATTTGTCTGAGTTAAAAGAGTTTTTAAAAACTATATTCTAGAAACTAGACTCTGCTAGGTGATATCCTTTGCTAGTAATTTCTCCCATTCTGTTAATGAATTTTCTTTTTTAAAATTTATTTTTATTTATTTATTTATTTATTTTGTGTTTTGCCTGTATGTGTGTCTGTGTGAGGGTGCTGGATCCTGGAGTTACAGACAGTTGTGAGGTGCCATTTAGGTGCTGGGAATTGAACCTGGGTCCCCTGGAAGATCAGTCAGTGCTCTTAACTGCTGAGCCATTCCTCCAGCCCCAAGTTGTCTTTTTTTTTTTTTTTTATGGTGCAAGATCTCTTATATGCTAGATAGGTAGTCTACCACTGAGTTATATTTCAGCCCTGGTTTTTTTTTTTTGTACTTTGGTTGATTGAAGAATTTTAGTATTTATTTATTTGTCTGTTTGTTTGTCTGTCTGTCTGTTTTGAGAGTCTTGCTGTGTAGCCCAGGCAGGGCTTTGCACTTTTGATCAAAGGCTCAGCCTCCTAAGTGCTAGAATCATAGGCATGTGCCATGTCTGCCATCTAGTTAGTGTGTTTGGAGGCACTGAAGTTTTGGAGCACCATGAAGTCCAGTTATCCAATATTTCTTTTGTTGCTTATGCCATTTGCTCATTCTTTTTTTTCTCCCCTCCCCCCACAGGCTGGCCTCAAAGTTGTGTAACCAAGGATGACCTTGAACAATTCTTTTAAAAGATTTATAAATTTGATGTGTATGAGTGTTTTTCTTGCATGCATATATGTGTACTGCATGCATGCCTGGTGTCTATGGAGGCCAGAAAGGGGGCTTTGATACCCTAAAATTGTGAGTTGTCATGTGGGTGCTGGTAACCAAAGCTGGGTCCTCTGAAATAGCAGTAAGTACTCTTAGCCACCAGCTCTCAACTTCTTAAAATATTTTTATTAGTTGAGAATTTCATATAATATATGTTGATCATATTTACTGGCCTTTCCTCCTCCAATCCTTTCATATCCACCCTCACCACTCTCTCCCTCCAATGAGTTTTCTTTTTTCCCCCATGAAGTCATTCTGTGTTGCCTTACTACTTTTGGATGTGTGGCCTGCCCTGGAGTGTGGTCAGCCTACCAGGGGTCACGCCATTAAAAATGGCTGACACTGCTATCCCAGCAATTATCAATTGCCAATAGCTTCTCAACTCTCCTCCCTTCTTTTACATGTGAATTGACTACAAGTTTTAAACTTTACATTTGTAAAGATTGTATGTTGTACTTGCTGTGTGGGGATGTCTCAAAGCTTCATATTAGTCAGAGAGATGTTTATATTTTTAAAAATCTTTATTGTTGTTATTAGCGTGTGTGTGTGTGTGTGTGTGTGTGTGTGTGTGTGTGTGTAAGTCAGAGGACAACTTTATGGAGTTGATTTCCTCCTTCTTTATGTGGATCTCAGAGAGGTGAACTCAGATCATTAGGCTTGCAAAGCAAACACCTTTTCTCATTGAGCCATCACATCAGCCCCAGGGAAACTTTTATATGATTCAACTTCATATGATGAGCTAAAAAAATCCTTATGTTATGCTTTTTGCCTACTTTTTAATTTATATATCTTTATGTGAGATATTCATATATGTTCAAATCTGTTCACTCATGCCAGTGTGTCTGAGATTAGATATTAATACCAGGTGTCTTCTGCTGTAGTGCTCCACCTTAGTTTTTGAGACAGGGTCTCTTGCTCACCAAATTACTAGACCAGTGAGCTCATGGGATCTGCCTGTTTTGACTCTGCGCTGGGGTTACAGGTAACCATCATGCTCAGCTATTTTACAAGGGTGCTGGGGAATCTGAACTTAGGTCCTGATATTTGTACAGTAAGCATTTTACTCACTGAGCTATTTCTCCAGTGTCATTTTTGAACTAAGATTATTTGTCATGTACAGTGGTACATTTCTGTAATCCTAACACCCAGGAAACCAAGGCAGGAGTACTGTAAGGTCAAGACCAGCTTGGTCTACATTGTGTAAAGTGAAATATTCCTTTAAAATTAGAGAAAAAATAGTTGGGCATGGTGGCTCATACCTGTAATTCTAGTACTATGGAAGCAGAGGCAGGAAGATCTAGTTTGTGTCTGAGGGCAGCCAAATTACATGGAGAGTTCCAGGCCAGTCTGGGCTTAAATATCTTGTCTGAAACCAACTAATCAATCAATGAGCCAAGCAAACAAACAGCAAAAACAAGCAACAACAACCCAAAAAAAAAAAGAATAAAAGAGTTTGTCTCAAATTATTTGGATAGATAGATTCCTGATCTGAACAATCATAAACCATATAACAGATATAATTGCTTTTTTAGATATATGGATTGCCAACTTTTGGTTAAATAGTAGATAATTATGACTTACATCTATTTTCACTGAATTTTTTTTTTAGCTTAATTTAGCCCCAGGTAGCCTGGAAGTTGTAACCCTTAGCCACCTATTGTGCTGGGATCAACATGCCTTTGTGCTGACTTCTTCACTAATGTATATGTAATCAATCCCTTACAGAGACTTTATTTCCAAAGAATGTGATGTGGTTTTGCAATGTATATGTCTGTGCAACTTAGTGTTATATGACTACATGTATATAAGGAGCTCCTTTTTAGGAGTAGTTATAAGTAGGGTTGGGAGTAAGATACTGGTGTTGAACTCTGGCTTGTTTTTTGTGGGGCTAGAGATGGGAACTCAGGACCTGGCACATTCTAAGCAAGTTCTCTGTCACTGAGCCTTCCTTTTCTCCTACCTCCTGACTTTTTTTTCTAGCTGTGTCATTTTTAGTTCAGTTTAGTTGATCCCTGTTTAGTTTTTCAATATTTTGGCATTTTGACAGGCGGGGATACTCACCACTATACTAACGAGGATATTTTGGCATTTTGAAATAGTCTCTCGTAGCTGTATAGCCACGATCTCAGATTTGCTGTATAGCCACGGATAATTTTGAACTTCGAATTCTTTTGCCTTTGACCTTCTGAGTGCTGAGATTATCGGTGCACACCACAATGTTGGGCTTTCTGAGTTGCTGAAACAGCTCAGCAAACATTCTGAATCAAATCCTCAGCCAGTTTTGTTTTTTCGAGACAGGTTTTCTCTGTAGTTTAGAACCTGTCCTGGAACTCACTCTGTAGACCAGGCTGGCCTTGAACTCACAGAGATCCACCTGCCTCTGCCTCCTGAGTGCTGGGATTAAAGGTGTGCTCCACCATCGCCCAGCCCATGCATGTATTGTTGCATGTATGTATGTGAGCCATGCGCATGCCTGGCATCCAAGGAAGCCAGAAGAGGACATTGGATTCCCTAGAACTGAAATTTTAGGCAGGTGTAAGCCACCACATGGAGGCAGAGAACTGAATCCTAGGTCCTCTACAAGTGTTTTAACCACTGAGCCATCTCCCCAACCCCTCCCATCAATCATCTTTTTAATAAAAGAGACCAATAACCTAAGCTAGGCCAAGTCTGATGTTCAAAGAATCCTCTTATATTAGCCATCAGAGTAGCTGGAGCTATAGATGCCCACATTTTTTTCTGTGACAGGATCTCACTATATAGCCCAGGAAGATGGCCGGTACTGGGATTGCAAGCATGGGCCACCATGCCCACCATATTACACTTAATTTTTTGAGTCTTTTTTTAAAAAAAGAGAGTAGTATTATTTTACTTATCTCAAGATTCTTGTGATAATTGGATGGAAAAGTGTGTAGAAATATTTAGAAACACATGGTTTGTTTCTAAGAGAAAGGGTTTTATTATATAACCCTGGCTGGCCTAGAACTCACACTGTAAAGCAGGATGGCCTCAAACTCACAGAGATCTATCTGCCTCTGCCTCATGCTTTTAATACCTGCACTCGGGAGACAGAGACAGGTTGTTCCCTTTGAGGTTGAGGCCAGCCTGGTCTACATAGAGAATTCCAGGCCAGCCAGAACTGCATAATAGAGAGATCTTATCTCAAACAAAAAACAAGTAAGCCTTTCTTCAGGTTACTAAGAAATCCTTCGTCCTTGTTATGCCAGATTTTTTTTTAGTAATTACTGTAGTTTTGCTTTTATATATTTAGCTGTATAATCCACATTAAATCTATTTTGCGACTGATTTTAGGTAAGTCTTTAACTCCTGTCCCAATAGATAGCCACTTATCCTGACACAATTTTTTTTTTGAGACAGGGTTTCTCTGTATAACAGTCCTATCTGTCCTGGAACTAGCTCTTGTAGACCAGGCTGGCCTCCAACTCACAGAGATCTACCTGCCTATGCCTCCCGAGTGCTAGGATTAAAGGTGTGCGCCACCACCGCCCGGCCTGACACAATTTATTATACTATCTGCTCTCCACAAATTTGAAATTTAAAAATTTGAAATTATTCCCAAGTGTGCCTATTTCTTGTTTTTTTTTTTAAATATGTCTATTTCTGTGTTCTATTTCTTTTGGCCATTTGTGTATTTCTGTGATGAAACCATATTGTTTAGGCAACTATAGCTATATTATATATTAATATTTGATAAAGAAAAATTTTCATTATCCCATTTCAAGATTTTAGGGGTGGGGGAATTTTGGTGCTGGCTTCCTGTAGCACAAGCTGGCCAGGAACTCATGGCGATTTGCTTTCCTTAGCCTCCCGGATGCTGACATTCTAGAAATGAGCCAACATGCTATTCTTCAAGATATTTTTGGTTTTCCTTGTTCTCTCTTTGAGAATCATCTTGTTTGTTTGGGATTTTGATTGGATTCACATTGACTTTGTGATAAGATAAACTAGTGGTAGGGAAAGTGATTGTGTTAGCAAGTGTGGTAGTGTCTTGCTCTAATCCCAGCATTTGAGAGGCTGAGATAGAAAGGTTGCTGTGAGTTCAAGGATAGAATGGATTGCATACTGTCTCACAAAACAGAAACAACAATAATAAAGACGTTGATTGGGTGTAGTGATGCATATTTATAATCCTAACACTTGGAGAAGGAATTCAAGATTATCCTTGGCTCTGTAATGAACCTGGGTTGCAAGAGAGTCCCCCCCCCCCCCCCCGCCAATAGTAGGTCTTTCCTCTGAAAGTTTTCTTTTTATAGGTGCTTCATATTTTTTCTTAAGATTGGCTCTGCCCCCCTCCCGAGATAGGGTTTTTCTGTGTAACAGGCCTGGCTGTCCTGGAACTAGCTCTGAAGACCAGGATGGTCTCCTCCTCTCCGAGATCCGTCTGCCTCTGCCCCCTGAGAGCCAGAACTAAAGGCGTGTGCCACCATTGCCAGGCAAACTTGTCGTTTTTAAAACATAGTTTTCAAGATTTATTTTTATTTATGTGTATATGTATATTTGTATGTGGGCATATGCCATATGGGGACATTAGATCCCCTGGAGCACCGGTCATGGGTGCTAGGAACCGATCTTTGGTTCTTTGGAAGAGCAACAATAGCTTTTAACCCTGAAGCAGTTTCTCCAGCTCTTTGAGTGTATTTTTTAAATGAGTATTTTATAAATGCTTTGTTGCTTTTTTGAGCATGACAGATGTTTTGTGGGGAGACAGGGTTGAGATTGGGTCTCACTATGTAGCCTAAAGCCAGCCTTGAACTCATTGTTATCTTCCTGTCTCAGCCTTCTGATTGTTGAGATTGCAGGTGTGCACCGCCGGACCCAGCTCCAGCTAGTTGTTTTAAAGTTATTTTACTTTATGTGAATGGGTGTTTTACCTGCATGTATATCTGCATACTATGGGAGTGCCTGGTACCAGCAGAGAACAGAAGAGGATGTTAAATCCCCTGGAACTAGGGTTACAGATAGTTGGAAGCTGCTATGTGGGTGGCTTAAATTATATTTTCTAATGATTATTACTGATGTATATGTAAGAGTATTGACTTTGACTTTGGTGTTTATATTGAGTTCTTTGTTTCCTAGTATTTTTTAGTTGATTTGCTGACTCTTCTAAGTAATCATGTAGTCTAGTCTGTAAGGTTTGGCTTTATCTTCTTCTTTTCTGTTTTGAAGCATGGTCTTATGTAGCTTGATCCTGATCCTCCAGTCTCTCACCTGCTAGTGCTGGTATTAAAAGGTATGCATCACCACACCCCTCTTTTTTTCTTTTTCTTTAAAAAAAGTTAGAATTTCATTTCAGTATGAAGTCTAGGATGGCCACAAGCTAGTAGTTCTCCTGCCTTAATTTCTGTTATGCTGGGATTACAGGAGTACATCATTATGCCCCATCTCATTTTATATTTGTTCATCTTGCTTTATTTCCTCATTGGTAGCAGTGATAATAGCAACTTTTGAATTCTTCTTCCTTTTTTTGGAGATAAAATCTTATGTATCCTAGGCTGGCTTTGTAGCCAAGGAAGAACTTGAACTCCCGATTCTCCTGCCTCTACCTTCTGAGTATTGAGATTACAGTTGCGGGTCCCATGCCTGGTTTATGGGATGCTAGGGATCAAACCTAGGGCTTTATGCATACTAGGCAAGCACTCCATCAGATGAGCTACATCCCTAGCCCTGGCTTATTCTTGACTTGTTAATCATTATTTGTATGGAAGATGGCTTAACCTCACTTGTAAGTTAAATGTTAACTGAAAACATACTGAAGACTGAAGCTGTAGCTTGGTGATTGAGTACTTGCTAATTTGCAAGACCATGGGTTTGATTCTCTGTGTTGCATAAAAATAAAGCATACTGAGATTTTAAAATCACATTAGTGTTAAAAAAGTGTTTAAGACCTTTTTGTCAAGGGTGTAAGGCAAAAGATGCGTATTGTTATGTGGAAGTTTAAATGGTATAATGGTCATGGGAAGCAATTTTCTAGCACTATATAAATATTATATACATTCATTTTGATATATTAGTGTATTTCAATGAAAGTTAAAAATGTATATGCATATGCCTGCTAGAAATATGTACATATATATACATGTATCTATACATGTGTAATGAAATATAGTAGCAAAATTTTTAATGCTACAGAATAAGAATTAAGAGCCTTCTATGTGCTGAAAAGAAAAAAATCCTAAGTCCATGACTATTAAAAAATGAGCAATCCTAGCATTCAGAATTCAAAGAAATCCTGGTATACATATGCTATTTGTCTCAAAATTTCAAGACAAGAAGAAAAAAAGTTTTGTGAGTTGGGTATGATATTATTCACCTGTAGTCCCAGCTTTTGGGCGACTGTGGCAAAAGGATGACTTAAACCTAGAATTTTGTGCCAACTTGAGTAATGAAGTGAGGTTTGCTTCAAAATCAAAACAAAATTTCCCAAGTTTAGATAGTGCAGCCCTGTAATCTCAGCTATTCAGGAGGCTGAGATAGTAGGATTGCAAAAAATGGACTACAGACTGAATTTAAGGCCGTCCTGGGCAACTTAATGAGAGCCTGTCTCAAAATGAAAAGCAAAAGGAACTCAGGGTAGAACACTTGTCTAACAAGTAGAAGGCCCAGGCTCTAGTACTGCAAACAACAAAAACTTACTGTATATTATACTGTTTGGCATGCAAAGATAAGACTTTGAAGGTGCTTGGAGTGGTAGGGTACTTGCCTAGCATGTGTCCTGAGACACTAGATTCCTTCCCCAGCATTGCACAACAAATAAATGAAGAAATATGGTATCAGGCATCGTGCCACATGGCCTGTAAAGCCAGCATTTTAGAGGCTTAGGTAGGAGGATTGGTAGGAGGTGTGAATTTAAGATCAGACTGGATTAAATAACAAGTACTGGACCAGCCAGGGCTACATAGCAATACACTTTCAGAAAATAAAAACAAACAAAACCCTAAAACACAGTTTACTACAAGATAAAAGCAAAAGAATATAAATGAAAAATGAAAAAAATAGAAATGAAAATATGGCAAATAACTATGACTTTGGATAAAATGTTAAATCCTTGAGGACGGGGCTGAGTTTTATTCTTTTATTTTTAGATGTTGACTTAGTACATTGATTGGTACCTGGTGTTTATTGTTATAAAAATGTATGTATGAGACATAATGTTGTGAATGGACAATTTTTACTGTTTAAATGTGCCTTCTTTTAGTTGCTATAAAAGTTAAAGAAATCCTTTGATTGACCAAAGTACTACTTTTTATCTTGTTTTGAGATGAGAGACTTAGTAAATTTACTTCTTAAGTCCTGAACTCAAGTAATCTCTCTGTCTTAGCCTCCTGAGCATTTGGGATTACTGATGTGCCACAGTGTACTGAGTCCAGGTTGAATTTTCCATGTGTTGAGGGAATAGAGGTGAAATACAAATTTGTGAGTCTCTCCATATAATTTGGGTATCTATAGAAGTGTGTTTTGTTTTTTTTTTTTTAATTTTGTTTTTTCAAGACAGGGTTTCTTTGTGTCCTGGCTATCCTGGAACTTGCTTTGTAGATCAGGCTGGCCTCAAACTCAGAGATTTCCCTGCCTCTGCCACGAGGGTTGGGATTAAAGGTGTGTACCACCACCACCTGGCTAGAAGTGTTTTTGCAGTTGCCTTTATATATATTCCTAGGCTTAGATTACTGTATTACCATTTTATGAAAAAATGATTACACACACACACACACACACACACACACACACACACACACTATACTGAACTTAATAATTGATTCCAGGCCTGAGGAATCTCCAGATTTGAAGCCTGATTTTTTTGTAGTCTTTTCTTTTTCTTTTGGTGACACTCTGTAGCTTTGGAGCCTGTCCTGGAACTAGCTCTTGTAGACCAGGCTGGCCTTGAACTCACAGAGATGGCCTTTGCCCACCGAGTACTAGGATTAAAGGCATTCGCCGCCACCACCCAGTTTTGTAGACTTTTTTTGTTGTACCTTATTTCTATATTGTGGAATATAACACAGATGGATAACTTGTTCACTGCAGCATATCTCTTCAGCAATGCCAACATGGTTTATTACTGAAAAGTCTTTTAAAAATACATTATTTTACCTTCCTGAATTGAGTCCCTTTGAAAATCCATTTAATGTTTTTGGCAGTATTATTTAATAGTGCTTTATTTTTATTAACATTTTTACATTTATTTACCTATTTATATATGGAGGTAGGTGTGTATTTATCATGAGGTCAGAGGACAGCTTACATGAGTCAGTTCTTTCCCTAGGCCCTGGGGATTGAACTCAGGTTGTCAGACTTGGTGCAAGCATCCTTACCCATAGAGTTGTTTCAATGGCCTTGAATGGTACTTTAATACAGCGCTGGCCTAGGGCATATTAATAAGTGGTAAATAAAAGCTTTTATTTATTGATTGTTATATTGTGCCAGGCATTGTGCTAAGTACTTTATATTTTCATATTAGTCCTGTGAGATTCACAAATGAAATAAAAAATGAGTAAGGTTAAATTATTTGCTGCAAGGCAAAAGCAAAATTTGATTGCAGACTCCAAACCCTGCCTGTGTTTTGTTTTATGGTAAAGAAAGTATTGGAAGCTAAGCCTAGTTGTACAGGCCTGTAAGCCCAGCTCCCTGTCTTTACTACACAGTGGGTTGGAGACAAGCCTGGGCAACTGACTGAGATCCTGGTTTGAAAATAAAAAGAAAGCACAGGCATTTAGATCCTTGGTGAAATGCTTACCTAGCATTCCTGGGGACTGTAAGTTCAGTCCCCAAGAATGAGTGAGAAGGAAAAGGGGGAGCAACAGTAGCAGCTATTCGATCCATTAGGAAAATAATTGAAAAGGAGGAAAAAGAAAAAAAGAAGCTACTATTGTATCCATGATGAAAAGCTCAGAAAAAGAATGCTTAGTGAAGTCCTTTGCTGGTTTAAAAATTATCATCATTATTATTATTGCCTTTGGGGACCAAACCTAGAGTCTTCTGTATGTTAGACAAATGCACCACTACAAAGCTATACCTCTGTCTTAGAACTCATTGTTCTTATTCGTCATTTATCCTTAAGTTATTAGTTATTACATCTTGTTATTGTTTGGTCTTTCATTACACTTTCCCTTCTAAAACAGCGGTTCTCAACCTTCCTAATGCTATGATTCTTTAATACAGTTCCTCATATTGTGGTAATCCCCCCAACCATAAAATTATTTTTATTGCTACTTCCTAACTGTAGTTTTGCAATCACATGGCAGCTTGCAACTGTCTATAACTCCAGTTCCAGGGGTCTGATATCCTCACACAGATACACAGGCAGGCAAGACACTGGTGCACGAAAATTAAAAAATAAATCTTAAATAAATTTTAAAAAGAATTTTAATGTAAATATTTGCTATGCAGGATATCTGATATACAACCCCCATGAAAGGGTGTACTGACCCCAAAATGGGTTGTGACCCATAGGTTGAGAACCACTGCTCTAAAACAATAATTTTTAAAAAATATTTATTTATTTATTATGTATACAATATTCTGTGTGTCTGCCTGCAGGCCAGAAGAGGGCACCAGACCCCATTATAGATGGTTGTGAGCCACCATGTGGTTGCTGGGAATTGAACTCAGGACCTTTGGAAGAGCAGGCAATGCTCTTAACCTTTGAACCATCTCTCCAGCCCCAAGATTTTTTTTAAAAATAAAGGAATGCTTTATTGTAGACAGACATAGAAGGGAAACCTCACAAAGATGGAAGTTAGAGATCAATATAGTTTTTAAAAACATATTTGATATTATAATGCCTTTGAGTTTAGTCAAAAATGTTAAGATTTCTTGTTTGTTTGCTTTGAGACTTGTAGCCCAGGTTGGCCTTGAACGCTTGATCCCTTTGCTTCTGTGTCACCACACTAAGCTGTAAATGTGTTAAGAATCCTCTTCCCTCCTCCTTCCCTCCCTCCTTTTTCTTCTCTTCCCCTTTCCCTTCTCCTCCCTTCCCTTTCCTTCCCTCCCTTCCTCTCTTTCCTCCCTCTCTCTCTTTCTTTTGAGAAGGGGGTCTCATTATGAGGCCCTGGCTAGTAGAAGACCTGGCTGACCTAATCACAGAGATCCACCTGCCAACTGCCTCCCAAAAACTGGGATCAAAGGTGTGAACCACCATGTCTGGCTATATTAAAATACTTTTTTTTTTTTTTTTTTTTTTTTTTGTTTTTCGAGACAGGGTTTCTCTGTGGTTTTGGATTCTGTTCTGGAACTAGCTCTTGTAGACCAGGCTGGTCTCGAACTCACAGAGATCCGCCTGCCTCTGCCTCCTAAGTGCTGGGATTAAAGGCGTGCGCCACCACCGCCCGGCTATATTAAGATACTTAAGAAGAATATGATATTTTATTGAGATATATTTAAGACAAGGTTTTATTGTATACCTTAGACTGCTCTCAAAGAGTCTCCTGCCTCTGTCTCCCAAGTGCTGGAACCACTGGTGTTCATCAGTACACTCAGTTAAAGATAATATTACACAAAAAGATTCACTATTGGAAAGTCAGGCTTGGAGGAACCAGTATCCTACCTTCTCAGGGACTTGAGTACAGACAGCAAGATAGTGGGGAAAAGTTCCCACTGTAAATGTCATAGTTAATTATTTTAGTAAATTTATAAGGTTTATAACCTTGATTGCAATCCGGTTTTACTGTGGCTGGTACTAGGGGTTGAAAAAAACCCTTACATATATTAAGCAAACACCCAATCACTAAACCATTTTCCCATCTCTCTATATTTTATTTTGAGATAGGATTTTGTTAAGTTTCCAGACTGCCCTTGAACTCACTCTGTAGCTCAGGTAGACTTTGAATTAGTGATCTTCATTCCTGAGTCTATGAAGTGACTGCAATACTGGCCGGTATCCAGGGCCAGGTCTACTTTTAGATTTTGAGACTAGGTTTTTTATGTACCCCAGGTTGACCTTGAATTTGAGATCTGCCTGCCTTAGTCTTTCAGTGCTAGGATTACAACCGTTTCTACTACACTGGGCTTGTTTTTAATTCAAACATTAAAAACTACCTTGTACCAGGTGTGGTGGTGCACACCTTTAATTCTAGCATTAGGTATGTGGATCTCTGTGAGTTTGAGGCCAGCCTTGTTGGTCTACAGAGTGAGTTCCTGGACAGCCAGGGCTATAGCACAGATGAAAGAAACCCTATCTTGAAAAATCAACCACCCAAACAAAAAGCTGCTTTTCATGATACTGAACATTGAACTCAGACTCTAGAGTGTGCTAAACATATGTTCTACCTCTGAGCTATTCCTTTAGCTCTGCAATCTAGTGTCAAATAGTTACTAGGTGATGCTTAATTTTGATTTGTCAGCCTGATTGGATTGAAAAGCACCTCCAAGAACAATGAAACACATTGAGGGCATTTCCAGACAGGATTAACTAAGGGGGCAGTATTATCACATAGACTGGGGCCTACATGAAATAAAAGGGGGAAAGGAGAAATCTTGCAGCACAGCCATTCTCTCTACTTTCTTTTTTCCTTTTTAATACATGTTCTCACTGTATGTATACCCCTCCATGTTCTGAAACTCTTGTAGACTAGGCTGGTGTCAGACTCAGAGATCCTCTTGCCTCAGCCTCCTGAGTGCTGAAATTAAAGGTATATGCCCCCACACCCAGCTCTTAGAACTTCTTAGCTGCCATGATGTGAACTGTCATGCTCTACCATGGCCTTCTGCCATGGCAGACTGAAGCTTCTGACTGTGAGCCAGAATAAATCTTTTTTTAAAAGATTTATTTATAGCCGGGTGGTGGTGGCGCACGCCTTTAATCCCAGCACTCGGGAGGCAGAGGCAGGTGGATCTCTGTGAGTTCGAGACCAGCCTGGTCTACAAGAGCTAGTTCCAGGACAGGAACCAAAAGCTACGGAGAAACCCTATCTCAAAAATAAAAAAATAAAAAAAAAAAAGGATTGATTGATTGATTGATTTATACAGTATCCTGCCTGTAAGCCAGAAGAGGGCACCAGATCTCATTATAGGTGATTATAAGCACCATATGGTTGCTGGGAATTGAACTCAGGACCTCTGGAAGAGCAATCAGTGCTCTTAACCACTGAACCATCTCTCCAGCCCCCAGAACAAATCTTTCTTTCCTTAAATTGTAAGATATTGTATTACTGCAAGGCAGGGTTTGAGCAAAGTATATTATTATCCCAAAGATGGGTAATGACCCATAGTCAATACTATTACCATAGTCATTTGTCTTATTGCTCTCGCCCTAGTTAATCACTAATTATTTTCTGTTCCTATAGATTTCATTTCTGGACAATTCACATAAACAAAATCATGAAGTATGTGGGCTTTCTCTCTGGCTGATTTCACTTAGTATAATATTGTCAGGTCTTTCTTTTGTAAGTATGCATGACATTTATATTGCTGAGTAATATTCCCCTGGGTATTTATAACATATTTTAGAACTCCATCAATCAGCTATGTGAAAAATGCCTATATGAATAGTGTTGCTATGAATCCTTGTGTACAACTTTTTCTTCTTGTATACGAGAGAGACAGAGAGACAGACAGAGAGAGAGAGAGAGAGAGAGAGTGATGTGGGAGGAAATGCATGCCAAAGCATATGTGAGTAGATCAGAGGACAACTTTGTGGAGTTTGGAGTCAGTTCTATCTTTATGTGGTTTCCAGGAATTGAACTCAGGTTTCCAAATTTGTGTACTAGCTGTCTTTACCCATTGAACCACTCCTTTCTTTTGAGACAGGGTCTCATGTAACTATACTAGTTTGCTACGTGGTAGAGGAGGATCTTGAACTCCTATCTTGCTTCCCAAATGCTGGGATTACAAGCATATGCTTGTATTTTTTTTACATATGTATACACACATATGTATAATTCAAATTTTTAAATTTTGAAAAATTATTTTATGTGTATGGGTGTCTTATTAGCATGTATGTCTATGCAACACTTGTGTGTCTGGTGCCTATGGAGGCCAGAAGGGAGCATTGAATTTCTTGAAACTAGAGTTATAGTTTCAAGTCACTATGTGAATACTGGTGATTGAACCCAGATACTGTGGAAAAGCAGCCAGTACTCTTAGCCACTGAGCCATCTCTCTAGCCTAGTCTTTCATATTCAATGTAAACTTTCTCTCTCTCTCTTTCCTTCCTTCCTTCCTTCCTTCCTTCCTTCCTTCCTTCCTTCCTTCCTTCCTTCCTTCCTCCCTCCCTCCCTCCCTCCCTCCCTCCCTCCCTCCCTCCCTCCCTCCCTCTTTCTCCCCACTCCCTCGGGTATGTGTGTGTATTTGTGCCACAACATTTATGTGGAGCTCAGAAGATAACCTGCAGGAGCCTATTCCCTACTTCCACTATGTAAGTCACAGGGCTTTAACTCAGGTCTGTCAAACTCTGAGCCATTTTGTTGATCTACCATGTATGGTTTTATATGTACTGGGGATCAAACCCAGGACTTGCCCAGTTTTGTGGACAAATTTTGGTGTCCTGTGGAAACTCTGTTTAACTTTTTGGAGAACAACCGCACAATGTTTAGCTGCACCATTTTACATTTCCACCATCAATGAATGAGGATCTGTTTTCTCCACATCCTTCTTAATGCCAGTTACAATATTTTTTATTATAGCCATCCTCTTGGGTATGAAGTAGTATTTTGATATAGTTTGATTTACATTTCCCAAATGAATAATAATGTTGAATATTGTTTCCTGTGTTTATTGGACAGTAACCCTTTCCCTATCTGTACAGGACCTAAGTCCCTCAGTACATGGCTAAAACCATAGTACTGTATCCTATAAAAATATTGCTTTCCTATGTACACATACATAGGATAAAGTTTGAATGTAAGGTAGGCCAGTAATGAGATAGAACAATTATAACAAAATACTTTAATTCTACTTTGATATTATATTTAAAACTGACTACAGCTGGCAAGATGGATCAATGGAAAAAGGTGCTTGTTATACAAGCCTGGTGGCCTGAGGTTGATACCCCAAATCTATGTAAAATTAAAAGTAAAGAACTAACTCCACAAAACTCGCTAAACTTTTATTGTGAAAGAAAAAATGCCCAACTTATTGGAAATTCAAGTTGTGATTTGAATTCTGTGACAGTTTTATTTTTTATTTTTTTAAAGATTTATTTATTTATTATGTATACAGCATTCTGCTGGCATGTATGCCTGCACACCAGAAGAGGGCACCAAATTTCATCATAGATGGTTGTGAGCCACCATGTGGTTGCTGGGAATTGAACTCAGGACCTCTGGAAGAGCAGCCAGTGCTCTTAACCTCTGAGCCATCTCTCCAGCCCCTGTGACAGTTTTATAAGGGTGAAATATTACCAGTACTTTTTTGATTGTTCATTTTTTTTGCTTTGAGAGTAGTCCAGAGTCTCCACAACTTCACAGTCCTTCTTTCTTAGCTTCCCAGGTTCTGAGATTACAGGCATGCACCTTCGTATTTGACTTTTGCTATAAAAATATGCTTGTGGTGGCTCAAATGAGACATCTCCATAAGTCTCAGACATTTGAATATTTGGACCGATTGGTGAGTATTTGGAGAGGATGAAGAGGCCTTGCTGGAGGAAATATGCCCCTGGGGGTGGGCTTTGAGGGTTCAGAAGACTTGCACCTTTTCGAGTTTGTTCTCTATGCTTCCTGTTTGAAATGTGAGCCCTCAGCTACTGCTCCAGCTGACATGCCTGCTGCTATGCTGCCTCGTCATGATGGACTCTTATGCCCCTGGAACAGTAAGCCCAAAATGAATGTTTTTTTTTTTCTAAGTTGTCTTGGTCATGATCTTTTATCATAGCAGTAGAAAAGAAACTAAGACAGAAGTTGGTGCCAGGGAGTTGGCTAGTGCTGTGACAGACCCGATCATGTAGATTTTTGTTTTTATGGAATGTGGAAGACTTTGGAACTTTGGACTAGAAAATTGGTTTAATGCTATAAGCAGAGCTTGGTGCTCAATTTTTGTGGGACCTTGGAAGCCAGTGGTGTTGAGAACTATTCGGACTTCAGAGGTCCAGCTCAAAAAGTTTCAAAGGAGAACAATAATAGCAACTGGGATAGAGACCATTCTTGTATTTCTTACAGAGAGCTGGGTTCAGTTTCCAGCACCCACATGTCAGCTTATAACTGTCTCTACCTTCAGTTGTAGGGGATCCAGAACCCTCTTCTGACCCTTGCAGTTAGTTGCCAGGCACACTCATGTGCATAAAATAAAAATAAATAAATCCTCAAAAAATAACAGACTAATTTTTTTTGATGGAGATTTCAAGACAACCTAATATTGACAGTTGTGTGGATATTAGTATTCACTCTTATGGAGACATATAGTGAAAAAGAGCAAGTGAGGCAGAAAGAAATATAAAATGTACAGTTTGAAGCAAAAACGACCACAGCCAAAGCCTGTGCTGATTAAAGCAAGACCTGATCTGCGTTGTGGCAAAGGCAATGGTGCCCTCAGAGCAAGACCCTACCCAGCTAAGCTTTCACTTTGTTAGAAGAAAAGGCCTAAGGAATTTTCTCCTTAAAAAGGAACAACAAATCAAAGCTGCTACAAATGTGATTCAAGAGCTCTAGAGTTTGCCAGAAATGACTTTGTGGTTCTGGCTTTAGGTTCATGAAGGATACAGGAGTAAAGGGGTTGTGGAATCTTCTGTGATTTTTCTTCCTATGTCCTAAGAATGTGCCTGAGACTAAATTTAAAAAGTAGTAGATGGGGTAGAGAGATGGCTCAGCAAGTTTTTTGGGCGGGGCGGGAGGTGTTTCAAGACAGGGTTTCTCCGTGTAACAACCCTGGCTGTCCTGGCACTAGTTCTTATAGACCAGGCTGGTCTCAAACTCACAGAGATCCACTTGCCTCTGCCTCCCAAGTGCTGGGATTAAAGGTGTGTGCCACCACTGCCTGGCAATGGCTCAGCAGTTAAGATTACTTTGCTGCTCTTGCAGAGAGCAGGGTTCAGAAAGCCACTGAGACCAGGCATGTGGTAGGTGAGTCCATTGTATGAAACTGTGAGCATGAAACCTGGATTGCATTGAAAACCCTAAGATTTTGGAGATGCCAGCCTCCTGAGATAATCTGTTAAGAAGAGCTGCACACAGGGAGTAGGAACAGCCCAAGAGAGAGAAGTATGTTGCAGTCAGAAAAGCTGGAAGGATAGACCCATCTAAGCCCTTTGAAATCATAGAACTACAGGATTTGGAGTTTGTGCTGCTGGGTTTTGGCCTTGCTTTGGTCCAGTATTATCTCAGTATGCCCTCTTTCCTTCTTTTTGGAATAGTAATGTATATTCTGTGCCATTGTATGTTGGAAGTATGTAATTGGCCTTTTGATTTTACAGGGGTTACAATTAGGAGGTTGCCTTGAGTCTAAGAAGAAACTTTGGACTTTTAAACTGTATTGAGACTGTGAAAGACTATAGGGACTTTTGAAATAAGACTAAATGCATTTTACACCACAATACTGTGGAGATCAGGGAGTGGAATGTGGAATGTTGGGAGCTGTGGGCTTGTTGGAGGATGTATGCCACTGAGATGGGCTTTGAGAGTTCAAGAGACTCCACCATTTCAAGTTTTTCTCGGCTTCCTGTTTGAGATGCGATCTCTCAGTCTGCTACTTGCTGTTCCACTACCTCACCATAATAGGTTCTTAACTCTGGAACCATAAGTTCAAATAAACCCTTTTCCACATAAGTTGCCTTGGTTGTGGCATTTTATCACAGCAGTAGAAAAGTAAGACAATGCTGTAATAAATTTATATAAACGTAGTATTTTTGCTTCTTCCTGGAATTTTTATTTTACTTATACTACATTATTTACTTGTTTATTTACATGTGTGTGCACTAGCACAAGTATGGAGGCCAGAAGACAACTTTTGGGAATCAGTTCTCTACTTCCACCGTGCGGGTCCTGGGGTCCATGTGGGTTCAATGACTCAGATTGTCAGGCTTAGTGACAAGTGCCTTTACCACTGACCCATCTTACCCATGCTCCCTTTTGTTTGCTTTTTTTTTTTTCTGTGGTATCACCATGTAGCACATGTTAGACTTGAACTTGCAATCTTCCTGCCTTACCCTCCCAATTACTGGGATTTAGGTGTGCACCACCATGCCTGACTTTATTCAGAGAATTTTCTGTTACATTTGGACTGCAGTTTACTGAATGTGACTAAAATGTGGAAAGTAAAACTATAGATAAGAGAGGCTTTGTTACATGTTCTTTAGAAAAATATTTATCCAAATCTTTTTGTTGTTGTTGTTTTTCTGAGACAAGGTTTCTCAGTAGCTTTGGTGCCTGTCTTGTAGAACATGCTGGCCTTGAACTCACAGAGATCCGCCTTCTTCTGCACCACCACCGCCCTTAATACCTCACTTAAAATGTTAGCAAATGGGGAATGTGGGTGAAGGTTGTACTATATTCTTTGTATATTCTTGCAAGCTCTTTCTCAAGTTAAAAATTATTTCAAAATAAATAATTAAGGTAAAAAGAAATCTCTGACCCTTGAGATGGCTTCTTAGGTAAAGGTGCTTGCTACCAAATCTGATGACTTGAGTTTGACCATAGAACCTATGTGATAAAAGGAGAGAATGGACTGTTGAAAGTTGTCTCTGAGCTCCATGTAAGCCCTATGGTGGGGGACTGCAATTGTGTACACAGAGTAAATACATAAATATAAAAAAGAAAAAAATCTTACTTGCAGGAAATAATATTTTTGTGACATTGGAAGTATGTTGATTTGACAGTGTAACCTGATAGAGCACTTTATGAATTCTTAGTTTTATTCTTAGCTCTCATATTAAACAAAGATGTCTTAGTAGCACAATCTTATTCACTAATTTCTGAAAGTTCTCATTGAACTGTTTGTTAATTATCCATCAAAGAAAACAATAAATTTTTAATTTATACTTCCATGATTTTTTTAAAATATAAGTGAATTATTTAGTGTACTGAAAAGAGTACAGTGGACATGGCAATAATCTCCTGCCCCATAATAGATCTTGAATGTAGTCCTCCTGCAACTTTTTTGAGGTATCTCAACTTCATCTTTGCATTGATGCAATTGTCATAGCATCAACTGTTTATTTATTTACTTATTTATTGAGACTGGTCTCAGTATACAACCTTGCCCTATCTGGAACTTGATATGTAGACAAGAATGGCAGAGGCAGATGGATCTTTATGAGTTTTATAGACAAACAAGCAAGCAAGCAAACAAACAAACAAACATCACGAGGTTGTGGTGGTGCAAACCTTTGATCCCATCATGTAGGAGACAGGCAGGTGGATCACTGGATCACTGTGAGTTCGAGGCCAACCTGGTCTACAGAGCTAGTTCTAGTATAGCCAGAGCTGATACACAGAGAAACCCTTGTCTCAAAGAACAACAACAAAAATGAAAATAAATAAAAAGAAAATAAAATGCTGACATGAATGTAGGTAAAGGGGAACCCTTATACACTGCTGGTAGGGATGTAATCTTAGCACATGTTTTACATATTATATTGTTAGACTCTTTCACTGGCTTTTGTAAATATTTAATACATTTTTGTTCTGACATTGTTGTGTTGTGTGTGGGTGTATGCACATGTGTACAGGTGAACCTGTGAGTAAGCATGTGGAGACCAGAAGTCAATGCAAATGTCTTCCTCCACTGCTGATTTATTGGGTTGTAAATGTAGTTCAGAAGGTAAAAAGCCCTGAGTACAATCCCTGGCATTACATAAACCAGGCTTGGTAGCACACATCTATAATCTCAGCACCCTGAAAGTCGAGCAGGAAGAACAAGGTTAAAAGTCATTTGGCTACATAGTGAGTATGAGACCAGCCTGGGCTACATGAGAGACTGTCTCAAAAACAAAAGCTACATTATCATGGAAGTATTTCCAGTGTAAAACACTTAAACAGAAACAAAACAGTATGGTACTACTTACTATAAGGGAAAATACACAGATAAATGAAATGAAGATAGTCTAAAAGTAAACTCAAATATTAATGATCAAATAATTTTAATAAGAATGCCAAGAAAACTCAGCAGGGAAAGAATAGTGTTTCCTTGTTGTTGCCAGGACAATTGAATATTCATGTGCAAAAAATGAAGTTGGGCTTTCTCAAAAAAAAAAAAAAACAAAAAAAACAAAATGAAGTCGCAGGAGGACTACATTCAAGATCTAGTATGGGGTAGGAGATTATTGCCATGTCCATTGTACTCTTTTAAGTATACTGAGTAAATTCACTTTTTCTTTAAAAAATCATGGAAGTATAAATTCAACATTTATTGCTTTTCATTTGATGGATTACCTCTGCTTCCACCTCCCAAGTGCTGGGATTAAAGGTATGGGACATCATACCCAGCCCAGCTTTTAATTTCTTAATGATAGCCATTCTAACTGGAGTGAGATTATATAGTTTTAAGTGATTGCTGAGGATGTCAGACTTTTTTTTGTGTGTTTTCCATTCATATTCTTTTGAAAGCTGTTTATTCACACTAGTCCGTTTATTAATTGGACGATTTAGATTTTTGGTAGTTTTTGTAGTTCTTTAAATATTCTAGGTATTGGCCGGATGGTGGTGCCACACGCCTTTAATCCCAGCACTCAGGAGGCAGAGGCAGGCGGATCTCTGTTTGTTCGAGGCCAACCTGGTCTACAAGAACTAGTTCCAGGTCAGGCTCCAAAGCTACAGAGAAACCCTGTCTCGAAAAAAAAAAAAATCTAGGTATTACTCTATGATGTATTATTGGCAAAGCTTTCTTTTTCCATGTTTGTAGGTTGTCTCTTTACTCTGGCGATTTCTCTTTGCTAGGAAAAAGGTTTTTTTTTCTTAATTTTTTGTTTTGTTTTGTTTCAAGTCACAGTTTCTCAGTGTAACAGTCCTGGCTGTCCTGGAACTCTCTTTGTAGGCCAGGCCGGCCTTGAACTCACAGAGATCCTCCTGCCTCTGCCTCCCAAGTGCTGGGATTAAAGGTGTGCGCCACCACGGCCTGGCTAGGCAGAAGCTTTTAATTTCATACAGTATCATTTATAAATTCTTTTTTTTTTAAACAATTTTATTTTATTTATTTATTTATTGTGTATACAATATTCTTTCTGCTTGTATGCCTGCAGGCCAGAAGAGGGCACCAGACCTCATTGCAGATGGTTGTGAGCCACCATGTGGTTGCTGGGAATTGAACTCAGGACCTTTGGAAGAGCAGGCAATGCTCTTAACCGCTGAGCCATTTCTCCAGCCCCATTTATAAATTCTTAGGATTATTTCTTGTGTTATTAAATTCCTTTTTAGAAAGTACATGCCTACGCCTGTGCCTGTATCTTAACATGTTTCACCTACCTAAGTTTCTTCTAGACGTTTACGTCATATTTAAAGTCTTTGATCCATTTCAAATGGACTTTTATGAAAGGTGAGAAGTATGGATCTCTGATAAAATTTTAAGTTGAATAAACTAGAATATTTACCAAAATGCATATTTTGGTATCAACTTGTCCTTTATGGGGATTGTTTAGAGTGCATTTCTTAATGTCAAACTAAACAAAATTCAGAATTAGTGGGTATATTAGAACTATCATGTAAAACCAAGATGAATTTATTAAAGCTATTCTTAAAACTAGTTTGTGGTCAGTAGTTTTTGCTATATTGATGTCATGTAAGTGGCTCAATTAGCAAAAGCCCTTTACTTACAAAGCAAAACCTACTTTTTAATAAAAGCATGTGTAGCCAGTTTACAGCAAATCTTTTTGGAAAGTATTTTATATTCATTATTATTTTTTAAAATAACTTTTCCTATGGTGGTTTTATGTCAAGTTGATGCAAGCTGTAATCATCTGGGAAGAGGGAAACTTCAATTGAAAAAAATGCAGTAACCAGATTGGCCTGTGAGCAAGCCTGTGTTGCATTTTCATAATTGATAATATATGTGGGAGGGCCCTGTTCACTGTGGTTCCATCTCTGGGCAGGTGGTTCTGGATTGTTTTAGGAAACAGGCTGAACAAGCTGTGGGGAGCAATACAATAAGCAGCATTTCTTCATGGTTTCTGTATCAGTTCTTGCTTCTAGGTTTCTGTCTGACTTTCCTCAATGGTGTACTGTTACCTGGAAGTATAGGATAAAATAGATCCTTTATTATCCAAGTTGCTTTTGCTCCTGATGTTTTATTATAGCCTTAGAAACCTAAGGCATTGTGCTTGTGAAATATACATTCAGAAAAATATATAGAATTTATACATATAGTTTTAAATTTTTACTATTTTATTTGTATGGGTGTTTTTTCTGCATAAATGTCTGCTCATATACAACATTTGTGCCTGATGCCCACCGAGGCTAGGAAGGGGTATTAGATTCCATGGAACTACCATTATAGAGAGTTGTGAGTCACCATGTGGGTGCTGGGAATTGAACCCAGATCTTTTGGAAGAGTAACCAGTGTTCTTAACCTCTGAACCATCTCTTCTGCTCTCAAGAATTTATACATACAACTCAAATGATTGCAAAGGAAAATTCAGGAGATCGTGAAATGGTTCAGTAGATAAAAGTACCTGCTGTGAAGCTTGATCACCCACATTCAATTCCCAGTACTCACTTGGTAGAAGGCGGGAACTAACTCCAGCAAATTGTTTTATGATAGGCACAAGTGTGTAGATCCACTGAGCTATTTTACCAACCCCTTACTTTATTGTTTTAATACTCGCATTTCTATTTCTAAGCAATCTAGTTTTATCTGATTGTTGAATTCTCTCACCTGTGCTGCATAGTGAGATTGTCTGTAATAAATGAGGGAGGAAGGGAGGCGCAGACTTCATCACTCCTTACTACATCATGCATTGATAGTATGCTACAAAGTTATATGCCTTGAATGACACAAAGTTAAAAATAATGTATATCACTTCCTTTCAAATGGCTAAACAAATGAAACACCCGTGAGTATTCATGTACATGTGCATGTGGAAAGTAGACGTTGATGTGCATTGTCTTCTTTAATTGCTTGCCATCTTTTCTTCTTGAGGCAAGGTCTTAACTATGTCTTGGCTGCCTACAACTGTGTAGACCAGGATGATCTTAAATCTACAAGATCTGCCTGCCTTTGCCTCTTGAGCTGTAGAATTGTTTTTGTTTTTTTTTTTTTGGAGCCTATCCTGTAGAATTAAAGGCATATGCTACCACACCCAGCCTTCTACCTTACATTTTGAGCCTAAAGCTTACTGATTTGGCTAGGCTAGATAGCCAGCACATTCTAAGAATTCTCCCTTCTCCGGCTCCCCAGCCCTGGAATTGCAAGCATGCGTTACTGCACCTGGCTTCTACAAGGGTGCTGAGGATCTAAACTTAGGTGTCCATACCAGTACTTTACTACCAGAGCATTTCCCCAGCCCCCTGAATTTTTTTTTTGTTTGTTTGTTTGTTTTTCGAGACAGGGTTTCTCTGTAGCTTTGGTTCCTGTCCTGGAACTAGCTCTTGTAGACCAGGCTGGCCTCGAACTCCCAGAGATCCGCCTGCCTCTGCCTCCCGAGTGCTGGGATTAAAGGCATGCGCCACCACCGCCCGGCTCTGAAATATTTTTTATATTGAAAAAAAATCCCAAACATATTTTTTTTAATATTTATTTATTTATTCTGTATACAATATTCTGTCTGTGTGTATGCCTGAAGGCCAGAAGAGGGCACCAGACCTCATTACAGATGGTTGTGAGCCACCATGTGGTTGCTGGGAATTGAACTCAGGACCTTTGGAAGAGCAGGCAGTGCTCTTAACCTCTGAGCCATCTCTCCAGCCCCCCCAAACATATTTTTAAAAAAGTAGCAAAATAATACAATGAAACTTGTTCATGGATTCCTAATTGGTAGCTGCTTTCTTTATGTCTTAGAAGATGGAGATGTGGTAAGTTTGAGGCTAGCCTAGTCTACATAGTTCTGGCAGACAGGGCTAAATAGTAAGATCCTGTCTCAGAAAAAGTGATGAACAAGTAAAGAAGACAATGCACATCAACGTCTACTTTCCACATGCACATGTACATGAATACTCACGGGTGTTTCATTTGTTTAGCCATTTGAAAGGAAGTGATATACATTATTTTTAACTTTGTGTCATTCAAGGCATATAACTTTGTAGCATACTATCAATGCATGATGTAGTAAGGAGTGATAAAGTCTGCGCCTCCCTTCCTCCCTCATTTATTACAGACAATCTCACTATGCAGCCCAGACAAGTCTTAAACTTTAGGTACTCCATCCTAAGTACTGATATTATAAGTGTACACCATCATACCTTGTATGGAGTAAACTGACTTTGATTTTTTATATACCAGAAGCTTTATAGTTGGATCATATGGTAGTTCTATTTTTAATTTTTTGAGGAACCATTGTATTAAGTTCCATAGTGACTGGACTAATTTAAATTCCCCCATCTTCATAATTTGTTCTGTATTTTCTTTTTAATAATATATTTATTTTGTTTGAGGTGTGTGTGTGTGTGTGTGTGTGTGCACCACATGGGTACAGGAGTCCAGAGAAGTCAGAGGAGATTTTGAAACCCCTGGAACTGGAGTTACAGATAGTTGTGAACTTCCATGTGGGTTCTGGGAACTGAACTGGATCCTCTGCAAGAGCAGTAAATGTTCTTAAACACTGAGCCATCTCTTCAGACTTCTGTTTCATTTTGTTTATGATAGCCACTTTTGCTTGGGTGGGATGGAATTTTGATGTAGTTTTGATGTTAATTTTCCTGGTGACTAGAGATAATTGAATATTTTTTCATGTATTATTAGCCAATCTTAAAAAGAAATGAATACATTATGCCAAGTGAAATAAAACGGACATAAATACTGTATGTGTCCACTTACATGAATTATCTAGAATAAGTAAATTCAGAAATAGAGAATAGAATGTGGATTGGGGGGTAGATGTGGATAAGATTTTTTTTTGGTAGTTCTGGCAATCAAACATAGAATTTTGTATGTTTAAAGCATACATCTGCTAGGAAGCCACATTCTCAGTCCCCTAAAAACTGCTTTTCTTTTGTTTTAGAAATTAGTTTTGTTGTTTGTCCATGCCAGCTTGGAACTCCCAGGTTTGGGGGATTCTCCATCCTCAGCTTCCTAAGTAACTAAGACTGTAGGGGCATTCCATAGCACTCAGTTGGATAGGGCACTTTTATACTGCGTATAGATTTTCGGTTTAAGATGATGAATCATTTTGGGAATGAACTGAATTGATAATAGGACCAGCAAGATGTCTCAGTGTATAAAGTGCTTACCATGCAGACAGCTTGAGTTTGGTTTCTGGAACTCACATGAAGGTAGAAGGAGAGAACCAACTCACACAAATGATAAAAATTTCAACAAGTGACCATAGCACAACATTGTGACCATACACTTAAAATAGTTAAAATAGGAAATTTGATTCTACATATATATTACTACAATTAAAGAAACTACTATTAGATGATTTCTAGAAGCTTACAAAAAAGTCTTATAGAAATCATGCAATTTTACTTACTGTGTATAGCTGAGTGAATTCAAGATTTGGATACCTGTATTGAATTTGGTGGATTGAGCTGAGCTGAGAACTAGGTTTCTGCATGTGAGACTTACTGAACTATATGCCAAGTGCTATATTAGTCACTGTAGCTATATTAAATAAGATAAGGCATAGTCCCTGGAGTCTTAGTTGCTAAGTAGTACAGAAACAAGAATAAACTTTTAAGAAAGAAGCAATTAAAAATCAGGTCCTTGTTTTCCCCTTAATGATTTCTGTTGTAGGGTGACATTAAATTATTTTTTTTCCCTCCCTTAGATTGCTATGGAAATATATGACCACATAAAAGGAAGTGTATTCTGAGAATTCTGATACCTGAAATGTAAGTGGACTGACTGAAGAGTCAAACAGGAAAAAAGTTCAGTGCCAACCTTAGTTATAATGGCTACTGATTCTGGGGAGCCAACTAGCACAGAAGATTCTGAGAAACCTGATGGGGTTTCCTTTGAAAACAGGGTTGTTCAGATTGCTGCACCTCTGATTGTAGAAGCTAGAATGAAGGAAAAAACAAGCACCTTCTCTGCTGCCGGGGAAACCATTGAAAGAAAGAGATTTTTCCGAAAGAGCGTTGAGATGACTGAAGATGACAAAGTTGCTGAATCTTCCCCTAGAGATGAAAGAATAAAGGTTGCAACAAACATTTCAAGAGTAGATAAGCTTCCTACCAATGTGCTGAGAGGTGGACAAGAAGTTAAATATGAGCAGTGTTCAAAGGCAACCTCAGAATCCTCAAAAGATTGCATCAAGGACAAAAATGAAAAGGAAATGGAAGAAGAAGCAGAAATGAAGGCTGTAGCAACTTCCCCTAGCGGCAGGTTCCTGAAATTTGATATAGAGCTGGGAAGAGGAGCATTTAAGACAGTATATAAAGGACTGGACACTGAAACATGGGTTGAAGTTGCTTGGTGTGAACTACAGGTGGGTTTATACTTTTCTTGGCTTTATGAATTCCATGTTTAGCTTCCTTGACCGCCAGAGTAATCCAGGTTGAAGAAAAGTGAAGATCCCTTCTACTGTTGTCTAGAATTTCTGTTCCTTTCTAATCTGTTAGGAGCTCATGGCAAGCTTTTTAAAAATTATCTTTCCCTGTTTTTCCTTTTTTTTTTTTTGGCAATGCTGAGGATGGAATCTAGAGCCTTTTTACATCTTAGGCAAGTATTCTACTAGTGAGATATATTTCCAGTCAGTTACTTTTTTTTCAAAGATTTATTTATTATGTAAAGTGTTTTGCCTGCATATATGCCTGCAGGCCAGAAGAGGGCACTAAATCTCATTGTAGATGGTTGTGAGCCATGATGTGGTTGCTGGGAATTGAACTCAGGCAGGACCTTTGGAAGAGCAGTCAGTGCTTTTAACCTCTGAGCCATCTCTCCAGCCCCAGTTACTTTTATCTTAATTTTTGCAGTGCTGGGAATAAACCCAGAGCCTTATACAAGTATTCTGTTGTTGAATTATACTCTGCTTCTCTCTATCTAATTCAATGCTGGGAATAAACTCAGAGCCTTATTCAAGTGTTCTATTGTTGAATTATACTCTGCTTCTCTCTATCTAATTCATTCATTTGCTTCTTTAGATTATGATGGTTGGACCAAATTTTGGGCCTTCTACATGCTAGGCAAATGCTCTACCTCTGAGCTATAAAAAAAATACCCAGCCTTTGGAAATACAACTAATTTTCACTCTATATTTACCATTTTTCATTTGCTATTTTGAGACAAAGTCTCCAATATAGCCCAAGCTGACCCTGAATTCTGTATGTAGCCTAGGCTGGGCTCAAAGTAATGTTCTTCCTCTCTCAACCTTTCTAGTGCTAGAATCGTAGGCATATGCCCATCATGCTTGCTTTCCTTTCCTGTTTTGAAAAAGAAAAAGTCTATGTTGTGACATTCTTTGGGAATTTTTTTTTTATTAGTTTCAGGAAATTCCCCAAATTCTCATTCATATCTCATTTTAAGAACTGAGTTTAAAAAATAAATAAATAGGGCTGGAGAGATGGCTCAGTGGTTAAGAGCACTGCCTGCCCTTCCAAAGGTCCTGAGTTCAATTCCCAGCAACCACATGGTGGCTCACAACCATCTGTAATGAGATCTGGTGCCCTCTTCTGGCTTGCAGGCAGAGTACTGAGACTACTGTATACATAATAAATAAATAAATCTTTAAAAAATAAATAAATAAAAATAAAAAAAAGAACTAAGTTTATATGTCTCATTGGTTGATTGTTGCACTACATAATTAAGTGTATGGTAGAAGTGTATTGAGTATAGTATCTACCCTTCTTTCTTTCTTTTTTTTTTTTTTTTTTTTTTTTTTTTTTTTTTTTTTTTTGGTTTTTCAAGACAGGGTTTCTCTGTGGCTTTGGAGCCTGTGCTGGAACTAGCTCTTGTAGACCAGGCTGGTCTCGAACTCACAGAGATCCACCTGCCTCTGCCTCCTGAGTGCTGGGATTAAAGGCGTGTGCCACCATCGCCCGGCTCTTTTACCTTTTTCTTACAAAAAAACATGAAATTCATATATTTTCCAAATAGTAAAGATTTTCTTTACTCTTTGAAAACTTCTATTGATATTCTGTCCTCATGCCTTTGAAATTTACAGCAATGTGAAATCACCAGAAGCTATAGAGGTTAGTTAGCTCAAGTTTGTTTAGTGAGGAAAAATTAAAGAAAAAAATGGGGAAAACAACTAAATTACCAGATATTTTGTTCTATGATAGATTTTTTTGTGTAGTACTATTGACAAATGAGGGAGAAAGCAGCATAGAAAGTATTAAATGAGAATAGTTTCAGGCAGATGTAGATCAAATATAAGGAGAACAAGCTTTGGTAACCTCAGTCAACTCATGAGAAAGTTCAGTGTTCATATGGGATGCTTAAAATTAAGATTGGGACTGGGATTATGGCTCAGTTTACTACACAGTGCTTGCCCTAACATGCATGAGCAAAGCTTTGAGTTCAGTCTTAGCGCCACATATACCACATGCCTGTAATCCTGGTGCTGGGGAGTTGGGGGCAGGAGGATTAGAAGTTCATAGACATCCTTGACTACGTGAGACCCTTCCGCAAAACAACAGCAACAAAACCAACAATAGAAACAGAAAACAAACCACAAAATTAAAATTGAATAAAGACAGTCACTAAGTATAGGTTGCTATTGTTTAAATTCTAATGGTATCTTTGAGTGTGGGTGTCTATAAAATATCCAGATTCCACACATTATTTATAAAGGGCTGTTGGTTGTCATTTGGATAGACTGGAACTTAATCTAAGTGCATGGGGTAGGAAGTTTATTATGTTTTATTTGTGACATGGTCTGATATATTTCAGGGTAACCCCAAATTCACTGTGTATCTGAGAATGATCTCAAACTTCTGAGCTTCCCGCCTCCACTTCGGAAGTGCTGAGCTTACAGGCATGTACCACCATGCCCAATTTATTTGATTTTTGGGGACTGAACTTCTCTGCCAACTGAACTACATCTCTCTAGACCAGGCCTCCTTGAAATAGAACCTAGATATCTAGCAACTCCAGGTTAGAATCTGAACTAAAGATATCACTGAAAATCAAAACAGAGTAAAACCACCAACAAGAAAAATAGGACCAATAGACTATAGCACGTTACCATGTTGAGTGAACATTCTGTGTACTTTTTATTATAGTAGTGATTATAGTCAAGGTAATGTTAGAAGTAGAAGAAATACCTGAAAATCCATGTTTAAGGGTTAAGCATGATGCGAATACCTGTATTTCCATCATTTGGGAAATTGAGGCAGAAAAATACTTAGTTAAGATGCCAGATCTTGTTTCTGAAAAAAATTTTTTTTTGAAATATTCACTGTAGGGATCTTAATTTTGCTCCTAAAATAGTTTTATTGTCCTTTCAGAAATGTTTCTAGATTCTGTTTGAGCCACACAAGAAAATGAATATGCTTAATTCCTATAAAGTCTCCCCCATACACTAAGTGTTGTTTAGTTGTATTTCCTTTTGTTTTCATCATTCCAGCCATGAATGTTAAGTGTAGACCCGGGAGCAAAGAGCTTATCTTGAATCTAGGGATGACGAGTCTTGCTTAAATATATATGTTCTAGTCTCTTTGTTTAACAAATCATATAACATGATTAAATCTAAACGAAAGACAAATGCTTTGCAAAATGGCAAAGGATGATGGTGGAAGAAAACTCTGGTCTTGGAAATGTTATTTGTTTTTAAATAGTTTTGTGAATTATTTTTAGTTATTTGTTGCATAGGCTTTTTATAAAAAGAAAAAGAAACTGGTATGTGTAGTAGGTTGAATAATGACAACTCAAAGATGTCCATGTCTTCATCCTTAGAACTTTACATTGTTAAAAGTACCTTTGTAGATGAGACTATTAGAGATGGAAATAGGGAAATTATTTTGGTTCATCTAATTACCAGTGTTTGTAAGGAGACAGGTAAGTTGGCAATCATTTGAGAAAGATCTAAGAATCGAAGCAGAGTTTGGAGTGATGCTGTTACAGGACTTGGGTCACCAAGTCAAAGGATGCAGATAGTCTGGAAAGCTGGAAAAGGCAAGGAATTAAACAGTTGCCTAGGGTCCCCAGAAGAAACAGTGCTCTTGTCTGAATTCTAATCTAGTGTGATTCACTATAGATTTCTGATTCTCATTTCCTCAAGATAATATGTCTGTATTTTGATCCACTAAGTTTATACTAATTTGTTAGTATAGTGATAAATTAATACAAGCTAATACTGTTGTCATTATTTTTTTGGTTTCTCAACAAATAAACACTCCTTGCAATGTGCCAGACTTATACTATGTGCTCTAGACACAAAAAGGGAGAATAAGCAGACACAGCCGGATTTCATAAAGCTTATCCTAGGAGTTTATAGTCAGTATATGAAGAAGCCTTGGAGATTGGAGTTAGCAAAAGATGAAAGAGTTGTTAAATATGGGCTTGTTCAAAGGAAATGAGAGGTTAGAAGTAGAAAAAAACAGAAGTACTACTCTTTTACTACATCATTTTTCTTTCTGCATTTATTTTCAGGTGATTTTCAAGTTACAAAGATATATTATAAACTAAAATATTGAGCTTAACCAGAATATCTCTGTTTCCTCACAAAAACTCCTCTTTTCAGTTCTATGGTCATATTCACGTTTCTATACTGCGTTTACTTACATGTTCTCCCTCCTCTTTAAGTTATTCCTTGAAAGGGTACTAACAGTTTCTCCCTTTCCCTCTTCTCTTTTTCTTTCAGAGATGAGGTCTCACTATATAGTCTTCAAAGATCAAGAACTCATTAAGTAAACCATATTAACCACAATTATAAAATCCTTTTGCGTATTAAATGCTAGTATTAACAACATGCATTACCGTGGTTGGCTAGCTAAACTCCACATTTTTGGCAAGATTACCACAAAAGTGATAACTCAGTCTGTGATAGCAGGGGATACATGGTGTTGCTACATATTAATGGTAGTGTAATTTTGACCTCTTGACTACAGTATTATCTGTCATATTATTCTTACTATAAAGTTATTCTTTTTTCTTTTTAGATTAGTATGTATCTTAGGAGTATGTACTTTGACACTGTAAAATACGCTCAGAATTTAAATCACTAATTTTTGGTGCTCTCTGGTGTGTTTACATAGGTAATCTACAGTGTAATTATGGCATTCTGGTTTTTTTTTTTTTGTGAGATTGATCTGGAACTTGCTGGCCCAAGGTGGCCTTGAACTTTTGATCCTCCTGCCTCAAATAGCAACTTTCTATTTCCTATTTTTATTCTATGTTTATCAGTTGCCACTATCTCTTAGCTTTGTGTGGTCTTTCCTCACTATGCTGTTAAGTTTCTGAAAATTAAACAATAGAGGAATTTGTAGTTGAGGTGTTTTAGTATAGTTAGTAACAATGGGATTATATACTTTGCATTTATCATAAAATTAAAATTTAATTGAACACTTGTATAAATTCTTACTAATTTAGGAGAGATGGCTCTGGTTAAGAGCACTGGCTGTTCTCCCAGAAGTCCTGTAAAAAAGAAAAAAATTCTTACTATTTTATTTAATTTTGGCAACAGTTATATAAGGTAAATATTATTATTTCCAGATAGCAGATCTGAGGTTTACGCACATTAAGTAACCTGGTCAAAGAGGGTATTCCATCATTTATAGTTTTATGTATATGTGTCAAAATTATGATATTTGGGCAATGATGGTGCAAGCCTTTAATCTCAGCACTTGGGAGGGAGAAGCAGGAGGATCTTTTTGAATTCAAGGCCAGCCTGGTCTACAGAGGGAGTTCAGTGCTACATAAAGAAATCCTGTCTCGAGAAAAACAAAAGAAATGTAATTACATATTTTTCCCCTTCCTCCAACTCCTCCCATTTCCTCCCTCCCTTTCAAATTCATGCCCTCTTATTTATATTACTACACATAAAAATATATAAATGTAATCTTCTAAATCCATTTGCATTGTTTATATGCATATATATTATCTTTAAACTTAGCATGCCAAGTGGTGTTACCATTGTTCAGGTCTTGTTTAGGAATCCATATTGTTGAGATTTCATGGGTGTAGTCTCCCTGTCATATATAGAAGACACAATATTGTATCACCTTCCTAGTTCTCCGGCTTTTACAATCCTTTTCTGCCCCTCTGTGCTGTTCTCTGAGCCTTCAGCGTAAATGTTATGTTATAGATGTAGTAACTGGGGTTGGGCACCCCAAAGTCAGTTGTTCTCTGTATTTTGACAAGTTCCTGCTTTCTGTAACCATCTCCATCTGGTGCAAAACATAAGTTATTTTTACTGCACAGTGGTGGTGTATACCTTTAATCACAGCACTCAGGAGGCAGAGGCAGGTGGATCTCTGTGAGTTTGAGGCCAGCCTGGTCTACAAGAGCTAGTTCCAGAACAGCTAGGGCTATTACACAGAGAAAGCCTGCATTGAAAAAAACAAACAAACAAAAAGCTTATTTGATGAAGAATAAGAGCTACACCCACTCTTAAGAAGGGCTTAGAGGTCTAAATCTCTGCCTCCTCTCTCTTACTTTTAGGTGATTTCTCACAAAGTTACCTAGGGTAGCCTCAAATTCCTGGGCTCAAGTGACTCCTATGCTATCATTCTAAGTAATTGAAACTTCAAGACCACAAGTGCTCACCACCTTATCAGGCTTCCCAGCCCTCTTTTATGTTAAGTACTTTTTTGCATGTTTTTCCCTCTTGTCTTAAAATTTTTTTTATTAATATTTATCGAGCCCTACATTTTTCTCTGCTCCCCTCCCTGCCTCCCCCCTCCCCACTTCATCCTCCCCTAAGGTCCCCATGCTCCCAATTTACTCAGGAGATTTTGTCTTTTTATACTTTCTACTTCCCATGTAGATTAGATCTATGTGAGTCTCTCTTAGTGTCCTCATTGTTGTCTAAATTTTCTGGAATTGTGGCTTGTCGGCTAATTTTTTTTGCTTTATGTTTAAAACACACCTATGAATGAGTACATGTGATAATTGCCTTTCTGTGTCTGGGTTACCTCACTCAAAATAATGTTTTCTAGCTCCATTCATTTTCCTGCAAAATTCAAGCTGTCATTTTTTCCTGCTGTGTAGTACTCCGCTGTGTGAATGGACCACATTTTCCTTATCCATTCTTTGGTTGAGGGGCATTTAGGTTGTTTCCAGGTTCTGGCTATGACAAACAAAGCTGCTATGAACATAATTGAGCACGTGTCCTTGTGGTACGATAGAGCATCCTTTGGATATATACCCAAAAGTGGTATTACTGGGTCTTGAGGAAGGTTGTTCCTAATTTTCTGAGAAATCGCCACACTGACATCCAAAGGGATTCTGCCAGCTTGCATTCCCACCAGCAATGCAGAAGTGTTCCCCTTTCCCACAACCTCTCCAGCATAAGTTGTTATCAGTGTTTTTGATCTTGGCCATTCTTACAGGTGTAAGATGAAGTCTCAGAGTTGTTTTGATTTGCTTTTCTCTGATGACTAAGGATGTTGAACATTTCCTTAAGTGTCTTTCAGCCATTTTAGATTCCTCTGTTGAGAGTTCTCTTTTTAGGTCTATACTCCATTTTTTTTATTGGATTATGTGATCTTTTGGTGTCCAATTTCTTGAGTTCTTTGTATATTTTGGAGATCAGACCTCTGTATGATGTGAGGTTAGTGAAGATCTTTTCCCATTCTGTAGGCTGTCGTTTTGTTTTGGTGATCGTGTCCTTTGCTTTACAGAAGCCTTTCAGTTTTAGGAGGTCCCATTTATTGATTGTTTCTCTCAGTGCCTGTGCTGCTGGGGTTCTATTTAGGAAGTGGGTCCCTGTGCCAATGCGTTCAAATGTACTTCCCACTTTCTCTTCTATAAGGTTCAGTGTGACTGGCTTTATGTTGAGGTCTTTGATCTATTTGGACTTGAGTTTTGTGCATGGTGATAGATATGGGTCTATTTTCATTCTTCTACATGTTGATATCCAGTTATGCCAGCACTACTTTTTATATAATTTCTTTTTTCCATTTGATATTTTTTGCTTCTTTGTCAAAAATCAGGTGTTCAAGTGTATGGATTGATATCTGGGTCTTCTATTTGGTTTCGTTGGTCCTCGTGTCTGTTCTTAAGCCAATACCAGGCTGTTTTCAGTACTGTAGCTCTGTAGTAGAGTTTGAAGTCAGGGATTGTGATGCCTCCAGAAGTTCTTTTATTGTACAGGATTGTTTTGCCTATCCTGGGTTTTTTGCTTTTCCATATGAAGTTGAGTACCATTCTTTGGAAGTCTTTGAAGAATTTTGCTGGGCATTGCATTGAATCTGTTAAAAAAAAAAAACCTTTTATTAAAGAAAAATGCAAATAATATTTTAGATGTATAAAAAATAAATATTAAGGTTTTGAGTGTATCTCTGAGTATGGTAGTAGAGGACTTGCCTCATATATTCAAGTTTTTGGGTTTAATTTTCAGCATTGAAGGAAAAAAGAAGATAAAATAGCAACATGATGGAAAATGAGGGTCTACTACTCATCTTAAGAAATGAAACACAGATATAATGCTTGTAAAGCTTAGGACATGCTTGAGCATAATAAGCAGTAGTGGTAAAATGCTGAAGAAGTTCTTGTTCAGGAACGTTCATTGAGCTGGACATAGCAATAGTAGTGCCTTTAATCTCATCACTTAGGAAGTGGAGACTACATAAAAGGTTTGTGACCAACCTATGCTGCACAAAAACTAAAAAATGCAATGATAGGAGACTTTGTAGATAGGTAGTATTTTGAAACCTTTGTACTATATATTCTTACCTGAACAAGTTATTTTATATAACTTTAATATCATTGTTATTTCACATTTGAAGAAATAGATCCATGTAGCATGATCTAGTTTTGAAGATCATTGTTGATATTTACTTTAAGAGAGTGAGATTATAAGATCATAGTTTACCTTTCAGAAAAAAATGTTCCTAATTTTGGATGTGACTCATGGCATATATAGTTCACTGGGATGAGGAAGGCATGGCTGTGGGTCCAGTTCCTGATTGATGCTGGAAGGCAGCTTGGGAAGCAGAGAACAGAGGAATGACTGATCCTCAGCTGGCTTTCTCTTTTTTCTCTTTTTATGTGGTCTGCACTCCAGCCAATTGGATAATGTATCCACATCCAGGTTACGTCCTAACCTGTTCAGCTAATTTTCTTTATAATCACCCTTTACAGCCATATACAGAGGTGTGTTTATTGATATCAGTGTGTGTTTAATCTGATCAACCTTAAAATCAAAATTAACTATTGTAATTCCTCTCTTGTCAATTTGATACCCAAACACGTCACTTTTAAACCACAATACTTCAAACATCTCATAATAATGTAAAATATGTTTAGTCTCTTGCTAACAGTCACCAAAATCTTGACAGTTCTAACATTGTCCAAAAAAAAAAAAGCCCCAAAGTAGCCAGGCAATGGTGACATATAAGTTTATCCTAGCACTTGAGAGGCAGAGACAGGCGGATCTCTGAGTTCGAGCCTAGCCTAGTCTACAAAGGGAGTTCTAGGACAGGCTCCAAAGCTACAGAGAAACTGTGTCTTGAAAAGCCCCCCACAAAACAAAACAAAAAAAAAACCCCAACAAAACAAACAAGCAAACCCAAAGGATATAGTCTCTTTCGAGACTCAAATCAGTCTCTTAACTATGATCTGCAAAGTAAAAAATACAAATTATATAGTTCCAGCATACAGTGTCACATGTCAAACATTCCAATTTCTAAAAAGAATTCTGATTTTTTTTTTGTTTTGTTTTTGTTTTTTTGAGACAGGGTTTTTCTGTGGTTTTGGAGCCTGTCCTGGAACTAGCTCTTGTAGACCAGGCTGGTCTTGAACTCACAGAGATCCGCCTGCCTCTGCCTCCCGAGTGCTGGGATTAAAGGCGTGCGCCACCACCGCCCGGCAAGAATTCTGATTCTTAAAGAAATATAACAAAGAAAGATCAGACCAATGCAAGACCAAAACCTAGTAAGGTAAACACCAAACCCTGTAATTCTCTATCTGATATCCAGGGCTCATGGTTGCTTCATCTGGGTTCTAACAGACTTGGGAACTCTGACTTAACTCAGTAGCCTGTAGCATTCATAGCCTGTTAGTGGGCCCTGTTTGCCTCTCGCATCTCCAGTCCCTATTGAAACATAGGCTTCACCTTCACAACTTCATGAACAGCCTGATCAGGAGTTCCAGGCAGAGCACCTGACACTGCTATGAGTTTCCTGGCATCAGCAGCTTTCTGGACCCAAGGCCTCCCCAACATTTCAATTTTTGTATGCCTACAAAGCCAAGTAGATATACCATGTAGATAATGCCAAGATCGTACTGGGACAACAGCTTCAGTAAACTCTGTGTGCCTTCAGGCTGTACCTGGGAAAGCACTTCCCTAGGTAGCTCTGCTAGAGCAGGGTGCCCTGGAGGCAGTCTTAGTTCAGTCACTCCCTCCTAAAAATATGTTCCTTATGTTGAATAAAATACTTATGGTGTTAATCATGTTGCTGTTAGTTTAGATCTCAGAGAAGGTTTTGTGTATATTTTTACTATTCTACATATTAAAATTGATTAAATATTTAGCTAACATTTATAAAAAGATAATATTTCTTTTTAATGTACTGTGGAGTAGTTGAATTTTGTTTGATTTGAATTTTACATCTATTTACTATCCATATAAATTAGCAAGTATGACACTAAAACTTTATACTTATTGTCTTTTTATGATCTAACTCTGGAACAGCAATATTTATGGCTCATTTCCACAGACTAGGTTATTTTTTAAGATAGAATCTCCCCATTACCTTCAGCTGACCTCAGAATTTAGTGTTCTTTTGCCTAAGCCTTCTCAGCACTGGGATTACTGGCATGTAGCACCATAACAAGCCTTTAGATTAGCATTTTAATGGCTCTGTGCTCTGTTAGCTATTACTACTCTCTAGTTTGCCTTTCTTGCACCAAAAACTCTCGTTATTAATGACAGGTGGTTTATTCTATCAAAATCATTACCTAGTATCTGTGTGTCTCTGTATGATCAAAGGAGGATTACAGTAGTAGCTGAAATCTCTACTAAAGTACTTCCCTTTGAGTTTGCTGCTAGTTTACCACATTTTCTGTCCCGTGAATCAGAAGTAGAAATTTAAAGGTACTGACCCTGCCTTTTTAGTGAACTTTTTCTCTAGCAGTATGTCTGAGGCAGCAGCTATAAAGTTTTATAAAGTTGTTTACTCCTGGTTGTGATTACCTTTGATATTTAGAGGTGAACTATTAAGTAGAGTAATTGAGTTTGTTACAAGAAATGCTTATGTTCTACAAATTTAATCAGAAGGCTTAAAATATATTAATTGTTCTTTAGTGTGATCTGATCTTCCAGGTATGGATGCTAGCTAATTGCAGAACCATTTAGGACATATTAATCATATTAGGAAAGATAGGAAAACCTAGTATTTTACTTGTTTTTGTTATTTTCTATGCTTAGCATTCTTTGCTTTTGTTAAGTCCCTTAACGGTTTTTGATTTTTTTTTTTTTTGAGGTTGGGTTTTACGTAGCCCAGGTTGGCCTTGAACTCCTGATTAACCTGTCCAGCCTCCCTGCTTCGATGATAGGTTTGTACCACCATACACAGGGTTTTTTGAACACTTTTTAAAAATTCTTTTAATTTTTTTTATCATTATTTGTGTGTGTATGAGGGAGAGGGAGAGAGAGGAATTAACATATACCATAGCATGCATATGGAGGTCAGAGGACAACTTTTGGGAACTGATTCTCCTGCCATGTGTTCTAGAGATCAGAAGGTCATCAGGCTTGCACAACAAGCTCTTTTACACACTGAGCTGTCTCACCAGCCCTGAAGATTTTTTATTGTAGCATAATATGCATAAAATTCAATTTTAATTGTTTAATTTAGTGACATCAAGTATAGTCAAACTAATTTATAATTACTTACACTATCCATCTCTAGAAAGTTTTCATCATCTCAGATATAAACTTTGTACCTATTAAATGATTATTCTCTGTTTCTCACCCTCCCTAACTTTTTTTTTAAATTAATTAATTTATTTTTTAAAGATTTCTGCCTCCCTGCCACCGCCTCCCATTGGGAACTCACCAAGGCCAGCTGGCCTGGGTCTGAAAAAGCATGGGATAAAACCGGACTCGCTGAACATAGTGGACAATGAGGACTACTGAGAACTCAAGAACTATGGCAATGGGTTTTTGATCCTACTGCACCTACTGGCTTGGTGGGAGCCTAGGCAGTTTGGATGCTCACCTTAATAGACCTGGATGGAGATGGGTGGTCCTTGAACTTCCCACAGGGCAGAGAACCCTGATTGCTCTTCGGCCTCCCTAACTTTTAATAACCAGTTCTACTTACTGGTAGCCCTTGCTGGCCTGGAACTCACACGTAGACCAGGCTGGCCTCAAACTCATAGATCCATTTGCCTCTGCTCAGTTGTTCAGTGTAATCCTGGCTACATGAGACCTTGTCTTATTACAAACAAGCAAGCAAACAATACACTTCCTTTCAACAGTGATAAGCCTAAGGGTGAAGTCATAGGATGTTTCCAGATACTGTAGTGAATGCCTTTAATCCTAGTACTCAGAGGCTGAGACAGGCATATTTCTGTGAGTTCCAGGCCAGCCTGGCCCATGTAATGAGAACACCAAAACAAACAAAACCAACCAACCAACCAAGTTGACCCATATATATAAGTTACTTGGTGAAACATGTTCAGTTTTTTTTGTCAATCCTGGGAATCACACCAAGGGCCCCATTTCATTTTTTCTATAATACCTGAGTTATATCCCCCGAATCTCTCTTCAAATCTTTATTTTAATTGGGTTGTTGATTATTAATTAAAATTAAAGCCATAATCTGATGTCTTCAATGTACCTACTATGATAGCTAAGAATACCCACGGTGTCTGACTTGAGTTTATACAGTTTATACAGTTGTGCATGCTGTCACAGCTGCTGTGAGTTCATATATGCAGCTTCCCTGTTATCCTAGAAAAACTCTTTTGTAGTAGTCATCCTCAACGTCTTACAGTCTTTCTGGCCATCTTCTGCAATGACCCCTGAGCTAGCTAGCTTGCTTGCTTGCTTGCTTTCTTTTGATTTTTTTTTTTTTTTTTTTTTTTTTTTTTTTGGTTTTTCGAGACAGGGTTTCTCTGTGGTTTTTGAGCCTGTCCTGGAACTAGCTCTTGTAGACCAGGCTGGCCTCAAACTCACAGAGATCCTCCTGCCTCTGCCTCCCGAGTGCTGGGATTAAAGGCACCTGGTTTTGATCCCTGATCTTTAAGAGGAGCAGGGTGTGATATAGATGTCCCATTTGGGATTTAACACTTTGTAATCTCTTGTCTGCATGTTGGTCAGTTGTAGGTGTCTGTGTTAATCACCATCTACTGCTAAAAGAAATTCTTTGATGACGATTGAGAGATATACTAATATATGGGTATAACAGTCACAAGAAGCTGGTTACATATTACGTTCATTTTGCATGGTCTCTTCTAGAATCTGTGAGATGTTTAGTCACAGGTTTTTGGCTCCAGTAAGAGCTTGACTTTTTTTGTTGTTGTTGTTGTTTTGTTTGTTTGTTTTGAGACAGGGTTTCTCTGTTTAACAGCCCTGCTGTCCTGGAACTTGCTCTGTAGACTAGTCTGTCTACAGAGAAACCCTGTTTCGAAAAACCAGAAAAAAAAAAAAAGAAGAAGAAGAAAAGAAAGAAAGAAAATAGAAAAGAAAAATGTGCATGGAAATTTCTGTGTTATTAATTTGGAACTCGTTCTTCCACTTTAGGACCGCAAATTAACTAAAGCTGAGCAGCAACGGTTCAAAGAAGAAGCAGAGATGTTGAAAGGCCTCCAGCATCCCAATATAGTTCGATTTTATGATTCCTGGGAGTCTATATTAAAAGGAAAGAAATGTATTGTGTTAGTGACTGAACTAATGACATCAGGAACCTTAAAGACGTAAGTTGACTCTGATAGTACCTGTTGAGATGGAAATCATTTTAAGAAGTCATAAAAATTATTTATAAGCTTTCTAACTTAAGAATTTGTGGAGGGGCTGGGACTATAGCTCAGTGAAATAGCATTTACTTAATATATGCAAGGGCTTGGTTTCATCCCTAGTAACTATAACAATAAAAAAGAACTTATAGAATCTATTTCAGATTGATTGAAAAATCAAGATATTAATGAAGTTTGTTAGACTATGCAGTGCTGAAAAGTTAATGTTTGGGGACCTGGAGATGAAGTTCAATTGATTAAGTGCTTGCCTAGTATGCATTAAACCATGGATTCAATCCCCTGCACACATACAACTAGGAACAGTGGCACCACCTTTAATCTTAGCACTGTGTAGTGTGGTAGAGATAGGAGAATCAGGAGTTGATGGTTATTCCTGGCTACATGATGAATTCATGACCAGCTTGAGCTACATGAGACCATGCCTTAAAAACCCAAAAAATTGGATAAAGAGATGTCTCATAAGTTAAGAGCTCTTGTTGCTCTTGCAGAGCTTCCTAGCATCAGTGTGATGGCTTACAACCAGGGAATCTAGTGTCCTCTTCTGACATCAGTGAGTGCCTGGCATGCACTTAGAAAACATACATGCATGCAGGCAAGCCCTCATATACATAAAATAAATAAATCTTAAAAACCCCACAAAAGTTAATGTTTTAGATATATCATAAAATTTGAGTTAAAAATTATTATAAATTATAATTGCATTTTAAAAGATAATGACTTGCTAAGGGTTTGGCCCAATTTATACATCTTGCAAGGAATAACTACTGGTTTTTTTGTTTGTAACCAACTTTTTATTTGGTATGAATTGATTGTATAATCAGTTGTATATTTACAACTTTATTATTTAAAGTTACAATTTGATTTTTTTTGCTTTTTTGAGACAGGGTTTTTCTGTGGCTTTGGAGCCTGTCCTGGAACTAGCTCTTGTAGACCAGGCTGGCCTCGAACTCACAGAGATCCAAGTGCTGGGATTAAAGGCATGTGCCACCACCGCCCAGCCATTTTTCCTAACATTTTACAGTAAAATTTTATGTAGCCATGCCCTCCAGTGAATATATAAGTAATTATTTACACATAGAGAAGGGCTTTCTTTTTACAATGGTGTTTTCATCCCACAACCTCATTCTAGTATGGTTCTTATTTTGAATTAAAAGTACTAGACTTTGTAGAGTATCTTTTGGCATAAGTCATACCATTTTTTTTTAATGTAATGTGAGGTGAGGTGGGATGGTAAGCTTAAGTGACCTGTAAAGTGACTGTAGGTCAGGTCACTGAAAGATGAGAACGAGGGTTTAAGTGGGGTTGTGTTTTTTTTTTGTTTTTTTTTTTTGCTACAGCAAACAATAGAAGATAATTCAGGGGCTGGAGAGATGGCTTATTGGTTAAGAGTACCTGCTGCTCTTCCAGAGGTCAGAGTTCAGGTCCTGGTCTCCACATTGGGCAACTCAAAATTGTCTAACTTTAGGCCCTAGGTGGGCCATTGCTCTATTCTGACCCCCACAGCCATGTACGCTTGTGTGCACATTAACAAATACATAAGTAAAAACAAAAAAAATAAACCTTAAAAATTATTCAGGGGTAGTATTCATAGTAAGTATATAAGCAGAACAGCATGCTTATAGTGGTACTTATAGACTAATCTGGGAATGTGTGTTTACACATGATCTTTGTTTCTTTGAATAGGTACTTAAAACGATTTAAAGTCATGAAGCCAAAGGTCTTAAGAAGTTGGTGCAGACAAATTTTAAAAGGATTGCAGTTCTTGCACACAAGGACCCCTCCTATTATTCACCGGGATCTGAAATGTGACAACATTTTTATCACAGGACCCACTGGATCTGTGAAGATTGGTGATCTGGGACTTGCAACCTTAATGCGCACATCATTTGCTAAGAGTGTCATTGGTGACTAGTACTTTACAGTTTACTTCTGGGTGTTAGATTTGTCAGTTGTATAGGACTGGAATAAAGCTGATGAGTTAGCTACAGTTTTGGGCAAAATTTTGAACACTGCCTGTTTTTTAAGGTTTTGTTTTTTTACACACACACACACACACACTATTTTTTTTAAATTAAGACAGGATCTTCTGTAACCTGGGCAGGCCTCAAATTTACTACGTAATTAATATATGACCTTGAACACTCCAGTCTTGGGATTTTTAGGACCCAGACAGCACATTCAACCGTTAATTTGCTTTGAAATATTTGTGAATGTGATTTGAAATACCAGTTATATGAAAACTGAGTTATTTCCAATACCTAGTGTATATATTTTATAGAATATATTTTAAGGACTAATTTTTTTTAATTTACCTTTTTTTACATGTATGGGTGTTTTACCTACATGTATGTCTGCATATACAGTGCCCACAGAGGTCTGAAGATGGTGCTGGAGCCCTCAGAGTTGGAGTTTCAGACAGTTGTTAGCCACCATGTGGATTCTAGGAACTGAACCCCAACAAGTGCTCTTAACAGCTGAACTGTCTCTCCAGCCTCATCTATTAAGGATTATTGAAAGATTTTGAAGACTTAAAGAAAAAAATTTACTAAATTAATTTATGCAAATTTGAATTAAAAAGACAGAAATGCAAAATAAAATCAGATTTAATCTATATCTAGTTATCTTTTTATTTGGAGACAGGATCTCTTTATTATATAGTAGTTCTGGCTGACCTGGAACTTGCTATGCATAGTAGGCTGGCCTCAAATTCAGAGATCCTCCTGCCACTGTCTACTGAGTACAGGCATCAAAGGCTTGCATCATAGTACCTGGCCTTTTCTTTTCTTAGGACAGGATTTTATTGTAGACCAAGATGGCCTTGAAAATACTATGTAGCTGAGAATAACCTTAAAATTCTGACCTTCTTGCTTGTTACTATACAAGTACTAGGATTACAAGTGTGAGCCACCATGCCTGTCTAAAGTTAGATTTTTTTAACATCTTAACCTTGAATTGTACTTTAAATTGTACTTCATCAGTAAAAATGTTAAATTTGTTATTATTTTTTTTTTTTGAGATAGAGTCTCTCTATATAGCCTTGGCTGTCCTGGAACATTCTGTAGACAAGGCTTGGCCTCAAACTCAAAGAAATCCATCTACCTCTGTCTTCTAAATGCCAGGACTAAAGGTGTGCACCACCACATCCAGCCTAACTTATAGATTTACTTTGAAAGAGCAGAAAGTAATAGATACTTTTTATGGGAAAGAAAATCTTGATTAATATATCTCTTTAATAAAAATATGGTTATGGTGTTATTTTGTAGGCACTCCTGAGTTTATGGCTCCAGAGATGTATGAAGAACACTATGATGAATCTGTAGATGTTTATGCTTTTGGAATGTGTATGTTGGAAATGGCTACTTCAGAGTATCCATATTCCGAGTGCCAGAATGCAGCTCAAATATACCGTAAAGTAACCAGTGTAGGTATACTTTTATTCATTTTACTTCACAGATTGCCACATTTTGTGTTAAAATTGATAAAATTGACAGTAGAATTTAATTATAGGACAAAGGGTGTGACTTAGTGGAAGAAAAGAGAAAACGCCCCCTCTCCATTATGGTTTATTTTTATATAACAATGTTAGTTTAACCATTCACTCAGAAAAGGTTTATAAAGGTTTCTATTTATGTACTTGAACTCTATTAGGGTCATATAAAATGCTCTATATTATTTTGGAGATAGGGTCATATAAAATGCTCTATATTGTTTTGGAGAAAATGTACAGGTATGCTACAATTTTAGATATTAGTTTTGGTCTTGGTTCTGTTTTTTGGTTTTTAGTTTTTGTTTTTTTTCTGAGACAGCGTCTCACTATGTGCCTCTGACTGTCCTGGAACTCACTACATAGATCAGACTGGCTGCAATGTCAAAGAGATGCTCTGCCTCTGCCTATGACGAGCTGGGATTAAAGGCATGCTCCCCTACACCCGGTTTGATTGGTCTTAATTTTTAAAGCTGGATAATAAAACTAAAAGAATTTGAAGGACTTTAATACTTTAAGTGCCCAGTTAGCAAAGAGAATTCAGCATGTAGTTTGACAAGTGAATCTCTTATATAAGTAATGTTTTTTGTTAGAAATTGCAAGATCTGCAATGACAATAAGTGTTTGCTGCCCTAGGAAAGCTTACATTTCTAGGAGGAGAATAATATCAATTAAGAAATAGCTAGCAGAGCCAGGCAATGGTGGCGCACGCCTTTAATCCCAGCACTCGAGACCAGCCTGGTCTACAGAGCTAGTTCCAGGACAGGCTCCAAAGCCACAGAGAAACCCTGTCTCGAAAAACCAAAAAAAAAAAAAAAAAAAAAAAAGAAAAGAAAGAAATAGCTAGCAGCCGGGTGGTGGTGGCGCACGCCTTTAATCCCAGCACTTGGGAGGCAGAGGCAGGCGGATCTCTGTGAGTTCGAGACCAGCCTGGCAGCCTGGTCTACAAGAGCTAGTTCCAGGACAGGCTCCAAAACCACAGAGAAACCCTGACTCAAAAAAACCAAAAAAAAAAAAAAAAAAAAAAAAAAAAAAGAAAGAAAAAAAAAGAAATAGCTAGCGAGACATGACGGTGCACACCTGTAATCCCAGCACTTGGGAGTCTAAGGAAAGATGGTTGTAAGTTTGAGGACAACCTGGGCTACAAAATGAAACCCTATTCAGAAAATAAGAAAAAAAATCAGTATAAAATAAAAGGATAGGAGTATAGTAAGGGATACAAAGTAGAATTGGAGTGTTTTCATTGTTTAGGGTAGACTACTTCGCATATGGCTGGGTGACTTGAGATAGATCATGAAAGAGCTTGTTAATGTTTCAGGAAGTTAATAATAAGAGTCATTTTTTAATCTTTTAAAATTAAGTTATTTTAAATAGACAGATGACATTGTATACATTTATGGGATACAATATGATATATACAATGTAAAATCAAGGTAGTTTACCTCTAACTTCATTTCCTTCTTATTTTTTGTGGTGAAACATTTTTAAAACTTACTTTTTAGTTACTTTATAATATGCTGTGTTTTATTGACTATAGTCATTGTGCTGTGGACTATATTTCAAAGCTTTTTCCTGCTGTTTAATTGCAACTTTTACCCATTAAGCAACAATTCCTAATTTCTTCCCAGCCTCTGATAAGAGCTCAGAAAAAGAATTGCAATGCCTTATTAGTGTATGTCCTTTATCTAAAGAACCCCAAGTACAAAAGTATTTTGTGCTTGATTTATAAATTATAATTCTATAACTGTCTTCACTTACATATAGAGAAGGCATGAATTGCCAAGAAAACCAGGAAGAGGTTAGAGGAGAGATTATACAGGACGTTTTCTATGTATAGAATAACATTGTCAGGGTTTCACTGTGTCACTGAGGCTGACCTTGAACTCATGACTTTCTACCTTAGCCTCCCAAGTGCTGTGCATAATACGTCTTTTTTGTGATTCTGGGGATGAAATTTAGGGCCTAATGAAAACTATACAAGTGCTCTACCACTGATCCATACCCTTAGCATAACTGCAATTTTGAATGACTATTATTTTTATGTTAACATACAAAAATGCCATATCACAATTTACATTTGTACCTCTTCAAAGCTTCTTGAATTTTGGATCCAAATTAATTCCCAATCTTGCCAGATTTATCTAGTATATGAATCTTTATTCTTTAAGGTAGTATGATAGGTGTAGAATTAGATCTTAGGTTGTCTCAATTTATGGCAATTATTTTTCCAGATTAATTTGCAATTTTCTATTTAATGAGTACAATGATAATTGAATAATTTTCTGAAAACCTAAAACTTATAAACAAAAGGTATAAAATGAGCAGATTAAGGTAGATGACATGCTTACAGGAAAGTTATAAGTTGTCTGGACCTCATGTTTGTATTTTTATTTTAAAAGTGTACATATAAAATAATAGTTACTTTTTCACATTTTTTATATGTAATATTTTAATTTGTTCTTGTTCATCCTCTCACTAATCTTTCCTATATTTTCTCTGTCTGCATCTTGCATTCTATTCCCACTAATAATCCTCACTCTGCTTTTGTATCATATGTATTTCATTATCCCCCAGTTTCACCCTCCCTTTTCATGACTGTTTCTCCGCATTCTCACACACAGGCACACACAACACATACACATGCACACACACACACAGACATTATTCCACATATGGTAGAGAACATGTATTCTGGCTTATTTTATTTAACATGATTTCCAATTTCATCCATTTTCCTGCAAGTGCTGTGATTTCATTATTCTTTATAGTTGAATAAAATTCTGTTGTATATATGTACCACACTTTTACTATATATTTGTGAATAGACATCTAGACTGGTTAATTTCTTAGCTGTTGTGGATTGTATATCAATAAACACAGTTGTATGAGTGTCTCTGTGGTATGTTGACTAAAGAGTCCTTTGGATATATACCCTGGAGTGTTATAGTTCTGTTATATGACAGTTTTATTTTCAATTTTTAATAAGTTCTTTGAGAATATCGTGCAGTTATTTTGATTGTATTCACCCTCTCTACTCAAGGCCTTCTCAGATCCAGTCTTCTTTACTCTCCCATTTAACTTAGTGTCCATTCATTCATGTGTCTCCGTCCCTGACAAGGCCTATTTGTGCTTTTCACATATTTTTTTATTCTTTTTTTTTCTTTTCTTTCTTTTTTTTTTTTTTTTATTTTTCGAGACAGGGTTTCTCTGTGGTTTTGGTTCCTGTCCTGGAACTAGCTCTTGTAGACCAGGCTGGTCTCGAACTCACAGAGATCCGCCTGCCTCTGCCGCCCGAGTGCTGGGATTAAAGGCGTGCGCCACCAGCTGTTCAGATATTCTTGAATGCTTCTACTGAAACATGGCCAACTTATCAGAGGCTTTACTTTTAGAGAAAACTGATCCATTCTCTATGAGCTGCTAAGAATTTCCAGTAGCCCTTCCTCCATTTAGGGGTGAAACTTTCTGCTCAGTTCCCCTCTCCATGCTGAGATCTGGTCTGGCTTAGACTTGTGCTACTGTTACAACTACTGTGTCTAGAAGACACTGTTTCCTTATAGTATCCACTGCCTCTGCCTCTTTTAGTCTCCTATTTCTCAGCAATCCTTGAGCCCCAGGAGAAGGAATTGTGATATAGAGGCCCCATTTAGGGCTAAATATTTCATAATCTTATTCTTTGCACCTGAGCCAGTGGTAGATCATTTTGTTGATCATTATCTACTGCAAACAGGCTTCTCTGATTAGGGTCGAGAGATGCCTTAATCTATGGTTAATGTTTAGAAAATATTGTTTATTCTTTGTTTTTATTTGTTATATTTTTAAATTAGCTTACAAAGGGATAAGTTTGTTTATGGCATTTTCATGCATGCTTCATTTTGGTTGATTTCTCTCCCAGTCTTCCTCCATTTCCAACTTTCCCCACTGTAACTTTCTGCCTCCCGCTATTTTGTAGTAATAGGAGTGGTGGGGCTGCGTCCCCGCCACCCAGTTAGCTTTCACTCTGTTGTAATAGGAGCGGCGGCAGGGCTGCGTCCCACCACCCGGCTAGCTTTACCAGAAATAATTACACGGAAACTGTATTTTTTTTAAACACTGCCTGGCCCATTAGTTCCAGCCTCTTATTGGCTAGCTCTTACATATTGATCTAACCCATTTTTAATATTTTGTGTAGCACCACGATCTGGTGGCTTACCAGGGAGATCTTAACCTGTGTCTGTGTCTGGTGGGCGAATCATGGCGACTCACTCACTTGGCTTCTTTCTCCCAGCATTTTGTTCTGTCTACTCCGCCTACCTAATTTTCTGTCCTATTAAAGGGCTAAGGCAGTTTCTTTATTTAACCAATGAAATTAACTCCTCCATCATTATTGTCCCCCATTTACTTTCTAGCTCATGTATTTATTAGCCATTTGTATTTTTTTTCTATAAGTTTTATTTGTTCATTTACAATTTCATACATATATTCTTTGACAGTTTTATACATATATTAATGTACTTTGATCTTATTCATCCCATTATTCTCTCTTATGTCCTTATACCTCAGACTAAACCCCTTCCTGCATCCCCTCCCACTTTCCTGTCTTTTTATTCTGTACTTACTGCACTTAATTTGGGTTCCTTGCCTGAGCATGAGTGGGGTGTTATTCACTTGAGCAAGAGCAACTTTCCAGTGACTACACCACCGAGCAATATGATTCCTGCATATGCATTATACAGCAGCCATTAACTGCCTATAGTTTCTCACAGAAGGGTTTGGCATTATGAACCCTTTCTCTGTTCATGATGAAATGTTGATAACCCCAATTTTCTCTTGTTGTTATTGTTTCATATTTTTTAGGTTATAATATAATGGGTGTCACCATAGCTTTTTCTTTATACATATGTACCAGTAAATTTATTCTCATTTTTCCCCTTATCTCTGCCCCCTCACATGTCTGTCTGCCCCCTTAAGTCTGTTTCCTTTGTTCCTCCTTTTCTGTTTTCTTATTATATGTGTTTATTTTGAGACAGGGTCTCATCTTACTGTGTAGCCCTGGCTATCCTGGAGTTCAGGCTAGCCTTGAACTCACAGAAATCTCCCTGCCTCTGTCTCCTGAGTGCTGAGATTAGAGGCGTGCACCACAGCTTCCTATTGCACATGTTTGTTACTTTCTTCATTTCTCTTAAGACATCTTACTCTTCTCTCATGATCCTCTTTCTAGTTTTGTTACCTATAAACACAAACATGCAAATACATATATACACATATGTAATTGTAAGTCTAGGTTCCACATATGATCATGTAATATTTGTCTTACCACGTCTGTTTTATTTTAACATGGTGGTTTCCAATTATAGCTATTCTCTTGAAAATGTCATTATCATTTTATTTTAGGACTGCACGAAATTCCATTATGTATATGTACCACATTTTCTTTTTTCCATTCATCTGTTGGCAGACATATAGACTGACATTTGGGTACTGTGGTTATTGTGAATAGTGTGGCAGTAAACACAGATGTACAGTTCCATCTGTGATATGTTGATGTAGAGTCTTGGTGCTGGGAACCAAACTTGAGTCTTCTGAAATAGCAGCAAATGCTCTTATCTGCTGAGCTATTTCTCCAACTCCTATTTTTATTATTTTTTTATTATTCATGTATGTCTGTGTGTGGTTATAGGCACATAAGTGCAGGTTCTTGTGAAGGTCAGAAGAAGGAATTGTGTCCTATGGATCTAGAGTTATAGGTAATTGTGAGCCATACCTAATGTCAGTGCTGGGAACTGAACTTGACTCCTCGACAAGAATATACACTCTAAGCCAGGTGTGGGTGGCACACACCTTTAATCCCAGTACTGGGGAGGCAGAGGCAGGTGAATCTCTAAATGAGGACAGCCTGGTCTACAGAGTGAATTCTAGGAGAGCCAGGACTACACAGAGAAACCCTGTCGTGTGTGTGTGTGTGTGTGTGTGTGTGTGTGTGTGTGTGTGTGTGTGCGTGCGTGTGTTATAAACTCTTAACTTCTGATTCATCTCTCAAACCCCTTTCATGTTTTCTTGATAGCCATTCTGGCTAAGGTAAGATGGAATCTTGAAGCAGTTTTTTTTTTTTCTTTTTTCTTTTTTTGGTTTTTTCGAGACAGGGTTTCTCTGTGGTTTTGGAGCCTGTTCTGGAACTAGCTCTTGTAGACCAGGCTGGCCTCGAACTCACAGAGATCCGCCTGCCTCTGCCTCCCAAGTGCTGGGATTAAAGGCGTGCACCACCACCGCCCGGCACTCGTGAAGCAGTTTTAATTTGTATTTCCCTGAGCAGTGAAAATGCTGAACATTTTTATTTCAAATATTTATTGGCCACTTTAATTTTTTGAGACTTATTTTATATGTCTGAGTGTTTTGCCTGTCTGTACTGTATGTGTACTATATACATACCAGGTATCTGCAGAGGTGAGATGAGAGCATCAGTTCCTCTGGAACTGGTGTTACAGATGACTGTAAGCCACATGTGGATGATGGGAATTGAACCCATGCCCTCTGGAGAGCAGCAAGTGCTCTTAACAACAGAGCCATCTCTTCAGCCACTGTCTTTTCATTTTTGGGAATTCTCTATGCAGATCATTAGTCAATCTATTGATTTAAAGGGTTTTTTGGATAGTATTTACCTTTTGCAGTTCATATATTTTATTTATTCTGTTTCTAATGTCTAGCTGTCAAGATCTGGAGAGCTGGAAGACAGGTCTTCATACTTTCCAAATTTTTTAAATAGTAACCATCCTTTTGGATGGATGAGGCAATGGATTTCAAGTACTCCACTGGAGGCTCCGAGGTGTTTAGCTTTATAGAAGAGAATAGCAGATAGATGGATGCAGAGGTTGATCTGCCTTCTGACCTAAGGCTCAGGGCTATCAGACTCTAGTGTTACTCTCAGTTGATGAGGTCTGCCACTTCAACTGAGAGCAGGGTTATTTTCCCTTATGCATTTCTCTTAGCCAAGCCTTCTGCCATCTGCAGAAGTGGCTTATTGGTTCTTTGGCTTGTTGGTCATGACCTTCCAGTTTTCCAGGACTGTCTCTTGCCCTGTGGCTGTGGTAAGTTAAATTGAGGCTTTTTGTCTTCAGGTTTTTTTCATTTTGGAGTCCTCAGTTCAGCTCAGTTTCTAGTAACTGTTTTCCACTGCAAGATAATGCCAACCCTTGCTCTCCAAGACAGTGACAGGAATGGGAGTCGTTACCATTTTCCCATCCACTGTCTTCCTTCAACTGGTTTTGAGACTTGTGTTTCCCAACTTTCCCTCTCCAGCTTTCAAGTATTTTATTATCACCTTTGTGAATTTCTGAAGTTCCTTCTTGCTTTTTCTCTTTAGAATAGTTATTTGACTTTTCTCATTCCAGACCTTATCTTAATACATTTGTATATGTGTACACACAAACATACTGTTTGTTATGGCTTCTATCCATTTTAGAAGACTTTGAACTATATTAAATTTAGAATACTAGAAATAGAGAAGCCTTTATTTTTAAGTTATGTTGTCTGTGATTGAGTCTCAGTAAGTAGCTAAAGGTGACCTTGAACTTTTGCCTTCACCTCTCTTATAAAACCATATTTATTTTGTCTGGCCTGGTAGTACATATCTGTGGTCCCAGGTATTTGGCAATTTGGAACAGGATCTTGAAACTTGGCACATAAAACGAAATCCTGCCTCAAAGGAAACAAGCAGACAAACCGCTACTTTTTCTCTGAATCAAAAATAGTTACTATATTTGCTTTTTTAAAATCTTTTTTCCATTTGAATTTCTAAAATATATTTCATTTATTTGTGTTTGTGTGTGTGTGCGCGCGTGCATGCATGCACGAATAAGTTCTCACAGTCATATTCTTATGTATGGAGGCTAAAAAACAACTCTTAGGAGTCAGTTCTTTCCTGACATGCTGTGGGATGGAGGCTGGAACTCAGATCAAGCCTTTTCACTGCTTCCCTCCCACTTACATTTTATTTGGTGCGTGTGTGTGCATGCATATGTGCCACATGGTGACTGTGGGGTGACTGTGGGGACCAACATATTCTCTTCCTTCTACCTTTATGTGGTTTTCCAGAGGTTGAAGTCAGATAATCAGGTGTGGTGGAAAGTACTTCTAACCTACTGAGGCATCTTGCAAGTCCATTATTAAATTTTATTTTTTTAAATTATGTATGTGTTTGTGAATGTGTACTTGCATACATGTTTATGAATACCCTTCTTGGAGGCCAGAAGTTGATATCAGATCCCCTGGAGCTGGAGTTATCCCTTCAGTATGGGTTCTGGGATTGGAACTTGGGTCCTCTAAAAGAGCAGGAATTGCTCTTAACCACTGAGCCATCTCTCTAGTCCCTATTATGTTTTCCTAATCAGGATTATATATATATATATATATATATATGGGGGGATTCTGCTTTTTCCCCTATTATTTCATATTAAATTGTGAGCATTCCCAATACTATTAAGTACAGTAGTATTTATAGTCTCTATATGTTTGTATATGTAATATTAAGTTTACCTCAGTTATTAGTGTAGATTATTCACAATTTTCAGTTATTTATGGAGCTGTGATAAAAGCCTTTTTAAAAAGTTAAACTGGGCTGGTGAGATGATGCAGCTGGTAAAGGCACTTTCTATTAAGCCTGACAACCTGAGTTCAATTCCTGGAAAATACATGGTGGAAGGCGATTGTCTACTCCTGCAAGTTATTCTCTGACTTTCACACGCATGCTAGATCCTGCCTTCCTCACTAGTAAATAAAATGTAATTTTAAAAAGTTAAATTTGTCTGGGTATGGTGGCACAAGCCTATATTCTCAGCACTTGGGAGGCAGAGGCAGGCAAATTTCTGAGTTTGTAGCCCGCCTGGTCTACATAGAACAGTGGTTCTCAACCTTTCTAATGCTTCAAGCCGTTAATACAGTTCCTCATGTTGTGGTGACTCTCAATCATTTTGTTGCTACTTCATAACTGTAATTTTGCTACTGTTATGAATTGTAGTGTAAATAATATGCAACCCCTGGGAAAGGGTATTCAAAGCCTCCAAGGGTCATAACACACAGGTTGAGAAACTGACAGAGAGTTCTAAAATAGTCAGTGCTATGTAGCAAAATTCTGTGTAAAACTTTTGAAATTAAATATATGTGTGTAATAATCTCATTGAATAATTGGATTTTTATGAGAAAATAATGTTTAATATTTGCCATATTGATTTGTACTTTTAATTGTTTAATTTGTAACAAGAAACCATTTTCTTCTCCCAGGGCATAAAACCAGCCAGCTTCAATAAAGTCACAGACCCTGAAGTAAAAGAAATAATTGAAGGATGTATTCGACAAAACAAATCTGAAAGGTGGGTGGAATTATAACAAAATTACATAAATGATGGATGCATTTTTATCATGGATACTGTAATGTATGTATATCATAGCATGCCATTTGACACGTTAGATGTTGCTATTATGTGCTGAATTTGAACTGACATTGGTATTTGTTATGACACCTTAATAGTGAGATGATGTAAAACACGTAACAAATTGCTTGTTTAAGTAGTTGAGAGTAAGCAGATAGATTACATTTGGTTTTATATCATTGTGCCAATAATAATAGTAAGTAAGAGTCATGGATATTTTTGTTCAAAAAGTATTCTATATTTGTATCAAAATTTGTATTTTTGTATAGAGAACTGCTTTAGTATTGGCTTTCACTTCCTTTTATTTTGAGCTTTGTATAATTACTGGCTTAAATTGCTAGCTTCTTTTGAAATTTTTAAAAAATTATTTTATGTGTTTGTATGTCTTAGTATATATACATATGTACCATGTGCATGCAAGTGTGTGCAAAGGCCAGAAAGGTGTCAGGTTCCCTGCGTCTGGAGTCATATGCAATTGTGAGCTACTCAATGTGGGTACTGGAAACCAGACCTGGGTCCTCTAGAAGAGCATCAAATGTACATTACTGCTGAACCATTTCTCTTTTTCTCTTCTTTTCTCTTCTCTTCTCTTCTTTTTCCGGTTTTTTGAGACAGGGTTTCCCTGTGTAGCTTTGGAGCCTGTCCTGGAACTCACTTTGTAGACCAGGCTGGCCTCACAAGAGTTCTAAATACGTCACTGCAAACTGCTCAGTCTGTATAATGTTGTTACTTGTATGTTCATATTTTTAGGACCGACCATTGAATAACCAATTGGGGTGATGGGCCCTGGGTCTGACTATTTCTCTTACTCAGCATTTCTTAGTTGCCTATAGTTCTTTGTCTAGAGTTGAAGCCTTATGAACTTTTCCCCTTCCACGTTAATATGTCAAATGGTGCTATCCTTTTTCAGGTTATATTTAACCAGCCATGTTACTGAGAGACTTCATGGGTGTAGCTTTTCTCTCATTTCTAGGAGACACAATCTCAGCACATTTTCTGTTCCTCTGGCTCTTAAAATCTTTCCTTCCCCCTTTTTTTGTAATGATTTTTTTTTCTTTTTTTCTTTTTTTTGGTTTATTGACACCGGGTTTCTCTGTAGCTTTGGAGCCTGTCCTGGAATTAGCTCTTGTAGACCAGGCTGACCTCGAATTCACAGGGATCCGCCTGCCTCTGCCTCCCAAGTGCTGGGATTATATATGTATGTGTGCATACATATGATGTATGTATGTATGTATGTATGTATGTATGTATGTATGTAAAGGGGAAAAAGGATATGGCACACCCGTTTAATCCTAGCACTTGAGATGCCGAGGCAGGCTGATTTCTGTGTGTGTTCAAGGCCAGCCTGATATAAATAGCAAGTTCCAAGTTAGGCAAAGCCACTCAGCAAGACACTGTCTCAAATTAAAAACAAATTGAACCACATTGGCTTCACCTATGACATTCTTCTAAAAAATGAAGTACATATTAATTAAATAATTGTCCTTTGTTTTTTTTAAAAAAAAAGTTTTTTGAAACAGAGTCTCATTCTGTATCCCAAGCTGCCCTGGAACTCACTATATAACACAGGCTGGCAAATGCTGTGGTATAGGAGGTGGGCCATTACATACAACTTCTGAGTAGATAATTATTATTGAAGTAGTCTTATTTGTAAGAATTTGAATGTCCAGTTCACCTTATAGTTAATATATTTGGGAAATGTCTTCCTTTGTTGAAAATCTGTTGCTTTAGTCTGAGTGGCTCAGTCCAGTGGCTTTAGGCAGGCTAATAAATTTATGTAACAATTCTCTCTTGGGCATACTTTTATGTGAGTTAGACTTTGATATCAATTAAGATGTTATTGGTAATTAATTCTTAAATAAGATCATTCTATGTGTATGCAAGTTGACATTTCTTGTGTCCCTAGTAATAAATTGGTTATAAGATGTAGTTTTTATAGCAAAACAAATAATAAATGGTTTAATAGAAAATGTAAATAAAGTATGAGTCTCACTTGGATGCAATTAACTTTTACTATTTAAAGGACCATATTTTGCTTATGACTGAAAGAATTGATAATGATATGTATATTTTATTTATTAGGTTATCTATCAAGGACCTACTAAATCATGCATTCTTTGCTGAGGATACTGGACTGAGGGTGGAGTTAGCAGAGGAAGATGATTGTTCAAATTCATCCCTGGCCCTAAGACTCTGGGTTGAAGATCCTAAAAAATTAAAAGGCAAACATAAAGACAATGAAGCTATTGAATTCAGTTTCAATTTAGAAACAGATACACCCGAGGAAGTAGCATATGAAATGGTAAGTAAATCTTAGTGATGCTTTCCTTACACATAACAGTATCCTGATTGATTAATGCTTGTTTTCTACTTCTCATTGTTTTGTTTTCTTTCTTCTGTGTACTTTTTCTCTTGCAATATGTTTGTATAGGTCTGCCTGCAGAGGCATGCATTTTTACCTTCCCAGTGCAGGGATTATAGGTGTGTCCTTTTGTTGTTGTGATTTTTTGGTTATTCAAGATATGTTTTCACTGTTTTGCCCTGGCCATTCTAGAAGTCACTCTGTAGACCAGGCTGGCCTTCAAATCACAGAGATGTGCCTGCCTCTACCTCTGGGATTAAAGGTGTGTGCAGCAATACTTTTTTGTTGGGATTTCCAGGCTGTAAATAATGACCCAGAGATTTATGATTTAATTATGAAGGTTTGGCCTTTAGCTTAGACTTGTCTCAACTAGCTCATGGCTTATATTAACCCATATTTTTAAATCTATGTTCTGCCACGTGGCATTTTACGTCTCTTCCATCTTGCACCTTCAGTCTCGTCTCTGTGTCTGGCTGGTGACCCTACTTTTCTTCTTCCCAGAGTCCTCTCTCTGTAGTTGTCCCACCTATACCCCCTAACTAACAGTGGCCGTTCAGCTTTTTGTTACACCAGTCATAGCAATACACCTTCACACAGTGTACATATATCCCACAAAAGGTGTGCGCCACCACCACCCTGCTCAGGTGTGTGCTTTTATGCTTTGCACAGGTGCTGCGGTTTCAAACTCTGGTGCCCATGATTGCATGTCAAATACTTTATTGACCAAGGCATCTCCTAGACTCCCGTTTTCCTTATTTATATGGTCATGTCATTGTGAAGTAATTTTACTAACAGGACATGTTTGATTTGCATGTTCACAATAAAAACTGTACAATGCGAACGGTACAATGCTGTCTTTGTTAAAATAAAATTGGAGGCTGAGGAAATAGTTCAGTTGATAAAAAGTACTTCTTGTACAAACTGTGTAAGATGGTGTGGTATAGCACTGTAACCCTAACTCTGGGTGGATGAAGACAGTGGGATCCCTGGAGTCCACTCAGAGAACCTGTTGCACAAAATGAGGGGAAGAGCAATAGAGGAAGAATTCTGCTGTTGACCTCTGACCTTCATGTGCACATATACATCTACAAAATAAATCTTTAGCCCTTAGGAGGACCAGGTGATTTGCTATTTCTTATTTCTAGAACTTATTTAGATGTTGGGCCTCTTGGGTTAGTTCTCAAGTATTCTTATTTTTTGGATCCACCCATTTGCCTTTTTTTTTTTTTTTGTGGAGACTGGGTCTCATGTAACTCAAGCTGGCCTAGAATTCATTGTGTAGCTGATGATGAGCTTGAAATCTAGATCCTCCTTCCTTTGCCTCCCAGAGCCAGAATTTCAGGTGTGTGTTACCATGTCTGTCCTTGTTTTTTATTGATATGTTACTTTAAAATTCATTTACTATGAGTTGGGTTTATTGGGAGTTTTCGGGTGGGCAAAATTGGATATGTGTACTTCATCTGTTTGTTTTTTTTGTCATTGTTTTAGTTTGATTTTAGACAGGATTGTGCTATGTAGCTTTGACCTGGTAATCACAATATAGCCCAGGTAGACCCTCAAACCTGTGACAAGCCTCCTGCCTCCTCTTCCAAATGCTGGGATTACCATTCTTATTAACATTGTAATAATCTTTCAACTACCATGAATTTTCAAATCTGCAGACTTTAAGACAAGGTTTAAATAGTAAATTGTAGGCTGGTCTTGGTGGTATATGCTTATAATCCTAGCACTTAGAGGGTAGAAGCAAGAGATCAAAGAGTTCAAGGTTACTCTGTGCTACTATATATGGGCCAATCTGTGTTACATGAGACCCTGTCTCAAAAATAAAAGTAAAAAAGCAAGTAAGCAGTCAGATTGTAGGACTAAACATGGTATGCCTTGGTATTTCAAATCATGTTCTCTGCTGCTTAGAGACAAAATAGAACCCTTTTCTGTTCTCATACTACTCCAATGCCTTGTAAAATGTAGCAAGTTCTCTGCTGTGAGCATACCTTCCTCTGCTTAGAATGTTAATCTCTGCTCCAAACTTCATCTGTATTTTTTCAGTAGACTGTATTCCTATTTTGGGAATGTTCAAAATTATGGCACTTTTCTGTTTCCTCCAGAGTGATATTTTTAAGTTTTTATTCCAGCAGTTCATTTCTGCTTCATTTTATGTTAAGCTTATTTCCATCTTATATCATCAGGTAATGTGCTCATATAGGCAAAAGACTGTTTTAGTTAACTATTTTTCTCTGTTGTCAATACTCGGCATGCTTTTACTGGATTTTGAGATAGGCTTTGTAACTGGTATCACAAGATCCAGTTACAAAGATCCTTTGCCTCAGTCCCTGAAGTGTTATTCTTTTCTTTTGATAATAATTTTTTTTTATTTTTATTGACCTCTACATTTTTCTCTGCTCTCCTCCCTGCCTCTCCCCTTCCCCTTTCAATCCTCCCCCAAGGTCCACCTGCTCCCAATTTACTCAGGAGATTTTGTCTTTTTCTACTTTCTACTTCCCATGTAGATTAGATCTATGTAAGTCTCTCTTAGTGCCCTCGTTGTTGTCTAAGTTCTCTAGGATTGTGATTTGTGGGCTGGTTTTCTTTGCTTTATGTTTAAAACCTACCTATGAGTGAGTACATGTGATAATTGCCTTTCTGTGTCTGGGTTACCTCACTCAAAATAATGTTTTCTAGCTCCATTCATTTTCCTGCAAAATTCAAGCTGTCATTATTTTTTTCTGCTGTGTAGTACTCCATTGTGTAAATGTACCACATTTTCCTTATCCATTCTTTGGTTGAGGGGCATTTAGGTTGTTTCTAGGCTCTGGCTATGACAAACTGGTGTAGGAGGTCCTTCTATGTGTTGCTTTCATTGGTTGAATAAAGAAACTGCTTTGGCCTTTGATAGGGCAGAACTTGTTGACCATGTCCTTTGCTTTACAGAAGTCTTTCAGTTTCAGGAGGTCCCATTTATTGATTGTTTCTCTCAGTGTCTGTGCTGCTGGGGTTATATTTAGGAAGTGGTCTCCTGTGCCAATGTATCCAAGTGTACTTCCCACTTTCTCTTCTTAAGTTTCAGTGGCTTTATGTTGCGGTCTTTGATCCATTTGGACTTGAGTTTTGTGCATGGTGATAGATATGGGTCTGTTATCATTCTTCTACATGTTGATATCCAGTTATGCCAGCAACACTTGTTAAATATGCTTTCTTTTTCCCATTTGATATTTTTTGCTTCTTTGTCAAAAATCAGGTGTTCAAAGGTGTGTGGACTGATATCCGGGTCTTCTATTCACTTCCATTGGCCCTCCTGTCTGTTCTTAAGCCAATACCAGGCTGTTTTCAGTACTGTAGCTCTGCAGTAGAGTTTGAAGTTAGGGATTATGATGCCTCCAGAAGTCCTTTTATTGTAAAGGATTGTTTTGGCTATCCTGGGTTTTTTGTTTTTCCATATGAAGTTGGGTACCATTTGAAGTGTTATTCTTGTATCAATTAAAGTCTCTCACATGTCCACATGTCCAATTTAGAAAAATATAGAGACAAGCTATTATTAGTTAATAGAACTTTGAGTTTGTTATACAAAATATTGATTTAAGTAAAGAAACAGTTATGTTTTTCTGTAGGTCAAGTCTGGATTCTTCCATGAAAGTGATTCTAAAGCTGTTGCTAAGTCCATTAGGGACCGCGTGACACTGATAAAAAAGATAAGGGAAAAGAAGCCTGCTGGATGCTTGGAGGAATGCAGGGATTCCCAGTGCAAGTATGTGGGGAATGTATTTCCTCAGCAGCCGACTACAACTTTACCACCTGCTCCTGGTACACAGACTGTGGCTGAATGTGAAGAAACAGAAGTTGATCAACATGTTCGACAGCAAAATCTACAGGGAAAACCACAGCAGCAGTGCTCCTCTGTAAGAGGTAAGACAACTGTAAAGTCCAAGAATTGACTAATTATACTTCGTTTTTAAAGTGCTTTTTTGAGCCGGGCGGTGGTGGCGCACACCTTTAATCCCAGCACTCGGGAGGCAGAGGCAGGCGGATCTCTGTGAGTTCGAGACCAGCCTGATCTACAAGAGCTACAAGAGCTAGTTCCAGGACAGGCTCCAAAACCACAGAGAAACCCTGTCTCGAAAAACCAAAAAATAAATAAATAAAGTGCTTTTTTTTATTTTTCAGAGTATTCTGTTATCTGTAATTTTATTAATCACGCTTTTAAAACCTTTGAAATAGACAAGGTGATTTCCTTATCTCAAAATCATAAAAAGCTGGGCTAGGAATTTGTTTCAGTTGGAAGTGCTGCCTAGCATGCAGGAAGCCCTGGGCTTGATATATAATCTGGGCGTGGTGGTTTTTACCAGTTATCCTAGCATTTGGAAAGTAGAGGCAGGTCATTCTCAGCTAGTTTAAGGCCAGACTGGAATACATAATAGTCATCCCAAAATAAATCTAAGAAAGTCTTTAAGTGTCTTTCCAATGTTCTAGTCACAGAAAGATTACAGCACAGCAGCTTTTCCAGCTCAGAGAAATGATATTAATAACATTTGTAATAATCTAGCATAAGCCCATGATATCTCTCTCTCTCTCTCTCTCTCTCTCTCTCTCTCTCTCTCTCTCTCTTTGGTTTTTGTTTTTCAAGACAGGGTTTCTCAGTAGCTATGGCGCCTGCCCTGGAACACACTCTGTAGACTAGTCTGTTCTTGAACTCAGAGATCTGCCTGCCTGTGCCTCCTCAGTGCTGGTATTAAAGGTGTGCGCCACCACTGCCCAGCTCTACAGTTTATTTCTTAAAAAGACGTTTTCTAGGTGTTAAGTGCCTTAGTATTTCAGACTGGAATAAAAACATAAGTCCTCTAGTTTTTTTGCAATAATATATCATCTTTTTAAAAAACACACACAGTAGGGGATGTGGTGGCATAGGCCTTTAACCTCAGTGCTCTGGAGGCAGAGGTAGGCAAATATCAGTGAGTTAGAGACCAGCCTGGTCTACAAAGTGAGCCCCAGGCCAACCAGAGCTTTATAGTGAGAACATGTTAAAACAGTAACAGCAACAACCAATTAATTAATTAAATAAAATATAAATAAATAAAAATAGAAAAGGAAAAACAGTATTTGCATAGTTACAGACAATTTTTCTACAAAGGAAGTACTTTTTTCCTACACATATTCCTACCCATTTCTAGGAAATTTGCAACATGATACATATGTTACTGAAATCATAACAGCAAGTATACATTAGTTAGAATACATATAAAATGACTGGTAAATGGGGTTAATTGATTTTTCTTCTTGTAATCTTTTGTTATCTTCTTTGTTTGTTTGTTTGTTTCGGACATGATCTAAGAAAAAGAAACTATCGCTTATACCACAGTGTCAACATTTTGTTAACCCATAGAGTTTTACCTGTTGACTATTTGTTTGATTTTGTGATAGGCCTTGCTATGTAGGCCACATTGTCTTTGAACTTGAAACACAGGCTGGCCTCATGAACTTTTTGCTTTTATCTCTCAGATGCTGATATTAATTGTTTTAAAAAGTACTAATTATTAAGTTTGTGTATTTTATTTGAAATGATGATTGTCATAGTAGAAAATATATTAAAGGAACATTTTTGAACATTGTGTGTCATGTCTTCCCTTCTACCTTTTGCTTATTTTTTTTGTTATAGGTGATACTTCATCTGAGGCAGCAGCTGGACCAGTTCTACATTCAGATACTTCAAGTCTTCCCACTGTAGCCTATTCTTCAAACCAGACAACTAACTCTCAGGTAGTGTCTAGTATCCTACAGACTGACATAAGTGTTCAAGGGCAAATCTATTCTTCTCACCAACTGGTAGGACATTGCCAGCAAATTTCAGGGATGAGGGAATTACTACTCTATTTTACATATTGGAGAGTTTATCTATTTTCTTCTATTTACCAGTTGCAAGAGCAGCCAAAGCTGACTGAGTCCCCAGTTTTGCCTGTGGTACAAGGTCAGTCTTCTGTTATGCCCATATATGCCGTTGGACATGCAGTTGTTACACAGTCTCAAATTTCTCCATTAACTATCCAGAAGGTCTCACAGATAAAGGTAAGATGCATTTTTTGTTTGTTTGTTTTTTGAGACATTTTGAGACATTTGAGGATTTTAATGTACAGCCCTGTCTGTCCTGGAACTCATGTTGTAGACCAGGCTGTCCTCAACCTCAAAGATTCACCTGCCTAAACCTCCTGAGTGATGGGATTAAAAGTGTATGCCACTACCACCTAGCAAGTGAGACACATTTTAAAAAATATTTTTAATTTAAGATGTAAAATTTTAATTTAGCTTTATTTGTGTTTTCCTTACATGTAAATATGTGTATCATGTGTATTCCTGGTACTTGTAGGCCAGAAGAAGGTGTCAGATCTGAAATAGTAAGTAAAGACAGTGTGAGCTGTTATGTGAGTTGTAGGAGTTGAACCCATTCCTCTAGGTTTCGATCCTAATACATGAACTGGCTTTGTGGGTGCTTAACCTGTTTAGACGCTCACCTTCCTGGACATAGATAGAAGACCTTCATCTTCCCGCAGGGCAGAGAATTTGGACTGCTCTTCAGTATCGAGAGGGAGGGGGAATGGTGTGGGGGGAGGAGAAGAGGAGTGGGGACTGGGGGGAGGGGGCAATATTTGGGAGGAGGGGAGGGAAATGGGAAACGGGGAGCAGGTGGAAATTTTAATTAAAAAAGAATAAAAAAAAAAAGAACATCTAGTATTTCTAACTGCTGAGCCAACTCTCCAGTCTCCATATCTCATAAATTAGAGGCTATTTATTAATTTAAACATGTTTCATATTGTCTATATTTTTGGGCAGGTATGAATTCTTTTTCATCAGTTAACCACAGATTAGGTAAAGGCCACTGAAACTTATCATACTTCCTCATACCCAATACATTTCTTTTGAGGATGTACTTAATAATTGTGCAAGGAAAATCTAGAAATACTAGATCTATAACTGGAAAAGAATAGAGAACTTAGTGAAACCAGAGGTTTACTTGGAACTCTTGTCTCTCCATTTATTTATTTGTTTGTTTATCTATCTATTTGTCTATTCATCTATCTATCTATCTATCTATCTATCTATCTATCTATCTATCTATCCATCTATCCATCTATCTATCTATTTAATTTTTTGGTTAGCCAGTCTTTTCTTTCTATTAAAATTTTCTCAATTGGTTATATGATGGAGAGATATCCATTTCAGTTAATTAAAGTTTTAACTATGTTTCCTAATTTTTAACATATTCATCTATATTCTTGGTTTGTTTTTAGATTTTTGTTCTCTAGAAGAAATTTTGAGTTTCAAACATACAAAGCCAGTATTACTCATTTCTGACAAAAAGTAACAAGCTTTGCATGAATTCATGTATACACATAATAATCTGGTTGCCCATGTCATGAACTCTGGATATAGTTGGACTTTTTTTCTGTCATCATCCATTTTTCTTTGCTCCATTCTCCACTCCATGCATGTACTTTCCCCCTCTGGGAGTAAGATGCTCTAAGCCCATGGGTATTCTCTAGTTAGCATGTTGAACATTGGTTTCTTTTCAGAAATTGGCCCATAGGTAATTCCAGTTTATCAACAGACTTTGTTGTTATTTTTCGAGACAGGATTTCTCTATGTAGCCATGGTTGTCCTGGAACTCATTATGTAGACTAGGTTGGCTTTGAACTCACAGAGGTCCACCTGCCTCTGACTCCCAAGTGCTGGAATTAAAGATGTGTGCCACCACTGCCTGGATCTATCAATAGACTTTTAATGACTCGTACCTTCTGAAAAGGTAAGAGTAAGGTAAGATGTTATTCTTACCTTCAAAGAGCTCATAATCTTTTTTTTTTTTGTTTTTTTTTTTTTTTGGTTTTTCGAGACAGGGTTTCTCTGTGGTTTTGGAGCCTGTCCTGGAACTAGCTCTTGTAGACCAGGCTGGTCTCGAACTCACAGAGATCCGCTTGCCTCTGCCTCCCAAGTGCTGGGATTAAGAGAGCTCATAATCTTGTAGGAGAAAGTAGTTGTACACTTGAAAAATGACAGAAGCATTTAAAAATATGCTGTGCATAAATTTGGTCTGTAGATATAGTTAGTATTTTTAAGTGATAGAATGCATATCTGCAATTGAGCTCATGTTGTGGTTTAATTAATTTCTAAGCATATCCTGTATGCTTAACATACACTTAACTTTAAGTGCATAAGTATAGGTATGTCTTTAAAATGTATTTAAATTTTTTGGAAGTTTTATTCACATATTTACAATTGATACTCAAATGGAATCTGGAATCTCAGCACTTGGGACGCCAGGAAGGGAGTATCCAAAGTTCAGCTTAAACCTGGGCCACATAGCAATTCTAGGCCAGTCTGAACTACATAGCCAGACCCTATTCATAAAATTATAAAGAAGAAAGCAAAAGTCACCTGTTAACCTGCTATCCTTCCAGCAAGAGATAACTGTTTATGTTTGAGACTGTCGTCTCTAGATTTGTCGTTTTAGTGTATACATATATAAATTATACAGGGACTGGACAGATGGCTTAGTGTGAAGAGCAGGTCTTGCTCTTCTAGAAGAGACCTGAGTTTCGTTCCTAGCACCCATGTCAGGTAGATCACAACTGCCTGTAACTCCATCTCCATGGGATTAAATGTCCTCTTCTGGCCTCCATGGTTATAAATACACACTGATACACACACATATATAAAATAAGTATTAGAAAAATTATGAAGACACAAATGCATATTGTGTGCTTACTATTTTTGTAGCTTATCTATGTCATTTACTACATAAAACACACCTAAGCAACTGTCTTAGTCACTGTTCTATTGCTGCAAAGAGACATCATCACCAAGGCAACTTATAAGAGAAAGCATTTGATTGGGTCTTAATTATAATTTCAGAGTGTTTTTTCATTATTGTCATTGTGGAACATGTGGCAGCAGGCAGGCATGGTGCTGTAGCAGTTGCTGAGAATTTCACATTATGGTCTGCAGGCAGGAGGCAGAAAGAGAGAGAGCAAGACTGGACCCAGTATTGGCTTATGAAACCCCAGAACCCACCCCCAGTGTCACACCTTCCTCAACAAGACCACACCTCCTAATCCTTCTTAAACAGTCTACCAACAGGGCACCAAACATCCTGATATATGATCCAGTAGGAGCTATTCTCATTCAAACCACCACAGTAACCATTTGGGTCTTTTTATGAGCAAATGGTCAAACTCTAGGAATGATTACAACCAGCCTGTATTTATTTCTGTCAATTTTCTCCTTTATTTTTGAGAGAATACTTATGTTTATTTTATTTATTATTTTGAAAACCTTTGTATTTTGTCTTGGAGCACGTGCCCAGTTTGTGAAAGTATCAGAATCAGTTATTCTGTCTTTACCAGGGTTTGAATGACTTATGTGGTAAGTGCAATAAATGAAAAGTCATGAGCAATATATTGCTAGGACTGTTCCTAGCTCTTTCATTTATGCAACTAGCATTACTCATGGTGGAAGGACTTTTATAGAATTAGTACCTAATGCTTGTACCTAATGTTTGTAGATTACTTGGTGAAAAATTAGCATATAGAATTATTTCTTTTTTTTTCTTTTTGTTTTTTCGAGACAAGGTTTCTCTGTCACTTCGGTGCCTGTCCTGGAACTAGCTCTTGTAGACCAGGCTGGCCTCGAACTCACAGAGATCCACCTGCCTCTGCCTCATGAGTGCTGGGATTAAAGGCGTGTGCCACCACCACCCAGCTATAGCATTATTTCTTGAGTCTGTTTTGAACAGTCCATTAAAGTGGACAGATTATCTGAATTTACAATTTGAATTCATATTTCCTTACACTAACACCAAGAACTACAGCTGGTCCTTAGAGCCAGTGGACAAACTTCAGCCCAACTCATGACTTTAGACTTGTTAGTTATTGGAGTTTCACAAACCAATCCATTCTACAGTTAAGTTCTCAAATATTGCCTGTTTCATGAATAACTTTGCAGCATCAAACATTTGGTCTTCAACTTGATTTTGTTAATGAAGCATTTGTCAAACCACCATTTGCCAGACTTCTTGTTTCTTTCCAGTTAATTATCTTCAAACTTTATTAAATCATTCTTCTGCCCAAAATGTGAGCAGTACACAGAATACTGCTGGCAAAGCTTGTTTCCCTTCTAATTCTATTGGGAGGCTTTGGGGGACCTACCAGTCATTGCAAAAAGTACAGTCAATATCAAAGCCTTATCCAGTGGTACATCAGGAATGTATGACTCCAGGTTCTACAGTGCCACAAAGACAGATGTATTTGAATGATTCTTATTTCCAAGCCACTATTCAGCAGTAGCTTTGATTTTCACAACTTAATATGGAAGCACCACAGGAGAATGTTCACCAAGGTTGTATTCTGTAAGGGTCTGAAGCTCTTTCAAGTCAGCAGCAGCCAAAGGGTGTTTCTAAAAGTGTGATTTGGTCCTGGGAACCAAATCATCTTAACCTATTCAAAACATTTATTCAGAGCCACCCACAGAAGCACCACTTTTCCCACCACTGAAAGTTCCTGAGCAGCTGCCCTGTGTGATACATCCCCAGAACAAATTACTTTCTTAGCATAGCTAACCTACACAGGCTTTCAACACAGCCTGATTATTCACTGCCAGCCTTGAGCATCTGCTTTATGTTGTATAACAATTGGGGTCACAGCATATTCCATATAAGCTTCTTATCCAATTATATATGAGGCTGGTGGCCCTTCTCATTCAAACCACCTCAGTATGTATGCGTGTGTTTCTAAATACATAAATACAGCCTGTTCAGTCCATATGATGTTACGTGTATGTATGTTTTCAGGACTGACCATTGGTCTTAGGAAAGCTCATCTTGGGTGAAGACAGTTTCACCTGTTCTCAGATTCTGTAGTTGCCTGTGGTGGTTTGTCTAGCGTTGAAGCCTCATGATCTTTTCTCCTTTGGCATGTCTGTTGTTGTTATCCTTGTTCAGCTCATGTTTAGTCATTCATATTAGTCTTTATTAGTGTAGCATTTGACATTACTAGGAGACACAATCTCATAGAAAACTCCCTGATCCTCTGGCTGTTATAGTCCTTTTGCCTCTCTTCTGCTACGACTCCTATGACTGCTATGTATGGCAGTTCTGTTGTAGATGTATTAGTTATGACTAGGATCCACAACTCTGCATTTTGATTGGTAGTTTTCTAAGTTTTCAGTACCAGTCATGGTTTTCATCTGGCGCAGTAGACCTTAATTCCAACTAGAGAGTTTGCTTATCACCAAATATACATGTCACTACTGCACCCTTAAGAATATCATATCTTGCTGGTTCTTGTAGTTCACAGGTGTTATCATAGCCAGGTAGAACTGTTGGCTGCTTCCCTCCATAGAAGCTTGCATGGTGCCTCTACTACGAAAGCTAATTCTCCAGAAGAAAACCTTCATATTAGTTCCAACACGGGGCCTCTGTCTGTGCCTGGTATTTTCAGCAGTAGGGACTTCCACCTCTGGGGCAACTAAGAGCAACAACAATAGCATGTAATGTTTTAGGAGTCTCTTGGACAACTCTGATCAACAATTCAAAAGTGGCTTTCTCATATCTGGTGTTGGAGTTTTTAGTAGATAGTTTATGGCTCTTGCAAGGGAGAATTGTCAGTTCAAATGAGAAAATTACATACATACACACACTTGTATTATAGGTATTTTTAGGTAGATCATTGACAGTATAATTCCTAATGACTTTTTAAGACATCCTTCTGGTATTTATCCTCTTTCCTCCTTCCCATATTTTTCTGCATCCTTTTTAAAAAATATTTATTATGTGTACAGTATTCTGTCTGCGTGTATGCCTGCAGGCCAGCAGGGGGCACCAGACCCCATTACAGATGGTTGTGAGCCACCATGTGGTTGCTGGGAATTGAACTCAGGACCTTTGGAAGAACAGGCAATGCTCTTAACCTCTGAGCCATCTCTCCAGCCCCTTTCTCCGTCCTTTTTACTAATAAAGTTTCCCCTTTCTCATTTTCCCTTTCAGATCATTTGTATCCAATTACTCCCTTCTCTTATTGCTCCTACCTGCCCACGGCACACATACAAAGCACTTCTTTTTACTTTCCTGTCTTCTGCACTTAACTCCAGGTTATATTCTCACATCTAGGAATTGGGAGCTGGGAACCTCAAATGACAAGAGTACATGTGATGTTTATCTTTCTGGGTCTGAGTTACCTTACTCTTTCCTAGTTTACATCTGTTTACTTTCAAGCTCATGATTTCATGTTTCTTTATATTATACTTCCTCTCATCAGGTGAAGAACACTTAGGTTATTTCTGTTTTTTAAGCTATTGTCAATAGAACATCAATGAACATAGCTAAGAAAGTTGTCTGTGGACTAACATTGAGTCCTTTGGGTATATGCCAAGGGGTGTATAGCTGGATCATATAGTAGATTTATTTTTAGCTTTTTGAGGATTCTTCACATTGATTCCCAGAGTGATTGGACTGATTTACAGTCCTATCAATAGCTAATAAATATTCCCTTCTTCCCACATGCTCTCTAATATTTGTTGTTGGTTGTTTTGCTGACTTTTGCTGGAACTGGAATAAGATGAAATCTCAAAGTTGTTTTGATTTGCATTTTTCTAATTGCTAGGGTCCATAAGCATCTTAAAAAATAATTTGTTTAACTTTATTTTATGTGCATTGGTATGAAGATGTTGAATCCCCTAGAACTAGAGTTAAAGACAGTTGTGAGCTGCCATATGGGTGCTGGGAATTGAACCCAAGTAGTCTGGAAGAACAATCAGTGCTCTTAACCACTGAGCAAGCTTACCAGCCCTGTTCATAAGCACTTTAAAAGATATTTCTTAGCCATTTTTATTTCTTCTTTTGCGAATTCTGTTTAGGTTTCAAGCCCATTCTTTGAATAAATCAGTTTTTTTTTGTTTGTTTGTTTTTTGTTTTGTTTTGTTTTGGTTTTTTGGTGGTGATAGGAATTGAACACGGGGTAATAGATGATGATCTATCACTGAGCTATCTTTCCAGCACCCCCCATTTTAAAAGCATTATATCAGTCATAGGAGTTGTTAAGAAGAGCCTCTCCACCAGCGCGAGGAACTCCAATCAAACCAAATTAGACCAAATCAAAAATGCCCACGTTTAATAAATGCCACAATCTCGGGTGGACCAGGACAGCATGACAGAGAGAGGAGCCCATGCAAGCCCCAGAGACCATGTGTTCCTTTTTCCAGCACCAATCTAAATATCTGTGGTAGTGGTCCTGACCCTCCCTGGGGAGGGGTCAGCACTTGACAAGCCGGGAGTTGGAGTCTGGAAGTGGAGTCTAGCCCAAGGCAACTCCCAGGAGGAGACTTGAGATGGAGTGTTCTGCTCCGTTGGAATCCCCAGGATGAATGCCAAGGACTGGGGTGGCGCTTCCAATCATCCCAGACTCCTTGGATATATGGGTGTCAGGGTGCTGGGGTCTCACTTTCAATCATACAACTCAGAGTTATTGGATATAGGGACGTCGGTTCAAGTCTGGCTACATCCTGTGGACATGGGGTGACATGGGAGAGGAAAGAGCTGGGAGTTGGTGCCCTCACACTCAGCAGAGGTGTCGCTGGAGCATATCCAGTTTGCTGTCATTCTGGAGTCCTCAGGCAGCTGCTTTTTTGAGGAAGATGAGAAGATAGGTGGCTAGGAGAAAAAAAAATTATTATTATTATTATTATTATTGGCCATATGAAATGGGGCTAGCCATGGGATGGGACACAATAGCAAATAAAACCAGATTTTAGTTGGCAGGTGTCCTTGATCCAGAATAACTAGTTGGTACCAATGCTGAATGAAGTCCCAGGAGCTGGTGTAGATGTTGGCGTTGTCTGGAGAGCTGAAGAGCACTTTGTGAGTTGATCTTGGCCCAGACAGCAGGAGTGACCTGTAAAATATGCTTAAAAGTGGCTGGGGTTAGTGTAGCAGAACTTTTTCCTGGAACCTGTAAGAGAACTGGAACAGATTTACATCGTGGTGTCATAAAACAATTAAAGGAATTAGGAACACTGGATTTTTTAAGATACACCTGAAACCCATTAGGCACACCTGTCTGTCTTTTAGCAGGAAACTTCATTAACTGTCATGGAGGAAGTAATAAATTAACAGTACCTTAGGTTGTCAAATGCCATTAGACAGATTTGGGACAGATAAATGAGACAGATTTTTAGCTATGCAGGCCATCCCAAATCCTCTCCTTGGTCATTGGAGAACACCAGTCTTAGAAACAGTGCTTGCTGTTAGCTACTGAGTATGAGAGGCCCAAAGATTTTTCCTTTGAGGGGAAGATTTAGTCTACCCATCTTGGCATCGATTCCCCGAATGGCATCCAGGAAGCTGAAGAGGTGAGTGGCCGCTTTTTTGCTGTGTGGGTGGGTTTGCTAAATCCAAAGGCAAAGGCCTGGAGGTGGAAGGTCTTCTGTCTTCTTGGAGAAGTTAAAGGGTGCTGCAGAAGCTGGCAGGTCTGTGTTAGAAACTTTTTGTTAAAATGCTATACCTTCAAATCTGTAAAGGGACTTGAGAACTAGGTACCATTACCTGTTATTTAAACTGGCATATAAGCTAAATTTAGGCATGTATTTTATCTAATTAGTTACAGTTTATCAATGCTAGTAACTATAAGAAGATTATAAGGGGTATTTTAAGAAGTCAAATAATACTAGCACATGTGGGTACTCTTACCAAAGATGGCGGATTACCACATGTGGTCACCTTTACTAAAGATGGCAGACTAGCACATGTGGGTACCCTTATCAAAGATGGTGGACTAGCACACATGAGTACCCTTACCAAAGATGGCAGTGAGGTTAAAATGGCAGCTACCCATGTGTTTTAACACTAGCACACATGCATACAGAAACTTAAATTGAGCACATCACGAAAACACATTTACACACTCACACAGATATACTATGGCCACATCATTCTAACAAACAGACAAATAGGACACTTTTAGAAACCTTTGTTATTGTTATTATTCTCATTTTAATAATAATGAAGTTAATGATCAAGGGTTAAGTATCATCCCTTGTACCATAAAAGATAGGAAGCATTTGAATCCAGAGCACCTGGCTTTAGAGACTGTGAATACAATCATACTGCACAGCCCTTTTATTAGTTACCCTCCCTTACCAGAATTAGAATAATGTTAGTAAGTTGACTTATGAAAGTGATTTAATTAGTTAAAGGATAGAATGGAGGATCTGGGTTTTGGCTGTTTTATTGTTGTTGTTTTTCTCTTCTGCTCTGCTTTAGAGGTATCTGGAAGTCTGACTTAAATATAGAGTTAATAGAATTCTGTGCAGTTCATTGGTAAAGGGTGTGTTGTGCTATAAGAGTTATTTTCTAGTGATGGCATATTACTATTTCAAACAACTGCTACCTCATCTATTATATGTTGTTATAAAATTCCCTGTTTGTTAAGGACATAAATAATAGTGAATTTCAGTGTGTACACACTGATTCCAAGCAGAAATGAGCAAAGCCGTGTCTTTGCAATGGTAGTTTCTTTACATAGGACATAACTTTCCTGGATTGAGTTATTTGAAATAAATGAGTTCAGAAAGCATTTTGAGTCAGAATAGTACTCTGGGCAGATTACATGTGTTTTATATTTCCCTTCCATAATTAAATTATTCCCTGGAAATTTATTTGAAAATCTTCAGAGATACAGAATAGTTGAAAATATTGTATTAACACCCTTATGTCTACTACTTAAAATTTATCATTAACTGTTGTTATATATGCTCTATTACAAACCTACTTTGATAATCAGGTTGAACTTGAAGGCTGTAGCTTGACTACTTGATACAGAATATTACTTCTTTATTTTATTGCCATCTTATTTTTCTGATGCACTTCAAAGTTAAAATAATATATAATATTTATTCTTTATAATACTGTTTTACAAGTATTCTTAACTAGGCCTCAGTATTTTTATTAAATTTACATACAGTAGAAGGCATATACCATAATTCAGTAAGTTTTTTTAAGGAAACACATTTTTTAAAAGATTTATTTAGTATGTCTAGTGTTTTGTCTGCATGTATGCCTGCAGACCAGAAGAGGGCACCAGATCTTGCCACAGATGGTTGTGAGCCACCTTGTGGTTGCTGGGAATTGAGCTCAGCACCTCTGGAAGAGTAGTTAGTGCTCTTAACCACAGAACCATCTCTCCAGCCCTAATTTAGTAAGTTTTGACAAATGCTAAGTTACCGAAGACATTGTCAGGGTGGATATATATATATATATATACTTTTGTAAACATATTGATAAACTTTCTGTAAAAACCTAGACAGTGATTTAGGGTTTGTGTGCTATATAATCTCTGCTGCAACTATTGAGTTTCACTGTTATTGCATGAAAGCAATCATAGATAAATTGTAAGCAAACAGACATGTCTCTGTTCCAGTAAAACTTAGTTTGTAAAAATAGATGTTTCACCAGATTTGTCCTATAGGTCACAGTTTGCCTACCAATATAATTCTGCTTCTATTGCTTCAGAAAATTCCCTCATACCTCTTCTTTGTAAGTCCTCTATATACTATATCAATGTCAACAACCATTGATTTTTTTTTAAGCATAGGTGAGTCTAGTCTGTTTTAGACATTCATATAAGTGGGATACTACAATATATATTTGGGAGGCTGGAGAGATGGCTCAGTGGTTAAGAGCACTGACTGCTCTTCCAGAGGACCCGGGTTCAATTCCCAGCACCCACATGGCAGCTCGCAACTGTCTGAAGATCAGTTCCAGGGGATCTGACACTTTCATACCAATGCACATAAAATAAAGTTAAATAAACCATAAAAATATAACAAAAAAATATATATACATATACTTGGGTGAGGCTTCTCTTATTGAACATATTTTTGAGACTGAGCCATTTTTATATAAAAGTAGCTTACTATTTTACTGCAGAATAATCCTAGTTATGAAAAAAACTACTTTTTAACACTGGAATGCTTTATGAAGCTTTTGGCTAGTATGACTAAAACTGCTTTGAACATTCTTTTTGTGATCATATTTTATTTGTCATGGATAACAGCTAGGGATATGGTTCCTTGGGGCATAGAGTAAATGGTTATGCTATTTTATTATGGTACTTTTAAAGAAATCTGCCAAGTGTGATAGCACATGCCTTTAACACAGCACTCTGGAGATAGGAGCATGGTTTCCTTAATAAATTTCCCGACCAACTAAGGCTGCATAGTGGAGACTCTGTTGAAGGAAAAATGAAGGAGGGAGGAAGGAAGAGAGGAAGGGAGGGAGGAAGAGAGGAAGGGAGGGAGGGAGGGAGGCAGTGAGAAAGATAGTGAGAAAGAGGAGGGGGGGAAGGAGAGGAAAAGGGAGGGAGGAATGGAGGAAAGGAGAGAGAGAGAGAGAGAGAGAGAGAGAGAGAGAGAGAGAGAGAGAGAGAGAGAGAGAGAAATTAGCAGTATTCAAAAGTGCCTGCACTATTTTACACTAGCATCAGCAATGTATTGAGAGTTCCTCACCTTGACCAACATGTGGGGTCTTAAAACTATTTTTTTTAGACAGGGTCTTAAATTTGTGACATAGCTGAGACTGGCCTTGCATTTGTGATTCTCCTGCCTCAACTTTCCATGTTCTGGGATTATAGGCCTGTGCCATTATGTCTAGTTTGGTGTTTTTAGTTTTAGTGACTCTGGTGGATGTTAGTGACTCTCATTGTGGGTTTTTAAAACATTTATTTTAAATTATGTGTGTGTGCACCACGTGCAAATGTGTGCAGATGACCTTGGAGGCCAGAGGCATCAAATCTGCTGGAGCTGGAGTCACAAGTGTTTATAAGCTGCCTGACGTGTGTACTGGTAACTGAACCTCAGCAGCAGCAATATATGCTCTTAACAACTGAGCAATCTCTCCAATGCCTCATTGTGCTTTTGTTTTCCTGTGTCTGTGATATTGAGCACCACTTCTGTCATTCTGTGCTTGGTAGCATGAATTCTAATTGTTCTTAATAAAAACCCAGAGTCAGATATGGGGGGGGGGGGGTGAAAGCTGAGAGATCAGAGACGCAGTACAGCCAGCCACTAGAGACCTTTTACTTCTACTGAATTCTCAGACTAAATGGCCAATCCTGTCCTCAGACTGCCTTCTCAGACTGTGTCCTCAGACTGACTGCTTCAGACTGCATCCTCAGACTGCACTGAGCTCCTGTCTCCTCCTGCCTTATATTTCTCTCTCTGCCCAGCCATCTCCCTAGTGCTGGGGCTAAAGGGGTGGGATACCAAGTGCTGGGATCACCTTTGTGTGAGCTCTGTTTCTCTGTCAGACAGATTCAATCTCATCTAGCCCAGGGTGGCCTTGAACTAACAGAAGCCCTTCTGCCTCTGTCTCCCAGGTCCTGTGATTAAAGGGTGTGCCACCACTCCCTGGCCTCTAGTGGCTTAGCTCTGTACTCTGATCTTCAGGCAAATTTTATTTGATAAAACACAAAATATCACTAAAATACTTTTTTGTTAAACATCTAGTTCATTTGTCCATTTTATTTTGTTCTTTTTATTGACTTATAGGAGTTCTTTATAAAAATATTCATCATTCTACCAGTCCTTTCTCCAATACATGCTTTACAATATATTCTCAAAGTGATGACTTGCCCCATTCATTTTTGTAATGTTCTCAGTTATGAGACAAAGTATTTAATTTGAGGAATCTAATTGATGAAAACTAATTGTTGTGGTTAATGCTTTGTATGACCTAAGAAACCTTTGTTCCTATGTTCCAAAGATACTCTGAAATGTTTTATGAGGTTTTTTTTGGTGGGGTGTCTTTTGTTAATGTCTATGTACATTTTTCAGTTAATTTTTATGAATGATATGAAGTAAAGGGTAGATGTTTATTTTTTGATATCTCATTATTTATTTCAACATGATTTATTGAAACCACATTGCCATCTCCACATTCTTAACAGTTTGATTATGGCCCCCTTTTGTAGGTATGAAAAACAGTCTCCATGTGGTTTTGATTTGTATATCCCAGAAGACAACTGGTGGTGAACATCTTTTCATATATTCTTAGGGCCTTTTTATATCTTAATTTCTTCAGAGGAATACCTAGTGAAGTATTTTGCCCATTTTTAATTTTTCAATTTTATGATTTAATTGTAAGAATTATTTTTACATTTTCAATACTAGACTTTTGTCATGTATTACTTATAGTTTTCCAAGTCTGCATGTCTTTTTCTTTATTGATGTCTTTTGTGGCATGATTCAATTTATGTTTTCTTTGATTGTTTTCTGCATTTCATGTTACACCTAAGAAGATATTCCCTAATTCAAAATTATGAATATTTACACCTAAATTTTCTTTTAGGAGTTTTGTATTTTGGTTCTTACATGCAGGTCTTTGATCTACTGTGGATTAATTTTTCTGTATACTTGGAGGTGAGGTTCAGTTTCATTCCCTGCATGTGCATATCTAGTTTTTCAAGGACCATTTACTCAAACTATTTTTGACAGTAGCATTCTGGTCCTAGCCATCCTGTTTTAGAAGCCTACATGCTTTCTGAATTATTCAAAAAAGTATAACTTCTTTTTCTTTTTCAAGACATGGTTTCTTTGTGTCACCACATCTCAGTCCTTTTAAATTTATTTATTTATGATTTTTTAATTTATTGTGATAGTAGGGATTCAATCTAGGACTCCACGCATATTTTTGCTAACATTTTCTCACTGAACTACATCCCCAGCCTTACTTCAAAAAAAGTAGTTTGTCTGCTCAGTATGGGCAGGCATATATCATGATATACATGTGAAATTCAAAGGACGTTCAGATTTTGATCCTCATCTGATGGGTCTTTTCTGTGGTTCACCGTTATGTAAGCCATGCTAACTGGCCCAGGATTTTCTGAAGATTCTCCTGTTTATACTTGCCATCTTGCCATAGGAGCACTCTACTGCCACACCCAGTTTTCCATGGGTTCTAAGAATTTGAACTCAGTTCTTCATACTTGCTTAGCAAATACATGTCCTGCTGAGCCATCTTCTCAGCCCCATATTTTTTATTTTTGAGACTAGGGTTCACTATGTTGCCCAGGATAGCTTTGAACCCACTCTTTAACTGAATCAGGTTTTGAACTTGTGATCCTCCTGCCTCCACTTCTTGAATCATCATTATCATCATTTATGCCCTGGCTATGCTTAAGCATGCACAGGCAGCCCATTTATGGCGGCTCTTAAAAAAAATGGGCTGCCCATACTACAGGTTTATGCATTAAGATTAAAAATCTATGGCACCATGCCTAGCTTTTTATTTTATGTTGAGATAGGATTTCACTTGGTTTCTCAGGCTGACCTTTAAATTTCTTGATCTTCTGTCCCCATCTCACAAGAAGTTAGTATTATATGGAACATGTCCAGTTGAAATAATTTTCTTAATTTTTGTTTGAGATTATATATTGCTTACATATACAGAGACAACTGATTTTTCTTATATCACTAATGCAGGCATTTATGAGCTGCCTGCTGTGGGTTCTGGGAATTGAACTCAGGTCTTCTGGAAGAGCAGTACATCTCTTTTTCATTGAACCACCTCTCTAGTCCACTGACAGTTATTTTAAATGGTGACTCACACTGTAATTCTGGCTGCTCTGGAGCACTAAGTTGCCCAAACCATATTCGAATTTGTACCAATCATTGTACCTTAGCTTCCTGAGTGCTAGAATTACAGGCATAAACCACCATGCTTGGAAGTTGTTTTCAAATATTGAAATAACCTTGTATCCTTGGCATAAAGTTATTTGGACACAGCATGGCATTTTTAATAAATTACCATATTTGATATACTAATATTTGTTGAGAATTTTTGAATCTTAAGTTCATGAGAGATAACAGTTCTGTTTTTCTACATCCTTATTAGTTTTATATCTAGAGGATCTATCAATTCCTGAGAATAAAGTATTGAAATATTCAAGTAAAGTACGTTCATGTATTTCTTAAGCCCAGTTATTTATTTAATTTGGTTTTTCGAGATAGGATTTCTCTGTATAACAGCTCTGGCTGTCTTGGCATTTACGTTGTAGACCAGGCTTGCCTCAAACTCAGAGATCCACCTGCCTCAGCTTACTGAGTGCTGGGATTAAAACTGTATGCCACCACTGCCTGGCTGTTTTTTTTTTCAATTAAGAAAACATATTTATTGAAAACATATCAAGGGCATTGAGATGGACAGTAACAAGAATGCCACAGGAGCCCTTCCATCTATTTTGAAGCTTTCTTATTTGGTAGATTGCTCTTTTTATTTATCTTCCCTTTTATACCTAGTAATTCTCTTTATTTTGAAGTGTAAATATTCACTTTCTTTTGATAACATCACCATGATGCATTTTTCCTCATTGTTTCAACTTATCTGTTTTGTGTTTAAAGTAAATTTTTTATAATAAACATGTAGTTGGTTTTTAGTCCATGTTATTTAAATTTATTCTGCCATGTTCTTTTAATTATTGATATGTTAGTACTTAAATCTTGCATTTCAAGTATTTGATTTTTATTTTATTCAGTCTCTCATTCCTTTTTTCTCTTTCCTTGTCTGCTTGTGAATTACTTATATAAGGATTTCAAAACTTGTTTTATTTATACTGTTTTGAATGTAATTATGCCTATAATTGGGTTTCTTATTGATTTCTGTAATACTGATTATATATTTGTATATGTATTAAATCATTTTTCTGTTTATTTTTGGATTATATTTTAATTACAACATTTCTCCCTTCCCTCCAAACTCTCACATCTACTCTTCCCTACTCTCCTTCAAATTCATGGATTTCTCTTTCATCAATTGTTATTACATGTTTATATATATATACACACACACACTCTTATTATACCCTACTGATATTGATATGTTAGTATTTCAAGTAGAACATTGAAAACTTGTGTCTATTTAAGTTCTTTTATTATTTTATTTTTTAAATTGGTGTATGTGTATGTATAAATGCATGTTTGTGCATATATGTGGTGTGTATTTTGGACAAAGATCTTCCTATAGGGATTGTATGTATAAAGGTTGAATCCAGTGTGAACTCTGAACTAAAAAATGATTTGGAGGGGCTGGAGAGATGGCTCAGAGGTTAAGAGCACTGCCTGCTCTTCCAGAGGTCCTGAGTTCAATTCCCAGCAACCACATAGTGGCTCACAACCATCTATAATGAGATCTAGTACACTCTTCTGGTCTGGTGGCATACATGAAGATAGAACACTGTATACATAATAAATAAATAAATCTTAAAAAATGATTTGGATTTTAGTTAAAGATTTTTATAGGACTTCTCTCTATTATGAATTCTGGTATCCAGTAAGCTATGAAAAATGATGAAAGACTTTGCCACATATTTTACAGTTGTGTGCTTTCTCTCATATATGAATCCTTTAGTGTTTCATAATATTTAACTGTGGTTAAAGGCTTTGCCACATTCTTCTGTAAGTTCTCTCTTCCCTGTGAATTTTGTGATGTTTCCTAAGATTTGAATACTGGTGAAAGATTTTACCTTGGTTTTTGTATTTGTGGGAGTTTCCTCCTGTATGAACTCTCTGGTGTTGAGGTTTCAGGAACAGCTAAAGGTTTTGCCACATTCTTTGCATCTGTGGGCATACTCTCTTTTGTGAATTCTTTGGTGTCTATTGAAAGTTATGTAATAAAGGGTTTGCACATTCATTGCATCTGTAGAATTCATCACCATTATGAATTCTGTTTAATAAAGTTTGTGCTTTGTGATTAAAATATATGCCCCAACTCTATATCCTTGAATACTTATCTTTAATATGAATAGTAAGTTTTGAGTATTAATGAGAAATATTCCTTTACATTTGTAAAGATTCTTTGACAAATGAGTTCATTGATGTTTTCTAGAATTATTGAACCATAGTTAAAATTGCTATAAGTATTTTGATAAATTTTGTTCAATATAAATATCTCTGTAATTACTTAGTGTCCATCATTTACTAAGGACTTTTCTATTACACACACACACACGCACACACAAGATTTTCCAATATCTATCTGGAATTTGATTAAACAATACTGCGTGTTATTGGACAGAAAAAGATGTATTTGCCAATTTCAGAAGAATGAACTTTTTATAAAAGGACTCTAATTTATGACATTTAAATGTTTGTTCTTTGTTTTTAAACATCTTACACACAGACTTTTTTGGTGGTGTAGATTAAACCCAGGACCATGTACATGCTAGGCAAGCACCCTACTGCTAAGCTGTATCTCCAGCAGTGTATGAACATTTTGTATGAATGATTAATGTAATACTATATTTGAAATTGTTTTATTTAATAATTGAAGTGTGAATTATGTTCCTTCCAGATTTCTTTTCAAAGGAACAAAAGTTTGTTTCAAAATCGCTGGAACATGACTCACCAGAAGTAGCTAGCCTAACAAAAATATTCTCACGTTTTCTATTTTTGATTTCTGTTGGCAGTGGCATTTTTTGCCATTGTTAATTATCATACACTAGTTTGTCTGTCATGACAGAATCTTACTTTCACCCACACTTCTCTGTTTTTCCCCTTAAGCATAGTTTCTATGTCTTCCATTGAGTGCTCTTTTTCTCACATACCCCTTCTTGTTCGTTTTCAAATTTGTGAACTCTTTCATTAATTGTCATTACATACATATATGTACATGTGTATACATAGACTTCAACCCTACACAAAGAATTACAGGAAGCTAAGGAATGCTGAGAGCAAGAGAAAAGGTCTTCTCCAGGAAAAGTACATCAGTTGATTATCTAATACCAATTGGTTAGCCATGAAACCACACACACACACACGTAACATTATACAGACCAATAAGGTTGTACTTATTTAAAATTAGTCATTTTGCATGTTAATCAGTTTAAGCTTGAGTCAGAGACGCTTATCTTATTGTACTTTGTTGACAAAGTTATTAGGCTCAGTGAAACAGTTGCTAATGGGCTCAGTGAGTCTTTCTGGGTGATGACATTCTTGTTGTAATATACATACACAAGTCTTAAGGCCTGGCACTTTATAGAAATGTAGTGGAATCAGGAAAATTTGATAGAATTGTCAAGTGTAGATTCAATGAAATGTGCCTTGAACCTTAATCTGGACCCACCCATGGAGAAATAACTGGTATTGAATTGACTGTTGAGTCTAAGGACTGTGCCACATACAAATCCTAGCAGAATTTTAAATCATGGAACTGTTAGTACTAGGGGAGCTTTCTGGTTATCCAATCCGTTCCTCAATGCTGGGCTGCATCCCTGGCTTCCATGTTAAAATGTTGTCTCTACAACGTTATGTATTATTTTAATGAATAAATATACATTCTAGCATATTGAGTTGTATATTTATTTGTAAAAACACATGAGAAATTTTTTATTAGCCTATCTTGCTACTTTTTCATTCATGAAATCAGTGGAATTGTTTATTTTTATTTGAGCTTTGTTACCCCCTACAACCTTATGAGTGTTGAGGTTGAACTGGTCACCTTGTACATACTACCACTGAGCTACGCCATCACCCCTAGCTACATCTGTATGAAGGTAGACTATTGATTTGTGTAATGCTAATGTCAGTTAACCTTTCTGTACATTTTCTGGTAAACATATGTACTCATTTCCCTTACATACATACCTAGATTTGGGATTGCTTGATTACAGGCTAAATGTATATTTAGTTGCACTAGATTATGTTTGAAAATTCTTCTAAAGCAGTTATTAAAAAACCCATTCACATTTGCAGCATGTGAGACTTCTGTCTGCTCTATAGCCTTATAAACACTATTTACTGTCATTCTCTTACATTCCAGCTGCTGTCATAGGTGTTTTGAAATAGTGCAGTTTTAAATTTTGATTGTTGTTTACATTAAGTTGTGTGTGTGCACGCTCATGCATGTGCATGTATGGAGGTTAGAGGACAACCTGGGAGTTGGTTCTCTCCTTCCACCATGTTGGTCGTAGACATTGATTGAACTTGGATGTCAGGTTTTGCAGCAAGTACGTTTACCCACTAAGCCATCTTTCTGACCTACTTGCATTTTCTGGACAAGCAACGACAATGAATATCTTTTCATATAATTGTTAGAAATCTATGAGCCTTTTTAAAAGTTTGTTTTAATATTAAACAGTTCTTTAGCTTTATCTTCTATTTGCGTGGTAGGGGTAAGTACGGTTTTTTTTAAATGTTTTATAGTCTTTTTATTGATTTTTTTATTGAGCTCTACGTTTTTTTCTGCTCCCCTTCCTGCCTCTCCCCTCGCCTTCAACCCTCCCCCAAGGTCTACATGCTCCCAATTTACTCAGGAGATCTTCTCTTTTTCTACTTCCCATGTAGATTAGATCTGTGTATGGCTCTCTTAGGGTCCTCATTGTTGTTTAAGTTCTCTGGGATTGTGATTTGTAGGCTGGTTTTCTTTGCTATTTATTTATTTATTTATTGGTTTTTCGAGACAGGGTTTCTCTGTGGTTTTGGAGCCTGTCCTGGAACTAGCTCTTATAGACCAGGCTGTTCTCAAACTCACAGAGATCCGCCTGCCTCTGCCTCCCAAGTGCTGGGATTAAAGGCGTGCGCCACCACCGCCCGGCTTTTGCTTTATGTTTAAAAACCACTTATGAGAGAGTAAATGTGATAATTGTCTTTCTGTGTCTGGGTTACCTCACTCAAAATAATGTTTTCTAGCTCCATCCATTTTCCTGAAAAATTTGAGATGTCGTTTTTTTTCTGCTCTGTAGTACTCCATTGTGAAAATGTACCACATTTTCCGTATCCATTCTTCAATCGAGGGGCATTTAGGTTGTTTCCAGGTTCTGGCTATGACAAACAATGCTGCTAAGAACACAGTTGAGTACCTGTCTTTGTGGCACGATTGAGCATCCTTTGGATATATACCCAAAAGTGGTATTTCTGGGTCTTGAGGAAAGTTGTTTCCTAATTTTCTGAGAAATTGCCACACTGACATTCAAAGAGGCTGTACCAGCTTGCTTTCCCACCAGCAATGTAGAAGTGTTCCCTTTTCCCACAACCTCTCCAGCATAAGTTGTCATCAGTGTTTTTAATCTTGGACATTCTTTTTTTTTTTTTTAATTTCTGCCTCCTCCCTGCCTCCCTTTTCCCTCCCCCTCCCTCTACTCCTTACGTCCCACTCCCCCTCCCCCTCCCTCTCCAGTCTGAAGAGCAGTCTGGATTCCCTGCCCTGTGGAAAGTCCAAGGTCCTCCCCCCTCCATCCAGGTCTAGGAAGGTGAGCATCCAAACAGGCTAGGCTCCCACAAAGCCAGTACGTGCAGTAGGATCAAAACCCAGTGCCTTTGTCCTTGGCTTCTCAGCAGCCCTCATTGTCCGACATGTTCAGAGAGTCCGATTTTATTCCATGCTTTTTCAGTCCCAGTCCAGCTGTCCTTGGTGAGCTCCCATTAGATCAGCCTGTCTCAGTAGGTGGGTGCCCCCCTCGAGGTCTTGACTTCCTTGCTCATGTTCTCCCTCCTTCTGTTCCTCATTTAGACCTTGGGAGCTCAGTCCAGTGCTCCAATGTGGGTCTCTGTCTCTATCTCCATTCATCACCAGATGAAGGTTCTATGGTGATATGCAAGATATTCGTTAGTATGGCTATAGAATCGGGCCATTTCAGGCTCTCTCTCCTCAGCTGCCCAAGGACCTAGTTGGGAACATCTCTCTGGACTCCTGGGAACCCCTCTAGAGTCAGGTGTAAGAAGGAATCTCAGAGTTGTTTTGATTTGCATTTCTTTTTTTTTTTTTTTTTTTTTTTGGTTTTTCGAGGCAGGGTTTCTCTGTAGCTTTGGTGCCTGTCCCGGAACTAGCTCTTGTAGACCAGGCTGGCCTCGAACTCAGAGATCCGCCTGCCTCTGCCTCCCAAGTGCTGGGATTAAAGGCGTGCGCCACCACCGCCCGGCTGATTTGCATTTCTTTGATGACTAAAGATGTTTAGCATTTCCTTAAGTTTCTTTCAGCCATTTTAGATTCCTCTGTTGAGAGTTCTCTGTTTAGGTCTGTACTCCATTTTTTTGGATTATGTGATCTTTTGATGTCCAATTTCTTGAATTCTTTGTATATTTTGGAGATCAGACCTCTGTCTGATGTGAGGTTAGTGAAGATCTTTTCCCATTCTGTAGGCTGTCATCGTTTTGTCTTGTTGACCGTGTCCTTTGCTTTACAGAAGCTTTTCAGTTTTTGGAGGTCCCATTTATTGATTGTTTCTCTCAGTGTATGTACTGCTGGGGTTATATTTAGGAAGTGGTCTCCTGTGCCAATGCGTTGAAGTGTACTTCCCATTTTCCCTTCTATAAGGTTCAATGTGGCTGGCTTTATGTTACAGTCTTTGATCCATTTGGACTTGAGTTTTGTGCATGGTGATAAATATGGGTCTGTTATCATTCTTCTACATGTTGGTATCCAGTTATGCCAGCAACACTTGTTAAATATATTTTTTTCCCATTTGACATTTTTTGCTTCTTTGTCAAAAATCAGGTGTTCAAAGGTGTGTGGACTGATATCCGGGTCTTCTATTCACTTCCATTGGCCCTCCTGTCTGTTCTTAAGCCAATACCAGGCTGTTTTCAGTACTGTAGCTCTTTAGTAGTTTCAAGTCAAGGATTGTGATGCCTCCAGAAGTTCTTTTATTGTACAGGACTGTTTTGGTTATCCTGGGTTTTTTGTTTTTGTTTTTGTTTTTTTGTTTTTTGTTTTTTGTTTGTTTTTTTTTTGCCTTTCCACATGAAGCTGAGTACCATTCTTTCAATGTCTGTGAAGAATTTTGATGGGCATTGCATTGAATCTGTAGATTGCTTTTGGTAAGATTACCATTTTTACTATGTTAATTCTGCCTACCCAAGAGCATGGGAGATCTTTCCACTTTCTGGTTTCTCTTTCAATTTCTTTATTGAAAGATTTAAAGTTCTTGTCATTAAGTCTTCCACTTGTTTGTTAGAGTTACTCTGAGATATTTTATGCTATTTGTGGCTATTGTGAAAGGTGATGTCTCACTGATTTGATTCCCAGCCCATTTATCATCTGTGTACAGGAGGGCTACTGATTTTTTTCAAATTAATATTGTATCTTGCTACATTACTGAAAGTTTTTATGAGTTGTAGAAGTTCCTTGGTAGAATTTTTGGGATCACTTATGTAAACTATCATATCATCAGCAAACAATGAGAGTTTGACTTCTTCTTTTCCAATTTATATCCCCTTGATCTCCTTTTGGTATCTTATTGCTCTAGCTAATACCTCAAGAACTATATTGAATAGATATGGAGAGAGTGGACAACCTTGTCTTGTTCCTGATTTCAGTGGAATCGCTGGGAGTTTCTCTTCCTTTAGTTTGATGTTGGCTCTTGGCTTGCTGTATATTGCCTTAATTTTGTTTAGGTATGTTCCTTGTATCCCTGCTCTCTCCAAGACCTTTATCATGAAGGGATGTTGTATTTTGTCGAAAGCTTTTTCAGCATCTAATTAGATGATCTCCACTAATAGCTGTCTACAATTCCTTTAAATATTTGCCTTAGCTGGGCGGTTGGTGGCACACGCCTTTAATCCCAGCACTTGGGAGGCAGAGGTAGGCGGATCTCTGTGAGTTCGAGACCAGCCTGCTCTACAAGAGCTAGTTCCAGGACAGGCTCCAAAAAACCACAGAGAAACCCTGTCTTGAAAAAGCAAAATAAAAAAAAAAATTTACACTTCCTCCCCTTCTCCCATTCCCCTCCCACTCCCCCACTCCCCCTACTCCTTCCCCATCCCTGCTTGAGAGAGGGCAGGGAACCCTGCCCTGTGAGAAGTCCAAGGCCCTTCCCCCCTACATCCAGGTCTAGGAAGCTGTGCATATAGACTAGGATCCCAAAAAGCCAGTACTTGCAGTAAAAACAAGTCCCAGTGCCTTTATCAATGGCTTCTCAGTCAGCCCCCATTGTCAGCCACAGAATCCTATTTGATCACATGCTCGTTCAGTCCTGGTCCAGCTGGATTTGGTGAGCTCCCCTTAGAACAGGCACACTGTCTCAGTGGGTGGAACAACCCCTCGCGTTCCTGACTTCCTTGCTCGTCTTCTCCCTCCTTCTGCCCTTCAACTGGACCTTTGGGAGCTCAGTCCGTTGTTCTGATGAGGGTCTCTGTCTCTATCTCCATCTGTCGCTGGACAAAGATTCTATGGTGATATTTGAGATAATCATCAGTGTGATAGTGGGGCAAGGACAGTTCAGGCACCTTCTACTCTGCTGCCCAGGGACCTAGCTGGGGACATCCCCGTGGACACCTGGGATCCCCTCTAGAGCCCAGTCTCTTGCCAACCCTAAAATGGCTCCCTTAATGTAAATATCTTCTTCCCTGCTCCCATATCTGCCCTTTCCCCATCTCTACCCTCCCTTTCCCACAAGCTCTCTCCAGACTTTCCCTTCTCCTTTCCCTCTCCCCCCTCCCCTTCCTCCAACCCCACCCCTACCCCCACCCCATGCTCCCAACTTTTGCCTGGCAATCTTGTTTGCTTCCAATTTCCAGGAGCATCTATATATGTTTTTCTTTGAATTCACCTTGTTATTTGGCTTCTCTGGGCTTGTGAACTATAGGCTTAATGTCCTTTGTTTATGGCTAGAGTCCACTAATGAGTGAGTACATACCATATTCATCTTTTTGGGTCTAGGTTATTTCACTCAGGATAGTGTTTTCTATTTCCATCCATTTGCATTCAAAATTCAAGATGTCATTGTTTTTTACCACTGAGTAGTACTCTAATGTGTATATGTTCCACACTTTCTTCATCCATTCTTCCATTGAAGGGCATCTAGGTTGTTTCCAGGTTCTGGCTCTTACAAATAATGCTGCTCTGAACATAGTTGAACAAATGCTTTTGTAGTATGATTGGGCATATCTTTGGTATATTCCCAAGAGTGGTATTGCTGGGTCCTGAGGTAGGCTGATTCCCAATTTCCTGAGAAACATTTTATTCATTGATTTATTTTCTTATGGAACAGGATTCATCTGTTCTCTGTGATAGATAATAAAACAAGAATTAAAAGTATTAGGTGGTATTTATTTATTATTTTTAAAGACAGGATCTCACTGTATAACTTTGGCTGGCCTGAAACTCATTTTATACACCAGGCTGATCTCCAACTCAGAGAGATCCACCTTTGGAGTGCTGAGATTAAAAGGAGTGCACCACCACACCTTCCAAAGCACTGCTAACTTTTAATGACAAAGCCTTGAGTAAGAGATACTTGATGTATTAATGTCAGTATTAGGATTGATATAGGCATTGGATAATAAAGACATTTTACATTATTTACAAAGTTAAAAAATGATATATAACAATGAGGTTTTTTGAAGTAGCAAATTATGTCTTAGCATAAACTTTGCTGTTACCATAATAGGTGTTATTACTGCTCTCTTTACAGCCTGTGTCCCAACCAGTAGGAGCTGAACAACAAGCAGCTCTTCAAAATCCAGATTTTGTTCGAAGGTAAGTATCATAATCTTCGTACCTAGAAATCAGTAGTAGCATGCTAACACATATCATTGTATGCTTAAAGTCCCTTGAATAAAGTAATCTTTTATTCTTGTATTTGTATAGGATTAATAAAATTGTGATGAATTTTATTCCTTAAGTATTTAGTGATCATATAAATTGTTAAATTATTGACCATATTTTATATTGCTTATAGTATTCTCATCTACAAAGTAAATGAAAATTATGTAAATTAAGATTTCAGCTAATCTCACAAAATAAACCATAGCAAGATAAATAATTGCATTATTGATATTTTTAAGATAATCTTTTCTATATATTATTCAAATTGGGTAAGTTCTATTATTTTTTAAACTTATTGATTCTTTTCTCTGCCCTGTATATTCTACCATTTTTTCCCATTCAGTGAAGTTTTATTTCTGTGATTCTATGTTTAGTCCTATAATTTCCATTTGATTCTTTTTTAATCTTCTATTTCTCATTGACTTTATTTTTCTCATTTGCTTCAAATCCAGTTGCAGTTGCCTGTTGAAGTTTTGTTTTGTTTTTATTCTTTTCATTACTGGTTCCTTCCACATGCTACATGAGCACATTACCACTCAGTCTTTTGCTGAAGTTGGCTTTCCTTTACATTTTTATTTTCTTTTTCCTTTGCACTGGGGACTAAACCCAGGACTTTGTGCATATTAAACAAGTGCTCTATCACTGAGCTGCACTCTAGTCGACTGAATCATTTTGATTATGACTTGTCTGACAATTTCAATATATGATTTATCTTAGAAGTTTATGTCTGTTGATTGTCTTTCTGCATTCAAGGTATAATTTTCCTGGGTATTTGTTTTTTAATTTGTTTCGTTTTTGGTAAGACTAGAATTTGATTTTTTTTTTTTTTTGGTTTTTCGAGACAGGGTTTCTCTGTGGTTTTGGTGCCTGTCCTGGAACTAGCTCTTGTAGACCAGGCTGGTCTCGAACTCACAGAGATCCGCCTGCCTCTGCCTCCCAAGTGCTGGGATTAAAGGCGTGCGCCACCACCGCCCGGCCTAGAATTTGATTTTTATTTCTATATTTTAGGCATTATGTTAGGATAGTATAGATTCTAATTAAATCTTCTGTTTTCTTAAACATTCCCTGTGTTTAATTGCATGTGTTCTGGCTCACTCTTTAACAGGCTGTGGTTCCAATGAAAATTTAGTTTTAGAGTCTTTGTACTATTCTGGTCTGCTTTGTTCACCTGACACCATTGGGTACTACCATGGTACCAAAGGGTAGAATTTTCCTCTTGGAAATCTAGTCCATATTCTGTTGATGAGGCTCTTCCTAGTTCTCCTAGGAAAGAAGGAATCTATCTTTGGCTAATGGGCTAGAGTCAGGAGACATTAGGTATGAGTTTCTTTTGTGGATGTACTGTGGATATATGAGAATGAGACTGATAGCCTTCTGATAGATAATTGGGAGATGTCAAGCTGCTGTTGTTTGTTTGTTTTTCAAGTCTTTAGGGTTCTTATATAGTCTTTTATTTTTTCAGTCTTGGTTAGCTCCTGTGATTGTCTAGTTTATTATTTCTAGAACTTTTAAAGTTGTACTTGGGGGAGATGAGCAAGGAAAGTTGAGTTTCTGTCATCTTGTTCCAAAAGCTATATTTTAGATTTATTTTGTTAGGCTTATGAGTGTTCTGCATGTATGTATTTGCCCCACATGTGTACTTGTTTCCCATAGGGGTCAGAAGAAGGCATTGAACTCAGTGGAGCTAGAATTAAAGACAGTTGTGAACTATGGCTTCACATGTGGGGGCTGGGAATTGATCCCAGGTCCTCTGCAAGAGCCAGTAAATGTTTTTTACCATTGAACCAGCACTCTAGTCTTAAACTAGTATTTTAAGGAAACTTTTGATTGTTAAATTATTACACAATCAAATTATATCTTTTTTATCCTCTAATGATTATTACCTATTGATGCCACTTCTCTATTTTTTAAGAACTCCAGGAGAAGGTTGTATTGGAAGGGCTTGCTTGGGATGAAACCCAGACCTTGTATATGCTACACAAGCACTGTACCTATGAGTTATGTCCTTTGCCCCATGAGCATTAATGTGTAATCTTATACTACTTGTACTTATGTGTATTATTATTATTATTATTGGTTTTTTTTTCGAGACAGGGTTTCTCTGTAGCTTTAGAGCCTGTCCTGGAACTAGCTCTTGTAGACCAGGCTGGCCTCGAACTCATAGAGATCCACCTGCCTCTGCCTTCCGAGTGCTGGGATTAAAGGCGTGCACCACCACTGCCCGGCTATGTGTATTATTTTACATGAAGACATAGAAGGATTTTTTTGTTTTTATCTCTTTTTGTATGTATCTACAGAGATGGTTCATGAGGAGTTTTTAGAAGGGTTCACCAAAAAATAATTTAAAAGATGTTTGGGGGAAAAGAAAGGTCTATTGGTACTTACTAATTTCAAATGTATTCATTGAGAATTTTTATATTTAGTAATTCAGTTCAAGTTTATTAAAGAAAAAACTAAAATGTATTTTATTCGATTACAAAAGCTTGCCCTTTCATATTTTCCATTCTTTTTTTATTTTTGAGATTAGAATATAATTATATAGTTTCTCCCTTCTTTCCTCCATCCAAAACCTCCCGTATACCCCTCCATGTCCTCTTTCAAGTCTGTGACCTTTTTTTAGTTTTATTATTTTTTAAAGATTTATTTATTATGTACAGTGTTCTGCCTGCCTGCATACCTGCACCCCAGAAGAGGGCACCAGATCTCACCATAGATGGTTGTGAGCCACCATGTCATTGCTGGGAATTGAACTCAGGACCTCTGGAAGAACAGTCAGTGCTTTTAACTGCTGAGCCATCTCTCTAACCCCATTGTGACCTTTTTTTAAAAAAAATCTTGTTATTACATGTATTTCTATATGTGTATATACATATATATTTCTAAATGCAACCTGCTCAGACTATATAATGTTACGTGTATGTATGTTTTCACTTAGTATTAGATACTCAGTTGATGTGCTCTTCTCTGAAGACTGTTTTTCCCACTCTCTACATTTGTTAGTTACTTATAGTTCTTTAACTGGGGTTGAGGCATCCTTAGCATTCGTTGTCCCCCCCCCTTCCCCCAACCTCAGTCCATCTTGGCATATCTATTGTTCAGTTCATGTTTAAGTAGTTATATTGGTAGACTTTATGTGTGTAGCTTCTGACATTACTAGGAGAAACAATCTCATTGCAAACTCCCAGATCCTCTGGCTCTTGTAATCTTTTCTTCCCCTATTCTACAATGTTCCTTGAGCCTTAGGTGTCAGAGTGTTTTATAGATATATCAATTGGGATTGGGCTTCACAACTTTGTAATTAATTGGTTGTGGTTTTCTATAGTAAGTTCTGTTGATGAGGAGTGAAGACTGACTATACTTACCTGTGGATATAGGGACAAATGTTTATGATTGCTATTAATGATTGATAGTTTAGTAAATTAGTGGTTATAGTTTCTCTTCTAAGATTCATGACTTCGTTAGTACTGTCTTGTATTTTTTCTGATTTGAATTTATAAAATAGCTATAAATAGTTAATCATGTTGAACCACTTTTATATCATTCATTTTCATTGATTGTTTTACCCCCTGCGTTATTCCTATCTCCTACACTTAGTTTGCATATTCTTTGTTGAGGTCTATCCCCTTTTTGGAGTAAGAATGTGTGTGTTCATTTTAGAAGCTTTATTTGAATATATTAATAATCTCTAAACAAACAAGAAAAATGTAGAAGCTTTATTTGAATATACTAATAAAATAATCTCTAAACAAGTGAGAAAAAATTAATCAAGTGTATCTCCTAAATTATAAAAAAGGGGTGGTGGCGCACGCCTTTAATCCCAGCACTTGGGAGGCAGAGGCAGGCGGATCTCTGTGAGTTCGAGACCAGCCTGGTCTACAGAGCTAGTTCCAGGACAGGCTCCAAAACCACAGAGAAACCCTGTCTCGAAAAACCAAAAAAAAAATAAAAAAAATAATAATAAAATAAAATAAATTATAAAAAAGGAACACCCTTTAATGAAAGGTTTTATAGTGGCCTGTGACTACCATTGTCTTTCTTTTGTTCTTATTCCTTTGATTAAAATGTGTAACAAGTATATATGCTACCTCATTTTTTATAACTTTCAAAAACAGCTTTATTGAAATATAATTTGTGGGACTGGAGAGATGGTTCAGCAGTTAAGAGTAGTGGCTGCTCTTTCAATTGCCAGCACTTTTTTGATGGCTAACAACAGTCCCAGAGGATCAGATACCCTCTTCTATGGCACTGTATGCATGTGGTATACAGATAATACATTCAGGCTTACCACCCACACACATAAAATAAAAATAAATAAATGTTTAAGAAAAGCATACAATTTATTATACAACTCACCTGTTCAACTTGTATAATTCAGTGGTTTTATATATATTCACAGAGTTATACAATCATAACTTATAAAGATATTACATTGGTTGATTTTCTTTAAATGTACAATTTTATAATCTTAAATTTTCTTTAGATTTTTATGATCATTATTGGAATGAGTTACCTTTTTTTTTTAAATCACTAGCTTGAATCACGATGTGACAAGTGTGAAAGAAAACACTAATAACCCTGATCACCCAAATGGGAATGGCAAACAGGATCGGGTCAAACAGAGAAGAGCCTCCTGTCCCCGACCAGAGAAGGGGACTAAATTTCAGCTTATTGTCCTTCAGGTCAGTGTGTATGTTTTAGAGCCTTGGAGACTCAGGGAGTAACAGTGCTGTAAATGCAGTGAAGTAAATTCAGAATATTGTGAAACCTTCTGTAAATTCCATTCAAAATTTCTGATGAGAACATTACATTGTAGTTATTAAACTTGGAAATTGTAGGTTAAATAAAAGGAAGAACTTAAAATCCCTATAACCATGAATCAGAGCTTATTCCTTCTATATTTTTAGTTTGTTTTCATCTTTTTTCTATGTGTATGTGCAGTGTTTTACATTTAATTTGAATAATTAGCAGAGACATTAATATTAGCAAAAATATATTGAATTATTTTGTGGTAGGTGTCCCAGATATTATGTACTTATTATTATCATGACCCTCCAAAAGCCTTATGTGATAAATAGTATGCCCATCTTCACAAATATAGATGCTCACACCAGAGAAGTAATTTGCATAAAATCATTCAACTACCAAATGCTGGAGTCAGATCTGCAGCCAGATCAGAATTTAAAGCCTGTATCTCTAACCAATATGATATATGTTTCAGTAGGATTATAAAACTTACATACAGTTTTATATCACTTCTTTTTGAAAGCTCAATATATTATGTACATGTTTCTGATGCCAGTAAATAATTTGAATAATATATTTTAAATGTCTGCAATACATAGTCCCTTATACAGAGATATAATTTAATCATCCTTTTTCCCATTCTTCCTTTTGGTTGCTGAATATGTTGTATGTGAGCTTATCTAGTTACTCCTTATAAAATGTTTTTTTTGTTGTTGTTGTTTTGTGGGGTTTTTTTCTGTTTTTTGTTTTGTTTTGTTTTTTGGGGGGATTTTTGAGACAGGATTTCTCTGTATCTTTGGGGTCTGTCCTGGAACTTGCTTTGTATACCAGGCTGACCTTGAACTCACAGAGATCCACCTGTCTTTCCTCCCAAGTGCTGGTATTAAAGGCGTGTATCACCACTGCCCACAAAATGTTTTGATTTTATTTTCATTTTTATTGTTTTTAGGCAGAGTCTGATAATAGCTTAGGCTTACTTCAAACTTACTATATAGTCAAGGATAATTTTGAATTTCTAATCCTGCTTTCACTTCCCAAGTACTGAGATTACAGATGTGTTCGACCATGATTGGTTTATGTGGTGCTGGGGATGGAACTCAGGGCTTTGTGCATGCTAGGCAATCACTCTTCCAACTGTGTTCCATCCCCAGCTAAGACAGCTTCTCTTAAACTGGTTAAATGTGTGTACTTAGGTATCAGTCTCTGGAGACAACATGGTGGAGTGTCAACTAGAAACACACAACAACAAGATGGTCACTTTCAAGTTTGATGTCGATGGTGATGCACCTGAAGATATTGCAGACTATATGGTCAGTATAGTAAGACAGCACTATTTTTACCCTTAGTGGAATTATTCTCTCTCCTTTTTCTCATCCCACTTGGTTTTCCCTCTGTTTTCTCTTCACTCATTCATTTACACCCATCTTGTGATAGAATGTGTAGAGTTTTTTTCTTTTTTCTCTTTCTTATTTTTTTAAATTATTTTTGTAGTTTTTTTCTAATTTGCACAGAAAAAAGTGATTATCAGGGATAAATTACTGCATTTCCTCTGGTTTTACTGTAGTTATCTGAGGAAATATGAGGTTTTGGGGACTTTTTGTTTTGTTGGTTTTTAGGTCACTGTGTTTTAATCTCTGTCTATATGCTTAAATAATATTATAAGCTTTAAATGATAATCTCATTGCATAGGCCCCTGATTAAATCAGAATCAGGCCACCTAGATAATTTTAATGTATCTAACATTCTGCCCAAAAGTATTCAAGTTATGTTTTTCAGTAAATTTAGTTTTATTTTTGTTAATGTGTGAGTGCATTGTTGTGTGTGGTGTATGTACATGTTTGTATAGGTATGTACATGAAGTACAAAGGACATTGGGTGACCTCCTCAACTGCTGTCCACTTTATTTCTTTATGATAAGTGTGAGTGTAGTGCTTATGAATATCATATATGTGCAAGTATGTGTTTGGGTACATTCACCCATACCTACTCAGAAATGTGAGACAAAAAAGGTGTAAAACATCATTGTGTTCATTTTGTGTTTTACTGACTCTGAAGTTCATTGATTCAGCTAGACTTGCTAACCAGTGAGCTTTAGAAATTTTCTTGTCTCCATCACCCCTACACCTGTCCTCAGCACAGGGATTACAGATGCACACTACCAATCCTGACTTTTTTTCTCTCTTTTTTACTTCTTTTAAAAAAAGATTTATTTATTATTTATTAGGTATACAACATTCCTTCCATGTACACGTGCACACCGGAAGGGGGCACCAGATCTCATTACAGATGGCTGTGAGCCACCATGTGCTTGCTGGGAATTGAACTCAGGGCTTCTGGAAGAGCAGTCAGTGCTCTTAACTGCTGAGCCATCTCACCATCCCCCCAATCCTGACTTTTTTATGGCTACCAGAGAATCAAACTCAGGTTCCCATTCTTACACATAAAGCACTTTACCAACTTTGCCATTTACCCTGACCCATATTTACTTTTTAATAGATTTGAATAATTAGGCTTAGAATAGTGCTTTTCTTTTATGTCTTTAATTCTAGCACTTGAAGGCAGAAGCAGGCTGATATCTGTGAGTTTGAGGTCAGCCTGATCTTCATAGTGAATTCTACGACAGCCATGATTATGTCAAAAGAGCCTGTCTTCCAAACAAAACAAAACAAAAAATGCCCAAATAAAGCAATGTGGGACAAAAAAAAAAGATATAAAATATCATTGTGTTTTTGGTGTTGCCTATCTACTACTAGGTGTGGGTCCTACCCTTAAGTGTGGTTGATATACCCAGTGAAACTGTTGGAGAAAACTAATCTTTGCTTTGTAAGTGGATGTCAGTTTGGAAATAGCTTCTTGGTTGTCATATGGGCTTGTGTCCACTTCCCCCTCTCAGTGATGCCACACCATCTGTCTTGGACCTGTGCATGCCCTGTGCATGCTGCCACCATCTCTGTTAGTTTTTATGTGTGTCAGTCCTATTGTCTGTAAGACACTGTTTCCTTGGTGTCATCCATCCCTTATGGGTCTTATCTTTCTGCTTCCTGAGCCCTGATGAAAGGGACTTGATGAAGATACCTTTTTAGGATTTAGTGTTCCAAGGTCTCACATTCTCTGCACATTGTTCAGTTGAAATTGCAGCCAATTTATAAATTCAAGATATTTCAAAGTATAGTGACTTTTTCTGACAAATATCAGTAATCTCAGAATAATTGAATGCGTTATGTAACTTTCTATAACTGGTCTTAATTATTTTTGTGGCACGTACTTTGTTTTGTTCCTTTGGAATTCACCATGAAAATATTATAATTTTGAAGAAAATAAATGTATTCTCATGAATACATTGGCTTTTACTTGATGGCAGGTTGAAGATAACTTTGTGCTGGAAAATGAGAAAGAAAAATTTGTAGAAGAATTGAGGGCTATTGTAGGTCAAGCCCAGGAGATCCTTCATGTCCACTCAGCTGCAGAAAAATCTATTGGTGTTGACTCTGTTGCCTTGGAATCCAATAGTAACCAAGTAAGAGCACTTTTCAGTGAGAAGGCCATTTGGGGACTTTGTCATGAATATTATTATTTACCTGTTCATTTTTATTTCAGACAGGATCATCTGAACAAGTACTGATAAATTCTGCATCCACTCAAACCAGCAGTAAGTATATTTAATAAAATTTACCATTTGGCTTTTGCAAAAAGGCATTTTGGTGTCTTGATATACTTTCATAGATAAAGATATTAACCAATAAATTAATTTGATAATAAATTGTTTTTCCACACTTGATAGAAATTTATAGCTCATAAATTTTTAAAAAATTATTGATTCTTTATCTGAGTAATTTACTTCTGAGTTGTTACATAGTTTGTTACCAGAAAAGGAAGTCACAATGCTGAAGACTTTGACAGCCTATTTGAATCTTAACTGCTAATTTGTTTACTTTGACATGAGATGGACAAAAGTATCCTAACTAAAATCTGTGTTCTAAGTTTGCCTCATATTTTAATAGTCATTCAGAACTTGACTATTTCACTGATGATAATACTTCTACCAGTTCTGTTCACTGATAACTTTGTAAATCAGACACCAGATAAACTTCCAGAAACTAAAATTAGGGTTCTTCTGTTTTCTTTTCTGACAACTTTATCTCTTCATTCTTCTTAGCCCTGGTTATGGGTATATTAAGAGTGTCTGGGAGGGGGAGATGAACCATAGCATCATGAAGACATCTGAAGGAATTTACACAGCATGAAGAAGCAAAAGGTGGTGTGGAAATAATGGAAGCAGATACCATTATCCTGAAATTAAGTTAAACTGTATTAGGTTGCCAGAGTACATCTCTATCTTACTTTGTTGGTTAGCAGAAATCTGAGCAAGTGTCTGACTGACAACGTAAGGTAAAGTTCCAAAGAAAATTACTTGAGAAAGTTACAGATGAAGGGATTTGTCTTACTTTACTTTTATATTGTCATAAGCTAGATTTACTTCTCTTTTTTTCTGGTCTATAGTTCTCTAAATTTTAATGCTTGTATACCACCATGATATCACTTAGGCACAACCATAATCAGGTTGCAGAACAACAACTGTAAATTTGAATGGAGAAACTTTGACCCAGTTATTTAAATGCAGTGCTTTGCTTCTGGTTACTATTAATATATATCTTATATTTAGTTCTGTAAACTGTTTGTCAAGGTTGGGATGTTACTCTTATGACTTAAAATTATCCTTGTACTATTGAAAGTGGAAATGCAACACAAGCTAATTTTTAACTTGATTTCTTTATTTAATATGAACACACTGACATTTTCTTCGTGTATAATTTGTTAATAATTCTTTCTCCAGATGAATCAGTTCCTCAGTCATCCCCAGTTGGTCGGTGGCGGTTTTGTATCAACCAAACTATAAAACATCGTGAGGCACAGTCTCCTCCTTCCCTTCAGCCTTCTGTGGCTATAGTTCCTGGGTTACATCCATTTTCTAGTAAGCTTTATTATCTGCCAGATTTCTATGGACTTGGATGATATGGTTACAAATTACAGACTGTATTTATTAATTTCTTTTAGGAGTATTTTATGCTTATGAAAGTTTTCATGAGCATTTTAGAAGACATTAATATTGCTATGTAACAAGCCATTTTATTCAGTTTTTGTGGGAAAAAAACCCAAGAAGTCATTTCTTCTTGACTGTTGAATTCTGTGATGTTTTGGTCTCATTTACAGATGTACTTTTAGATAGGTCCTAATTTGACCCTTCCTTTCCTTGTCCCTTTTGAGTTTTGTGTTTACACTTTTTACTCGTCAAAACTTAGCTATTCTTTTGTTTTGTTCCAGGTTCAAGAAACACAAGTAATCAGGAAATATCACAGGACACATTGTTCACTATAGAGAATAATCCAGGCCAGCATGTAATTTTCACCTCTAAATCAGAACACAAGGATGTGGTTGATGGTAATATTTCTGAATGTGCTACTGGAGAAACTGAGCAGCCACCTATTCTCTATCAAGTGGAAGATGACAGACAGATAAGGGCACCAGCTACTGATCATTCCAATGATTCTGCTACTTTGGTATGTCCAGTTTCAGTTGAATGTGAGGCACTCACCAGCCAAGCAGGAATGTTCATACCTACCCATCCATGTCAGCAAGCTGCTGTTCTGGCATTTGTATCTTCTGATCAAAAGCCTCAACCAACTATAGATGCAGAGTTCATTTCCCAAGAAGTAGAAACCACAGTGAACACTGAAACAAGTTCTCCTAAGGCAGTCCTTGCAACTCAGACTCCTGGCTTTGAACCAGCTACACATCTTCCTGCTACTGTCCTGGAATCAGATGGGGAACGACCTCCAAAAATGGAGTTTGCAGACAACCGAATTAAAACGCTGGATGAAAAATTAAGAAACCTGCTCTATCAGGAGCACAGCATTTCTAGCATTTATCCTGAGAGTCAGAAGGATACTCAAAGCATAGACTCTCCATTTTCTTCCTCTGCTGAAGATATACTATCCTATTCAATGCCAGAAATCATAGCTGTCAGTCACTGTGGGATTCAAGATAGTCCCGCACAATCTCCGAATTTCCAACAGACAGGCTCTAAGATTCCGTCCAATGCAGCTGCAAGTCAGCCTGCTAATATATCAGTGTTCAAAAGAGACTTGAATGTGATAACTTCTGTACCCAGCGAGTTATGTTTACACGTGAGTATCTTTCTAATTCTTATTCTTTGCTTATGGAATTTAAAGAAATGCCCTCTCTCCTAAAATGTTCCAAAGTAACTACCATTTAAGATTGTGACTTAGGCTGCAGCTACTCAAAACTTCTTAGAAATGGCAGATTTGGGCTGGGCGGTGGTGGCGCACGCCTTTAATCCCAGCACGCGGGAGGCAGAGGCAGGCGGATCTCTGTGAGTTTGAGGACAGCCTGGTCTACGAGAGCTAGTTTCAGGACAGGCTCCAAAACCACAGAGAAACCCTGTCTCGAAAAACCAAAAAAAAAAAAAAAAAAAAGGGCAGATTTGCTTTGAGTTTATTTAAGAAAGCCTTCTGGTGAGTTGGCTTGAAATTCGCAAACACTGTGTATAATTTTAGATTATTTTGAGGATAAGAGTAATAAACTTTTTGATTTCAGTTTGGGAGGAAACTTTAAAAACAAAACAAGAAAATATACAAAGAGAAAACTGTTGTCCATTCCCTTATAACAATTTTATAGTATTAATTTAATATTTTGATGTGTTTAACTTATTTTTTAAAATCATCCATAATCCCACGACTTTTTTCTCAACCTCTAAAAGAACTAGAAATATAGCTCAGTGATAGAGTGCTTGCCCCAGTACCTTAAACAGTAAAACATTTAATTAAGCATGGTAACCCATATCATAATCTTAGCACCAAGGAGATGGAGGTGGTAGGATCAGAAGTTCAAAATCATCTTCAATTAATACTAAGTTTGAGGCAAGCCTTGACTACATGACACCTTGTTGAAAAAGAACAAATAGAATGTAAGCAGAACTCATAGATCCTGGCCATTACCTGCTGAACTATTAGTTACTGATAAATTGTATGAGAGAGGACAGTCATTGTCTTAAGTTGTGTAATCATGGTGAACCCACTAGACTCCAGTGAAAAGTCCCAAACATACAGTCACACAGATGGTCCTGGTTAAACTCAGTGGATCACAAAATAAATGTAAAGACATGAATACGGCAAAGGAACTTGTTGGGAGGAGAGGAGTTGATAGGGATGGGAGAGAAATGACAACGTGGGGTGGAATAATCAGAATTCATTATTAACATGTATGAAAGTATTTATAAATTCAATTAGAAAAATAAAAATAAATTTAGAAAAACAGGAGAAGGAGCAGGAAGAAAAAGAGTTTTCCCCAGAAAAGTTGAGGTGGAAAGATTACAAGTTTTCCAGATTTTAGATTCCCTGAATTTTAGAATACTTGTAAATACCAGATGGAGTATCTTGGGGCTGGTACCCAAATCTAAATACAGATTTCATTTTTGTTTCTTATATATTTATACACAGAGACTGTAGACAATTTTATATAGTTTATTAATGCACTTTTATTTTAATTCAACTCATTAGATGAGGTTGGTCAGATGTGGAATTTTCCACTACTAGCAGGATCATGTTAGTACTCAGAAAGTTTCAGATTTTGGATTTTAGATTTTTGTTGAGATTGCCCGCCTATATAATATAGGAACTTTAATATCCCCATTTTAATTCTTTTCATGTCTTTTTTTATTTTTCAGTATTGGCTATTAAGTTCAGGGATCAAATACATACCATGCAAGTGCTATACCACTGAGCCATACCCCTAGCCCTATTTCCCTTTCTACCTGTTCAGTCACAGAGGTAATCACTAGTAATTTTGCTGCTTTTTCTTCTTGACTTTTCTTAACCCTACATAGATCTATTTGGATGCATATCACATATGTTCTTCAAAATAATATTGTGCTAAAAGCACATAATTACTGTGTCAGCGAACTGAAATTTTTCATTTTACCATCTCATGAATATCTTTGTAAATGTTTACTACTGTAATTTTTGTCATCATTGCTATCCAAATAATATATACTTGTGTGCAAAATAAAATCTATCACATCCCAAATCTGTAAACATAACTTTTGGCATTTCCAGATATGATTTTAGTTAATGTATAAATATTTGTACCAACATAATTCTGCATATGTATTATGCCTTTTATAAACATAAATACATGTAATATTTATATACATATATTCCTTTGTGTATATATGTTGTTTTGCTTTTTTTAAATTTTTGTAAAGTAGTTTAAGTTATAGAATTAATATGTAAGCACAAAAGAATTTTAGACGAATAGTAAAATCTAAACAACTTAACATTTCCTAAACAAGTTCCTTGTTGTAGTTTCCTTGGTCATTATCATTAATAACTTGTAAATAATACATGTATTTGTTCCTCTCTTGATTTAGTAATTTTGTGTTTTTTCTTTTTAAGACTGTGTTTCACTATGTAGCTTAAAGCTGCTATGGAACCCATTACCTTGCCATTCAACAGAATGGACCCCTTATAATTCTGTTACCTCTTAAAGGTTCTGACTGTTTCTACCTCTCAAAGCCTCACAATGGGGATTAAGTTTTAACATTATTTTGATGAGGACATTTAACATATAACAAATTTCTCTTTGGATTCTTCATTGTTTAGCATATAGAAATGCAACTGACTGGTTTTTGTTTTTGTTTTTGATACAAGGCATCCACTCTGTAGTCCAGGCTAGCTTGGCTACAAACTCATAGTAATCTTCCTATCTCAACCTCTTTCTGTCTTAACCTTTATAGTGCTGGGATTATAGTTGTGAGCCACTCATCCAAACAATAACTGACTTTCATGTGTTAAGATTGTGTACTTGAATTTTTCTGAGTTTATTTATTGGCCTAATAGTTTTTGATAGGTTCTTTTGGATTTTATTTTTCTCTTTTTTTATGGATGTGTTTGCATGTATATGCACATATGTGCATGTGTGAGTACACACCGAGGCCAGAGGTTGACAGTAGATGTCCTTAATCTCTCTTCACCATATTCCGTTGTGGCAGGATCATTGATTGACTAGTGTAGCTAGACATTTTTCTCAGAGGATCTGAACTCATTTCCTCATACTTTCATAGCAATTTCTAAATTCATCCACTGAGCCATCTCCCTATCCCTGAACTTTTTTTCTTTGAGACAGGATCTCATTATGTAGACCAGGCTGACCAAAAACTCACAGATATCCACCTGCCTATGTTTCCTGAGGGCTGGGATTAAAAGAGTGTACCACCATGCCCAGCTTTGGGTTTTCTATGTATAAAATTTTGTCATTTGTGAATGAAGTAAATTTTATTTGTTCATTTCTTATTTTTCTCATATGTTAACTTTTCATATCATGCATTCCTCTTTTTCCCTTTGCTTTTTGTAATGAGATAATTTCTCCATTTTTAAGATGATTATTTTGTCCTATTTAGTCATTTTGCATCAAGGATTGCATTTTTGAATTTCTAATAGCTGCAATCCATTCTTTGTTTTTTAAATATTTATATTTAATTTTATGTGTATATATGTATGCCCAATGTGTATATATATGTGCCATGTGTGTGCAGGAGCCCACAGAGGTCAGAAGAGGAGCTTGATACCATAGAACTAGAGTTACAGATAGCTGTCAGCCACTAGGTAGGTTCCTGGGAACCATACCTGGTTGCCCTTAACCATTGAGGCCTCTTTCTAGCACTGAGTTTAGTATTTTCTTTCAGTGTTAGTTTTCTTTAAGTTTTGTTAATTCTTACTTCTGTGTTAATTTTGTTTCAATTTCTCCCATAAGATTCTGTGTTCATCTGTACATATGTGCTATTATATAATTACTGTATCTTTAATTGTGAGAAAAACATCAAACAGACTTTTTTGTACTATACATTTTAACAATTTTTTAAAGCTTCCTGGTGGGTAACTGCTGTAGCTAGTCTATAAAGGCAGCTGGGCTGTTAGATATTGTCTTTGCCCCTCACTGACTTTTCTCTTGGCCAAAATATTTCTTCTTTGTGTTCTTATTATGGGAGTAGGTGTTCTGGTGTTTTTTTTTCTTGGTGTAGAGAGAAGGGAATGACTGTTCTTTCTTTTTTACCTCAACCAGTATAATCTTCCATTCAAAAATTGTCTACTGAACAGTAAGTCAAAACCTCTTTTTATGAAGTTCACATTCTAGTATTTAACAGTCTTTCAATAGCATAATTTAAGGGCTATGATAAATTAGATTACCCATTTTGAGTGATCAGGGAAAGACATATATAATATATAGTAGTGACATTTTCAGGTAGATATTTGTTCAAGGAATCAAAAGAAGGCCAGTTAAGTAGAAAGATATTTTAAAATAGAATACAGTGAAAAGACATATGGGGAAAAGATTAGGTGGAATTTTGTAAGCATCCTTTTTGTTGACCAGATTTCTTTGTTGCTGCTCATATCTAGGACTTGAGTATGTGGTCTTTTTGAGACAGTTCATACATATAGTACAGTCTTCTTTTCTTCTTTCTTTCATAAATTCTTATGTCTAGATCTGGAGTTTTATTGTTGCTGTTGTTTTGTCTGAGTATTTTACTTTACAAGGGAAATTAAAATTTATGGTAAATATGTCTTGTACTATTCATTACATATTTATAATTTGTGTCTAAATAAGTGCTTATTACAAATGAGAATACATATCTCATTTATAATTTCAGTGGCATCAGTGTAGCACTTTCTGAAATATAGTATTTTTTACAATTTTTTCTCTCCTAGTTTAGATAATATTGCTAACCCAAAATAGGACTTCAGAAACTTGGTTACTGATTGTTCAAAATTTCACCTTTTTTTGAGGTAACCTCTCATGTATCCTAGGCTGGCCTCATACTTACTACATAACCACGAATGATCTACCTCTACCTTTTGAGTGCTATGATTACAGATGTATGTACATGAATGCCTTGTGTGGTTCTGGGAATCAAACCTAGGGCACTGTGCTTGCTAGGCAAGCCCTCTATCAACTGAACATCTCTAGTCCAAAATTTTCCCTTTTGATAACTTCTGATTTAAGTATTATAGTGCTTATTGTCATATAGGAGCTGTCTTCCTTTAGATTAATGCTACATCCCTCCCTATATACTTTTTATATTCACTTTTAATACTCTGTTATTAGTGACCACTTTTTTTCTTTTTCTTTTTCTTGACAGGGTTTCTCTGTGTCAGCCCTGGCTATCCTGGAACTCTGTAGACCAGGCTGACCTAGAACTCACAAAAATCTGCCAGCCTCTGCCTCCCAATTCAGGAATTAAAGGCGTGTGCCACCACCGCTGGATGATTATTTTTACATCCCAAAGGATCTATGGTTCTATGCACTAAGTTTTTGTATTAATGACCACAGATTATTTATGAAGCACTAATTTAGACACAACAAGCAATCATGGGTGTTTGGGGAGGGTAGGAGGACAAGAAGATGATGGTTTTATAGCAAACATGATCTGATATTAAAAATTCTTAGAGCATGAATTCACAGTAATTTTTCATTTCTTTGTAAATTTCTATGAGATCATATAAACTAAGAAACTTTCCTCATATTTCCTATTTCTTTATTACTTAAACAGCTTTAAATTACTTGTTTTTCTATTGTATCATATATCAAACATAATTATATCTTAAATAGGGGAATAAGCTAATATTTCACTTAATAGCATTTATAAACAGGCATGGTGCTGCACACCTGAAATCCTACTCCTTGGGAGGTAAAAACAGTAGGAGCCGGAGTTCAAGGACAGCCTGAATTACATGATATTTTGTGTCTAATAAACCAAAAAACTAGTACTTTTAGTCATTGGCATATATAAAAAAATAACTTATTTTCAATTTTAGTTTTCAGATTTGATGTAATGACAACAAATATTTTGGCCTGGAAAATTAATAGTGTCTTTTATTTAATCTAAAGACATAATATTTCCAAAGAAATATCAAAGCTTCGGTTTCAGTCTCGTATGCACTGTTACTGAAATAGTCCATAGTTTTATGGTTAATTATTAATCCATATAAGAAAACTTTTATACCACAAAACTTAAATCACCTTACCTAAATTATTACCACTTGGTTTTTCTTTGATTTTGTCTCCATTAGGAGATGTCCTCAGATGCTTCACTTCCAGGGGATCCAGAGGCCTATCCTGCTGCTGTGTCAAGCGATGGAACCATTCATCTGCAGACAGGAGGTGGATATTTTGGCCTAAGCTTTACTTGTCCTAGTCTCAAAAATCCTATTAGCAGGAAATCCTGGACTCGAAAATTAAAAAGCTGGGCATACAGGCTACGGCAGTCAACCAGCTTTTTCAAGAGATCAAAAGTCCGTCAAGGTAGTGTGCTTACAGTCAGGGACATAGACTAGGTAACATCATTTTTCATCTACTTTTTTTTTTGTCGTCCATATTTGAATCTTGCCATTTTTTCCCATGTAGCTCATATATATTAAATATCCCATTAGTGTTGTGGCCATTTTATTTTTTCCTTTTGTAACTAATTTGGTTTTTCAGTTATTCATTTCATATAGATACTAAGTATTGGGATAAATCTTGCAATGTCTGATTTAGAGTTAGAGACTTAAACAATGTTGCTTATACATTAACACTTTTTAATTATCTAGCAAGGGTTAAACTTTTTCTGCTTTTCTTCATTTTTGGTAATGTAAACAAATTAGTCTTAAAAGTGATTTTTCTCTTTTCTGCTTATAATTTGACAAACCTTACAGTGGAAACAGAAGATAAAAGATCAGCAATTGCTTCTGATCCCATTCCTCTACCACGGGAGTTCTCAGCTGATACTAGGGCTTTAAGTAGATGCAAAGCAGTGAGTGGATCATTTCAGCGGGGCCGCTTCCAGGTTTGTGTCTTTGGTTGTCTCTTTATCATTGCCTTATGAAAGAAAACAGATAGAGCTTCATGGGAGAGTTTGCCCAACATCTGTGAGACCCAAAGTTCTATTCCCAACACTGTAAAAAAGTGAAACCATTTGAAATTGTTCTGCAAATCATCCTTACTTGAACTGTAAATCGTTTCATACCTAATTTTTATCTTGGTCATATCTTTTTACCTTACAACGCTATCGTTATAGATGAATCTGAAAATTATAAGAATGTTAGTAGTTACAAAAGAGCACAGAAATAGATAATCATTTTTGGGTCATCATTTCTATCAATTTAATTTCCTGTTTAGAATTATTTTTATTCATTTGTATGTATCTGTGTGACATATGCCATGTGAGGTGCCTACAGAGTCAAGAAGAGTATATCAGATCCCTGGGAGCTGAAATACAGATAATTGTAAGCTACCACATAGATGAAGGAAACCAAACTCAGGTCTTCTGTTGGAACAGCAGATATTCTTTCCTGCTGAGCTGACTCTCCTGCCTCAATTTAATCTAATGTCCTTTAGAATCTCAGCAAATTTCATAATAGAATTTTATTTGGGTAACATGAAGCTATTCTATCCAAAGGCCCCAACTGAATGACTGTTTAAGTATAAGTTTTGGTATTACCAAATATTATATATGTTAAATTGGCCTTTCTTGTCTGTGCTGTGTTTTGACAATGAATTTCTTCATGAGGTTTACCCTTTGATTAAGTAGAACCAGACAAGTTTACCTTTTTCTGTCTCAGGTGATTACAGTTCCTCAGCAGCAGTCAGTGAAAATGATGTCTTTTGGAAAGGAACACAGACCTCCATTCAAGAAAACAACAGTCCAGTCCAGTGAACAAGCAGCAGCCTTTGCTGAAACTTCAGTATCTCAGTTGATCGAAGTGGAACCTGCCATGCCCACTCCTAAAGCGTCAGATTCTTCACGAAAGTTACGAACTCTTTATGAAACTTTTAAAGAAGATAAAAGAGAGCCTGAACAAGGTGACATCTTCTTATCTTTCAGCACAGCTTGTGAAACCAGTGTGTCTTCAGTGACTACAGAAAAGAACTTGGAAGAAACTTCAACTACAGGAATCAGTGTGCATTCTGGGTCTGAACTGTTAGATAAAGAAAAAGAGGAATTGACTCCTGGGAAACAGCCATATGAATTTTCGGCCCCTCTTGCTGGTAATGGAAAGTCAGTGGCAAAATGTGGTTCAAAGAGTGATCAGTATTTACCACTCAGTAAAGAGCAAGCCTATGTTCAAACACAGAGTTCACTCTTCTATTCTCCATCTTCACCAATGAGCAGTGATGATGAATCAGAAATTGAGGACGAGGACTTGAAAGTAGAGCTTCAAAAATTACGAGAAAAGTAAGGATGCTTTCTTTTCTGTAACAAATCTAATTGTTTACGAGTTTATAGAACTTAATATTTGCTCTAATTGGGTATTGGTGGTATTTTAATGATTAAAACTTCTGTGATTAAAAACTATAATAAATTTATTTATGTACATAATTATCCATAAAATGTTTGTGGAATGCTAAAGTTATTGCATATAAAATAATTTTATCTTAGTTTTAAAATTGTTTTATGTGTTTGGATGTTTTCCCTGCATGTTCATTTGTGCGGCCTTTGTGTGCCGTGTCCATGGAAGCCAGAAGAAGTTATTGGATATCCCACTAGAACTGGAGTTAATAAGCAGTTGCTATGTGGTTGCTGGGAATTGAATTCAGGTCCTCTGGAAGAGTATCCAGAACTCTTAACTGCAAGCTATCGCTCCAGCTTTTTGAGACAGGGTTTCGCTATGCAGTTCTGCCTTCCTGGCCTGTAATATACTATGGAGCTAATCCATTTTGACCACAAACTTGTGGTAATCCCCCTGCTTCTGCGTTCTTCATGCTGGTATTACAGGCACATGCCAAGATGAATACATACTTTTTTCAATCCTTGTTCTTTAGTACTCTTGGAATACGAATATACGACTATTCTTCCTTTTATTAGTAGATAGCTAATTTATATAGTCAAAGAGAATAGTTCATTTTAGGAAAATACAAGATCCTTCTAAGATCAAGCTTATTATTTAGTGAATGAGGTCATAAAGTTTTACTAATGATATTATAGCAATATGTTTTATCATGTAGAGTGTTTTTTTTAATGTTGTTTTGTTTGGTATTTGGTTTCATATACCAGCCTAATCTTAAACTTGCTAAGTTTAAGGTCTTGAACTCCTGACCCTGTTGCCTGAACCTCCCAAGGGCTGGAATTACAGGCATGTGCCATCATAACAATGACAAAATTACTACCACCAACAAAAAAAATACCACCTCTACAAAATTTATGGTCTACTTTGAAAAGTGCCATGCAAGCCTGGCAGGCAGAGTTTAAACCACAGAATCCACAGTGGGAGAAGAGACCCAACTGCTGAAAATTTTCTTCTGGCCACCACAAACATATATCATACACCTATATACATAATAATAATTCTTATAGCAAAAGATTGTTTTGTTTTGTTTTTCAAAACAGGGTTTCTCTAGCTTTGGAACCTGTCCTGGAACTAGCTCTTGTAGACCAGGCTGGCTTCGAACTCACAGAGATCTGCCTGCCTCTGCCTCCTGAGTGCTGGGATTAAAGGCGTGTGCCACCACTGCCCGGCCTATAGCAAAAGATTAAAAGTTAACTAAAATACACATGTATAAATGTTTGATATTACATTGCATATATTTCATTTTTTCTATATATTCAGTACTGTGTAGTTTATGTAACAGATATTTTATAGTACAATACTTATTTTTAAAGTGCTTAATATTTGTGATGTTAGTATTCTATTTATGTTTTATGGAATGTTGTTATTGTTTAAAATATGGTCTTGCCATTTAGCTCAGGCTGGCCTCAAATTTGCAAACTCTCAACTGCCTCAGCCTTCTGGTTATAAGAATTTAATAAATCTTTTAAATCATTTTGAAAAAACTGTTGGCTTTTATAGCTGCCTATGTTGGTTATGAGTACTTAATTTTGGTTATGAAATATAGATTCTCAAAAAGGGTCTTTTTATTCTGGGATTTGAGAGATGACTCGGTAGTTAAGAGTACTTCCTGAGCCGGGCTGTGGTAGCGCACGCCTTTAATCCCAGCACTCAGGAGGCAGGGGCAGGCGGATCTCTGTGAGTTCGAGACCAGCCTGGTCTACAAGAGCTAGTTCCAGGACAGGCTCCAAAAAACCACAGAGAAACCCTGTCTCAAAAAAAAAAAAGAGTACTTCCTGTTCTTCAGGTGACTCTAGGAGTTCTGATGACCCACATTTTTGTGCCATATACTCATACAAACATACACATAAATTAAAACAAAATCTTTTTTTAAAAAAATCAGCCCCAAATAGGACCAGGTGTGGTATTGCATGCTTTAATCCCAGCACTTGGGGTGCAGAGGCAGGTGGATCTCTTTAAGTTGAGACTAGCCTGTTCTACATAGCCAGTTCCATGCCATTGACAGCTCTGGTGCAGACCTAGTAGCAAGACACTCAGCTCTGAAAGTGCTAGAGTTCTTACACAAGGCCAGGAAGTTGGGATTCGTAGTCCTTACAGCAGCTGGCATTACAGTGGATAGGCAGCCCTAGGTATCAGGATTCCTCGGGCCCTGGCAATGGCCAGTCTGAGACCCTCCATGCTTAAGTTTGACAGCTGTCTGGAATTCTTCCAATGACCAGGACCAGCAGTTACTTTTCTCTGGGTTTTTATTGCCTTCAATCCTTTTTTCACCCACAACTCTCTTTCCTTTCAACTTCCACTATCCCTTTAGTTCCTGCCTGGCCCCTCTCTCAAACTATTGAGCTACCTCTTCTTCAACAGTGAAGCAGCTGAACCTTGCTTATTTTGAAGCTCAGCCTGCTGACAACCAAATTCTCTCTTTTTCAGCTGTCAAGTAGACAGCTGCCTTGCCACTTTCATAGTTTAGGCCTGCAGACTGTTCAACTCTCATTGCCTCTGTTGTCTCTGCTGTTTTCTTTGTGTTTACCAGCCCTGCCTACACTACTGAAAGTAGGCAGGACCACCCAGGAGAAGCAGCTTTGTATTGGGCCTAATGTTACACCAGAAAAGTCAGCAGAAGACCTGCTTATAAAGCCGCAGGAGTGTTTGGACCAACCACAGTGTGTCTTTCACAGCACTATCCCTTTAGCCACAGCCACAGTAGTCTCTCTGGTAGGCCACCAAAAGTTTCATCTGCCTCTGGCCTTGCAGGAGAGGATGAAAATGTTTGCAGAGTTTTCTAGAGTTTTGCAAGGCTTTTGGTAGCAAAATGTTGAGTACATGCTGGAACAGTCCTAGTTAAGGCTGAACCCCTAGGAACTAAAACAATCAGCTGAGTTCATTGTGTAGTTTTCTCAAGGCATCTGTGGGATGTTCAAAACTGCTGGTGTTAGCATAAGAATTGTCCAGTTGGCTGACAGTCTTTGTACTCAAAGCAACCAGGGCAGCAAGGAAGAGTCCAAAAGCTACTAGTTAGGGAGTCAAATTGCATAGTCGCCTAATAACTGGGATTTTTTTAATAGGAAAATGAACATCAAAAGGAATGCTTAGAATAGGAATGTTAATTTATCAGTAACACTAATAGTAGCTACTTTAACAGATTTTAATAGAGTTTAAAAGCCTGCCCAGTGGCTAAGGGAATGAGTACCCATTTTCCTCTTCTGTCTCACTACCCCTGGATTACATCCCCAGCCCATTAGTGTTCTTTTGTTATGGATTGTTCAGAGTATTTTACCCGACAGTTGGTAGATACTATAGACCAATAAGAGTAAGCTGAGATTATTTTGCCCAAATTAGTTTGAATAATCTATAGATGTGGGGGTTTGTATCTTAAAAGTTAAATTTTAAAAATAAAAGGCCAGTCCTGGTGACACACACTTGTAATCCCGGTACTCAGAAAGCAGAAGGCAATTCTCTTTGTGTTCAAGGTCAGTCTGGTCTATATAGTGAATTCCAGGCCAACAAGGTTACATAGTGAGAACCTGTCTCAAAGGAAGTGATACATAGGATAATGTTCAAATAACGTAATGAGAAAGCAAACCAAAAGACCCCTTGTACTTCTCATGCCGTGCCTCACTTCTCAGAGGTACTCACTGTGAACTGTTTGGGATATATCTTGCTGGTTCTTTTTCTGTCCTTTATAAAAATAAAGTAAAAAAACAATCATGCTAGTCTATAATTTTTTTTACTTTAAGAAGTTGTCTATAAATGTTCATATCTGTGTAAATCTACCTTTAAAAATATCACTGCATGCAGTTCCAATGTATGAGTGTATCCACGTTTATTTGATCCTTTCTTGAGAAGTATTTCAGTGTTCTCCATGTTTAATTATATAAATGATGCTTATCTTTTTACACACAGAGAGATTTCTGTGGAATACAATTAAAAGGTCTGTATTTGTTTGTTTGTTTTTTGAGTCAGGGTGTCTCTGTGTAGCAGCCCTAGCTGTCCTGGAATTCGCTCTGTAGACCAGACTATTTTCAAACTCCCAGAGATCCACTTGCCTCTGCCTCCCAAGTGCTGGGATTAGAGGTGTGCACCACCACCACAAAGCAAAAGGTCTGTGTTCTTGAAGCTTACAGATAATTGCTAAGATTGTATTTGATGTCAGGCTTGGTTGCTCATGCCTGTAATCCCAGCTCCTGGGAGGTAGAGGCTAATGTGTTGAATTCCAAACTAGCCAATATTACATAGTGATGTCTTGTATCAAAAAAAAAAATTGAGCTGGGGGATGCCAGAGGTGGTGCATGCCTTTAATCCCAGGATTTAGGAGGCAGAGGCAAGTGGATCTTTGTGAGTTCAAGGCCAACCTGGTCTATAGAGTGAGTCTAGGACAGCCAGAGATATACAGAGAAACCCTGTCTAAAAAAAAACCAAAGAATACTCTGCATTCCATCATTTTTCAATATTAATGCTTTGTTAAGTTTTATTTATACCATTACAAAGTTCCTGAGTTTGTTTTTATGGCACCAAAATTATTCAAATATTTTCTACATAATTTTTATTCAGACACATTCAGGAGGTGGTCAATCTCCAAACACAGCAGAATAAAGAGCTGCAGGAGCTCTATCAACGCCTTCGAGCAACTAAAGATAGCAAAGTGCAATCTTCAGAGATTCCTTCATCACCTGCTTCACCACGTCGGCCAAGATCTTTCAAAAGTAAACTCCGAAGCCGCCCTCAATCTTTGACACATTCAGACAATGTCATTGTTGTAAAAGGTAAACCAATCATAAACATAATCATTTTAGTTGTTGTAAAAGATAAACCAATCATAAGCATAATTGGGGTTTTTGGGGGGTTTTTTTAAAAGCATAATTGTTTTTAAAAACTAATCAGACTCGACATAATGTAGCATGCCTGTAGTTGAAGTACTCAAGGAAACTGCGGCAAGATGATGATGACTTCAAATCTTGTCTGGTGTGAACAAAAGAACCTGGCTCAAGAAAAATAAAATCTTGGGGAGGAGGAGGGAAATGGGAGGTGGTGGCGGGGAGGAGGCAGAAATCTTTAATAAAATAAATAAATAAATAAATAAATAAATAAATAAATAAATAAGAAAAATAAAATCTGAACAGCAAAATTAATCCCAGCACTTGGGAGGCAGAGGCAGGCGGATCTCTGTGAGTTCGAGACCAGCCTGGTCTACAAGAGCTAGTTCCAGGACAGGCTCCAAAACCACAGAGAAACCCTGTCTCGAAAAACCAAAAAAAAAAAAAAAAGAAAGAAAAAGAAAAACAGTGATAGTACAAGTTGCTTTTTATTAGGCTGAAATAATTTAATATTGTACACATTGATCTAAAATATTCCTATGTTTTTTGTACTAAACATTCTTTAGTGAAATAATTAGTATAATTGATGGAATTTGGAGAATAACTGAGTTTATGTTTATATTTGGATAACAAACAGGTGGAACTTCATTATCTACCCTAAATAGTTTCCAAAGTGCTCCAGTTAGTTAGAAATGCTCTTCTTATATTGAGAGTTGATCGTGCAGGTAAACTTTGAAATACTTCCATGTTGATCTGAAGCAAGAGGTCTTTATATATTTTTAAAGACACAGACAGAGAGAGAGCGAGCGAGAGAGAGCCCGAGTGAGCGTGTGTAGGCCATAAAAGAGCATTGGATCTCCTGGAGTTAGAGTTACAGGCAGTTGTGAGGCACCTGACATGGGTGCTGGGAACTGAACTCTGGTCTTCTGTAACATCATCAAGCACTCTCAACCACTAAACAATCTCTCCAGAACCTTTATATATTATTATTAAAAATATTAGAAAAATCCATTTCTTTTTTTTTAAATTTATTTTTATGCATCGGTATTTGCATACATGTATGTCTGTGTGAGGATGTCAGAATCCCCGGAACTGGAGTTAAAGACAGTTGTGAGCTGCCATGTGGGTGCCAGGAGTTGAACCAGAGTCCTCTGGTAGAGTAGCCAGTACTCCTAACTGCTGAGCCATCTCTCCAGGCCCCCAAAAATCCATTTCTTTTTTAAAGATTTATTTATTTATATTTTATGTATATGAATGTTTGCCTGCATATATGTATATGTACCACACTATGTGCCTGGTACCCATGGAGGTCAGAAGACAATGCCAAATCTTCTGAAACTGGAGCTAAGGATAATTGTGAACCATCATATGGGTGCTAGGAAGCAAGCTCAGGTCTTCCAAAAGATCAACAAGTGTTCTCAATTGTGAGGCTATCTCTCCAGCCCCTAAAATGTTATTTCTTTAACTTTGGGAAACTAGTCTATATCTATTTAACAAAGAAATTACTCCTCAGGTTGGACTTCTTTGGTTCCAGATACATAATGAAGGTCAACATACCACATAACTTGTGCTTCTATTTTTATTGTATACTATTCAGAATAACGAAGAAGTAGAACTAGCCTAGATGTCCATCAACAGATAAATGGATAAAGAAAATATGGAACACCATTCAGTGGAATTTTATCCAGGTGTAAAGAAAAATGAAATGATGGAAAACTAGTCATGTATGGTAGTATATACCTATAGCCCTAGCACAGGGAGATTGAAGCAGGAAGTTGCTTGAATTTGAGGCCACCCTACATTGAGCTATAGGATGAGCCTGATAAAAATAGAATTGAAGGGTAGATTAGGATTGAAAACAACTTTGGAGATTCAGTATCGAAAGTCATAACCTTTAGTCTGATGTTATGGCATTTATAGTTAGACTTCATTTTGTTCCGAAATGCTGTGCTTGTTTACACACTTGTTTTGTTCATTTGTTTAGAGATGAATTCTTTCTATAATTCCCAGCCTTGTCAGGGCTCAAATTATCCCTCTACCTCGGCCTCTGAAGTTGCTAGGACTATAGGAGAGGCACTCTATGATATTCTTTTTCTTATTCTGTGTCATGCTGAAGATTGAACCACAGGACTTGCACACTCGAGGGGTTAATCAGTAAGCTTAACCCCTAGTTTATCCAAATGTTTTTTTCCTGTGCCCAAACATGACCTTTATTTGAATTTTGCTTATTATTTCAATTATATAAAGTGAATTTTAGTAGTTTCTACCTGTTGTTAAACTTTTCATTTTTTTTTGTTTGTTCATTTGTTTGATACAGGGTTTCTCTGTGTAGCCCTGGCTATCCTGGAACTCCTTGAACTTGCTCTGTAGACCAGACTGGCCTTGAACTCAGAGAGTCCTTCCTGCCTCTGCCTCCTGAATGCTGGGATTAAAGGTGTGCCACCACTGCCTGGCTTCAATTCTATAAACTGTGTGTCATCTATTTTGGAACTCTGCTGCATGTGCTTGTTGATATTAGTATATATTTCTGATATGAATATAGGCAATCAGCTTTCTTTAGTTTACTACTTACATGTTGCACCACTTCATTCTTTTAATGTATTTTTTAAAAATTTTATTTTTCGTGTGTCTCTATATATGTGCTTGTGTATGCCTGAGTATGTGCCACAGCTTGCATCTGGATGTCAAGACAAGTTATGGGAGATGGCTCTGGAAATCAAGTTGTCAGGTTTGGCAGCAATTGCCTTCACCCACTGAGCCATCTTCCCTGCCCTTTTATACTTTTAATCTGAACAATATTTATTATGGACATCTATACAGTTAGATCATGTTTTTTTATTAATTAATTAATTTATTTATTAAAGATTTCTGCATCCTCCCCGCCACCGCCTCCCATTTCCCTCCCCCTCCCCTGATCAAGTCCCCCTCCCTTGTCAGCCCAAAGAGCAATCCCGGTTCCCTGCCCTGTGGGAAGTCCAAGGACCTCCCACCTCCTTCCAGGTCTAGTAAGGTGAGCATCCAAACTGCCTAGGCTCCCTCAAAGCCAGTAGGTGCAGTAGGATCAAAAACCCATTGCCATTGTTCTTGAGTTCTCAGCAGCCCTCATTGTCCGCTATGTTCAGTGAGTCCGTTTTTATCCCATGCTTTTTCAGACCCAGGCCAGCTGGCCTTGGTGAGATCCCGATAGAACATCCCCATTGTCTCAGTATGTGGGTGCACCCCTCATGGTCCTGAGTTTCTTGCTCGTGCTCTCTCTCCTTCTGCTCCTGATTTGGACCTTGAGATTTCAGTCCGGTGCTCCAATGTGGGTCTCTGTCTCTGTCTCCTTTCATCGCCTGATGAAGGTTAATATTCAGGAGGATGCCTATATGTTTTTCTTTGGGTTCACCTTATTGAGCTTCTCTAGGATCACGAATTATATGCTCAATGTCCTTTATATATGGCTAGAAACCAAATATGAGTGAGTACATCCCTTGTTCCTCTTTTTGGGTCTGGCTTACCTCACTCAGGATAGTGTTTTTAGATCATGTTTTTTATCTACTCTGTCAGCCTTTGTCTTTTATAAAGGGGTTATTTAAACCATTCCAATATAATTTAGTTATAAACTAAGAATCATTTCTACTTTTTATTTTGCTATTTGTTTTTCATATCTAATGACCTTTTTGTTCTTCTTTGATTCCTGCTTGCCTTTGTGTTAAACTTGCATTCTTTTTTGTGTGTGTATGTGATGTTTCTTTTTTTTTAATTTATGTATTTATTATGTATAGTGTTCTGTCAGCATGCATGCCTACAGGCCAGAAGAGGGCGCCAGATCTCATCAGGTGGTGGTGAGTCACCACGTGGTTTCTGGGCGTTGAACTCAGGACCTCTGGAAGAGCAGCCAGTGCTCTTAACTGCTGAGCCATCTCTCCAGCGCCTAAACTTGCATTCTTAAAAGATTGATTTGAGGGGGTGTGCGTGTGCCTTACTCCTTTGAGGTACAGTCCCTCCCTAAGCCTTAGGTAGGCTGGAAGTTAACAAGCCTCCCTAACATCTAGAATCACAGGTGTTTGGATGGATGACTTACTTGTTGACTTGGGTGCTGGGTTATGAACTCCAGTCTTCATGATTGTGCAGTAAACGATGAGCCATGTTTCCAAACCCTAAATAGATATTTTTTATAATGTTTAAATCCTTTATTATATGTTTTTAGTTATTTTCCTGTAGTGGCCATGGGGATTGCAATTAGCTTCTTAGTTCAAGAATAACACTATCTTAATTTCAGTGGTATATATATTTTCTTCTGTGTATGTGCCTTCCTTTCTTTTTACACATTACATTTTTACATATGATAAGCAAATCAACAAATTTGTGTAATTATTGCTTTTTGTAGTCATCTTTGCAATCAGATGAGGGAATTAGATATAAGCACAAAGTACACTTATACAGAATATTATATTTACTAATGCAGTTTTTTGTTTCTTCACATATACTTTTACTGCATTGCTAACTTTTTTCATTATAAAGGACTTCATCTATTAATTTTTACAAGGCAACTATGTTAGCAATTCATTTAAGACTTTTTTCTAAGATTTTTTTCCATAGTTTCAATTTATAGGATTTGTTTTACAACGCAGGTTATAGAAAAATGCTTTGGATTCAAAGACTATTAAAAGGACCAATTAAAATTCAACTTATAGTTGATTTTCTCTTTGCCTCAAAACATAACATAAAAAACATGTTCATGTTTTGCTTGGGCAATCAAAAGGAAATATTTTAGATTTCTAATTTATGTGTATCACTGCTTTGACAGCCTCCAGCTTCTAGAAACAGCTGTAACTCTTTATAGTTTGTCTTTTGGCCCAGAATTAAATGCCCTTAATTGTTTATAACAGATAGAAAACAATTATAACCAGAATTCTAAATTAATTAGCTATTTAAAGTTCATCCATTATAAAAATAGATAAATCCTTTTCTGCTATGAAGTTGATTTTAAAACGCATGAAATTGACATAAAATATTTTATCCTATAAGTGTCTATTAATGAATTAATGAATAATATTATGATGTAAGGATCCTCAAAATATAAAATGAAAAAATCATTTTTTTTGTAAATGATTTCCTATCATCTGGACTCAAAGTTTCAAGGACTTTGGGAAATAATCTAAAACAATAGATTTCATTCTTTATAAGAACAGAAATCAAAATCATGATGTACACTTATACCACCCACTCTGTGGCTCAGGGAATGTTACAGAAGAGGGGCTGGAAAAAGAGACAAAGGGTAGGGTAAAGGGCTATAAAACACTATTTCCTAGACTTTCTACAGCCACTGTAATCGTTAGCTCATGAAAGTGTAGTTACTTTCATTGGGACCATCCAAGACCAGCCCTATCAACAATCAGTCAAGGAAGAGGTCCTCACAGGGCCCTATCCTTTACCTCCGAACTATCTATTGATGTCATTTCTAAGAGAGGGTGACTCACCAACCTTTAGTTGTGTACTACCAGGTTCCAAGAGATTGCTCTAAACCTCTGTTCACACAAATATTCTCCATTAATCTTGCTGAGTCACAAAACAAATAGACATAAATGTGAGATATTTGTAAAGTCTTTTGAAATTTTAAATTAAAAAATCTTATTCAGTCCCAGACCAGCTGGCCTTGGTGGGCTCCCAATAAATCAGTTCCACTGTCACAGTGGGTGGGTGCATCCCTCGTGGTCCTGATTTTTTGCTCATGTTCTCCCTCCTTCTGCTCCTCATTTGGACCTTAAGAGCTCAGACCGTTGCTCCAAATTGAGACTCTGTCTCTACCTCGATCCATCGCCAGATGAAGGTTCTAAGGTGATATGCAAGATATTCATCAGTATAGGATAGGGTCATTTCAGGTTCCCTCTCCTTAGTTGCCCAAGGTACCAGCTGGGGACATATTCCTGGACACCTGCGAACCCCTCAAGAGTCAAGTCTCTTGCCAACCCTAAGATGGCTCCCTTAGATAGGATATATACTTCGCTGCTCCCGTATCCATCCTTCCTATATCCCAACCATCCCAATCCTCCGAGCTCCTCCCATCCTCCCCTTCTCATATTTCTCATCCCATTTCCCCTTTGCCCCATGCCACCTCACCCGCAAGTTCCCAGTTTTTGCCCTGGAATCTTGTCTACTTCCCCCTCTCCATGCGGATGACTATATGATTTTCTTTGGGTTCACTTTCTTATTTAGCTTCTATAGGATCACACATTATATGCTTAATGTCTTTTATTTTATGGCTAGAAACCGATTATGAGTGAGTAGTGGAACTGATTTATTGGGAGCCCACCAAGGCCAGCTGGTCTGGGACTGAATAAGCATGGGTTGATTCCGGACTCTCTGAGCATGGCGGTCAATGAAGACTGATGAGAAGCCAAGGACAATGGCACTAGGTTTCGATCCTAATACATGAACTGGCTTTGTGGGAGCTTAGCCTGTTTGGACGCTCACCTTTCTGGACGTAGATAGAAGGACCTTGGTCTTCCCGCAGGGCAGGGAATTTGGACTGCTCTTCAGTATAGAGAGGGAGGGGGAATGGAGTGGGGGGAGGAGAAGAGGAGTGGGGATAGGGGGAGGGAAGTGGGGGGAGGGCAATATTTGGGAGGAGGGGAGGGAAATGGGAAATGGGGAGCAGGTGGAAATTTTAATTAAAAAAGAATAAAAATAAATAAGTAAAAAAAAAAATACCAAAAAAAAAAAATCTTATATTCAAGAAAGATCTTACTCTATAAATGGTTGGTTAAATGGAAATTTAAATTATAGGGTATTCAGTCAGCAAGAATAACTAGTTATCAGTGGCTAGAGAAATGGCTCAGCAGTCAAGGGAACTTTCTGCTCTTACAAGGACCCACGTTCTGTTGCCAGCGCCCATGTTAGGTGTAACTCCAACTCCTCAGGCACCTGCACTCATACAGACACACACGTACACATAATTTAAAATAATAAAAATATACCTTGAAAAATAACTAGACATCAAAATGAGCACTGAAAATATGTCTTTTTTAGTGTTTCCACAAATTAGCCATGTTCCCATCTTTAATGCCTTTGCACAACAAAAGTTTTGTTTTTGATTCCACACATCATTAATGAACTCAAGTACATTTACTCACCACTTGAAAGGGGCACAATGAGTAGAGGACAAGTTACTGAGGAAAGAAAAATTACTTAGTCACCAGTGCCTGACAGGAAATTCATCTTAACTCCCTGTAAGTTTTAAGTTCCTTTTATCCTTAAGCAGGAGGGAAAGGGGAGGTGTGATAGGAATAGATTGATAGCTAAAGATTTCAAAGCTCTTCTCCATTGTTTTGGAATGGAAAGTGAAACATTTAGTGGCTGTTATGGATAACCACAAGGTCCAGTTCAGAAGAACTTTTTGTCTTTGAAATTCTTAGTTACTCTTACCTTAGTGTCTTCAACCTTGAAAGGGCAGGGGAGCTGTTGGGGTTTTTTTTGTGTGTGTTTTTTTTTTAAGGCAAATCAACCTTGTGCTACCAGTCTGGCACAGGCACTCCTTAAAGAAGTAACAGAAATCTAACCCAAAGGCTAAGGTAAAAAGATGACAGATAAAAATATGAATGCTTACCGGGCGGTGGTGGCACACACCTTTAATCCCAGCACTCGGGAGGCAGAGGCAGGCGGATCTCTGTGAGTTTGAGACCAGCCTGGTCTACAAGAGCTAGTTCCAGGACAGGCTCCAAAACCACAGAGAAACCCTGTCTCGAAAAACCAAAATAAAAAAAAAAAATGAATGCTTCTCAATGTTGATTGTTTTATTTTTCTCAGAATGCAAATGTCCTTTTCAGTGTGGAATCATTTTTCCACATGAGAACATATGAAACAGAGAAAAGTCAGTATTGTATAATAACTGAACAGTTATTTATGCTATCACAGTTTGTCCAATTTTTTTATTAAGTATTGTTTGGGTAATATGAAATGAATTCATAGTTTGCTCACTAAAAACAATAACAAAATATGAATATTATTGAACTTTGCAGACCCAAGGGTAAAGCTAGTCCTTTCAACAAAAGTGGGCTTCATGTCCCTAAAAAGGAAGTTAGGCAGCTATTAATCTGTGTAATCCATATATCTAAGGTATTATCTGTAGAGAAATTAGTAATATTTGGTCAACTGTCTCCTTTAAAAATACTTCTAAGTTCAACTAATACCAAATATACTAAAGGGTTTACTTCAGTTTTCCCTCAATTATAGCATTAGGTTTCTGAAATAAGAAAGGGTAAAGTAAAAACAGAGATTTAGTAGTTTTGTCTTTAGAACTTAATAACATTTACTTTTTTATTCATTTTTTATTTCATTCATGGAACCAACTTTATAACCCTTTGAAATCTTAAAACTGATTTAGTTGGTCCTCCAAAAATGTCATACAGTTTGATCATCTTTAACTCTACTACATACGCATACTTAAAAAAAAGATTTATTTATTTATTAAGTATACAGTGTTCTGCCTGCATGCATGCCTTCAGGCTAGAAGAAGGCACCATTACAGATGGTTGTGAGCCACCACATGGTTGCTGGGAATTGAACACAGAACCTTTGGAAAAGTAGGCAGTGCTCTTAACTGCTGAGCCTTCTCTCCAGCCCCATATCCACACTTCTTATAAGACACTCTTCCTTTTTCTTCATAGGTTAAAATTCACTTTCAGGAAACTGGTATTCATTCCTCTAAATCATCTCTACCTACATGTATAGCATATTGTCTGCCATTATGAAAAATAGACAATCTCCTTCATTAATTTGCAGTATAGTGTTATCTGAGTGGATCCCCTTTCTTTTTGAAAGTATGGTCTTCTTGCTTGATAGTTTTTCAGCATTTTGATTCTATTTCGTTGTCTTCTTGCCATATATTTGTTTGTTTGCTTTTATTTCTTAATTTTGATTTGTAAGTTTTTATTTTATGTATGTGAGTGTTTTGTCTGCACGTATGTTTCTGTATCACATGCCTGCCTGGTGCCTGCAGAGGCCAGAAGAAGGCACAAGATTCCCCTGAAACTGGAGTTAGAGACACTGTGAGTCATCGTGTAGGTGCTTCTAATCAAATCCAGGTCCAGTGCTGTTCACCACTGAACCATCTCTTGGGTCAGGAAATGGCTCAGCAGGCAAAGTAACTTGCCCCTAAGCCGATAACCTGTGTTTGATTCCTTGGAATCCACATAGTAGAAGCAAATAACTCACTTTTGCAGGTTGTCCTGTGACCTACATACACACATACACAACACAGACACACACACACTTACATGTTAAAAAAAATAGGAACGTTATCTAATTATCAGTTGCAATTCCTTTACCTAGTTTTTCCTGTTTTGTTTTGTTTTTTTTCTTGTAGATGCTCTGTGTGTGGAGAGTAATACAGCGTCACGCCAACAATCTTCAGCCAGTAAAAAGGGGATGTTCACAGATGATTTACACAAGTTGGTGGATGATTGGACAAAGGAAACAGTAGGAAATTTTCCTAGTAAGCCAAGTTTAAACCAACTCAAACAGAGCCAACAAAAATTAGAGACAGAAAACTGGAACAAAGTATATGAAGTAAGTCTCTTATCCTCTGTTCTCTTTATAAAAATTAAAAGCTATAAAAGTTGATTTTGGGGCTGGAGAGATGGCTCAGAGGTTAAGAGCATTGCCTGCCCTTCCAAAGGTCCTGAGTTCAATTCCCAGCAACCACATGGTGGCTCACAACCATCTGTAATGAGGTCTGGTGCCCTCTTCTGGCCTGCAGACATACACACAGACAGAATATTGTATACATAATAAATAAATAAATATTTTTAAAAAATTGATTTTGGCCCATGATTAGTTAGTGCTCTAAAATGGTATGGAATATGATATTGAGACTTTGATCCTTATCTAGATTTATTGTGTCTTTGAGCAAATTATCTTTTAGACCAGGAGTTACCAAATTTTTATGAAGAAATCAATTAGTAAACATTTTAGACTTTCCAAGCCACAGGGTTCCAAGAATCAACTTAATTGTAATGCAAAAGCAGTCTAAGAAAATATGTAAACAAATGGTTGTGCCTCTGTTCTATTACCTCTTGATTTATGGAATGTTCCTTCCTTGAAACCCCTCCCATTCATAGGAGTTCTTATTTTTCCTAAACAAATCAGTTTACTGTGCTTAGAAAACAAGCAAACATGACATAAAAAGAGGTGGTGGGCCAAAATTTGCTGGCTCTAGTTTTGCACTATTCTCTCTCTAAAAATGCAAAATATTCAAAATGAATTCATCTGGAGAGAGGTACAAGAAGAATTAAGTATTGAGAAAAAGATGTCTATGCTACACATCAATGTTCTTTAAACCAAATAAGGTATCTGATCTCTCTTTGTTTAATTCATAAAATTAATTTTAAGGCCATAGAAGGTTAAATATTATAAGATCTCTTGAGTTTATAGAAAAGATGCCAGTTATTACACATGGCCATAGAAGATAAGATGTACATATAAGTGATATGTGGGAGTTCTGTGTGTATTCTAGAGTGGGAAGAAGATAGATTATCAAACAGTTATAGAATAATATGATTTAGACAAACATGTTAGGCATATGCTGATGAATAGATAAGTATGAAAATCTCTGAACAATATGCTAGATGGTGGAATTTGGACCTTATTTTACCTTGTGCTTTTTTGTGTCCAAATATTTAAAATAAGTAATTTTTTTCAAGGTAAGCAAACCTGTTAAAATGTTAAGTGTTAGAATTTCAGCCCCTGTATTAGATATCTCTGAGTATATTATTCTTGTGTGTATACTTGATAATAGATATAGTCACTAATCATAGTTAAAATAGTTTTATTGAGCTGAGATTGTAGCTTAGTATTAGAGCAATTGCCTCACAAGAAAAAGCCCTGGATTTGGTACCATACACTGTGAAAAAAGGTAGAAAATGACCACACTTCTTTAAACAAAACATGATGATGCACATCTGTTGTCCCAGCACTCAGGAGGCTGAGACAAGAGTATCCTTAGTTGGTGCCTGAGATGCATCCTAAAAAAGTACATCTATTGTTAATGTTGAATGAAACTTTCAAATTTTGGCTTCCTTAAGTAGTGAACAATGTATCTGCTTGGGAGATGTATGTATTTGTCTTATTCCTGGCATCAGTTGATGCTCAGATACTGTCATTACTTATAAAATCTAAGATCCTTCAGAGGCATTTCAAGACATAAATGCATGCATTCTGCCAGTGAGAGACTGTGAGTGCTGTATGAAGGAAGGTTTTGTTGATTAGCTGGATGGTGGTTTATTGATTATAAAGGAGGGTGTTTACAAGAAGAGTAAGGAGAAAATTATATGTAAATAAAAGTGAGAAAAATCTTTTAAAACATTTGGGTTCCAATGTTAGCTAGTCATTTACTAGTTGTATGACTTTATATCCTTTTGCCTCAGAGTTTTTGCATTTCAAATGTGGATAATCCTTGCAGGATTATTGCGAAGATTAAATAGCACCAATAAAGTTATACCATCACAGGGGTTACTTATATGTGGTAACTATTTTTGTATTTTAGATTTGGTTGGTTATATATTTGTGTAGAGGGGTCAATTAATACTCTTGCTTGGTACTGTCCTATAGCCCTACTTAGACATTTTTGTTTGCATGATCATGTATCAAGTACTTGATTGTGAACCAAGTGCTCTGCTAGACACAAGTTTAGTGAATAAAAGCAAATAAGCCATAAATCAGTATTAAACTGCAATTATAAGAATTACAAAGAAAGGTATAGGGAGATATTATTAAATAAGGGAAATTTGATCTTCTAAAAAGTGGTCAATGAGGGCTAGCCAGATGGTCCAGTGGGTAAAGGCACTTGTCAGCAAGCCTGACTATGTAAGTTCAGTTCCCAGAACCCACATGGTAAAAAGAGCAAACTGACCCCCACAAGTTGCCCTCTGACCGCCACATGCAATTAATTGTAAGTAGTTAAGGAAAGCTTCCTTTATCAAGTGAAAATTGACTGAGATCTAGAGAGTAGGAGTTAACTTAATTCCTGCCTAAGCAAATACAAAAGCCTGATGTGAAGAAAGAGATGTGAAAAGACTGAAAGTAATTCAGTCTGGCTGAAACAAAGAAAGCAGAGAGTAATGAACATACTTGAAAGAGTAGATGACTTCTCAGATGTGGTAGTGATGAGGAATGCTGTGGTTTTTTTTTCCAAAGAAGAATGGGTAGTTATGATGCCCCAGGTCACAGGAGCACATTTGAATTATCATTTCTTTTGAGACGAGCACTGACTGAAGCAAGAAGACAGACTTTGGTAGGATTAGGGTCAACGTTTTCTGACAAGTCAGGAGTTACTCATACTAGTCTAGTTGATGAAAAGTTGAGTTGAACAGAAGTGAACAGATTCCAAAGAATGTTTAAGAAAGAATAGACAAGATTTGGCACTTGAATGACTATATGACTTGGTTGATAGTGGCTGCTGATCACTGAAATGACATATATGAACAAATAATGGGTTTTGGTAGGGGAAGATTGCCTATTTGTTTGGGCATTTGAATCAGAGATATCTGAGGAATATTCAAGAGTAGACTTATAGCCAGGTGGTGGTGGCACATGCCTTTAATCCCAGCACTTGGGAGTCAGAGGCAGGCAGGTCTCTGTGAGTTCGAGACCAGCCTGGTCTACAAGAGCTAGTTCCAGGACAGGCTCCAAAGCTACAGAGAAACCCTGTCTCGAAAAACCAAAATAAATAAGTAAATAAATAAAGAGTAGACTTATAACTTCTTTAATACAGTCTTTAAAAAAACATAACCACTGTTTTTAGGACAATACTATTCATTACATAACTTAACCAATGGAAAAAAGTATGAATTTTAAAATACCACTTTCAAATCTCACCACCCAGAAATGTTCATCTCCTTCTGTAAATGTTAGAGGTCAGATAATTTTCTTTATGAATACATAGATGTGCATAAATAAGTTTATTCAAGTGTGATCATACTATATTACTGTTTTGAATCAAAAGCACTAAATTTAATTTTACTTTAACAGAAAGAAAATACTGATAAGAAGAGATTGCTGAACTTTAAATAAAATATTTTGTGCAACTCAATATAATTTTGCCATTCATTTTCAGGTCAAACTTAAAAACTTTTATCCTAATTTACATTGAAAGTTTCTAACAAAAGTTTAATTCAAAGTTTAGTTCTAGCTTGGTAATTCAGTGTAGAACTAAAAATTTGAGCCTGCTACTAGAATTATTTACATTTATTGGAATTATTCCTATGTGTATTAAGAATATAATATAATCTCTATACATGTGTTTAATCACAGCATAATGTTAAGAGTAGCCAGCCAGGCAGGAATATATCTTTCAGTACTGCCCAAAGTACAATTGTCTGTTTTCAGTTTAAATTTAGAATTGGTTGGGGGGGGGGAGCTGGGAAGATAACTTAACTAGTAAACTACTTACTGTGCAAGTACAGTGACCTGAGCCTATATGAAAAAGCTGGGTTTGTGATACATGCATAACTCCCAGCCCTGGGAGGCAGAGTCAGGTGAGTTGTTGGGGATTGCTAGCTAGCCAGCCTTGCCTACCTAGTGAGCTTCAGGCCTATGAGAGAGTTTTTCTCAGAAAACAAGTTATCCTGAGGAACTACACCCAAAGTGGACCTCTTGCCTCCATATGCACATACGCCTACGTGCATGTACTCACACAAAAATAAAAGTAAATGTATACGCATATAACAGAGGGGCTAGAGAGATGATTCAGTGGTTAATAACACTGGCTGCTCTTTCAGAAAACAGATTTGATTCCCCATACCCACATGGCTGCTCACTTGTCTGTTAACTCCAGTTCCAGGGGATCCAATGCCCTCTTCTTCCACCTATACATATGCAAACAAAAAACCCATACACGCAAAATAAAATAAAAATAACAGAAGTGTCACATTTCAAGATAGTTAGAAGGGAACAAGAAGGAGAGTTTTATTGAACATCTGCTGTATGTCAGGTCCCCTTGTTACACAACTGTATTTCCTCTGTGTCCAGAGAATCATGTAGGTAAGATGGGCTATTTTCATCCATGCCTGCAGCGTGAAAGCACATTAATGGATGGAAAAAAATGAAGTAAAAGCAAAAGAATAGTACTATCATAAGTAAAGAAGGGACTAAAGTATGAATATGGGCCTTAGAGTTATTTGAAACAGTGTTGAAGTCCCTACGTCACTGTTAAATTGGTGGTTTTGGACTACTTAGCAATTTTAGTTTCTGTTTCCTCATCTGAAAATGCCTGTACTGCAAGGCAGGGCAGTTAAAAATGAGCTGAGGTAAAGAATGTTGCCACTGCATAACTCATAGAAAGGTGCTCCACTCAGTATAATAGTGGAAGTAGTGAGCCTAAAAAAATAGGACTATAGACTGATAAACAATATGCCAAATGAACTGATCTTTTTTATGTTTGTTTTTGTTCTTTGTTAGAGTGCTCCATCTACTATGGGCTACACATCAACATGGATATCTTCTCTCTCCCAAATTCGTGGAGCTGTCCCAACTTCCTTACCACAAGGACTCCCACTCCCTTCATTTCCTGGGCCATTATCATCATATGGAATGCCCCATGTTTGTCAGTATAATGCTGTAGGGGCCACGGGGTATCCAGTACAGTGGGTAGGAATTTCGGGAACAGCACAGCAGTCTGTAGTGGTTCCTGCCCAATCTGGGGGACTCTTCCAGCCCGGGATGAATTTGCAGGCATTTCCAGCTTCACCAATGCAGAATCCGGCATCAATCCCTCCTGGTCCTAAGTGAATCCAAATAGATGCTGAAACAAGGGGAGAGGACTTTCATCAAACACCTGTGATACTAAACCTTCTTCTTGAGTTCTGCCGTATTTTCTCTCATTTGAGCCCACTTTCAACTGTGTTTTTTGTTGTTCCAATGTGATATTTGGTACAGCTCATCATTCTGTAGTAATGTGCGCTTTGCACATAGAATACTGCACACAGAAATGTTTTTCACTTCAAATCCTATCCTCTTTGATACTTGATTTTTAAAAAATACTGTTCAGAATGCTTTAATAAGCTCAGTTTGAGTGTTACCATTTCCAGGACACTTTCATGTGTTGCAGAGAAGCTCTCAGCCCACTTTTTTATGCTGCTACCAGCAGTTGTATAATACTTTTCTTTAAAGTGTGTAAAAACTATGTAGATTGGTTCTCCCCAAATGTGGATGAGGTAAGACTCTCCAATTGCCAGTCTTGTGGGATTTGTCACAACTGTCTTGGGTTTACTTTTCACAGAAGGCAGTAAGTAACTGGCTGCAGGAAATGTTTTGATGTATAACTTTAGTATACTTTTGTCAAGCAGTACAAAACATGAGTGTTTTTAATGTGATTTTCTTCCCGTCATCACAGCAGTAGGAGTGAGGGGTTGTTTTAGGTGAGGCGGAGGGAAAGAAAAAAACAGAACTGTAACAGTTCCTTGAACCTACAGCTACTAGAGCTGCTTTTGGGTTCCAGTAATAACCCAAAGCAGCCATTTTTTTCTCATGTGCACACTGCTTTGGTTTTGAGCATCTGAGAGGCACTGACTTGGCTTGCATTCTTTTGCTAGGTATTGCAGCTGATGTGAATCTCATTTGGGGTAGTCCTTGTAATCCTAAACAAGGAGATTCAGGTTAACACTTCTGTCAATCCATTCTTCTAAAGTGAAATGTACTTGACACATTAGGGTTTGTAGCTTTTGAGACTTTTACATAAAACACTGGCTTTACAGGGTTCTAAGAAATGTAGGATACACAGCATCCTGCAGTGAAATAGTACACCCTAGGATGATATTATTTCAATTGCCTTTAACCTTTTTTGATGACAGTTTTTTGGTTGTTATAATTTCTTACTAGTATCTATAGTCTTAGACCATTTTAGATGTTAGATGTGTTTGTCAGCCTCTTGAAAATTTGAGAGAATTCACTGTCAAGTTGCACTTTACTGGGTTTTATCCAGTTTTAGGAGGAAAGGAGGCAGTGTCAAAATGTACGCCTTTGGTTTTTAGGAAGGTTAACTTCAGTAATCTTAAAGGCTAGTCACAGGGTTACGTAATATTCAGTCTGTGAAACCCAAATAGAATTTTTACATGCTATATTATCAGCTACTAAGTACACATGTTCAAGTGACTTAACATTCACTGAAGCTTTGGAAGTCGTTTCTAATATGTTTTTCTATTTAAGAATTCTCTTGGTAACCATTCCAAATTGTGTTCAGTGTTTCTGTTAACAGATTTTCCTCCATGTTCCTCTAAAAAAACTTACCCCCATGGCCTTGCCGGGAAGCTAGAAGAACTTTTCTTTTTATTTCATACCGTACACTTTGTGACAGTCAGTACACTTTTTAAGAAGTTGTCTTATATTACTTACCTAAAGGTCACACCCACCATCACAGTTTTGTCACTGTTACTGGGGGCATTCTGTGGATTGCTATTGGTAAGAGCCACCGTTCCTTTTCCTAATACATCCTGTTTTGGATGAGTTCAGATTATATGCCCTGATTCCTGAAATTCCTTCTATAGTATTGCTTTGCAAGTTGAAGAGATTTTTAGGATGTTAATGTAGTGCAGTTGCTTGCATTGCAGTGTTTTCCATCTGTACAAAACTATGCTCCTAAAACCCATAGTTCCTTAAAACTGTGTTTCATTATAAGTTGTTTTCGTATAATTATATTGAGATAAACAACCTATAAGGTGAAATACTACAGGTTTTAAGATGGGATCTTCTCTAGTTGCAATCATTTTAAACCGTGTGCCCCAGAATGAAAAAAACTCCATGGGTTACATGTACAATCCCATTTACTAGTGGCTGCTCTACATAGTATGTTCTGTGTTTTGTTAAACATCTCAGTTTTACATATAATTCATCATTATTGTTTGCCTGCAGATGTTTGCAGTGCCTTGTAATATTTAGAATCTTTTCAGGTTTTGCTGGAAAGAAAAGTCATCTTCTAAAGTTTGAAGATGGGGAATAGTGTACTGCTGTCTCCATGCTGACTGCAGTATCTGGGTTAACATATATGTTACATATACATTATGTATATGTAATGTGTAAAAGTTAAAGCGTATAGGAAAAGGGAGTGCGCAGAAATGAAGAAAACAATGTTATTCACTTTGCTGTGGGGTTTTCTTTATTTGTTCTTATTTTTTTGTTTGATTCAGATTATAGTCACTTTGATTGTAAATATTGGTTAGTTTTCTAGAGGGAGGTTTGTATTATTTCTTAATTTTGCTAAGTTAGAATAGTACTGTTTCCGTCCTTGCCTGAAGTACTTTTTCTCTCCCGTAAATAATGAATCAGATAATGCTCAGAAGTTCTCTTCAACAAAGAGCCTTTTACATATAACACGCCTTCTGTTCATTTCTAGAAAGCACGCAAACCTTTTCATTTTCCTTCTTGTAATCAACGTAAAGGTTGTGCTTAACCACTGTCTTGTGAAGTTTTCTTGGGAGATAGTCTGTATGTGCAGCCGCTCTGTTTACTTCTCCAAATGCACATCTGATGAGCGGCATTGTGTCTTCATGTATGGCAACATAAGCACTCCACCATGAAGCACTGCTGTTGTGTCTGTGAAGTCGGGTGTAATATCCTAAGACTATGAAACCATTACTGGTGTATTCAGTGCAGATAAACCCTTCATATACCTGGAGCAGTCTTGAATCTAAAGTAATTTGCTGTAAGTTAACAAATAATCCTGCAGTTTTTCATCTCTTCCTTGCTTCATATCAAGCATATGTTCTAATAGTTTGACAGGAAAACTTAACTGTGAAAGTTTAAAAGGCACTTCCGCTGTGATTTTTGGGTTGAGTGTAGAGTGTTTTTCTAAAGTTATAATGGAATGTTTGTCATCTGAAGACCCCAGATTTAATTGCAGTCCAGTTACTTTTGTTTATCTACCTCGTTTTTCAGTACTGTTTTAGGTGCACAAGTAAATGTTGCCTGTGAAACTTGCTCTTTTGCTTTGATTCTTTATGTTGTTTAGATTCTCCATCTGGCTTGCCTCTTAGTCCTAGCACTCAGCATGCATGGGAGATGAGAGGAACCGTCATTCTGCCGCCAGTCTGTGTTTAACTGATGAGAGCCATATTCCTGAGTGTTATAAAGTTAGGGGATTTGGGGATGGAAAGCAAAGAGAGAAATCAAATTGGTGGCAATATAAGACTTAGTGGTGGGAGTTAGTTTTCAAATAAACAAATATTTCAAATGTATTGAAGTGAGATAGTCCCAGTGCCTGTGAATGCTTTCTCATCTCGGTTTCTAAAGGGCTATGGGTTGAAATTGCTTTAACTACTACAGTGAAATACTTGACCTCCTAGGCAGTGACCCATCTTCAAAATATTGCCTGGTATTTACAGTGACGGTTTGTTATCTTGTAATGGCAGAATGCATTTCATTTGAATCATAGTTGGTAGTAAGGGTTTAGATAGTTGCTTATCTAATCCCTGTAGTTTATGGAGTTGACTCTTTGCTGTATTTTCTAAGCATTAAAAATAATACATTCCCTTTTCCCCCTTTTAAAAGAACCCAGCAAATGTTTGTAACTGGATATTTCCTGTTTCACATGTTTACCATGTAACAGTACATTTTTAATACTAGTAAATGCTTATTTCAGTCATCGTTCCTAAGTACATTTCTGAGGTATATTTGCCATCAATTCAGTTACCTCATGTTCTGTTTGATTAAGAAAAATCTGAGCCTTCTGAGGTGGTATGCAAGCCATTTTCTAGAATAGATTGTTTGGTTGGTTTTTTTATCGGTAGTTTACCAGGAACTTATTTTGCCTCCCTTTCTTTAGAAGATGTAATAGAAAGGTTTGTATGTATAGAAAAGGCTTTTGATTTGGTAACTATAATTCTAGGGTTAAAATTTTAAAATCTAATCCAGACTACAAAATGAAAACACTCAAACATAGTAAAAAATTCTTCTAAGTAAAATTAGTATGCAGTTTATATGGAGCCATACTCTCAGGCCACCCTGGAAATAGTCTTCTTTTTATGTGTATGAAGGATAAATTCAAACATTGATCCAGGGACCTTGATGACTAACATAAATGGGCCCAAAGTAGTAACCAGGTTAAAGTTCTTTTCCACTGAGATGGTTCAAAGAGTGTACACATCAACAGCTCAGATTCTGGAAGGTTTTCTCTGAAGTAAAACAATGCAGACTGTTACAAAGCAGAAGGCAGGCAAGAGGGCAAGGGAAGGACTAAGCTCTGAAGGGACAATGTTCTAAGGTGTGCACTTGTTTCCCTTCTAGCTTTTTACATTGTATTTCTTTCGATATAATTTAAGATTTAAGATTGAGATTTGTAGCCCAGACCCCTCAGCAGATACAGTGGATATAGTGATTGATGAGAAAGTGCAGTTGAAGGTCTGTCATGCTCAGTCACTTAAAGTTATAATTTGTTTAATACAAATAGTAAGCATGTAGACCTAATGCAGCATGGGAGCCACTCAGGAAGTTTATGCAATTAAACTTTCATGCATATTTACCATGAAGTATGTAGAATTTCAGCCAATTCTCAATACTTAACATTTAGTTATATATGTGAACTCTCCTTTCTTAATTCGGGAATGTAGCATTATATAGAATGCTGTTCGGTTTAATTTTAGCCCTTTTTAACATTACCTTTTCTCCTTTTCCTTTTTTTTTTTTTTTTTTTTTTTTTTTTTTTGGTAAGCCAAGTGATCTACCCTTCAGCAGTTGTCTGGTTTTGATTCTTTGAAACTGTGATTTTTATTTTAATTTTTACCTAACTGTTGTTAAGTATTTTGTTTCCTGGAATTTTGTTTTGAAACAAAAATAAAGGCTGTGTTAAATTACTATGTCACCTTATTAAAATTCTGTCAGCTACTGCAGTCATCTGGCTTAAATTGGTTCTTTATCAAATATAATTTAGCATATTTATGAAATTTTAGTCTTACAGGGCTGTGGGGGGGGGGGAACCATGTGGTACCTGTTGATTTACATGCAATGCTAATGCTTTTTTAGTGGGCCTCCCTTTTCCACATTTGCAAATGAACAAGAGTTGTAACCTTCTGTATTAGCTAGGATTTCTTTTTTTAAAAAAATTAAAAACCTTCTTTATTTTATATACCAATCCCAGTTCTCCTTCCCTCCCCTCCTCCTGCTCTCCCCATCCTCTGCCCATTCCACCCCCATCCACTCCTCAGAGGGTAAGGCCTCCCCTGGGTAGTCAACAAAGTCTGTCACATAACCACATAGAGGCAGGACCAAGACCCTTCCCCCTGTATCTAAGCTAAGCATCGTGTCCCTCCATAGGGGAATGGGCTCCAAAAAGCCAGGTTATGCACTAGGGATAAATCCTGATCCCACTGCCAGTGGCCCCACAAACTGCCCAAGCCACACAATTGTCTCCCACAAGCAGGTTCCCCAGCTGTCAGTCCTGAGTCAGTGAGCTCCCACTAGCTCGGGACAGCTGTCTCTGTGTGTGTCCCCATCCATGATCTTGATCCCTTTGCTCATAATATCTCTCCTCCTGCTCTTCAACTGGACTCCAGGAGCTCGGCCCACTTTAGCTAGGATTTCAGTTGTGAAGTTCTAATTCACACAACAGCATGGGAGCCCTAACATAGGTCTCCACTTTTATGACAAATTTGAAGGTGGGGACAAGAGTTTTTTAAGGGTCATATGGCTAGTAAGTGGTAAAGTCTAAATCCAATCCCAGATCTCTGATTCATATGTGCACTATTTCCACATCTGTCATGAAACTGTCCAGCACTTGTTCCTTACAAAAGAGTATTTTCTTTGCCTTCCAACAGTGCTGGGCCACCTTTAGAAAAAATACATTTGGAAACTTCCCTCCTATCCCCTCTTACTGACCAGTGTACAATGACTTAAGAGATTGTAAAGCTGTGTCAGAGCAATCACTTGTTCACTTACTTTTATAGGAGAAATATTCCTATGCAAAGAGCCCTGTAGGAAGAGTAGGAAGACCTATTGGAAATGCTTCTCTGCTCCCGTGCTCCCAGGTCATCTGAAGGCAGAAGCATTATTGCTGGGCCCCTGGAGTTAGAGGCCAGCCTGGGGAAGATAGAGAAGGCCTTTTACAGAAGAAAGAAAAGAGGAAAGGGACAGAGAGGAGAAAGCGAAACAAATCAAGATTAGATGACTTGGGGGGGGGGCAGGGTCAAGACAGGGTTTCTCTGTGTAACTGCCCTGTCTGTCCTAGAACTTGAGACCAAGCTGGCCTCATACTCAAAGAGATCTACTTGCTTCTGACTCCTGAATGCTGGGATTAAAGGTGTGCACCACCATCATCCAGCATCTTTACCTTTTTTTGAAAATACCCATTTTAGTCACTTGTAATCTCAGCAGTCAGAAAACTGAGGCAGGAGAGTGGTGAGTTCAAAGCCAGTCCTGGAATGGGACGTTTTATTGAATAAAATAAATAAAGGTCTCACCATGATTCGTTAGCTCAGTAATTCAGAGCAAGCACGGGCAATATGTTTTTGTGAAATGAGCTAGTTATATTAAGTGACGTATAAGGACAGTTACCCTTATTTCTTATTTCCTGAATGTGCTTATTGGATATTGCTAATGTCTTGCACACTCAAATTGCACTTGAAAAATCAAGCTGGCTGGAATAGGCCTAATTCTTATTACAGTTATTGCAGATACCTTTTTGGAGTCCCTTTAGACCTGGCTTTGTATTCCCGTTTATAAAGCTGAAGAAGTGCTTACATCTTCAGTGAGGTTGTCATCAGAATGAATAAAGGGTTTAGCATTGTGCCTACCACATATGTTCCTCAACTAATAGTCACTACTATTGAAGGGACCCCAGAGATCTCTTAAGAGAAAAACATGACTAATCATAACCCAGTTGTGTTCTTCTGTTTTGTATTATGACAAAAATTGGTAGCACTGGGTAGTTTGTAGATAAAACAGGTGTATATAGCTAAGAGTTTTAGAGACTCAAAGCCTCTAAGATTAGGCAAATACATCCATTCAGCCCTCTGAGAAACGCACACGCACACACACACACAGCCTCTGCATTGCAGCATGGCAGGGAAAGGGAAATGTCTGGGTCTTTGAAGAAGGGGCAAGTGTGTATTGGTGCCCTTGTTCTTAAAGAACTAGTATAGTACACCCATGAGAAAAAGATTAATACTTCATGAGGGCAAGGTCCCCATTATCTAATTTCACTGTGGCCTCACTATCTGGCAGTACTGTCACACTGGGAAAAACTTCCAGTATAGATGCATGCCAGTAATCTTAGCATTTAGAGGGCAGAAACAAAAAGGTCACTGCCATTTCAAGCCCAACCTGGGCTACATAGTAAAACCTTGATTCAAAACAAAACTCCTTTGAAGACTAGGCATGATGGCACACACCTCTTTAATCCCAGCACTTGGAAGGCAGATTTCTGAATCCCAGGCCAGCCAGCACTATATAGTGAGACTCTGTCTCCAAAACAAACAAACAACCCTTTGAGGAACACAAACCATGTCTAAACCATCAAATTCTACTTTTGAACGTCCTTGATGCAATGCAGAATGTATTCAGTACTTTTCGGGGGCCCAACTAGAACATCCCAAATTTAATCTGAGGTTCAAGAATCTTTTTTCTTTAAGATTTTATTTATTATGGATAGTGTTCTGACTTCATGTGTGCCTACATGCCAAGAGAGGACACCAGATCTCATCATAGATGGTTGTGAACCACCCATGGGGTTGCAGGGAGCTGAACTCATGATCTTTGGAAGAGCAGCCAGTGCTCTTAACCTCTAGTCCCAAGGTTCAAGAGTCTTTTGTTTTGTTTCCAGACAGCGTTTCTCTGTGTAACAGCCCTAGCTGTCCTGGAACTCGCTCTGTAGACCAGGGAGACCGCAAATTTACAGAGATCCGCCTGCCTCTGCCTCCCAACTACTAGGATTAAAGGCGTGCGCCACCACCGCCCAGCTAGTTGAAGAGTCTTAATTTGATATTGAATCAGGTCTGGTAAGTAATTCTAGTTAATTCCAGCATTTGGGAGGTTGGGGCAGAAAAATCACCTACAGATTTGCAGCCTGAGCTACAGAGAGAGCCCCTGTCTTAGTCAGTGTTCTCCTGCTGTGAAGAGATGCGGCAGCAGCTCTTCTAAAGGAGAGCCTCTCATTGGGACCTGCTTATGCTTTCAGAGGCTGAGTCCATTGTTGTCGTGACAGGGAGCATGGTGGCACACAGGCAGACATGATGCTGGAGAACTTGAAGTTCTACATCTAGATCTGATAGACAACAAGAAGGGAGAGCAAGACACTGGGATTGACTTGGGCTTTTGAAACCCCAAAGCCCAATGACACCCCCAGTGACACACTTTCTCCAACAAGGCCACACCCCCTAATCCCTCTCAAGTAGTGCCATTCCCTGATGACCAAGCATTCAAATATTTGAACCTTTGGGGGTCATTCTTATTCCAAAAAAAAGAACTAAAAAAAAGAAAGAGCTGGGTTCACTAGCTAAAGGCTGTAATTCTAGTGCTTGTGAAGGAAAGGCAGGAGGATCAGGAGTTCAAAGTTATTCTCAGCTATATGGTAGATTCAAGGCCAGCCTGGGATAAGACTCTGTCTCTACATAAATAAATAAACAAACTAAAAATAAAGCAAAAACTGACCTTGAACAATTTTTCAGACGTGTCAGTTGCTGGAGCCAGATACGATGACTCACACCCAATAATCCCAGCACTTGGGAGACTGAAACAGAAGGGTGATGAGTTTGAAGCCAGCCAGGACTACAGAGGGAGACTGTGGCTCAAACAACAAAAGCGTGGTACCTTGGAGAAGAGATGACTCAGCACAGAAAAAGTGCTCTTGCAGAGAACCCAGGTTCAAATCCTATCTCCCACATGACAACTCGGTTATAACCAACGTCTGATTCTGTCCTCTGTGGGCACTGGACATGTTAGTGTTGCACAGACAAACATGCAGGCAAACCACACATACACAAAAGTATTTTTAAAAATTTTAAAATATTTAATTAGATCATGATTTTCTATTTAATCAAAATAACAATGAACAATTTAGGGTGGAGCATATAACTCCGTCAGCATTGTGCTTGCCTGGATTCAGAAAGTCCTGTTTCATCCTTAGTGCTGCACAAACTGCTTGTATTGGTGCACACCTGTAATCCCAGTGCTTGGGAGGTAAAGGCAGAAGGATTAGGAGTTCTAATGTAGTGAGTTTGAAGTCAGCTTGGGATACATACATGAGATCCTGTCTCATTTTTTTTTTAATTTTCTATTTTCTTGCTTTTAAATTTTCAATGATGAGATATTTTACTGCTGAGTAGTACTCCGCTGTGTAAATGTACCACATTTTCATTATTTTCATTAAATGTTACAATGAACACCGGTGAGCAAATGTCCTTGTTGTATGAGTATGCATCCTTTGGGTATATGCCCAAGAGTGGTATTGCTGGATCCTGAGGTAGGTTGATTCCCAATTACCTGAGAAACCGCCACACTCATTTCCAAAGTGGCTTTACAAGTTTTCGTTTCCACCAGCAATGGATGAGTATTCCCCTTACTCCGCATCCTCTCCAGCATAAGCTATCATTGGTGCTTCTGACCTTAGCCATTCTGACAGGAGTAAGATGGAATCTCAGAGTCATTTGAATTTGCATTTCCCTGATGGCTAAGGATGTTGAGCAATTGCATAAGTGTCTTTTGGCCATTTACAATTCTTCTGTTGAGAATTCTGTTTAGATCTATACCCCATTTTTTGATTGGCTTATTTGGTGATTTGATGTCTAGTTTCTTGAGTTCTTTATATATTTTGGGCATTAGTCCTCTGTCTGATGAGGGGTTAGTAAAGATCTTTTCCCATTCTGTAGGCTACCATTTTGTCGTAGTGACGGTGTCCTTTGTCTTATAGAAGCATCTCAGTTTCAAGAGGTCCCATTTATTGTTTCTCTCAGTGTCTGTGCTACTAGTGTTATATTTAGGAAGTGGCCTCCTGTGCCCATGTGTTCAAGGCTACTTCCCACTTTCTCTTCAATGAGGGTCAGTGTGGCTGGATTTATATTGAGGTATTTGATCCAATTGGAGTTGAGTTTTGTGCATGGGGATAGATATGGATCTATTTGCATTTTTCCACAGGTTGACATCGAGTTATGCCAGCACCATATGTTGAAGATGCTTTCTTTTTTCCATTGTATAATTTTAGATTCTTTGTCAAAAATCAGATGTTCATAGGTGTGTGGGTTAATATCTGGCTTCAATTCAGTTCCATTGGTCAACGTCTCTGTTCTTAAGCCAATACCAGGCTGTTTCCATTACTGTAGCTCTACAGTTGATCCTGATGTCAGGGATGGTAATACCTCTGGAAATTCCTTTATTGTAGAGAACTTTTTTTTTGTCTATCCTGGGGTTTTTGTTTTTACATTTGAAGTTGATTATTGTTCTTTCAAGGTCTGTGAAGAACTGTGTTGGCATTTTGATGGGATTTGCATTAAATTTCTATATTGCTTTTGTTAGGATTGCAACTTTTAGTATGTTGATCCTACCTATCCAAGAGCATGGGACATCTTTCCATTTTCTGATATCTTCTTCAATTTCTTTCTTCAAAGACTTAAAGTTCTTGTCGTACAGGTCTTTTCCTTTTTTGATTAGTGTTACCCCAAGATATTTTATGTTATTTGTGGCTATTGTAAATGGTGATGTTTCTCTGATTTCTTTCTCAGCCCCTTTATCATTTGTATATAGGAGGGCTACTGATTTTTTTGAGTTGATCTTATATCGGGCCACTTTAATGAAGGTGTTTATCAGCTGTAGGAGTTCCCTCATGGAATTTTTGGGGTGACTTAAGTATACTATCATATCAACTGCAAATAGCGAATGACTTCTTCCTTTCCATTTTGTCTTCCTCTGATCTTCTTTCATTGTCTTATTGGAGTACTATGCAGCGGTAAAAATCAATGACATCTTGAGATTTGCATGCAAATGGATGGAACTAGAAAAAAAAATCCTGAGTGAGGTAACCCAGACCCAGATAGACAAACATGGTATGTACTCACTCATAAGTGGATATTAGATTAAAGCAAAGGATAACCAGCCTATAGTCCATGACCCCAGAGAAGCTGGGGAACAAGGAGAACCCTAAGAGAGGCATACATGAATCCCCCTGGGAAGGGGAAACAGACAAGATCTCCTGAGAAGATTGGGAGAGTGAGGGGAAGAAGGGAAGGTGGAAGGGGATGGGGAGGGGAGAAAGGGAAGGAAGAGGAAAACATGAGGGCAGGGGATGATCAAGAAGGGGGAAGGACAGAGAGGGAGAGAAAGGAAAGAGATATCTTGACTGGTGGAGCCATTAAGGCGCTAGAGAGAAACCTGGCACTAGGGAAATTCCCAGGAATCCACAAGGATGACCCCAGCTAAGACTCCAAGCAATAGTGGAGAGGGTGCCTGAGCTGGCCTTCCCCTGTAATCAGATTGATGACTACCTTAATTGTCATCATAGAACCTTCATCCAGTTACTGATGGAAGCAGATACCAACATCTATAGTGAAATACTGGACCGAGCTACCAGAGACCAGTCCAAGAGAGGGAGGAGCGATAATATGAGCAAAGGGGTCAAGACCTTGAGGGTGATACCCACAGAAACAGCTGACCTGAGCTACTGAGAGCTCACTGACTCCAGACTGTTAGTGGGGGAATCTGCATAGAACCAAACTAGGCCCACTGAATGTGGGGGTCAGTTGTGAGGCTTGGGCAGTCTCTGGGACCAGGATTTATCCCTGGTGCTTGAACTGGCATCTAGGAGCACATTCTCTTTGGAGGGACACCTTGCTCAGACTAAATATAGGGGGCAGGCCTTGGTCAGACATTTTTGACTCCCCATGGGAAGGAAGCCTTACCATTTCTGAAGAATGGATGGGAGATGGGGCGGGGAGAAGGGTGGGGTGAAAGGAGGAGGGAGTGCAAATGGGGATATCTATGTCAAATGAGAAAATATTTTTATTTTTTTATTTTTTTAAAGACTTTATTTATTATTTTATATACAGTATTCTGTACTGCATGTCTGCCTGCAGGCCAGAAGTGGGAACCAGATCTCATTACAGATGGTTGTGAGCCACCATATGGTCGCTGGGAATTGAACTCAGGACCTCTGGGAGAGCAGCCAGTGCTCTTAACCACTGAGCCACCTCTCCAGCCCCAAATGAGAAAATATTATATCAAAAAGATTCTTAGCAAAAAAGAAAAAAGATTTTAAAGGGAAATACAAACATGTTATATAGTTGTAAACAAAAATGTAGCTCTTTTAATATTGAGAAGATTCACTTTTTGAACAGTCAGACCTGATAGATAACAAGTCTAAGAAGTTACCTTGATAAAATGAAAAATCTTTGTTTCTTAGGCCCATCACTTAACCTTTCACATTCCAAGACCTAATAAACTGAATCCAGCCCTCACCTTAAAAAGAATAAGAGCTATTTTATTGTGAGTCAAATATGGGTGACCTGGGAACATGGATTTGGGTTGCCTCCAATGAAATCAAAATCAATGCATTTTCCAAATACTGTGGGAGCACCACAGGGAGGTCCTTCCAGCAAAGCATGAAGACGCTGCCATGAGATTTTAGATGCTGTCTGATGACTTTTGAGATTTTGATTTTAAGAAAGGGTTTTACTGTGTAGTCTATTCTACCCCAAACACACCTCAAATCTTAGGCATCACCTTTCCTGTCTCCTGAAAGTAAAAGAGATGTTTGTTCGGACAGTGGCGCGCAATGAATGACTATTACGGGGACTAAAGAGAGCCCAGGATAATCTGCAGCATCGTACTTCTCTACTCTCAGGAAGTTCTAATCAATAAGCCTTGTGAATTTTTGGCGCTAGTGTTACCCTTTGGGTAGAACTCTAGTTTACAGTTCCAGATAAGCTTTATCATTTTAGGCAATAAGTAAACTGGGGCTGGGGAAAGGGCTCAGTGGACAAAAGCACCTGCCATGAATGCCTGAGGACCTGAGCTCAGCTCTCCAGAACCCACATTACTATAAATATCCCAGCGCCCTCTACTGGAAGATGGGAGGCTGAGACAATGGAAGCGTCCCACAGGTTGCATGGCTTATGCAACAGCAAAGAGAACTTGTCTCAATGAAGGAGAAAAGGTAAGACAAACACCTGAATGTTGTCCTCTGACATGTGTATCCACATCCCCCAAAGAAGAATTTACACATACATGTACTCACACGTTGCATATTATATAGACAAAAATAGATAACTCTCCCTTTGTATTGTATACTAGTAATACTAAAATCAATCTTTTTATAATACTGATTTTAATAAAACATTCTAAAGCTACATTTAATCTCAGCCATTTTGGGCCAAATAAGATATTTCCACAACCCTTTTTTAATGTACCTTCAGTTTTTCCTTTCCTTTCCTTTTTTTTTTTTTTTTTTGTTAATGAAATGCATCTTTATACCTTTTGTTTTTATTTTTCAGAACAGGATTTTTCTATGTAGCCTTGGCTGTCCTGGAACTCGCTCTGAAGACTAGGTTGTCCTCAGTGTCACAGAGATCTGCCAGTTCCAAGAGCTGGCTGGGATTAAAGATATGTTTCACCACTGCCTGACTATATGCCTTTCTTTATAAAACAGCTACTTCTCTTTCACAGAGTTCTATCTCAGAATTTCCAGTAGTTTAATTACACATGTTGATTATAATTTTTGACATTGCATAACCTTGATTCCTAATGAAAACTAGAAAATATTGGAAATTGTCTTTTATCTGTATTTTTACATTTTGTAACTTCTAGAGATGATTTTTCTTATTTTTGAATATGCCTACATGCTTAGTTTCATTTTACTATATAAAGAACAACATGCCATACAAATAACATTATATGGACTCGAGAGACTATATTTAGGAATATATATGTATACACAAATACATATTTGCATGCAGTAACAGTGAAAAAAGAGGCCATAAATTTGATGAAGAGCAGGGATGGGTATATGAGAGAGCTGAAAGTGAGGAAAGGGAAGGAAGAATGTTATTAAATTATAATCTCAACAATAAAGTAAAATGAAAAAGACAACATCACGAAGGATAGACATGTAAATTCAGCTGAGTATTTCAGCACTCTAGCTCACCCACAGTTTACCACTTAATTTCTCCTTAACATTTTCAAATTATCGAAAGATATTTGAAACTGAGTTCAAGTGGATATATACTATAAAACACAAATGTTATTGAAAACGTCATCTAGAAATATCCCATTTCAGTCAGGCGGTAATGGAGCACACCTTCAATCCCAATACTCAGGAGGCAGAGGCAGGAGGATCTCTCTGAGTGGAGCAGATGGGGGGAAGAAGTCAGTGTACCAAAGACTAGTGAAGTTCCATAATATCCCAGAAGGAAGGATCGGACATGGAATGTGTTAGTCAATTTATTCGTAATGAATACACTTCAAACCAGTAACACCATGACCACACACGGTGCTCTTAATGTGAGCAAGGAAGAGCCAGCCCCACTTGAGTCCCACAGTTCTCTCTCAGACACAGCCTGCAGTCAAGCTTGGCGGCTCAGGCTAATAACCTCTGCGTTTGGGAGGCTAAGGGAGGACTGGCCCTCTTGAAGCTGCCCCTAGGCTACATAGTGAGTTCCTAATCATTCTGAACTAGAGATGAGATCCTATCTCAAAAAGCCCAGAAAACAAGAAGAACCCTCTAGTCCCTCTTTACTGACTCCTGCTTGTCTTGGAATCTCCTCCACGGGCTTTGGAGTAAATCGCGGTATCAGAGGCCAGAGACTGTAGAAAAGTGTGATATCAGGTATTAGCAGGGTCACAACTGACACGCCTGTAACTAGAGGCTGGCGCACCTACAGTCATGTCGCCTGAACATGTCCAGACTCATCTTGAAACTAGCAGGCAAGACTGTAGTTCCAGGACAGCGCTCTTACCTGTCACTCTCCAGGTCCTGAGTTCTAGCTCAAGCACTGCAGAAAGGAACTGAATGAAAAAAAAGAGAGGGAGGGAAGTAAAGAAGAGATTGACAAAGTGTAACAAGGTTATTTCACCAAAATTGTATTTCTCAATGTATTTATGTTTGAGAAAAGGTCTCTCTACATAGCCCTGCCTAGCCTGAAACTCACTGTATAACCCTGCCTTGGCGTGGATCTCACCATGTAACCCTGCCTGGCGTGGATCTCACTATGTAGACCAGGCTGGCCTCAAATTCCTCCTGCCTCTGCCACCCAAGTGCTAGGATTAAAGACATGGACTACCACACTCAGCTCACTGAAGTTTATATCACACAAGAACCTTCAGAACTGCAGATCCAAATGTCACGCTTAGGTTTGTTAAAGGACAGGCAGCCATGGCAATTGGACAAAAGGATAAGATGTAACGCTAGCAGACTTGGGAAAGAAAACCCAAGCCTATTCAGATCTTTCTTGCAGCATTCCTTACTCCAGAATACAGGGCAGGAGCCTTCAGAATGAAGGTCCTCAGAGAAGATGGGAAAAAAGGAGGAAGTGACCTTTCTGGATTCCATGGCTTGTTTTGGGAAGGGGATGGGGCTTCAGTCTTGGGGAAAGAGGAGATCTGGTTTCTACAGCGCCTTTCTAGGGAGTAAAGGGGAGTGGGGCATAAAAGGGAAGGTTAAAATCACAAGTCTACTTCATCTCTGAGACTGATTCTAAGCCTTCCGTTATCCTTTAGTTCAAAGTATTTGGAACACCAAAGAGTCATAATTTGGTGTACAATTTTGTGAGCCCCAAAGGGTGTCAGATAATGTAATAAAAATGCCAGTCATAAGGAAAAGCAATTAAGTTAGGAGATAAGACCAACATATAACCCATTCAAAATGTACCAGCATTAGTGAACACCACCAGGTAAAGTAATGAGGTGGCAGACTTGCATCTGTGACTGAAGAGTTTGATGCTAAGGTAGTTGGAGGGAAGATGGATGGGTTTTTGATAGAATCTCCAGCAAGTCATAAAGGAGAATAGCAGAGGTGATGACAGGAGCAGCGCTTGGGTTACAGCAGTGGTCCTCTACCTTCCTAACGCTGCAACCCTTCAATACAGTTTCTCATCTACTGACCCCCAGCCATAAAACTATTTTCATTGCTGCTTGATAACTGTCAGTTTGCTACTGTTAGGAATCATAATGTAAATATCTGATATGCAAAAAGTTATCTGATATGCAGGATATCTGATGTATGACCCCAAAGGGGTTGTGACCCCCACACAGGTTGAGAACCACTGGGAGAGATGGAGGGAAGGCTAACAGCAAAGTTGAGCATTGGAAGGGGTTACTTACTACACACTACATGTTTTAAATGAGGAACTGTATTCAGGAATTGACTGCCCTCAAGCCCCTTCTCCATTCATTCCAGCTCTCACCCCTGAATGCATGAGAATCACCTGGGGAGCGGTTTTTATATTTTAAAAATAGTGCTTTGATTACAACACAAAAGAGTGTGCATAGCAGGATTGAACCATATACCCAACAATAGTTAAGTTGTGTGGTACTACATGCCTGTAATTCCAGCATTTGGGAGGCTAAGGCAGGAGGATTGCCCTGAGTTTGAGGCCAGTTTTGGGTATATTATGAGTACCAGGTCAGGCTGAGGTACAATGTGATACCTTGCCTCAAAAAGGAAAAGAGAGGGGCTCAGCGGTTAAGAGCACTGACTGCTCTTCTCAAGGACCCGGGTTCAATTCCCAGCACCCACATGGCAGCTCACAACTGTCTGAAAATCCAGTTCCAGGGGATCTGACACCTTCACACCAATGCACATAAAATAAAGTTAAATAAACCATAAAAATTTAAAAAAAAAAAGGAAAAGAGAGAGAGGGGGGGGAGAGAGAAAGAAAGAAAGAAAGAAAGAAAGAGAGAGAGAGAGAGAGAGGGAGGGAGGGAGGGAGGGAGGGAGGGAGGGAGGGAGGGAGGGAGGGAGGAAGGAAGGAAGGAAGGAAGGAAGGAAGGAAGGAAGGAAGGAAGGAAGGAAGGAAGGAAGGAAGAAAGAAGAAAGACAGTGAATCTTTCTGGGAAGGGGAGAAGGTAAATATTTTGCTATGTATATCTTACTTAAAATTAAGAATTTGAGCCGGGCGGTGGTGGCGCACGCCTTTAATCCCAGCACTTGGGAGGCAGAGGCAGGTGGATCTCTGTGAGTTCGAGACCAGCCTGGTCTACAAGAGCTAGTTCCAGGACAGGCTCCAAAGCTACAGAGAAACCCTGTCTCGAAAAACCAAAAATAAAAAATAAAAAAAAAAATTAAGAATTTGGGGGTTTGGGGATATGGTTCAGTGGTTAAGAGTACGTGCTCTGCAATCAAAACCAGAGTTCAGATCCCAGATCCTATGTAACGAACCAGGAATCTCCACCAATGCCTGTAAGCCCAGCTCTGAGGGGCCTGAGAGAGTGGGACTGTTGGAACATTCTAGTGTCAAACCAAGCCAAAAGGCCTCTGCACATAGAGCGCACACACCTATGCACACATGCACATACACTCACACACACACGGACATACAGAAATTAATCTTTTAAAAGAAAATTTAGCCAGGCAGTGTTGGCACTTTCCTTTAATGTCAGCACTCAGGAGGCAGAAGCAGGCAGATCTCTGTGAGTTAGAGGCCAGCCTGGTCTACAGTGGGAATTCCAGGACAGCTAGGACTGTTACACAGAGAAACCCTGTCTCGAAAAACAAAAACAAACAAAAAAGTAAGAAAAAAATAAAACTATGGTCTTGGTCTCATCTGTCTAATTAGTATTTAAGAGATGAGTATCTCACTACATTTCCCAAACTGGCCTCCAGCTCCCGGGTACCTGCCCACATCTGTGCCCTGGACCGCTGTGATACCTAGGGCCCCTGTTCAGCATCTTATACCTGACCTTGCTCGCCCTGTCCAGCCTGCCCATCTACCTGTCGTCATAGTAGCCATGTGCGTCTGCATTTTCTTCTACTTGCGTAGGCAAATGCAGCTCATGACCAAGCTGTCCCTGCTAAGAAAAGACCCCTCTTAGCCCGGTCAAGATTGTTATCAACCTAGAGACAATCATGTATGCTGGATGCCAGACTTAAGGTGGCACTGTTCCTGGTAGTCTGAACTGTAAGTCACAGAAATATTTCTGCAAAGAAATACTTCCCACACCTGGCCAAAGCCAACTCACTGGTCAAGGCTCTGATATACTCCTGCAGAGATGCCGAGCTGTGTGGTACCTTCCACAACCCCTTTGCTGCATGTGCCTCCACTGGTACACTCAGAATTCTGCTTGCCTCGCATCCACTGCCAGGATGGGGGCCAACACTTGAGTCATACCTTCTGAAGACATCCACCTACTGATGCTACCTTGGATTGTGGGAGGAGGCAGCAGGTATCGTTACCAGTCATCAACCACTTGCAGAGTCCCTGACTCTACCCAGCCAGTGGGGCCCACAATGCTCTGGTGTGATCCTGCAAGGCTTCTCAGGCCCACGGCTGTGTCATGGGACACAGAGATTTTTTTTTGGTCAACTTCCAAGCACCTAGGAGAACATTGGATGAGTGATGAAAACCTGGCTCTTCAGGTTTTTAAATAGCCTTTTTAGCTTGTTCTGCACACCTCCGGTATAGCCTGTGGACTGCTTTCCCCTACATGATGTTATGGGTGTACAGAGTGGAAGAGATAGGAGCTGCCCTATGCTACCCCGTCCCCTACAATGTGACAGGATAACAAGGATGGAAGCATCCTTCCTAAGGCTGACTCTTTTTTTTTTTTTTCTTTCTGAGACATAGTCTCATATAGCCCGGCTTGGTCTTGGACCACACTACATAGCTGAAGATGACTTTGAACTTGAGAGGCCTCTCAAGTACTGGGACTGGGGCTTTCTCGGGAGTTCTGAGAAGCCTCTGAAAGCTGGCCTATCTTCATTAGTAAGAAGGGGACCCGCAAGGACAGCACAGTACAGAGAAAAGCCTTTCTATTGTGAGCTCACCAAGCTTCTTTGTCATCAACTCAGATAAGATGTCCCTGTGTTTTGGAGTAATTTCTCATGGACTGGGGCTGGCAGGAACCCTTCCACATTGCATCCCTTCACCATGTTCTCACTCCTCTTTAGTTTCTTTCCCTTGTTTTTATTTTATAAGACAGGGCCTGTGTGGCTCAGATTAGCTTTGGCTTGCTATGTGGGCTTATTCTTTCTCCACCTTCTGCCTGCTATTACAGGTGTGTCCTCCACACCCAGCTTCTGCTTGGCTCTTCTGCCTTTTCCAGTCTCTCGCTGTCTCTTTAGTTGTCTTCCTCCTCTGGAGCCTGGGGTGGTTTCTGGTCCATGTGAACCTCTTCATCCCATATGTCCTCTCTTTAAAAAAAATTATTTATTTATTTATTTATTTATTTATTTTTTAAGATTTATTTATTATGTATACAACATTCTGCCTCCATGTATGCCGACACACCAGAAGAGGGCGCCAGATCTCATTACAGATGGTTGTGACCCATCATGTGGTTGCTGGGAATTGAACTCACGACCTGTGGAAGAGCAATCAGTCCTCTTAACCACTGAGCCATCTCTCCAGCCCCTATTTATTTATTTATTTATTTATTTATTTATTATGTATACAATATTCTGTCTGTGTGTATGCCTGCTGGCCAGACCCCATTACAGATGGTAGTGAGCCACCATGTGGTTGCGGGAATTGAACTCAGGACCTTTGTAAGAACAGGCAATGCTCTTAACCTCTGAGCCATCTCTCCAGCCCCCCATATGTCCTCTTTTTGTTTTTAAATTTTTACTTTACTTTTATGTAGTGGGTATGAATGAGTATGTATCCACATGCGCATGGGGAGTGTGCACATGTATGTACCAGTGCCCATGGGAGCTGGAAGAAGGCATCAGAAGTTGGAGCTGTGTGCTGCAGTTATGATCACTGAGAAGTAAGCACAGGTCCTCTGCAGAAGCAGCAATAACGCTTAACAACTGAGCCATTTCTCCAGCCCCATCTTTTTAGGTTCTTTTTTTCTTGAGGCAGAGTCTCACACTACATAGCCCAGGCTAGCCTGGGTCTCACTGTGTAGCCCAGCTCAGCCTCAAGTTCTCAACCAGATTCTCATCTCAGCTTCTCTGAGTGTTCATAGAACAGGCCTGAGCCGTCACTTTGAGATGTGGCCCATGGTTTCACGGCTTGGAAAGGGCACACATATGTGTGAGAAACTAGAGAGACCCCTTGGGAAGGAGCTTCAGTGTCCCTCAAAGTCTGGAAATAAAGTCACAAGCTTAACTGGACTTCCTCCTCAGTTCCAGAGGTCTTTAGATGCGTCAGGCTCATAACAAGGCCCTTTTCTGCCCAGAGAGACCCCTGGAAGGCATTGTTGGTTGTGAATTGGATTCTCTGTTCCCACCTCACCAGAAAGGAGTCAGGGTTATAGCTTCACTTCATATTCACATGCTGAGTACAACAGGAATTGGAATCGCTGTCTTATTTTTTCTTTCCGAGACAGGGTCTCTCTGTAGCTTTAGAGCTGTCCTGGAACTAGCTCTTGTAGACCAGGCTGGCCTCAAACTCACAGAGATCCGCCTGCCTCTGCCTCCCGAGTGCTGGGATTAAAGGCGTGCACCACCACCGCCTGGCTTAATCTCTGTCTTATTTAAGGCCACATTCTTATTTTTTTAATTTGTCAATTTGTATGTGCATATGCGCTTGCAAATGTTGCCACAGTGCATGTGTGGAGGTCAGAGGACAACTCCCAGCGGTCACTTCTCTCCTTTTACTAAGTGGTTTCCTGAGAAATGAACTGTTGGGGACCAGCCTCGACAAAAACACCTCTTACCAGGGTAGGGGTGTGGGAATTTAGAAATATAAGTAAATAATACAGAGACACGTGAAAAATAACAGAACAGAAACCATAGAATGGTACCGGGAGGGCATTCCAGTGAACACTGAAGTCATCCACATTTAATTTTCCATATGCTTTCATACCCAATTCAAAAGGGGGAAGAAGGTAACAAAAAACTTCTTTAGCATAATACAAAGGGCAACTCAAACAGTTAATCGCTTTAACACTTTGAGACATCAACTCATTAGCATTCTGTTGTTTAGGCAGTGAAGCTACCCTAGACCAACATATCCTGAAGGCCACTTCCCCTGTGACCTCATAATTACAGAAGAAGGAGAAGTATATTTGCATATCCCGACCATCTGTCAGGATGGAATGGATCTATTTGTATGAGCTGTCTTAACGTCAGAAAAAGCATGTAATGACGTCCTGAGTTGGGATGCGCAGTTACACTTGTCAACCATTTTGAGCAACCTCTAAATTCTATCAGACAAGGTGGAAATAGGCTCACTTTTTTGGGCCTCCACACCAAACACAGGTCTTTAGGCTTGGCAGCAAACCACTGCCAGCTGAACCATCTCACCAGCCCCTGAGGCCAAATTCTAAAGCCAGTAATGCACCCATTTCTATGGAACTAGAAGTACCCAGGACTTTCTTGCTTTTGTGTTGTGATTAAACCCTGGGTCTTACATGTACTACACAGGTGCTATACCACTGAGCTATATCCGCAGCCCACCTTCTAATATAGTGATTTTTTTTATTTTTTATATTTATTTATTTATTTATTTTGGTTTTTTGAGACAGGGTTTCTCTGTGGCTTTGGAGCCTGTCCTGGAACTAGCTCTGTAGACCAGGCTGGTCTCGAACTCACAGAGATCCGCCTGCCTCTGCCTCCCGAGTGCTGGGATTAAAGGCGTGCGCCACCATTGCCCGGCTATGTTTTATAAATAAAGCTTGCCTGAAGACAAGAAGGTAAAGCTAAGCCACTAGAGGCCAGGGGTGGTGTCACACACTTTTAATCCCAGGGTTTGGGAAACAGAAGTAGATGGATCTCTCTCTGTGAGTTCAATGTCACCCTGGGCTACACAAGATCAGTGCAGAAACAGATCCTGGTGGTGGTGACTCACACATTTAATCCCAGCACTAGAGAGGACTATAAGCCGGAATGAGACAGGAACTTGTTCTCTTTCTGAGGATTTCTTAGAGCTCTCTAGTGGCTTGGCTGCTTTGCTTTTCTGATCTTCAGGTTGAATCCCAATATCTGTGTCTGGGTTTTTATTATGTGTGCTATATCTTCTATGTTAAATGGATCTAACATTTGCAGGGAGACAACTCTTGCCCCCTTTTCTGTGGGGAAGCAAGACTGAACTGAGGTGCTGTGCAGCTTTCAAGGGTCAAGTAGGGTATCAGGCCTCCTAGAGCCCAAACTGCTGGAGGGCAACGATCCAGGAATTCTTCCAAGTCTAGGAAAGATGCATACCCATTTCCATGGCGCTCCAGACTTCTTGAACATACGTCACTTGGGTATTGAGGCAGCCAACCAAATGGTAACTTGGGATCCCCAAAACAGCCTCTGGAAATCAGCTCTGCTCCATTTTAAGTGGCAGCTCTTACATCCTCATCCCCCAGGTTCTGCTTTGGAATTTGTCCTATGAGCTTGTCTGTCTTGATCTGGTTTTTGTTTTGTTTTGTTTTCCTGATCTATCTTGTGCCAGGCGGCATTGATTTTGTTTTCTCTCTGCTAGCCTGGGAAGCTTTAAGCAATTCTCCACCCCAAGTTCTCTGAAGGTTGTTGCTTCCCAGCCCCTCGGTGCACACTGCACAAGTGCCCCATCCCTGGTAGACTCCATGTTCTATTCCCGGGGTTGGCACCAAGCCCAGGGTTTCCTTCAGCAGAGGGCTTTCCCTGTTGTTAGTACAGGGCGAATGTCACTCAGTTTCATTTATTGCTCTCCTCTAGGAAGTCTTCTTATCCCTGCAATCCAGCCACACCATGGAGAGGTTAAGCTCCCTCTCCAGCAACAGAAGAAGGACTTCCTAGGCGAACTGTAGACCCTTCCTGAGCCTCTGACATCTGTCTTGGCACAAACAGATGGCAGGAGGTTTCAGAACTGGGGAGAAGTGGTTGGTGTTCACTCTATTCCTTTTCTTTCCCTTGAAGAGCTTTTTGTAATATTAAGAATCCTTACCATTAGAGCCTAAAGACCTGTGAGCATTTGCTCTGATTTTTGGGAATACCCATAGGAAGGCACACTGTGAACACAAAACAGCAGCCATGTGCCAACACTTTCTAGGCTTGCAGTTATGTAAAGGAAGAGAATAAACAAACAGACGAGGTCCCTTTTAAGCTGGATCTTGGAAAAGGAATAGAAGTGATTTCTCCAGTGGAGAAAAGCACGAGGTTCTGACCCCACTGCCGTCACCACACGCCTGTGCCTGTCAGCTAGATGAGAGGGGTACAGAATGTTTGGGGGGAAGAGAGTTCCCAGTAACCTGCACGAAGAGGGTACGGGCAAAGGGTACAGCATGAACGACCACAGTGGTCAGAAGCTCTGAGATTCTGCAAATGAATTGAAAACACCATGATTGTTTCCTCCAGGCTGGATACAATGGCTTCCATCTTGAATCAGAGTAGCTCGGAGAGAGTGGGGAAACACATGAGGCTGTGCCCTTTCTCAGGGATGTATAAGCCTGTTAACAAAGGCTGCAGGGAGGATGGTATGTCAGGAGCATAGCCGCATGTCACTCAACTTTGCTCCTGTAAGTAAACCTGAATAAGCTAATTTGTTCAGCAAAACCAAACCACCTGCTTTCTTCCAGCACCCAGCTCTATTTTTTTTTTTTTTTTTTTTTTTTTTTTTTTTTGGTTTTTCGAGACAGGGTTTCTCTGTGGCTTTGGAGTCTGTCTTGGAACTAGCTCTTGTAGACCAGGCTGGTCTCGAACTCACAGAGATTCACCTGCCTCTGCATCCCAAATGCTGGGATTAAAGGTGTGCACCACCACCGCCCGGCCCAGCTCTATTCTTATAGTGGTATCAAACTTGTTGAAGAAATTTTTGAGTCTCTCTTTCACAGATGCAGTCAGAATTCAAGAAGTTATGCAAGCCGGGCAGTGGTGGCGCACGCCTTTAATCCCAGCACTTGGGAGGCAGAGGCAGGTGGATCTCTGTGAGTTCGAGACCAGCCTGGTCTACAAGAGCTAGTTCCAAGACAGACTCCAAAGCCACAGAGAAAAAAAAAAAAAGAAGTTATGCAATTGGTAAAGCTACCTCCCTAATAAGAAGCTGAATGGTATTGGAACCCAGGCCTTGTTTTCAGGGCACACCCCCTTCTGCTTCCAGGGCTTTGGCATCTGCCATTTCTGCCTTCTCTATGGCCTATACCCACTGTACTTTTCCCCACATGCATGTTAATAAAACACTTGTGTCTATGTAAAGAGAGCAAATTTGAACAAGTTTTATCAAGAAGGGGATTTATAAAGATGGAGGCCTCACAAAATCCAGCGATAACGCAAATGGACCTTAGAAACAAAGGTTTATATTATTTGATATGCCTGGGATTCCCTCCTAACTCCATCCCAAATTCTCTGGGAAAGTTCATGAGAGGATCTCGTACAGCCAAAACAATAAAGAGTGCAGAGACAACCTGAGAGCTCTTTACCCATAATGCTCTTCTTGGTTGCTCTATAAACATGAAACATGTATGCCGCCCCCCATAAATACAATTAGAAACATGACCACCTCAACCAAATCCATGGATAACTAACTGCAAGTCGCCAGCAACCACTAATCCGGATATGATGACATCACATGGAGATACCCCGTCTTGCTCTAATTCAGTCACAGTGATATGTGTCTCTCTGGAATCTTGCAATCTTTGATGAATGTAGCTTTCACCAGAAAATTAATATGTAACAGTACAGAAATAAACACTTTCAAAAGTTCCCTTTCAGCCGGGCTGTGGTGGCGCACGCCTTTAATCCCAGCAGAGGCAGGCGGATCTCTGTGAGTTCGAGACCAGCCTGGTCTACAAGAGCTAGTTCCAGGACAGGAACCAAAAAGCTACGGAGAAACCCTGTCTCGAAAATCAAAAAAAAAAAAAAAATCAAATAGCATTCTTAAGAGTTCGAGGCCAGCCTGGTTCTACAAGAGCTAGTTCCGGGACGGGCACCAAAGCTACAGAGAAACCCTGTCTCAAAAAATCAAAAAAAAAAAAAAAAAAAAAAGTTCCCTTTCAGGGACGAAGGCACACATTGATCCATCACTAAATCTGAGAATGTACCCTTTCACCTGGATTGGGATGACAGAAATAAATCTCAGGTATAGGAAACCCCATGGGAGTCCCTTGCTTATTGTGTTCTTACTTAACCAGGCTATACTTAGGCCAGGATTGTTCTCAAAATGAGGTTCTGAAGTTTGGAAATGCGTTTGAATTTCCCAGATGGCCCGAGGGGTCTGCAAAATGCGCTAGTACACCCCTTCCATAGCCCCGCACTAAGAGATTTGGCCTAATTAACAAGGCGTCTAGCAACCCAAGGCCAAATCACCAGGAGAATGCAGGAGAAACAGGGCTATCAAAAGAATTCTGTTTGTTGTGCGCAATAACTAATCCACTTTAGAACATTTACAAAAAGGCCCCTTTTATACTCGTCAATCCTTCTTCTGTCCCCTAGAGACGTGTGCATCTCTCCTTCAACTCAGGAGTGGCTTTCCTAACGACCTGTGAGACAGTCCTTGGAAACCTAATTGTCAGGAACAATAGGGCCTCTGTGTGTCTGCCCCCATGTTGGTAGGGCAGAAATCTAATTCCCAGCCAGCATGCACACTTGACCCAATCACATTTCCATTGATCAGTCTTGTGTAATTTTTTTTACTTCCTTGATGCTATTCCACCCCACCCTGTTTCCCCATTCTCCCACTCTTCTCTGTCCAAAAGGAAACAAAGCTCAGCTCGTTCCTTGCCGTCACTAGTTAGTGAGAAAACTCTGTTTACAACACTGTGTCTGGCTTCGTTTATCTTTGACACTACTAAAAGCACAGAGTTGTACGCTCAGCGTTTCTAAGGCTGGAAATCTAGCGTTAGGCGTGGGAAAATCCTGTTCAGAATCATTCGCAGGTTTTGTTGTTGTGCTGATTCAGAATTCCTGCTCTGGATGGTCAGTTATGATCCTGGTTCACCAGATGTGACTGCCTACTGACAGAAATGCTCTAAAGCTTCATTTGAGTGAAAACTGGTTTCACGTTGGGAGCTCTCCCAGTAACAAGTGTTAATAACAGGTAGTCAAAATCTTGTCGTTGGTCTCCTTTCTCTTCCCTTCTTTCTGCCAGTGCTGGGCTGGAACTCCTGGTCTTGTGCACACTAAGCAAGTGCTCCACCATGGCTGCAGCTTCTATTTCTTGGCACTCTAAGGATGCGGCTCATTCCCTCTGCCCTTCTGCTCAAGACCCTCTCCATCAGAGACCCGAAAGGAAATAGAAGCAGAGCTCAGCACTGGTTTGCTTGGTTTTTATTTGCTCGTGGCGCTGAGGACTGGAAGCTGGTAAGAACTCGACCACTGAACTACATGCCCAGCTCCAGGACTTCTGAGTCCTGGGAGCCACAAGGAACTGCTTCACTGCCACATCTTACAAAATGTCAGCTCCCTCCCCATCAACGGAGGCCAGAGGAGTGCTGTCTCTATCATATTCAGGGTTTGTAATTTGCCATGCCTCATTTCTGGATTCGTTATTCTTTTTGTAACCAAATGTTACATTTGTGAGTGCAAAGACAAAATAAACAAACGAAAAAGCACAGCCAAGATAAAAAAGAACAGAGAAACATTTATTACTCAAAGCAGATAGGAGACCATGAGTATCTCAGCCAGCATGGCTTTGGGATTGACCTGATTTGGGGCAGCGGAGAATGAAGAAATGGCAGGACACATCCTGAAAAGCTGGGATTCCGTGGGCCTTGCACCCTGATGGAGAGCCAGCAGCAATAGCCTGGAAACTCAGCACACGTTTATCATATACAGCAGTAATGGGAGGCCCCTTAGCTAAGCTCGGTAGGGGAGCTCTGTGGGGAGCAGTCTCAGCCTGCAGTCACTGGGGAGGAGGAAGCTGTCTTGATACTTTGCACGCCCACTAGTAGCATCATTCCCATGGTCTGAGGCCTTGGGCTCCTTGCCGTGGCTGCGCTCCTGTCATTCATGCTCATCCACACAGGGTATGCTCTTTCCCTACATGGGAGTTAATTCCAAAGTACTTCCTCCTTTGAACAAAGGAGTGAGGGTTTAGGGAGCCTATAGAGTCATATAGGAAAGCACTGTAGCGGGGGCAGTATTTGTGTGCCTGCTCAGTTAAGGAGCGCAGTCCCAAGTATGCTGTTTAAAAGCATCATTTAAGAGGGAAAGATACAAATTCTAGACATAGCTCAAGTTCACAGAGCATTAAAAGGCTTAACAGGTAGAAGAGGAATATGCTGTGAATTCTCAGCTTTTTGCACAAAGTTTTAGCAGAAAATAAAGAAAAGGTCGCTTTCATGTAGGTACAGGTGTGCTCGTGTGTCTGGATGTGCGTTCATGTGTGCCTGTGGAAACCACAGGGCAAAATTTGGATATCATTCCTTAGGAGTCCTCCAGCTCAATAAGGGTCTCTTATTGAACTTATCAATTAGACAGGCTGCCTGGCCACTGAGTCTTAGGAATCATGTCTCTGCTTACCCAGCACTGGGATTACAAGCGCACTGCACTGAGCCTGCCTTTTTCAGGTGGTCTCTGAGGACTGAACTCAGGTCCTCGCGCTTGCAAAGCAAGCATTTTAACCAGAGAGCCATCTCACCAGCCCAAAGGATAGTTTGCAGGTAGAGCAATGCAGGAGTCGGCCTCTGCAGATGCCTCATTTGTGGCTGACATTTTCACAAGTGCCTTATGATTCGATTCTTTTTGTTGTCTTGTGGGTTTAGTTTTTTCCCTTTATTGTTTGTTTTGTTTCCTTTGTATCACTGACTGACCTGGAAAACACTACCTTCAAAGTTGTGTCAATCCTCCTGCCTCAACTTTCCAAATGTTTTGTTTACAGCTGTAAGCCAGCACACCCAGTTAGAATATGGTACTATAAGAATACGTGAACATGCTAGTATTTGTTTACTTTATTGGTTCCCGAAAACCACTAGGTAGCCTCGGCCTGGAGCTTAAGGCGATTGTCCTGTTTCAACCTCTTGAGGCCGGGGACTGCGGGCATATACCACCACGCCTAAGATGACAGGGTTTGTTTCTGCTGTAACCTTATCAGCTTAACAAGGAGTGGGCCAAGTTCTAGGAAAGGGATGCTGGAAACTATCTAGGAAGCACATTTTTACTAAAAATCCGTTCTCATCTTTCATGCCTTCAAGCCACTGTCCTTCCGTTCACTTTGCTTCACCACCCCTGCCATTCTGGATCTATGTAACTCCTTTGAAAGACTCCTTTATAGAATTTGCAGCTTGTTTGTGTTTTCATCCTAACAGACCCTTCTGACATCATTCATCACGATCACTTCTGGGTTCTGCACTTTCATGTTCTGTCGGTCACCTTTCAGGAAACTCCAAGGCAGATGCAACTATTCTTCAGTGCGGATCTTATTTTCTGCTGTATTCTGGCTGAAGGGGCAGGCCCTAAAAGCTCAACAGAAGATGGACACTATGTGGATTTCATCGGAGAGGCATGCTGCAAACAGAGTTCTCAAAAGACTGCCATCAGATAGAACCCTGGCAGCTATTTTGAATTGCTCTTCTCATGGGCAATTTTCCTAACCATGGGGTGAAAGCAAATCCCCTAACCATATGACATAGCTTAGTGAGTAGCAATAAGGTTGGAGTTCTGGGTGAATTTGTTTTTTTTTAATTAATTAATTAATTTATTAAAGATTTCTGCCTCCTCCCCGCCACCGCCTCCCATTTCCCTCCCCCTCCCCCATCCAAGTCCCCATCCCTTGTCAGCCCTAAGAACAATCAGGGTTCCCTGCCCTGTGGGAAGTCCAAGGACCCCCCACCTCCATCCAGGTCTAGTAAGGTGAGCATCCAAACTGCCTAGGCTCCCACAAAGCCAGTACGTGCAGTAGGATCAAAATCTGGGTGAATTTGTGTGGGTGCTTTATCTCCCTGATCAGAGATCCGCAGGGCAAATTACAGCCAATTTCATTTTGTCTGCACATTGTCTTAGGTAAATGTTTTGTCATTCCTGAGGGGTACAACTCTTCAAAGAATGACGGTAGCTAAAAACGATGATAATGGTTGTTATGTTTCATGTGTGTTCTCGTCCATTCATTTAAAATTATGCATATCATCTTTTCTATGGAAGGGAAAATTCTCCCTCTCAGGGAACTTTAGCTCACTTTAGCCAAATTCAATCACTCCACTGTACTTCCTTTCCCATGATGCATCACCTCCATTCCTTTCCCTGGGAATGGCGGTATAATATCCTGAGGCAACGCAGTTGGATACAAGGAGTTTTGGTGCAAATCCTAGACACACATTTTCATATCCCGTTTCTTCTGACGTTGTGCACATCAAGGCCTGACCTGGGTGGCTGTCTGGTTCTTCCACTGCATCCTGAGGCCATTCGGGAAAAGACTACAACTCCCAGGATGCCCATTCGCCCCGCCCCACTCCCCTCCCCCAACTAGAAAGCGAGTATCGCAGAGAAGACGAGGCAACATGGCTCCCGGAGGTGGAAGGCAGAAGCTTCACCCGCTTTGAAGCAGTGAAGAATAGCAGCGGAGGGCAACGGGAAAAAGAGAAGTGACTAGGAATCGTCGTCGCTTTTACCTCCCCAGCCTCTTCTGAGTCTGGTCAGCCTCACCTCTGCTCTTCACCCGCATCCAGTCTGTGGTCTCCTCCCCTCCCCGCCCACGTTCCCTCGCCCCTCCCGTCGCCAACCCTTTCCCCGCCCCCTCCCCCACACCCCCCGTGAAGTGCGCACGCGCCCGCCTCCAGCTTCGCGCGGGGATCGCCGCCTGGCCCGCTTGCGCAGCCGCTGTTCCTTCTACCCACGGAGGAAGCATGGGCGTCCAGGGCTTCCAAGAGTTCCTGGAGAAGCGCTGTCCCGGGGCTGTGGTGCCCGTGGACCTCCTCAAACTCGCGCGCACCGTCTCGCGCCAGCAGCAGCAGCAGCACCTGCACCGCCAGCTGCCGCCAGCAGCCCTAGCGCCCGGGGCTCCACGCATCACCAGGGGCTCTGCTCCTCTGCCGCCGCCGCTCCCGCCCGCCGCCTTTGGCGCTTACTCCGGGGGCGCGGGGCCGACTCGGCACCATCACCCTGCTCACCATTTCCACCATCACGGCCAAGCGCCGCCAGGGCTGCATCCGCCGCCGCCCCCTCCGCTGCCTGGGGCTCGGGTATTGGTAGATGCGGGCTCGGCGCTGCCGCGGCTCTATGGTGGCTACCAGACGGATTGGGTTTGTGGCGGCCAGTGGAATGCCATGCTGGGCTACTTGTCAGCGCTGTGCCAGGCTTGTTCCTATCCGGGCGGCGACGGCCTGGAGCTGGTGGTCATGTTCCCTGGGGGCCTGGGGAAAGACCGACTGGCCGAATGGGGCCGTCGGTGCCAGGCGGAGCGGCAGACTGCGCAACTGATCGTGGGACACGTGGGCAACAAGGGCACCCCTCCACCGCGGGCCTGGTTCCTGCCACCTGCCTGCCTGAGCCACTGCGTGAGGCTAGCACTCATCCGCTTCCGGGTCAAGGTGAGGGAGGGGTCAGATTTTAAATGAAATGTCCCACACCTGTTCCTTCCAGACTAAACACCTAACCATTTACTGACTTACCTGCCACTCACTCAGTCAGCTAACCTACTGGCGACCATTTTATCCACCTATGCCCCCTTCACATGGCCTCCTACCAATTCCCGAACCTACATGGCTGTATCTCTATCCATGTCGTCATAGTAACCCTCTTTCCCTTCACTTACCCCATTGGCCTACCTGTTGGCTTTAGCAGAATTGACTCACAGTTTCTTTGGGGTTTCATGTTTCTCTTGCTATCATCTCCCTCAAACTGAAATAGTTTTTTCCCTTCATTTTCCAGTTGACATTCCCTCCTGTATCTCTTTTCAACCTCATGGCAAATAAAACAGATGTTAGTCGAACACCTTTCTTCTTTTCCCCCATCCATTGAATCCTTTCCATCGCAGCATGCTTTTATCTTGGCATGCCTTAGCTCAAAGAATCAGTCCACTGAGTGAGTCACTGTTTAGGAAGATGACCACACTGAGTAGGGGGTTTCAAAGACATGAATGAGACACCATTCCTGGTCTTGGCAGATCAAATATGGAACATTTATTTCATGGTGTAAATATGCATGGTGACTATGCTTTCTGGTACAGTAAGTACAGTACCTGTTTGGATAGGTGGGTGGTTTGATATCTGTGGGCTGAAATGGTCTAGGGAAACTTCCTGAAGATGACAGGCCTTACCTACGTCTGTGAGAACTGGCTAGATTTGAATGGTTCACAGCTTTTGGAGGAGTTTGTTTTAAATAGTTACAGAAATCGAGCAGAAACAAAAAGAAATACCGAGTGTGTGAGACCCCATGGGCTTAAATGTAAGTCCAGTCTGTGAGTAAGTTGGGCCGCTGCATATGGAGCTTGGAGAAAAGCTTGGCAGCATCCCCGCTTCTTGGCACCACTGCTATTACGCTGTTGCTTTCCCATACTCTTAGGTTTCAAGTTCCTACGTGTGGAGAATAGTAAGGCTTGAGAAGGAAGGAGGTGGGCAGGAAGGAGAAACAGAAAAGCAGCACAGGGTTAGGTAGGAAGAAATTGCAAACCGGTTTCCCAACCAGAGTTTTGGGGGATGTCCTCTCAGGATTGGGGGGTTTGGGAATTGAGAAACTAAACAGGTGGCAGCTGGAGGAGTAAATACGCAATAGAGACAGAAAACTATGCTACGTAGAGATAGATATTGCAGAGGTTAGAGACTGTGGCTAGAATCCTCTGATGCTAGGCATGGAGCACTCAGCATCAAATCTGCCTAGGCTTCATAGATTACAGCTTTTTTGATTTGAAAAGCCAGTACTGGGCTGGGGGCAGAGCTCAGTGGTAGAGTGTCATTACTAACCAGGAGACCCTTGCTTCCAGTTCCTAACCCTGCATGCAAAACAATCTATTCAGGAGCTAACTTAAAATGTAACTGCACCAGAACCCCACTTGCCTGTTTTCCTGACTGACCGTTTCAAAGCAGATTCATTTGCAGTCATTCCTTGCAAATTGTTTTTAATGGTACCACCCAGGCTTCAAGGGATTTTTATTTACCCCATTGTTTTTTATCTTGCCATTGCTGGCAAATTGACTGCTGGCATAATTGACGACTGTGTTAGTGGGGCAGGGTTTTGCCTTTTTTGTGGGGGGTGGGCTTGTGCTGGGGACGTGCTTTGCTGTTGGACTACACCTGCAGCCCTTAAGTGCTTTAAAAAATTGTCTCATTGGATCTTTACAGTAACCCATGAAGCAGTATTGCACCTGTTTTCCAAGTAGGAGAACCCAGCGGACCCAGGCGCTTTACACACTTGCCCAGTGATAACCTAGTAATAAATGATAGAGCTGGAATTCTGGGATTTATGTCCGTGAAGTCTGACTCCACAGCTTGTGTTCTTAACAACAGTGTTGAAAGATGAATCTTTTTAAAGAGGCACCGTGGTTAGATGATTACCTCACTGGCACCTAGAGGAAAGCAGGCTCTGTTTATCCACTTGTGTTCCTTTACCAAGTGCTTTCTGGTTAGTACTGTGCTGGCTGCAGAGAATTTACAATAACGACTCTCCAGGGAGCCAGGGTTTAGTAAAGACTGAAAACAAAATCCAAATACTCTGCTAATTGCACTCGATGAAAACTGCAGCCTCTTTGCAGGGGGCATGGTGATTGATTTCTTAATGAGTGATGAGCATGTGCCAGTGCCTTTCCAGATTGGCTATGAAGAGGGTTAAGGTAGTAAAAAGATGCTGCTTTTTTCCCCATCCATTGAATCTTTTCCATTTCAGCATGCTTTTATCTTGGCATGCCTTAGCCCAAACAAACAGCCCACTGATAGTGGCCAAGGTTATGGAGACCTAGAGCAGCTTGTTCTCACTGAGTAGGTAACTATTATCATATTTACAACTATTATTTGCTGAATAGGTTTTGATTGATAGTTGGCAGGAGAGAGGAACCCCGTAGGTCTGAATTTGTTTATATTCTCCACCAGTCAAAACTTTTTTTTGGTTTTTCGAGACAGGGTTTCTCTGTGGTTTTGGAGCCTGTCCTGGAACTAGCTCTGTAGACCAGGCTGGTCTCGAACTCACAGAGATCCGCCTGCCTCTGCCTCCCAAGTGCTGGGATTAAAGGCGTGCGCCACCACCGCCCGGCTCAAAACTTTTGAGAACCAACTCTAAGTGTATTTTGTCATATTTATCACAGTTTTTTGGCAACAAATTCCCATGTATTCCAAGCTATTTTTGAATTCGTTGTATAGCCGTGGCTGTGCTTAAATTCTTTCTGATTGTGCTGCCTCTACCTCTCGAGTGCAGGGATCAAATTTGGTGCACTCTCAGTTGTTTTTTTTTTTTAAATCTTAGCAGTGGTCATGGGTAGTCACGTATGCCTGCATGATTCCAGGTACCCAAGAGGCTGAGGCAGAAGGATGCTTGAGCCTTGCAGTTTGAGGTCAACATGGTAATATAGTGAGACACCATCTGTAAGCAATACACACACACACAAAAAAAATGATGGCTTGGATAGATCCTAAAAGAAGAGATTGTAGGAGTGATTTCTAAAAAGTGTTTAGTCTGGTAGGTAGGATGACATGCACACCTCATCCCAGTCTTCACGGAGCCCAAGGCAGTTCTGAGATGTATAGCAAGACACATCTCAAAAAAAACAAGTTAAGAGCATGTACTCCTCTTGCAGAGAACCTGAGGCCCAGCACCCATGATGGGTAGCTTACAACTGTAACCCCAGCTCCGGGCATCTGACATTCTTGTGGATTCTGTGAACAGATGCACACACACACAAGCAAAAGCGTGTAAAGTGTGACTTAAGACTGACTCAAGAATTGTGCAAAATAGTGTTGATGCTCTTAGCTCACTTGGCTGTGATCAGCAACTTTGTTGTTGGCGTGATGAAGAATATCTTGGATTGTGGTGCAGGCTTGAAAGAGTATGGGTCAATAACTGTTCGTTGCCTTTTCAGAACTGCATTCTGTCTTGAAGGTGGCAATTTTTCACATGGGTGATTTGCATATGGAGCATTTCTTTTGTTTGAATATTAGTGCTTCAGAACAAAAACTGTATCTCTATTGTGCCTTGGTTTTGTTCTTTAGTTTAGAAGTCAAGGTGAACCTTTATTTTTAACCTCACTTTCATTTTTAATAGAAAATAAAGAAGTAGCAGGAGTAAATACTTGATAAAGTGCTGGCTGGATTATCTGTTTAGCTTTAGACAAATTTGGACTTCATAAAAATTTTGGTGTTTGTTGTTGAAATGTTTGTAATTTGGTTTGTCATAATTATTTGCTCAGTATACCTTTGTAAGTGAAAACAACCAGTAGCAAGAAAATTTAGTAACCCCAAGTTCCTGGCCCCATTCCCTTCCAGAAATAGAGTAACATAGGGTAGGCTTAGACTGACTCGGGAGATGATGCGATGTAATGCAGGCAAATGGAAGCTTTATTTAATGGTTATTGTAAATGAGCAAAAAGATAACCAGCACATAAAGCCCTCCACTTCACAGTTGTCTTACAAGGCAATTAAGTGGGCTGATGGAAAAGGAAAAGGTTTGGTCGTGTCGTCAGAAATCCTATTGGTGGTACGTGAATAACCAGCCTCGAGAACTCTTTCTGGGTGCAGGTGCCATTTGTGCTTTCCTCCTGATTGTTTACTAATCCTGTCATTGAGACTGAAAAGCCTGGTTCTAGATACGAAATGATCATGCAAGCTCTCGCTGTCACTTCTTGAGCACCAAGTTGGGCATAAAATGTTTTTAAACACAGTGTTAATCTTTGCCAGATGTACTTTCTCCTCCCCATTTTACAGTTAAATAACTTAAATGCAAAGAGGGAAAATGTAGGTTGAGGATTTTAATATAGTTCAGTGTTGAACAAGGAAGATCCTGGGTTCAGTCCTTAGGATCAAAGCCAAACCAAACCAAGCATATTATGGTGCTGTGAATTTGCACCTATGCATGATTGGTACCTACTGAACCACTGAACCAAAACCCAGATCCAGTCATTTTCTTTTGGGAGAGGAGGTGGGCCCTGGTAAGCAAGCTATAAAAGTCATTAGCGCTCTACTGCTTACTTAGTCTTTCTGCAGAATCACATGACATTTTCTCTTGGAACATCTTTTTGTGTAAGGTTGTGTACTTTTATTGACTTAAGTGCAGAGAAACAGAATTGTTGAACATTGCATTTGTGCCAGCAATGCTGAAATTCACAGTCCTGCCAATAGCAGACAAATGTCTTAGCTAATTGCCAAGTGAGTCACACAGTGATGTTTAGGAATTCAGAAGTAGCAATCCCTTTCTGTGCACAAATAATTGGGTGCGTGTGTGTGTGTGTATGTTAATGCTGATGGAACCTGGAACCTCACACATGTAGATGAGCACACTTCTCTTAAGGTCCTGGTCTCATAATAATCTTTACAATATTAATCAATCTTAATTCCTTTAAGCCATTATCCTTATCTCCTTTCTTTGTCCCCCCTCCATTATTCTTGAGAAAAGACTATTCTCATTTCTTAATCTGTTGCCAAGTTTTTTTATTTGATGTGGGGGTGGAGGGTGTGTGTGTGTGTGTGTGTGTGTGTGTGTACGTGCATGCATATAAAGTGCGGGTGTAGCACAATGTGAGTGTGGAGGTCAGAGGACAAACAGTCTCTTTCACCTGTGTGCCCTGGGGATTGATTTCAGATCCTCAGACTTGGAAGTACATTAACCTGAGCCATCTCCCTGGCCTTTTATTGCCAGTTTTAAAAACATTTTAAAAGTGTTTCTTTTTTAACATTTGTGTGTTCTGTGCAAGTGCCTACATATGTGTATATACATGTATGTATGGGCACAAATGTGCTATGGTTCGTGTGTGCCTGTCAGAGGTCAGCTTGTGGGAGTAAGTTCTCTTCAGTATGTGGGTTCTAGGAGTGGAGCTCAGATTGTTAGATTTGGCAGCAAGAACCTATACCTGCTGCACTATTTTGATGACTCTAAAATAATTTTTTAGTTAGCATACACAGTAATGGGTTTCATTATAATATGTTCATATGTGTATATCATTGTAATTTGCTCATATTTATCCTCATCATTATCTTCTTTGCCTTACCTGCTGTTGAGTTGCCCTTCCTCTTCCTAAATAATACTGTTTTCATATCACTCATATTTGTATGTTCAAATGCATATATACAGCTTTCATGTCATATATTTTTAAATTTTTGATCCTACATATGCAAGAGAATGTGTAATATTCGATTATTTTCTTTTTCCCTTCCCATTACCTTCTTTTGTCCCCCTGGTTTCCTATTAGTTCTCTTTCTCCTCCAAATATTCCCCTTTCTACTTTCATGTCTCATACATACATATATAAAATACATATTCATCTGTGATAGAAAACATGCTTGTCTTTATGAGTCTGGCTTATTTCACTTAGTGTGATCTCATGTTGCAAGTATTTTCCTGCAAATGACATAATTTTGTCCTTTTCTCTGAGTAAAACTACATTGTGCATACTTACACCCCCTTACAGATACATTCATCATGTTTTTTTATGTTTATTGAGGAACATTTAGGATAAACATGGATGTACAAGTATCTCTGTAGTAAGTGCTGATTTACATTACATAGGAGCATATGCCCAGGAATGGTATACCTGGACCTCATAGTCTTCTATTTTTTAGATGATGAACTACCATACTGATTTCAATAATGCCTGGGCTAGCTTACATTCCTGCTAGAAATATACAGTGGTTCACTTTGTGTGTGTGTGTGTGTGTGTGTGTGTGTGAGAGAGAGAGAGAGAGAGAGAGAGAGAGAGAGAGAGAGAGAGAGTGTGTTTTGAGACAGTGTCTCCTGTTGTAGCTCAGGTTGGTGTCATATTCTCATGTAGCCAAGGATATCCTTGAACTCCCTCCTACCACTTTTTTTTAAGACAGGGTCTTGCTATATAACACTATCTGGCCCAAACTCACCATGCCTCTGCTTCCCCAGTACTGGAAATCCAACTGTATACCACCATTTGGTAGAAATACATTATTTCTACCAAGTTCCCTGGTGATAATGATGGTGGGCAAAGTTACATTTTTGTTTTGTCTTGTAATTTGAGACAGGGTCTCACTATGTAGCCTTGGCTGGCCTATAACTCAGTATGTAGAGCAGGCTTGCCTGGAACTTTCCTTTGCCATAGAGTGCTGGATTAAAGGCATGTGCCACCATGCCCAGCTTTGCATCCTCACGCACATCCTTTGTTATTTTTTTTTGTTTGGTCACCATTCTGAATGGAGTGAAATATGTGGTGTCATTGTAGTTTTGATTTTCATTTTCCTGACAGCTAGCCATTTTCCCCTATATTTCTTGGTCATTTATACTTCTTTTGAGAATTGTCTACTCATTTTCCTGTTTATTGGTTGGATAATTGGGAAGGGGATTGATGTCTAATTTTTTTTATAATATACTCTTGGTATCAATCCCCTCTCAGATGTTGTTAGTCCCACTTGGCATAAGAAGAAGTCCACTACCACAATTTTAAGCCATATTTGAAACAAGCTTCAATTAAATACTGGCCAGGTTGATGGATTCTGTCCAGGTCCATTCCAGGGTTCCTAGGAAATGCTGATGAGTGACATCTGGCAGAGGCTTAAAAATGCGTCCCATCAGGCCCCTATATTAGGTTCAATCAGGGGCAAGCATTTATCTTGGCATACTTTCTGCCTGTGTACTCCTGCCTACATCCGTTGGGCAAGCATACATCCTGACAGATTTCTTTCCTATGTGACTTACATAAACTTCTGTTTTACATAGAGCAAGTTGAGTGCCCTACCATATTGTAGAATTATTTCAGCTAATGAATCTACCTGTTGATAGATCAGGGCCTGTCTGCTTTTAACAGGTATCTTTCCTGGTATGCCAGTTGGCATTATAGGTCGTCCCTTTGTCCCCTGTGCCAGCAAGTTTTCTTTTGAACGTATGTTCCAGCCTGTTCCGGGACAAGGGGTGACACACTCTCTTCTGTAACTACTTGCAGCTGCAACCAGGATGTCATTTGTCAGGGCCCAGGAATGCTGAAATACCAGTCAAAAGCATGGGAGAGGAATCCAGCAATGGGGGACTTATCAGAAGCAGTCGGTTTGCTGACTTAGCTGAGGAGACAGGGAACAATCACTTCAGCAGGACTGGTTCACACCAGTTTTTAGCAAGTCGGAGCTCAGGAGTTTGCAGTCCAAAGTTGATTCCTAGATGGTGTCTATCAAGCAAGGGAAATCTGCTGAGACATATAGACTAGGGACAGAAGTTAAAGTTTAAGAATTTAAAGAATAATCTTAAATTTGTAACTTTGATGCCCATAGTCCTAGTAATTCGAGGAGGGGAGGAGTTCCAAGACCAGGGGAGAGATCCCAGCATCAGTAATAGGCAAGTGGGGAATCTTAGGTTTCAGCCCCTTTGACCTGTGAGAGGTAGATCCAAGTCTTACAACTCCCTTGGCTTCCTGAAGGTTGCAGGAATTTTCAGTTTACAAAAAAAGAAAATTTTTAGATATATTAGCATTTACCACTGTTTGTAATCTGCACTGACATCTACAGTGTAGACGAAAACAGCTACCAGTAGTCTGTAAGAAAACTCAGTATGCCAATAGCATAAAGAGAAGTCTGAACATTGCCAATTTTCCACATACCTTAAATCCTATTCCTCTACCTTCGTAACTTGCATTTATACACCTTAAGTCAGAAGTTACCTAAGCTTTCACATCCTCAGACCTTTGTACACCTTAGAATACTTTCTTCCACGCTCAGAACTTACATAGACTTTAAACTCTTTCTATCTAATCATTTGCCAGAGACCTGAGTAGTTATTACTGAGAACAGTCATTGCTAAGTAAGTTCTTTTAAATAAAAGAACAGTAAAATGTTATGTCTGAAACCTCTGTATCCTTTAATCTGAAGCCTGTTAGCAAGGCAAACTTGTCTGCCTTTTCTTAACAAGAGACCTATAGATGTAGAAAAGCAAGGCTTGATTTTTTTATATATATGAAATGGAATAACAAGATGGCTGCAGCCTTGGGAGAAGGATCTGGTTGCCTGCTGTTGCCAGGCTGACACAGCCATAGTTAAGTCTAGCTGTAAATGCCACCAGAGATCTGAGAAGGATAAAGTATAGTATAATCCAAATGACTTAGTTATCCCTTAAAATGACAGATTTATCCATTGCCTAGACGATCATCCCAGGTTCCTTTGGTCTCCATGGCTTCATTTTGTGGCAGAGGTACCAGGGCGGCATCAGTCTTGGGCCACCAGGCCCAGGAGACCTGGGAAATTTTTCCTGCGAAGGAAGAACTTGGGGCACTGACCTTACTTTGTTTAGTCGAAGTAAGGCAATCAACTCTTCACTGTCCTACTTGTCCACAGTTTGCACAGGTCCTGGCTGTGGGTGAGGCATTGCCCAGTGGTTAACGTTACCCCAATCCAGGTGGAATTGTGTTTGTGCCCCATCATCTTCTTGGGGTCACTGCTAGGACCTGGTGTCTTATAATAAGCTTTTTCCATTAAACATTTTTAAAAATCATTTTTGTTTCATGTGTATTTGTGGTTTGCCTCTATGTATGTCTGTGTGGAAGGTGTCAGATCCCCTGAAACTAGAGACACAAGCAGTTATGAGCCACCATGTGGCTGCTGGGAATTAAACCCAGGACCTCTGGAAGAGCAGCCAAAAGCTCTTAACTGCTGAGCCATCTCTCCAGCCCATCCATTAAACATATTAAATGCTATATTCTACAGGTCTCTGACAAGTTTGAGGACTATTATCTAATAAGTATATCTGAGCTAAATAAATTTTGCTTGATTTTAGTTAACTTTTAGGCTTATCCTTGAAATCATATACAAGAGGATAAATAAGGCTTATTTCTGTAATTACTGTAATCAATTGCATTAGTACTTTGCATACCCATAAGTATAGTTCTGAACATATTAAAGAATTTTATCATTTATGAGGTGACTGATCATTATCGTGTATATATTGGTTATCTTTATCAGTTTACAATAAGTTAATAGCTTTTTGTTTTGGTTTTTTGAGACAGGGTTTCTCTGTAGCTTTGGATCCTGTCCTGGAACTAGCTCTTGTAGACCAAGCTGGCCTTGAACTCACAGAGATCCGCCTGCCTCTTCCTCCTAAGTGAGTGCTGGAATTAAAGGCGTGCGCCACCATGGCCGGCTAGTTAATAGCTTTTATAAGATTAGGATTTGCAGCTTAAGTTTAAGCCTTAAAAAAAAATAACAGTTTCTGAATTGACACTTTTTTACTATCAAAATAAAACTTTAACTTATAACTTAAATCTCTGTAGGGAGACTGGCAACTTTACTTTCCAGGTCCTTTATAGCAAACCATTACAGAATATAAGTTTCTTATATGACTCAGTTTATCAAAAGTATCTAAAGTTTAACAAAGTTATTAAAGATGTGGGTAGACATACATTCTTAAGCCTGAATAGACCTTAGGTAAGGAGAGACATTCTCTAAGCAACCTTCCTAATGCTGTGATGCTTCAACACAGTTCCCCATGTTGTGGTGACCCCAACCATGAAATCATTCTTGTTGCTCTTTAACAACTGCACTTTTGCACTGTTATGAATTGCAGTGCAAACATCTAATATGCAGATGGTCCTAGGCTATCCCTGTGAAAGGGCCTTTCGACCTACAAAGGTTCGGGACCTATAGGTGGAGAACATTTGCTCCAAGCTCATCGCCAGACTGCTTAGGTTGTTGTCTTACTGCATCATAACATAGGACTATCCCAGTTTCTAGTATTTACTGTTTGGTGCTCATAACTGTGACCCTAACTTTTTAGCCATTTGTTTACTTATTTAAGATCATATATTAATAATATTAAACATTGTATAAACTTAAATTTAAAAGCTGCTCCTTAAAAAATATCCAGTTTTTTAAATTTAAATTTTCTGTAAGATTCCAAAATTTCCTCTTAAAGAACTTTAAAATCTCTTGTTGGTCTAGAAGTCCAAACATCAGGGAGGAGTTGCTCCAGACACCACTCACACAGCCACAGTTGATGCAAAAGCAAGAGGATTTTTATTCTGTCATGACAGGGCCTTTCAGGTTTGGGATATGAAGGACATCCGATAGCTGTTACAGTCCATCTTTTAAAGCAAAAAGCCACAGACACAAGTTGGAAAAAGGTTGTTTTCCAACTTATTGGATTGGCTTATTCAAAGGGTTACCAGCAGTGATTAGTCTATTCTAGAGCAGGAGAATAGCTGCGTGGTCGGGTGAAATAAGGGGGAGTATCTGTGGCCTTCCTGACCTTGTTCTAGTGACTAAATCAATACATCAGGAAGTGAGTCAACATCTGTGGGTTGTATTTGCCTCAGTTCCCAGAATGGAGTTATGTTTGAAGATTATTCACAAGGACACAGGAGGATGAGCAGTCCAGCATGTGTGTGTGGGCGACTGTCCAGTTTTCAAATGTTAAGAGGCTTCAGAAAATGTCTTTAGAGCTGAGAGGCCTCAGAAATGCATTTAGAGTCTTTCACTCTCAATTGTGTGCTCCTGCAATATCAAAAAATAAAGTACCGTTTTTACTTCAAGAGGGAAGATACATTGCCGGGTGGTGGTGGCGCACATCTTTAATCTGTGAAATCAGATAATGTGATACTTTTAGCATTCTTCTTCTTCCTCTTCCTCCTCCTCCTCCTCCTCCTCCTCCTCCTCCTCCTCCTCCTCCTCCTCCTCCTCCTCCTCCTCCTCCTCTTCTTCTTCTCCTTCTCCTTCTCCTTCTTCCTCCTTTTTTTTTTGGTTTTCTAAAACAGGGTTTCTCCGTAGCTTTTGGTTCCTGTCCTGGAACTAGCTCTGTAGACCAGGCTGGCCTCAAGCTCACAAAGATCCGCCTGCCTCTGCCTCTCGAGTGCTGGGATTAAAGGTGTGCGCCACCACTGCCTGGCTAGCATTTTTCTCACTAATTGGGATTGCTGTGACTTTTCCTGGTCTTCATGGGTTTATATTCATTTTAGAATTCTTTTCAATTTCTATGAAGGATGCCTTTGGGATTTTTAGAGGGACTATATCAAATCAGATCTATAGATTGCTTTCAGAAATATGCCATTTTATATTATTTATTTATATATATTTGACATTTATTTACTTTGGTGTTTTTCTTTGTGGGTGGCATGTCCCGAGGCATGTCCCATGGCATGTGTGGAAAGGACAACTTGTGGAAGTCAGTTCTCTTCTCCTACCATGTGTATCCTGGGGATCAAACTCAGACCATCAAGCTAAGCTAAGCCATTTTTCTGGCCCTATTATTTTAATTTAATTTTTTTTTTTTTACAATTTTTTAGTATGTGCACGTGTGAAGGCTAGAGAACAACCTGCAGGAGATAGTTCTCTTCTTCCACTATGTGGATCATGGGGATGGAACTGAGGTCTGCAGGCTCGGCAGGGAGCTCTAGTTCACAAGCTTAGTGGCAATGCACTTTTACCACTGGAGTCTTTTTATAGACCCACTTTTCACGTTCTTTATGCTGTCAATCCTTGAGTGTGAGTGATCTTTCCATCAGTTTCTTTAGCTTTCAAAACTTTCCATTAATGAGGTCTTTTACCTCCTTGGTTAGATTTATTCCTAGATATTTTTAAGGGCTGTCGATAATAAGATTGTTTTTTAGAGTTCTTTCTCAAAATTTTCATTATTAAAACACAGAAACATACTGATTCTTATATGTTGATTTTTGTATCCTCCTACTTTGATGATAGTATTTATTAAATCTGAGTTTTGTGGTGGTCTCTTTAATGTCTTCAAATAGGGATAATTTGATTTCTTCCTTTCCTTTTACCATACATTTTTTTTCTTTTGCCTTTTGGCTGGCTGTGGCTAAGACCTCAAATATTCTGAATAAGAGCAGAAATACTGGGGCACTTTTGTCTAGATTCTAATCTTAAAGGGAATACTTTAAAATTTTCCCCATTTGGTATAATGTTGGTATAGATTTTTGTATGTAGCTTTCACTGTGTTTTAGTTAGTTCCTTCTGTTCCTTGTTTTTTCAGGGTTGTTTTTTTTTTTATCATGAAATGATACTGAATTTTGTCAAATGCCTTTTCTGTGTCTCTGAGATGACCGTGTGACTTCTTTCCTTGAGTCTCTTTACATGCCATGTTACATTTATTGATTTGTATATGTTGAATCATTTTTGCATCTCTGGAATAAAGTCAAGTTGATAGTGATATCTTTTTTGGTGGAGGGTGGGGTGGAGTGAAGACAGATGTTTTACTATGTAGCTTTGGCTGTCCTGGAACTCACTATGTAGACCAGAATGGCCTCAAACTCACAGAGATCCACTTGCCTCTGTCTCTGGAGTGCTGGCATCAAAGTTGTGCACCACCACACCCAATTTACATTGTTATCTTTTTGACACGTTGTTGAATTGAGATTGTGAGTATTTTGTTGAAACTTTTTACATCTACATTTATGACAGACATGGGTCTATAGTTTTCTTTTTTGTTGTGTCCTTATATGGGTTTGGCAATAGGAATACTGCCTTCATAGAATGTATTTTTTACTGTTCCTTCCTATTTTGGTTTGGAGACCTTTGATGTTAATTCTTCCTTAAAAGTCTGGCAGAATTGGTGTGTAATCTGTCTAGTCCTGGTGTTTAGGATAGGAAACTCTTCGTTACTGCTTTAATTTTGTTGCTTGTTATAAATCTGTTAGGATTATTTACATCCTCTCCATTTAATTTTGATATGGCATACATATGACTTAGGAATTTATTCAGTTCTTCTGGATTTTCCATTTTTAAAAAATTTAGATTTTTAATTTTTAACATACATACATTTATTTGTTTGTTTATTGTGTATGTGTCCAGATGTGTGAGTATGACATGGTCTACATGTAGAGATCAGAAACCTGACGTGCCTTTGTTTGATATGTTCTCAAGGTTATATGTAATTTGCATTTGATTCTAGGTTTAAAAAATTTCTTGATGATTTCGTCCATGATCCAGTTATCAACTGAAAGTGTATTCTTAAGACAGGTATTACATGTCTATAATTCCAGCTATTAAGAGGCTGGGCTTGGATGGTTACCCTGAAGTTAAGGCCAGTCTGGCTATATAGCAGATGCTGCTACAGCCAGTTCTATATAACAAGACTCTCAAATCACAAACTAAAAAATAAATTGTTTAATCTTCATATGTTTGTATAATTTCTATAGTTTTTTTTGCTATCAGTTTGTAATACCACTGTGATCTGATAAGATACAACAAATTATTTTGATATTTTTGTAATTTGTTAAAGTCTTGCTTTATGATCTAAATGCATTATATTTTAGAGAAAATTCCATGGGCTATTGAAAATGTGTATTTAACAGTTATTAGATGCAATATTCTGTAGATATGTTAAATACACTTAACCTACGGTTCAGTCTAGCTCTGAAGGTTTTTCATTGGTTATTTTTTTTCTGGTTGATCTATTAATAAGGGTGGGGTATTTAAGGTACCCAGATATTATTGTATCTGGATTTATTTGCCCTTCATTTTTTCTATATTGTGTTGATTATTCTGCAGTATACCACCAGATGAGCTGCTGCAGCAAAGATTTACAGAAGCAGGGGAGGTAGCCTATATACCTGTCACACTCACTTTCCCATAGCATTATTCAAGTGTACGTTCTGTGGAAAAATGTCCAGATGTTGAATTGCTAGGGAAACTTTCATCTTAATTAAGAATTTCTTACATATATAATGTATTTTAATCAAATCCACCTCCCCCATTTCCTTCCCTTCTAAATTCTATCTTCCCTACCACTTTTCCTTCCCGTCTTCTTGTTCTTTGTCTCTTTCTTTAACCCACTAAATCCACTTACTGCTGCCAGTATGTGCTATTGCAGTATGTGCTATTGCAGTATGTGCTATTGGAGTATGGGTAGCCTCTGAGAGGCCACATCTCTGAAGAAAACTCTCACTCCTCCAGCAGCCAGTAGCTCCTGGGGTTTCCAAAAGTCTCACTTCTCTTGCTTTCATCTATGATGCCAACTCTTTCCTCCAGGTCCTGAATTGATTCCTTTTTAATTATTTTGTTTTTATTGATTGTTTTTACAGTTAGACTTTCAAATACATTTCAACTATTTAGTATCTTTTGATGTGGTAATTGGGAAGTTAGGATCTTTTGGAGGAATCCCCTTGTCATTACCCACTGAGGGTGTTTCTGTGTTGTATTTAGTGCACTTGGATGATACCACTTGAGGCTTTATCTGGGTCTCTTTTTAAGGACCAGTTGTCCCTTGTAGGCTCTATCTTTGGTACCACTCAGAAAGGAGGAAAGAAACTGCTGTAATAGATTTAAAAATACACTTCCAAGCTGGTGAACCTGACAACCTGAGCTCAATCGCAGGACTCACATGGTGGAAGGAGAGAAGTGACTCATATGCCCACAAGGTGTGTACAGCACGCGTACACACACATGCATGCACACACACTAATGATAATAAGAGTAAATAAATGTAAAAAAAAATTTAAAAGTTGGTTAAAGTCAGCTTCTTTTCTTTAAAAAAAATAAGATTTATTTATTATGTATACAGTATTCTGCCTACATATATCCTATAGGCCAGTAGAGGGCACCAGATCTCATTACAGATGTTTGTGAGCTGCCATGTGGTTGCTGGGAATTGAACTCAGGACTTCTGGAAGAACAGTCAGTGCTCTTAACCTCTGAGCCATCTCTCCAGCCCCCCTAAAGTCAGCTTCTTTACAACCAATAACCATAAAACAAGTGCAAAAATGATGTAGAGTTTGGTATGAAGTTAAGAATTAATAGGGTCAAATTTTAAAAGGCAAATAGAAGGGCAAGAAGTGGAAACAGAGACAAAGCAAGGTTAAATTTTAAAAAGTGATACAGGGGCTGGAGAGATGGCTCAGTGGTTAAGAGCATTGCTTGCTCTTCCAAAGGTTCTGAATTGAATTCCCGGCAACCACATGGTGGCTCACAACCATCTGTAATGAGGTCTGGTACCCTCTTCTGATCTGCAGACATACACACAGACAGAATAGTGTATACATAATAAGTAAATATTTTTAAAAAATGATACAAAAGAACATTAGTAAGAGAAAAAGCAAGCAATTAAAATAATCTGATTACAAAATAAAGAAAAATTAATTGAAATATTAATTTTTAATTTTTAAAATAAACATTTTAAAGATAAAATAAGGTAAAAAAATAATACTAAGTGTAAAAAGAAAAGAAAAACAGGCTAAATATGAAAAACAGTTTTTTAAAGATGAACATGTACTGGAGTAGTGTGTTTCTGGGTACAAGCACAGTAAATAGTATCAGAATTTGCTCGTTGGAGGACATGGTCAGTTTAAGCATGACTCTCTATCCTTCTTACCTTCAGGCTTCTAGGGATTGCAGACACATCAAGGTTTTGATGTTCAACAGAGCCTTCCTTCTGGAGCCTCTGCTGGCCACAGTTAGCTCCATAGCCTATGATCCATGTAGGTTCTCGCTCGCTCCGTACTCCCACGTTTCTGCCCTCTCTGCTGGCTAATGTCCTAGTCAAGAGCTGGATTCTGAGTTTGTTGGAGAGTTGGGGAAGCTACCCAAGGTGCTGAGATCTATAGTGGAGCTGGACCCGAGCTTCAGAGTTCTCAGTGTCACTAGCAGTAAACCAGAAAATAGTTGTTCCCAAAAGCCCTACTGCCTACTAAATGGGGCATGGTCTCCGCAGTTTTTCTCAGTTGATTAGGTTTTTGTCTTTCGACAGAGGACAGGACCAACATGCAGTGTGCCTTTGACAGCCCAAGCCTCCAGCCACCTGAATAACCTAGCTTGCCCATCTTAGCCTCTCCCTTTCTCCTGTACTGTCATCGCACAGTACGGCAGTCCCTCACTCAGACTGTGTCCGAGTATCCCCTGGTTCTCTGACTTGTAATATTCTTTGTGTTCAGACTCCTAGAATAGCTTAGTCTCAAGCAACAGGTTCTTTTTCAACATGGTACTAGCTCTAGCCTTTGCACAGTTAGTGATAAATTGGATTCTTTTCCTCCCATGTTGATTGTTATACAGGAGAAGTAACAGCCATACCAAATTCTCCAACTAGATTTGAGGATTATAACTGGGCTTGTCCTATGCTTTCATTGCCAATTTCTCTTTCTTTCTTTCTTTCTTTCTTTCTTTCTTTCTTTCTTTCTTTCTTTCTTTCTTTTGCTTTCTTCTCTTTTTGGACCATCTGGCTCACCTTTTGGTGGTGCTTCTGGTTCTTCTCCCTGGTTTTGGCCCTAGAACTGGAGTCATGTACTACATACTATTTATCATTTCTTAGCCTTTCTATTTTTTCTGTTGTCAGCATCTATTTTTAAATTTATTTTGTATGCATGGTTCTGCCCAAGTGTATGCCTGCAGGCCAGAAAAGGGCACTAGACCTTACTACAGATGGTCGTGAGCTACCATGTGATTGCTGAGAATTGAACTCAGGACCTCAGGAAGAGCAGCCAGTGTTCTTAATCGCTGAGCCATCTGTCCAGCCCTGTCTTCAGCATCTTATTATCTCCTTTGTGTGATTTATGATGGCCTTCCCATCTATCTGTCTTTGGAATGGTCTGTCCTTTGTTCCCCCAGTTCTCGGAGTGTCTGATGGAAGCGGTTTATAATCTGCAGTCCCCCCCCCCCGAGTTCCTTTAGAAAAAAAACAGTAAATTACTGTATAAACAGGCTGGTCTCAAACTTGTCATTCGCCTGCCTCATCATCCTGGTTGCTAGGATTATAGGCATATCCCACCATGCCTGGCCTCAGCTCTGTACATTTCCGAGTTCCCGTAACTAAAGTATAGAAAATTCTTGTTTTTGTTTGAAAACTGTCACTGTCAAGTGCTAGAGAGATGGCTCAGCAGTTTAAACACGGACTGCTCCTCCAGAGGACACAGGCTCTGTTACCAGCACCCACATGGCAGCTCACAGTCACCTGTAACTCCAATTTCAGGGCATCTGATGTCCTTCTGACCTCTTGAGTGCACCAGGCACATACCTGGTACACACACATATATGCAGCCAAAACACCCATACACATAAATAAAATAAAAATATCTAAAAACATTGTCAGTATGAAATCTCTTATCCAGCTAAGGTAAATGACACCTTCCCATGTGCCACCTGAGTGTTCTTTTTCTTATCTCTTGTGTATTTTTTCTAGTATTTACATTTCAAATTAAAATTCTCTTTCTCTTTTTAAGACAAGGTCTCTCTAGGTAGCCATGGCTGTCCTATGTAGGCAAAGACTGGTCTTGAGCTCAGATTTGCCTACCTCCTGAGCACTGAATTCTCTTTTAAATGAGTTCCAAGAGAGCAAGAATTTGTTTTAAAACAACATACTATGTACAAGGATTTAGAACCAGTATTATGTGTTGATTTTAGGTAAATTCTAGTAAATAAACTCATATTACAAACTGCTTACCAAATTCTTGTTTGTGACACTGAACTTTGTTAGCTATGTACAGCAGTGTATTTACAGTATATAATCCCATTTGATAAAAATAATAATAGCTATTACGTGGGCTGGGTGCTATACATAGAGATCATTTAGTCCTCAGAATCCCTGTCTTAGTATAGTTATTGTCCTCATTGTACTGTATGACATGATTGGTCTAAGACATGAACCTTCTATTTGGTTTCAAAATCTTTATCTCAAGAGAGTATAGTTACATTTTATGGTTGCATTTTTACTTTCTTTAGAACACCTTTTCTTATATTCAGATTATATGAAATATTGCCTAGGAGCATTGGTTTTGAACCAGACATCCTGGTTTTAAATCTCTGTTCTTTTTTTCTACTAGCTGTGTCTGGAAGATGAAGATAGCAATAAAACAATACAACAGACTTTAAGTGTTCAACTATTTAATAAAGTACTTGACCATTAGAAGGTATATACAAATACCATCTACTATTACTTTAACCAAAATAATGTGTGTCAAGTTGATTGGACATAGATCATCTCACTCTGACTTTATTATGATGATTTTTTTTATTTGTTTTTTTCTGAGGCAGACAGGGTCTCACTATGTAGCCCTGGGTATCCTTAAACTCTCTGTAGACCAGGCTGGCCTCACTCTCAGAGATCTGCCTGCCTCTGCCTACTGAATCCTACTGAATGCTGGTATTAAAGGTGTGTGCCACCACCATCCAGCTGATTATGATTATAAATTATAATTGTGTATGTATGGGGGACACACATGTTCCACAGCCTGCATAAGGTCAGAGGACAACTTTGGAGAATTGATTTTTGTCTTTCCACCATGGGATCTAGAAATCAAAGTCAGGCCACTAGGCTTGTATGGCAAGTAATTTCAGCTGCTGAGCCACCTCACCAACACAGTCATCTCTAATGCCCTGAATTTAGGATGGCTTGGTGTGCATGATTTTCACGATATGTCTGCTATTCATTCTCTAGTGTCATATCATCCTGTTTTTCTTATTAGCATTCTATTTTCTTTTCAGTTCAATTAACAGTTTTGAACACCTACTTTGTGCCAGACAACTTGTGCTAAATAATGTACTGTGGAATTCATTAATTCAACTAATATTCATTGGGTTCTTAGTCTTGTTCATAATACAAAAATATACAGTATGATTCTCTAGGGACATTTTTTCTGACCCTTGTCATAAGCCCAGGGCCATGGCCAGCAGAAGTGGCAGAACCAAGATGTGTGTAGTAAAGGGGGGCCACAGGCCCCTTGTTCCATCCCACCCAACTAGCTTAACCCAAAATAATTACACAGAAACTGTTCATTTAAACACTGCCTCCTCCATTATTTCTAGCCTCTTATGGGCTAACTCACATATTAATTTAACCCATTTCTAATAATCTGTATTGCCACTTGACTATGGCTTACCGGGATGAGTCTAACCAGCATCCGTCTTGGGAAGGAGAATCATGGCGTCTGCCACACTGCCTTCTTCCTCCCAGAATTCTGTTCTGTCTACTCCACCCACCTAAGGGCTGGCCTATCAAAAGGCCAAGGCGGTCTCATTATTTAAACAGTGAAAGTAACACCTAGACAGAAGACCCTCCTACACCAATGTGCATACCAGATACCTAAGGCCTATTACTAAGGTTTAGGCAGAACTCTCTTAAGTGGTAGACCATAGGTTATATATGACCTATGCACATAGTTTTTTGTATTGTTCAAACCTTTGTTTGACCTACACTTTTGTGGGGAAGAGGGTGAATGAACACTGTTTTTTTTTTTTGGTTTTTTTTTTGGTTTTTCGAGACAGGGTTTCTCTGTAGCTTTGGTGCCTGTCCCGGAACTAGCTCTTGTAGACCAGGCTGGCCTCGAACTCACAGAGATCCGCCTGCCTCTGCCTCCCGAGTGCTGGGATTAAAGGCGTGTGCCACCACCGCCCAGCATGAACACTGTTTTTTGTTTTGTTTTGTTTTTGATCAAGTGTTCTCTAGGATTTGAAGTCATGTGTTTGGACTGAATAGTAAGGAATCAACTTGAATATGTCTCATGATACTGTCATTTGTCTGAACACATTAGCTTTTCAGGATATTGGAATTTGTTGTCAACTTCTAACAGTTGTGAAATGTTGCCCCCAAAAGTCAGACTTTCCAGCTATTCTCAACAAATCAGATCGTCTAGCAGTACCCATTTGGCCTGCCACAAAGCATTCATTTATTGGCATATCTTTCGGTCCCTGGTGTCTTCATGATACAGTGATACAAAGAATCTTCTATAATGATGCTCAGCAAGCGCCATCTTCTGATATTTATAATTTTATGTAATCTCTTTCCACCTCCTATGGTGACTGGACCTAGTTACTTGTTTCTAATGAAACAACAAAGAAATGGAATATTTCCAGGTCATAATAAGATTTAATTATAAAAATGTTATAACTCCCATCTCCTTCCCCTTCTTCCTTGCCTCCCGCTCATTGTTTTATTACTCTGATGATGCTAGCTGCCGTGTGAACTGCCCTGTGTTGAGGCTCATATGGTAAGGCATGTGGGGCAGCCTCCAACCAACACCAAGTGAGGAACAGCAGCCTTCGGTCCAACAATCTGCAAGAAAGTGGATCCTGCCAACACCGTCGTGTGGTCTTAGAAGTTGATCCTTCCCACTAAGCCTTGATGACCTGACTGCAGACTGATGGTGCAGATGCTACTGAAATAATAAATGCTTTAAGCCACGGAGTTTTTGAGTTGATTTGTTGCATGGAAATGGGTAACTCCATTATTAGTTGTGTTTATAAGTTTAAGATAATAGTTTTAATGACTGTGAATACTCACTATCTATGCAAAGGAAAAAGGTTATGCAAGAAGAATCGCATATTTATGATATGTTGATGAATCTCCATGGTATATTATTACTTGTTAACTTGTGCAAAGCCCTTGGTTCCATCTTTAAACTTACAAAACTAAATAGGTAGAACTGGGCACGGTGGCTCACATCTGTAATCCCACCAATTTGACGACTGAGATTATACATACAAAAAGATCATATACTTAAAGGAAAATAAGATAACCAGTTTTTTTTTGTGTGGAACTGATTAATTTCCCCATGTATCTAAATAAAACATGTCTCCCGAAATACTTCAACTTAAGATACTATTTAAAAATAAACCATTGCAAGAGGAATGACCAGAATACAAAAATGACGGATGCTGAAAAGCTTTTTGAAATTGGCTTGGAATTCAGCTGTATTTAATACAGACGGAATTAAGTGATGTGTCCGTGAAATGCAGTGGTTTGTTAAGTGAAAATGCCTAGAAACCTCCTGTAGGCAGGGGTTTTATCGAGGGCCTTCTGTTGAATGTAGAAATGACACCACAATAAGCATCTGTGGAGGTAGAAAGCTGCCGTTGCTTCGTATGTTAAAGACAGTGGTTGGACATTTATGGGACAAGTAGTGCCAGGATATCCAGTCACTTGCGAAGCTTTACAAAGCAACCATAGAAAAGAAATATTACCCACATAGCCATACGCTTAGCTTCGTCATAGCTAGTGAATCGTAAAGTGTGGTTCCGACTTACAGAGGTGCGCCATCTGGAATCTTGTTAAAGGCAAAATTTCAGGCTCTAAGATTGAGGGCAGCTTCTGACCCAAAGGCCGGTGAGGAACTCCCGAGACCCTCTGCCCAACAACCTGCAAGGAACTGAATGCTGCCAACGACCTCGAGAGTGAGCTTACAAGTGGAGCGTAGAGGCGATTGCAGCCCTCAAGCTGAGTTGTAGTCCGTGAGTGAGCTCAAGCCCAACCTACTAAGATGGAAAAAGGGGGGGTGTGTGTGTGCTCATCATTCTGTTCCTCAACAAGGCATCCAGCTGGTGCTGCTTTGAACTTGTATTTGGATACAACCAATGTGTTATCAATTTTGATGTAAAATCAGTTGTGGTGGCATGTACTTGAATCTCAGCACTGATGGACTGAGACAGGAGTATTGCTGCTAATTTGAGGATAGCCTGGGCTAAACAGCAAGGACTGGGACATTTAGGGCTACACGGCAAAACCCTGTGTCAGAAAATCAAAAAGAAAAGAAAAAACTGCAGCCTATCAGTTAAATCTAGGAATCGCTGATTGTTGTGTGTTGGGAAGAAAAAAAAAAAAAACCCTGCTAAATGTGGCAAACGCCGTTAATCCTGGCACTAAGGAGGCCGGTCTCTGGGTTCAAGTGCTATCACTGTTGGACTTAGGAAGCTCCCTTTTGAAACAGAAACACATGATCTCCTGGGGCTGGAGATAATAGATGATTGTGAGCTTCCTTAAGGATGCTGGGAGTCAAACCTAGGCCCTCTAGAAGAGCAACCAGTGAACTCAACTGTTGAGCCATTGTCTCTCCAGCCCTTGTGTCTCATTAAAACATTAAGACCTGAAGACTGCTTGGCAGTTAGGGGCATAGGACTTCTTGCTCTAAGAAGAGTGGTTTTTGTATGTTTGTGGGTTTTTTTAATGCAATGGTTGAAATTGCCTGGGTTTTGGGGTTCTGTGTGTGTGTGTGTGTGTGTGTGTGTGTGTGTTTTGTTTTGACAGGGTTTTTCTGTATAACAGCTATGACTATCCTGGAACTCACTCTGTATACCAGACTGGACTCAAACTCACAGAGATCCACCTGCCTCTGCCTCCCAAGGGCTGCGATTAAAAGCCTGGGCCACTACTTTGCCTTTTCTGGTTTTTGTTTCTGAGACAGGGTGTCACAGTATAGGCCAGGCTGGCTTTGAACTTACAGAGATCTACCTACCTGTTTCCTGAGTGTTCAGATTAAATACATGTACCACCAAGCCTTGCAATTGTCTGTTTTTTGAACATTATCACTGTGTGTGTGTTTATATGAGTGTACTGTACATGTGTCTGCAGGTGCCTGTGCAGGGCAAAAGAAGATGTGGATCCCTTGGAGCTGGAGTTACAGGCAGTTGTGAGCCACCTGACGTGGGTGCTGGAATTTGAACTCTGGTCCTCAAGATTGAGGACCCGATTGAGCATCAAGTACTCGTCACTATTGCGAAATATCTCCAACTCCAGTTGTTTTTTTTTTAATTTCACTTTTATATGTATGAATGTTTTATCTACATGTATGCATGTACACCACATTTGTGTCTTCTGCCCAAGTAGCCCCAAAGAGGACCCCCTGGAACAGAAGTCATGAATGGTTATAAACTATCATGTAGGTGCTGGGAATGAAATCCAGGTCTTCTGCTAGAGCTGCAAGTGTCCTAAACCACTGAGCCGCCTCCCCAGTCCTCACTTGTCTGGTTTTGAGTCCAGTGTCTAACCTATGAAGTCCAGTATTTTGCTCTATGTACTGTTAACATCTAGAAAACACAGTTTAATTTTAAAATTACATTTCTGGAAATTGATTTTTCTGGACTCAACTTTTTTCCTTCATTTTGTTAGCTGCCTACCTCCTGTAAGCATTTGCAGCCTCTGGTTCAAGAACCCTTAGGTTTGTGTTCTCAACCTTCCCAATGCTGAGACTCTTTAGTACAGTTCCTCGTGCTGTGGTGACCCCCAACCATAAAATTCTTTTCTTTGATACTTGATAACTGCAATTTGCTACTGTTAGGAGTCATAATGTAAATACAGGATAGGCAGGTTAACTGATAGGGACCCCTGCCTTAGAGTATCTTGTTTCAGCTCCCCTTCCTCACCATGTGTCTGAAGCTCTCCTTCAAGATGGAAGGCTTTAATCTGGGAAGAAAGCGGTACACAACAAGATCAGAAAATGGTATTATCTTTAGTGTGAAATTACTTTAAATAATTTATTTTGCTGTTTTCCATAGTCCTGCCTGAAGATATAAATGGCTATAATAACTATGCCACAGCCTACTTTATGGCTTGGTGTTTATTATATTGATCAGAAAAATGGATGTTTTCCAATTGCATGTATTAGAGAGATAACATACTTGGTCTGAAAAGAAAATTATTTTAAAATAAGAATTCAAGTTCTGCCATATAATTGTGTTTTGAGCCAAGTTAATAATGAAAAAAGTTTGAAACCCTGTCTCGAAAAAAAAAAAGTTTGAAACTTCAGTTGTCCCTATTTCAGGAAAAGAAGGGGAATTAATGATATAACACTCATTTTTAACAGGATTAGAAGGATAAATAAGAGGACTTTTCCACTATGTAGCCCAGGCTGGCCTTGAGCATACTATGTCTCTCAGGCCCATAGTAGCCTCAGACCTGCGGCCTTCCTCCAGCCTCAGCCTCCTGAGTGCTGGGCTCTATAGGCACAGGCATCTGTGCTCAGCTAAGATGTCTTAAATTGCCTGGTCTAGAGTCTGTCTTGACTATCCATCTCTATGACATCAGCTCCACAAGTCAGCTCCATGCTGGATGTAGTAAATACTGGTTATCGACTCAGCTCTTGAAGCTTAAGTATAATAATAGAACACACGGTTCACGGAAGTATCACAGTGTGGAGTAAGTAGTGACTTGAGAGAGTGAGTCTTCAGTGCAATGAAAGAGCAGCTGCTGCATGGGCATGTCTCTCTGTTTCTCTGCTTTCCCGCAGGTTAGGGAACAGCTGTAGTCTCCTTTGAAGTTCCTTTAGGAATTCAGATACAAAATCTCCAGTCTTCTGTCTCACAGCATTGCACGCTGCCTGTCTTGCTCCTGGATGGAAAAGGATCCGGAAGGAAAGCAAAACAAAAACGTTTTTTGAGGCAAGATGTCACTGCAGGCATGGCTGACTTGGGACTTGCTGTGTAGAATAGGCTGGCCTTGAACTCACAGAGGCATGCCTATGCTTCATGCCCAGCACAAAACAGAATCTATTATCTTACTTAGAATTCCTTCTGATGGAGGGAGAAACCCTTTCTAATGGCAGGTTAATTCTGCATGCCAGTATTTTGTCACTATTTTAAAAGGTTTTCATAATGTGTTCTCTTGATCATTGGCAGAATGACTTTTCTCCAGGTCTATAAACCATCTGTCGAGTCTAAAGCATTGTCACCGGCTTCTGCATTGCTATCACCGTTCTCATCTTATTCATCATTTGCCCAGTCCTTGTCTGCCAGGTCAGCCACCATTGGAAACATCTGAAGGAATCATATATGTAACAATATTAGCATCCGTTCTTCCTCCCTCTCTCCCACACTCTCTTCCCCCTCCTCTTTCTTTCGTCTATTTGCTAGTTTGTTTCTTCAGACTCATATTATGTAACCCTGGCTGCCCAGGAACTCACAGTATAAATCGGCCTGGCCTTGAACTCACAGAGATACTCCTGTCTCAACTTTTTGAATGCTGGGATTAAAGACAGGCACCACCATGCTGGGCCTCACCTCCTTAGCATAGCAGCTGAAGTCTCACAGAGGGTCTTGAACTCTCCGAGGGTGGGTTAGGACTGCTTAGTTTCTTCACATGTTAGGTTTGGTTGTAGAATTGCTCCCAGGTGAGGGAGTAAATATCTTGAAACTAACTGCAATCTCAATGAGGGATTTTAGGACCAGGTCATTCTGGTAGCATGAGTCATTAAGTGTGCGCAATTTTTGAACAGTGATCATTTACAAATATAAATGTAGGTGGAGCTCTGTTGAGAGGCAGCTATCAGAGTGCGCGCGCACACACAGACACTCTTAGAGCCAGTAAGGCATTGCTGGCCAGTGGCTTCCTGGGGAACTTGCCCAAATCATGCAGCTTCAAGCATCACTGTTCTTTGTCTTTCACAAAAGCTACATTCTAGGGCTGGAGAGATGGCTCAGAGGTTAAGAGCACTGGCTGTTCTTCCAGAGGTCCTGAGTTCAATTCCCAGCAACCACATAATGACCACAGCCATCTGTAATGAGATCTGGTGCCTTCTTATGGCATGTGAATATATAATAAATAAAGAAACTTAAAAAAAAACCCACATCCTAGTTGACACACTTTGGTCAGTGAGAAGCAAAACTATAGAAGCCAAAAAGCAAGGTTAGTGCATTTAGGTTCTTTTCTGGATCCTGAACTATGGACTAAGTCTTTGATGGATTAGGTGTTTGCTCCTGTTTTGGCAGGTGTTGGGGTCTACATGCTGGGTTCTGAGGTCAGAATGGTGCCTCTGACATGGTGTCAGTTGTGCTAAGGTCTCAGGACATGTTTCAGACAGTAAATTAATATTCATTTCATGATGACCGAGTAGTGCCATTGATGATTCCTAAATACTCCAGAAAAATTCCAAAACATGCGAAGCACGCTTCTCCCAGGCCTGTGTTCTAAGAACTACATGAACAGATGAACGAATGAATGCTTGAAAAAGGAACTTCAAACCTTCAGGCCACCATTTGTTGCAAATTCATGGTCAGTTCAACAGCAGGGTCGTCCCCCCACCCCGCCTGCTAGATTATTCGCATCTATATATCTGAGCATCTGACAGAAGAGTTGAGTACGGCTCATCAAATTCAGATAACAGAAGATTCCTTAGGAAAACCCCAGCCATTTGTCTAGCCCCTTTAGCAACTGGTGTATTTTTGATGTCTTGTAGGAGGGATAAAAATCTTTGATCGGAGTGGAAATTTTCATAGACTTTCTCCATCGATTTCTAAGGCTGAATAGGCCTCTTAGGTAGTGTTGTTGCTGCTAAGCAAAAGTGACCTCCATTGTGCTAGACCTGAGAGAGGGGGGAAAGGGAAGCAAGACCATGGGGCACCCACACACAGGCTGAACTGACAGGGAGGTTCCTTGTCTCTTATTGTTTCTAGTATTATTGTTATTATTCTTATGAGTATGTGTATGCATTCGTGGGCCTATGTGCAATGCACAAGCGTGGATGTTAGAGGCCACCTTTGTGCAGATGACTCTCTCCTTCCACCTCTTTGTGGGTTCTCGAGACTGACCTCAGGTCGCCAGGCTTGCATAGCAAGCACCTTTACCTCTGAACCATGTTGCCGAACCTCATTCCTTGCTTTGTTTTTTTTTTCTTGGTGATAATCGCTCTAATAGAGTTTTGATTTGTATTTCCCAGATGAAAATAAATGTTCAAGGAAGTAGGGAAATGGAACTTCAGTGCAGTATTGGTGGGATGGTCAGTAAAGGGACTGCTATGGGCAAAATGATGGAAATTCTTCAGCAACTAAAAAGGAAACTGCCATAATCCAACAGTTCCATAGCACAGCCTTTACACCTAAGGCTCAGGGAAGGCATGGGAAAGGGGGCAGAAAGAGGGGAAGATCCAGATGACTAGATCATCTGCTGTTAGCCAGTGTCTTCTAGACATGACAGAGAGCTACACTTTGGAAACTTGAGCAGTGTGGTTTCCTAAACAGGACCTGGAAAAGAACAGCGCGGATGGGTGAAGTGTCGCACGGCCCTACCCTTAAATGAAGAGCTGCAAGCAATCAATAGGTCTTCTCCAGAGACGAGTCCTCTTACAGCTTAACCCAGTTCTAAGTGATCAGCCCCAAACATACATATAAGATCAACAGTAAATGTTCTTCGTAGACTGCCCCCCGGTGTGTGTGTGTAATAACAGTAATATAGAGAATTTGGCAATCTCAACTACTTCCAGCGTTCCATTGGAAATCACACGATCCCAGCGAATGAGTAAGGGTCACTATAATAGTGCCTCGTGATGTTATCAAGTTTAGTATACAGGAGATAATTTTTGTTTGTTTTGTTTTTGTTTTTGGAGACAGGGTCTCTCTGTAGCTTTGGAGCCTGTCCTGGAACTCACTCTATAGTACCAGGCTGGCCTTGAACTCATAGAGATCTGCCTGTCTCTGTCTCCTGAGTACGGAGAACTGAGATTAAAGGCGTGCACCACCACCGCCCTGCCAGGAGATGGTTTTGAAACAGTGTCTAGAACATAGTACATAACTAATCATGGTTATTACTTGGCTACCTGAGGTGTAAATAATCTGCAGTGCAGTTATACATCTGCTATATTGCTGCTTTCCTTTTTTTAAAAAAAAATTATTCTTTGAGACAGGGTTTATCTGTAGCTAATGCTGTCCTGGAACTAGCTCTGTAGACCAGGCTGACCTCGAACTCCCAGAGATCCACTTGCTTCTTGCTGGGATTAAAGACACGTGCTACTAGTACCGCTGGGCTCTCTCGGGGATCATTTCTGTAGTTTGTTGCTTTCCTTTTTTGTAACGTTGGTAGTCTTTCTTCGGTTTCCTCTGTCTCTTGCATCTTGTGGTTAGACTTTGTTCATGGGACCTTTTCCTCCCAGCGGTTTGCCTTGCCCAGCCTTAATAGGAGAGGTGGTGCCTTGTCTCACTGCAACTTGATCTGCATGGCTGCTTGATACCCATGGGACACCCACCCCATTCTGAAGAGAAACAGGAGGAGGAGTGGGTGGGGGTGAGATGGGGGGAGGGACTGGGAGGAGAGGAGAGAGGAAAGGAGGAAAACTGATTGGACTGGGAAAATTAATAAAAGAAATAGAAACGAGTATGATAGAACCTGTAGGGGCCGGGAGAGATGGTTCAACAGTTAAGAACACAATCTGCTCTTTCAGAAGACCCTGGTTTGAGTCTCAAAACCCACATGGTCTAACATCCATCTGTTCCAAGCCATCTACTGCCCACTTCAGGCCTCCAAAAGTGAGGCATGCTATTGGTGGGCAGACATACATGGTAAGTGAGACAGTCATATACATAAAATAACAGTAGAGCCTAGGTGAGTCTACACTAGGTCCTCTGCGTGTTACTTATTAATTTTTTTACATCCCAACTTCAGTTTCTCCTCCCTCCTCTCCTCAGTCCCTCCCCCACATCCGCCTTGCCCCCCCATCCACCCTTCCTTTTCTATTCAGAAAAGAACAGGCCTCCCATGCATATCAACCAAACATGGCATATTAAGTTGCAATAAGACTAGGCACTTCCCCTTCTATTAAGCCTGGACAAGGCAATCCAGTATGAGGAAAAGGGTCCCGAAAGCCAGCAAAAGAAGCAGAGAGACAGCTCCCACTCCACTATTAGGAGTCCCACAAGAGCACCAAGCTGTAAAGCTGCAACATACATGCAGAGTGCCTAGATCAGTCACGGGCAGGCTTCGGTTCAGTTTCTGTGAGCCTCTATGAGCCCAGGTTAATTCGTTCTGTAGCTTTTCTTGTGGTGTCCTTGATCCCTCTGGCTCCTACAAGCCTTCCTCTCCCTCTTCCATGGGATTCCCTGAGCTCTGTCTAATGTTTGGCTGTGGGTCTCTGCATGTGTTTCCATCAGTGGCTGGACAAAGGCTCCCTGATGACAGGGACCAACCTCTAAGTATAGCGGAATAGCGTTAGGCTTCGTTACGCTGACTTTTATTTGCCAGTTGTGTTTGGTTCTATCCTGGGTCCCTGGGCTGTCTAACCTCTGGCTCCTGTGCTCCAGGAACTGTCAGGGGTGGGCTCCCTCTCATATCATGGGTCTCAGGCTGGACCAGTCATTGGTTAGCCATTCCAATAATTTCGGTGCCAACTTTGCCCCAGCACATCTTGTAGGCAGGACAAATGGTAGGTTGAAGGTTATGTGGCTGGGTTGGTGTTCCAGTCCCTCCATTGGAAGTCTTGCCTGCTTATAGAAGATGCCCAGTTTAGGCCACTTATCCCCTATTACTAGGAGTCTTAGCTAGGGTTATTCTTGTAGCTTCCTGGGAGTTTCCATTGCACTAGGTTTCTTGCTCGTCCCAGAGATGCCCCCTCCATTCCAGTCGTCTCTTCCAGTACTCTTCCCCTCCATCTTTCCCCCACCTGATCTCTCCTGTTCCCATCCCCACCCGCCCCCAATCTATTCTATTTCCCATTCCCAGGGAGATTTAAGGACCCCCCTGAGTCCTCCTTGTGACTTAGCTTCTATGGGTCTGGGAATTCAATTCCACATGGTTACCCTTTACAGCTGGTATCCCATTATCAGTGTCAAGCTTGCTTTTCTGGGTCTGGGTTATCTCACTCAGGATGATTTTTTTTTCTAGTACCATTCATTTGCCTTCAGATTTTATGATGCCATTGTTTTTTTACTGCTAAGTAGTACTCCCCTGTGTAAATGCACCACATTTTCTTTATCCATTCTTTGGTTGAGAGCCATCTAGGCTGCTTCCAGGTTCTGGCTATTTTGAATAAAGCTGCTATGAACATAGTTGAGCAAGTGTTCCTGTGGTAGGATGGAGCATCCTTTGGGTATATGCCCCAGAGTGGCATTGCTGGCTCTTGAGATAGATCTATTCCCAATTTTCTGAGAAACTGCCATCATTATTTCCAAAGTAGCAATACAAGTTTGCACTCCCACCAGCAGGGGACGACTGTTCCCCTTGTGTTGGCAGCTATTGGGGGCTGTAGATCTCTGGACCCTGAATTCCCTGTGAGCGGCTTGTTTTTCCTATGCTTGCAGCCGCTCTGAGCAAAACTTGTTTTCCTCTGCTCTGAGCAGCCGACAGCTACTCTGAGCGCGAGACTTTCCCTGCAGCTTCTCTGAGCAGCAGACCTTGATGGCAAGCTGGTGTGCCGGCAGCTGAAAGATCCCGAGACCTGGGCGTGGTTAAGGATCTCTGTATAAGCTTTCTCTGAGTACAGTAAACTTGGCATTGGCATTCCTGTATTAAGGTCTAAAATGGAATCTCAGAGTCATTTCCCTGATGGCTAAGGATGTGCTATCTCGGCTATCTGAATTTCTTCTGTTGAGAATTCTCTGTTTAGATCTGAAACCCATTTTTAATTGGATTATTTGGTTTGTTGATACCTAGTTTCATGAGTTCTTTATGTTTTGGAAATTAGCGCTCTGTCAGATGTGGAGCCGGTGAAGATCTTTCCCCATTCTGTCAGCTTCCATTTTGCCCTAAAGGGGGATATGATATAGGTATAAATAATTTTCAGTGGTATGGATTTTAAGGTCAGTTTTGTTACATGTATATGCATATTTCTAATCTTGATTAAGGTATTATGATTGTGTAGTTCATTTAAAATGTAATGTATAATTAGAAAATATAGGTTGTTAATGGATAATCATCAATAATAGTCAAGCTTGTAGTCATGTTAGTTAGATTTTCTAGATATATAGAGACATATTTCAGTTGAATGGGCATTCTTCATATCTTTCAAAGACTGCAGAATATGGCATTTAAAATATTTTAATAACTTAGGGCTTTTCATGACAATGAGACACGTCTGCTCCTGGCAGCACCAATCTACTTCAAGAGGAAGATGGGCATCGAAGAGGCTCCTTATGGAGTTTGATAGCCATTTGGGCAAGAAACTGCTCTTGCTTGGACTGTTGCATAAACTAGACACAAAGAACCCGCAGAGAGAGGACTGCTGAACTTGCCTAGAGGTGAGATGATCTTTCGGGGTTCCTGATTCATGAAAGAGTCTGAGAGACATTCTACAGGACACTGCAAAAAATAACTAAACTGTCTTTAAAATTTCCTGCTTCATGGAAGAGTCTGCTGGATACTATGGGCCTGAAGGCCAAAGACGGATGCCCCAACGGTACAAAAGAACTTTGGGTGACTGTCCAGGCAGCAAGATATCTCTATCATTTCTAGAGTTTAAAGTTTCTTATTTCTTGTTTACTTAGGTAACATTATATCCTTCTGGAGTCTTTGATGGAGTTAAAAAATGGATATATAATTATAGTTTTCCTTAGTTATGATAAAAGATAAAATAGATATAAATATTGTAACTGTAATTCTTGCTTTATAACTGTTTTGTTATATGTAATTTTACTATGTTAAAATAAAAGCCTTCTTTTTTGTTTACACAGAAAAAGGGGAAATGATGGAGGAGGGTCATCTTTCTGTTGCTTTCATTGGTTAATTAATAAAGAAACTGCTTGGCCTCTGATAGGGTAGAATTTAGATAGGTGGAGTAAACAGAACAGAATGCTGGGAGAAAGAAGCCGAGTCAGTGAGTCGCCATGATTCTCCCACTCCAGACAAACGCAGGTTAAGATCTTTCCTGGTAAGCCAGCTCGTGATGCTACACAGAATATTAGAAATGGGTTAGATCAATATTTAAGAACTAGCCAATAAGAGGTTATAACTAACGGGCCAGGCAGTGTTTAAAAGAATACAGTTTCCGTGTAATTATATCGGGACATAAAGCTAGCCGTGCGGGGGCCGGGTGCCAGGAACTTAGCCCACCACTCCTCACAACACCCTATGGGCAGTGTCCTTTGCTATGCAGAAGCTTTTCAATTTCATAAGGTCCCATTTATTAATTGTCAGTTTTTGTGCCTGCACTATTGGTGCTCTGTTCAGGAAGTTGTCTCCTGTGCCAATGCACTCAAGACTGTTTTCCACCTTCTCTTCTGTCAGGTTCAGTGTATCTGGATTGTATTGAGGTCTTTGATCCACTTGGACTTGAGTTTTATGCACAGTGATAGATGTGGATCTATTTGCATTCTTCTATATGCTGACATCCAGTTATGCCAGCACCATTTGTTAAAGATGCTTTCTTTTTTCCACTGTATAGTTTTTGCTTCTTTGTTAAAAATAAGTGTCCACAGGTGTATGGATTTACTTTTTGGTCTTTGTTTTGAATCCGTTGATCTATCTGTCTATTTTTATGTCAGCACCGTGCTTTTTTTTTTATTACTATAGCTTTGTGGAAGAGCTTGGAATCAGGGACGGTGATACTTCCAGAAGTTTTTTTTTTTTTTTTATTTTACAAGATTGTTTTAGCTATCCTGTTTTTTGTTTTGTTTTGTTTTTCCATATGAGGTTGAGTATTGTATTTTCAAAGTCTGAAAAGAATTATGTTCGGATTTTGATAAGGATTGCATTGAATCTGTGGATTGCTTTTGGTAGGATGGCCATTTTTACTATGTTAATCCTACTGATCCATGAGCATTGGAAGATCTTTCTATTTTCTGATATCCTCTTCAGTTTCTTTTTTTAATATTTATTTTTTTATTATGTATACAATAGTCTGTCTGCATGTATGTCTGCAATCCAGAAGAGGGCACCAGACCTCATTACAGATGGTTGTGAGCCACCATGTGGTTGCTAGGAATTGAACTCAGGACCTTTGAAAGAGCAGGCAATGCTCTTAACCACTGAGCCATCTCTCCAGGCCCCTCCTCTTTAAACTTCAAAGACTTGAAGTTCTTGTCACATAGGTCTTTCACTTGTTTGCTTATAGTTACCCCAAGATATTTTATATTATTTGTGGCTTTGTGAAGGTATTGTTTCCATAATTTCTTCCTCTGCCTGTTTATTATTTGCATAAAGGAGGGATACTGATCTTATTTTGAGTTAATCTTGTATCCAATCACTTTGTTGAAGGTGTTTATGAGCTGTAGGAGCTCCCTGGTAGAATTTTTGAGGTTGCTTATGTATAGTATCATATCATCTGCAAATAGCAATACTTTGACTTCTTCCTTTTCAATTTATATCCCTTTAATCTCCTTTAGTTGTCTTATTGCTCTAGCTAGAACTTCAAGTACTATATCAAATAGCTATGGAGAGAGTGGACAACCTTGTCTTGTTCCTGATTTCAGTGGAATCGCTTTGAGTTTCTCTCCATTTACTTTGATGTTGGCTGTTGGCTTGTTGTATATTGCCTTTATTATGTTTAGGTATGTCCCTTGTATCCCTGATCTCTTCAAGACCTTTATCATGGAAGGGATTTTGTCAAAGGCTTCTTCAGCATCTAATGAGATGATCTTGTGTTTTTTTTCTTTCAGCTTATATGATGGATTATATTGACAGGACAGCTTTTTGTATGTTGAACCACCCCTATATCTCTGGGATAAAGCTTGCTTGATCACGGCAGATAATTTTTTATGTGTTCTCTGGTTTACCATTATTTTATTGAGTATTTTTGCATCAATGTTCATAAGGGATATTAGTCTGTAATTCTCTTTTTTTGTTGAGTCTTTGTGTGGTTTGGGTATCAAGGTGACTATGGCCTCAAAATGAATTTCGCAATATTCCTTCTGTTTCTGTTTTGTGGAATAATTTTTCCAGTATTGGTATTAGTTCTTCTTTGCAAGTCTGGTTAGAATTCTGTGACAAAACTATCTGATCCTGGACTGTTTTTGGTTGGGAGATTTTAATGCCTGTTTTTATTTCTTTAGGGTTTATATGTCTGTTTAAATTGTTTATTTGATCTTGATTTAACTTTGATAAGTACTAACTTTCAGGAAATCCTTCCAGGAATAGCCGCTGAACATGGCATAACAATATACAATAATAGTAGGCACGGACCTTCCTATCAAGGCTGGACAAGGCAACCCAGAAGGAGGAAAAGGATCCCAAAAGCAGGCAAAAGAGTTAGAGACACCCCGGAGTCCCACAAAAACACTAAGCTATCAACCATAGCATATATGATATCCCTGGGAGGTCTGCTGTTTTCCTGAAGGGAAATGGAGAAGGAACGTATCTAGAGGAGAGTAATTTAGGGGAGGCAGGAGATGCTGGGAGAAGAGAATGGAGGGAAAACTGCAGTTAGGATGTGTTGAAAACAATAAGAAAATATTTAAAAGATAGACCTTGTGGTTTTTGAAGATTGGAGATGCTTTTTTCAAGTTGGTTCTGTGCCTGTATGATCTGTCTTGGTGCTGTAAGACTGAAGGAGCTGTGTGTATATGGGCTGGGGAGTGGGATGGCTCAGTGTGTGAGGAAGGTGCTTGCCACTAAGCCTGATGATCTGCATTCAGTCTCATAGACTCACATGATTAGAAAGGGGAAACCAATTCCTGCCAGTTGTCATCTGACCTCCACACATATGCGGAAGGATGTCTCCCCAAATAAATATATTAACTAAAGCAAATAAAATAAAATTTAAAAAGAGCGAAGAGGGGAGAATCACCAAGGAATTTGTCTAAGAAGAAATAGGCCTATGGAAATATTTGAAGCATTAGAAAGTTTCTAAGGCATTTTAGGCAGAGAAACCTAATGATCCAGGTTAGGGATGCAGGAAGAATCTTGGAAATAGGTTGGCATGCTTATTTCCAAGGAATTGTGAGAAAGATTTGTGAGATTTTTTTTTTTAATTCTGATGTTTTCTTTTTTTTTCTTTTTTTTTTTTTTTTTAAATTCTGATGTTTTCTATTCTTCTCTAGAATGTGTAATGAAAACATTCTGTGCTTGGAACTTTGAGTCTTTTGTTCTAATCCTGGTTCTGCTGCAAATTAGGTAATCATGTCAAGGCATTTATCCTCTCTAGATCTTCATTGCCTAAGAAGTCAAGTGGATTAAGGCTGAAACTACATTGAAAATATAAGTGTTTGGATCACAGGAATTGTTATAGCAATCTGAGTTGGAGCATGATTAAGTATGGTAGAGTTTTTTGTTGTTGTTTTGTTTTGTTTTGTGGTGGTGAGAGATAGTTTCTCTGCATAGCCCTGACTGTCCTGGAACTCGCTCTGTAGACCAGGCTGTCCTCAAATTCAGAGATCAGAGACCTGTCTCTGCCTCCTGAGTACTGGGATTAAAAGTGTGCACCACCACCCAGCTGAGTGTTGCTTTGTTTTGTTTTGGTTTTTTGTTTTTTGAGTCAAGGTTTTTTTTGTGTAGTAGTCCTGGATGTCCTGGAACTCACTCTGTAGACCAGGCTGGCTTCGAACTCACAGAGATCTGCCTGCTTCTGCCTCCTAAATTCTGGGATTAAAGGTGTGTGCTACCACAACCCGGCTGGTTTTAATCTCTAAGTAATTGTGATTTATATTCATAGTGTTAGAAGATTCATCACATTAAAGATCTTTACTACTACTACTATATCTAATGATGCAGAATAACCCCAAATTTGATGTTTACTTGGACAACTAGTGAATCCCTGTCTTAAATTTTTTTTTTGTTTGTTTTTGGTTTTGGTTTTTTGAGACAGGGTTTCTCTGTAGCTTTGGAGCCTGTCCTGGAACTAGCTCTTGTAGACCAGGCTGGTCTCGAACTCACAGAGATCCGCCTGCCTCTGCCTCCCGAGTGCTGGGATTAAAGGCGTGCGCCACCACCACCCGGCCTTCCCTGTCTTAAAATTTTTAAAGGTCTATCATTCACAAAGCTGTGGGTCCAGTCATACTACCATATGCACACAGACAGTCATTAATCATTCACATGGTGTGGCTAATAGTCCCAGCTACTCAGGATACAGAGATGGGAGGATCACTTGAGCGGAGGAATTTGAGATCAGACTTAGTGTTAGTAATAGCCTATGTGTATTGTTCCTCCTTGCCCCCCGCCCCAATTAGTAATCATTGCCTTTCTGGAGTTGAAATCACTTGTACCATGGCATAATCAGCTTCAGCCAGACTTAAAGTTATGTGTCATAGAAAGAACATGGAGGGCTGGAGAGATGGCTCAGTGGTTAAGAGCCCTGACTGCTCTTCCAGAGGTCCTGAGTTCAATTCCCAGCAACCACATGGTGGCTCACAACCATCTGTAATGAGATCTGGCACCTGCTTCTGGCATGCGGGCATACATGGAGGCAAAATGTTATAAACATAAGGAATAAATAAATAAATCTTTTAAAAAAAAAGAACATGGATGTCAATAACAGTCTGACCTAGGTTTTTTAGCTCTGTGGTTCTGAACATGACACCTTTCTTTATAAGATTGAACTTAGAGTGCCTGCATAATCAGGTTATTGGTGTAGGAGTTCCTTCTGTTTGTGTGTTGCTTTTATTGGTTAATGAATAAAGAAACAGCCTTGGCGTAGGTAATAGGATGGAACTTAGACAGGCAGAGAAAACAGAACTAAATGCTGGGAGGAAGAAGGGCAGAGTCACAGAAGCCATGGATCCTCTGCCTGAGACAGAAACCAGTTAGAATCTTTTCCGGTAAGTCACTGCCATGTGGTGATATATAAATTAATAGAAATGGGTTAAATTAAGATGCAAGAATTAGCCAATAAAAAACTAGAGATAATGGGTCAAGCAGTGTTTTAATTAATACAGTTTCTGTGTGGTTGTTTTGGGTGTAAGCTAGCCGGGTGACCAGGATGAACAAGCGGGCCTCTACCTACAACAATTGCCACCCAATGTGGGCCCTACAACAGGTTATGATGATGTAAGAGGCTAGATCATATTTTGTGGTTGCCTAGTGTGAGGTTGATGGATGAACTAGCAACTTGTATGCTAGGTGTGCTGGAAGAAAATATCATCAGAAGACAGCATAAAACCATTCCCTTACTCTGGCACATCTGGAGTTAACTGTATCTGTAGGTATAAATATACCACTTTTTGGTTCCTTTGCCTAAATATTAAATTAATACTTTGCTGTGCTTTCTGCTTATTTGTGCCTTTGTCCTTATGTGACCTCATGTGTGACATGAATATCAACAGTGATTAAACTCTTTCTACATCCTACCAAGTTTAATGTATTGAAACTCTTGTTACACTCCACAAAATTACTATTACTTTAGAATATCAAGACATATCAGTTGAGCTAGGCATGATGGTACATACCTTTAATGTGAGCAAGCACTCAGAAGGCAGAGGCAGGCAGAGCTCTATGAGGTTGATGCTCGTTTGGCCTACATAGTAAGTTCCAGACCAGCCAGAACTATATAGTAAGACCCTGTCTCAAAAAACCAAAGCAGCAACAACTGCAATGGTAAACAACAGGTCTTCTGAGTTCAAAGACATTATCAAGATCTATAGAACCAAACAAGTCTGGGCTTTGCTCTTTCTAGCTATATGACTTTGGAGATAAATGGCCTCAAAGGATTTTTTTACATAAAAATGAATTAATGCATATAAAGTATAAAGGTATATTGCTTTGCACATAGCACATAGTTAGGACCTGTTAGTACTGTCATTAGTATGTAGTGCTATGCACCAGCGTGGAGCCTGAATGGTGGAGCCCAAAATGCAGCGATAAAGTCTCTGTAGTCAAAGAACTTAGTCTGGTGGAGCCAGTGTACAGGTAACTTTGGTATGCTTTATTTACACCAAATAGAGCATGTGCAGGAAGGGTACGTAATAGGCTGTCTCTGTGTCTATTAAAAATAGTGCTGTTTGGGGAGTGTGCTTGGTACCAGAAGTAATATGTATTCTGGAGTTAGGTCAGCTTTCATTGTATCTCACTCAAATAGCTTTGAGGCCAGCCATCCTTTTACAGCTTCGTTTCTCTGTTTTTAAAATAGGGTAAAGTTTTGACCCTTGACTAATGGAAATAATCTCTGTGGGTTTCCTCTGGGGAACCCTGTGAGAAACCTCCCTTGTGGAAGCACTCACCTTTCTTAAGATGCTTCTAAGGGGAGAAGTAACAAGAACTGTGAAATGGGGGTGCTATGCTGGACCTGGGGGTTTCTAGCACCCACTTTGGGCAGTTTACAACTGCTTGCAACTCTAGTTCCAGGGGATCCAGTGACCTCTTCTGACTTCCATGGGCATCTCCATGCACTGATGCACAGGAACACATTCAGCATACACACAACATGTAAACAAATAAGTAAATGTTTGAAAAAGTTGATAGGTGAGGGTGTGGAGAGCTGGCTCAGCAGTTGAGAGCAGTGGCTGCTCTTCCCAAGGATCTAGCTTCAATTCCTAGCACCCCCACGGCAGCTCACAGCTGTCTGTAACTCCAGTTCCAGGGGATTTGACACCCTCACACAGACTTGCATGCAGGCAGAACATCAATGTCCATAAAAAAAACTGATAGATTAACTAAGATTTCTATTTCCACTTCTAAATACTTTCATTCATATATACCTTACCATGATTGTTGTGATAAGATTATACAGGTAGAAGCCGGGTGGTGGTGGCGCACACCTTTAATCCCAGCACTTGGGAGGCAGAGGCAGGAGGATCTCTGTGAGTTCGAGACCAGCCTGATCTACAAGAGCTAGTTCCAGGACAGGCTCCAAAACCACAGAGAAACCCTGTCTCGAAAAAACCAAAAAAAAAAAAAAAAAAAAAGATTATACAGGTAGAATATGCACAGTACATAGCTACTGAATGATTTCTTTGTTTTTCTTATGAAGATCTCTGTTATGGCTTCAGCAGAAACCAGTGATTTAGTATTATATTAAATAATTAATATAGTATACATTAAGGAATAGTATGTTGATTTCACAACTTAAGGGTTGGACAGTTAGTAGACATGTGTACAAGCACAATCATATTCTAAGCTGATATACAGTTTACTTGTTTTGTTCTTTTTGGCCAAAGATAATCTAAAATTTTATCATCATAAATTAGGCACTATTTTTCCTGATTTCTAATCTTGTTAGATGTATATAGATCAGTTTCTGGGTCATGACATGTTCTCTTTTTCTTCTCTCCTAGGTCTTTCAGAGCCTGGAAGACCACCATTTGGAAGTGGTGGCTTTTTTCAGAGAAAATGGCTTTCATGGTCTTCTTGCTCATGACTCCGAGTATGCACTCTACAATATTCCGTCTTACTACAGTTCCCATGCTCTGAAGCTCAGCTGGAATGGAAAGAACCTCACAACCAACCAGTTCCTGATGCAGGAAGTGGCCAAGCAGCTCGGTTTGAAGCGAATAAATTTCCCCATATTTGCTGCACTGCTTGGTAGGTCGTCTAAGCCGGAGAATCCAGTGTTTGGTAAAGTTTCTTCTTGCATAGACAGGATGAGCAGACTAGAGTGGTTTAGCCTGGCAGTATTGGGTTTGCTATTTTAGAGACTTCATGCTGATTTGGGATGTAGCTTAGTTGTTCGTGTACTTATTTAGCATGCATGTAGTCCTGTGCTCAATCCTAGAACCACATACCTGGGTGTAGTGTAACATGCCTATAATTCTAGCACTCAGGAGGAAGAAACACAAGGATCAGAAGTTTAAGACCATCCTTGGCCATATAGTCAAGGCCAACCTGTGCTATATGAGAAAGACCCTGTCTCAAAAAACAAAACCTGATGTTCGCATACCATATAATACTGTAAAAAAGAAATACTGAGAAGCAATAGACAGTTAGGGGTTCTTAGCAGATGATCTGAAAAACTTAGTATGTTATGAACCTATTAACTTGTGATAAGAATGTGAACATATGGCCGGGCAGTGGTGGCGCATGCCTTTAATCCCAGCACTTGGGAGGCAGCGGCAGGTGGATCTCTGTGAGTTCGAGACCAGACTGGTCTACAAGAGCAAGTTCCAGGACAGGCTCCAAAACCACAGAGAAACCCTGTCTCAAAAAACAAAAAACAAAACAAAAAAAAAAAACAAAAGAATGTGAACATATAAGTGTCAGTTATGAATATGAGAACATTTTTTTTTGAGGCAGGGTTTCAGTGTGTAGCCGTAGCTATCCTGGAACTCACTTTGTAGAGCAGAACTTACATGCAGAGTCCAGTGTTTCACTAGTCCAAGTTATCTTTTCTTCTCTACTCTGATTATTAGCATTTATTTTTCAAAATCTAGATTTAGACCAGGAAGCCGTGTGGACTAGTTCTGCTCTCTGTCTTTTTTGTTAGGAGTACTTTTGAATAGTATTCAGCATAATTCATTTGCAGTGAAAAGTCCATATCCAGGGCTAGTACCCTGCCATTATCATTCGCGGAACTTTCTCGTGTCCCTAGCAATTCCTCTGTCCACACACCCACCGGGTTTCTTTTTTGTTGTTTCATTTTTCATTGGGGTCGCACTGTGTCGCTTCAATCATAAGATCCTCCTGCCCTAACCCTCCTAATGCTGGGATTGCAGGCATGTGTTGTTACATCCAACTTTCAGACTTTCTTTTAAAGATACAACACAATTTTTTTGTTGTTTTTTGAGAAGGGTTTCTCTGTAGCTTCGGAGCCTGTCCTGGAACTTTCTCTGTAGACCAGGCTGGCCTCAAACTCACAGAGATCTGCCTGCTTCTGCCTTCCAAGTACTGGGATTAAAGTTGTGTGCACCACCACTGCCCAGCAAAGATGCATTTCAAAGTAAATTGCAGAATTGATATTTGGAATTGGTTTTCCAAGTATTGACAATACGAACATTAATAGACTGGTATAGTTGTGACCTGTAAGCACAAAGAACACCACTTTGGATAATGTGATTGAATCAGCCTAAGTTTTCAAATTAGATTTTGTGCAATTATCACTGAAGTCCCACTTCCCTGGATTCATTTTCCTCATCTCAGAAATGAAAGTAGTTATAATCCCACAGTGTTACTCATGAGATATGGAAAGTGCTTTGTACTTGTCGAGTAATCGGTAAGTTCTAGTATAAAATAAAGGCAGCACAGCTAGATAACAGTTTCCCATTACCTGTGATAATGGGTAGTGCCATGCAGTTGAGAGTCTGACAGTCCTATTTTTTTGTTCTAGTTTAGGCCTACCTAGGGCCAAGTCACTAAGCTTGTTCGAATCTCAGTTTCCTTGTCTATAAAATGGAGATAAAACTTTAAGATTTGATCATTATAAAGGAAATACTCATGGTACAGAGTAGATAATTAGTGCATAGATAACTACTTAATTAATTTAATTAATTATTACATTAAGAATATAGGTTTACTGGGTGTTATGGTGCATGCCTCTAATCCCAGCACTTGGGAAGCAGAGGCAGGTGGACCTTTGAGTTGGAAACCAGTTTGGTCTATATATCAAATCTCAGACCACCCATAGATATATAGTGAGACCTGTCTCCAAAAAAATAATAATGATAATAATAATATAGACCTAATTTGACATAGTAGAGCACATCTTTAATCCCAGAACATAAGAGTCAGAGAGAGTCAGATCTCTATGAGTTTGAGGCCAGCCTCGTCTAGAGAGTGAGTTCCGGGATAGCCAGGGCTACACAGAAAAACCCTGTCTCAAAAATAAAATAAAGAGCCGGGCGATGGTGTCGCACGCCTTTAATCCCAGCACTTGGGAGGCAGAGGCAGGCGGATCTCTGTGAGTTCGAGACCAGCCTGGTCTACAGAGCTAGTTCCAGGACAGGCTCCAAAGCCACAGAGAAACCCTGTCTCGAAAAACAAAATAAATAAATAAATAAATAAATAGAATAAAGAGAATATGGGTCTATGCAAAATTCAGTTAATTCCTCTCCCAGAGGATCCTCTTTATGACCTAAAAGATTTAAGCAAACTATACAGTGAATAAATGAAATGTCTATTTTATAGGTAACCACATTCTACCCGATGAGGACTTGGCTGCTTTTCACTGGAGCCTTTTGGGACCAGAACATCCTCTTGCATCACTTAAGGTAATATGCCCTATTTTGCCCCTGTACATTTAGGACACATCAACTTTTGATTGAACTTTGATAGTGTAGAACAATTATCTTTCATTATATTTTTGTTTTGTTTTTTTGTTTTGTTTTGTTTTGTTTTGTTTTTTTGGTTTTTCGAGACAGGGTTTCTCTGTGGCTTTGGAGCCTGTCCTGAAACTAGCTCTTGTAGACCAGGCTGGTCTCGAACTCACAGAGATCCACCTGCCTCTGCCTCCCAAGTGCTGGGATTAAAGGCGTCATTATATTTTTTTAAAGTCTTTGCTTTTAAAGTCTTTTTGTTTATTTGTTTTTGAGGTTGTATTTTAATTACACTTCTTCCTTCCCTTTCCTCCCTCTAAACCCTTACATATATCCCTATCCACTCATCCATCAAATATAATCTCATCCTAAATATAATCTGGCGACTCCATATAATGCTACCTGAACATCTGTTTTCAGGGCTCACAGTTTGGCACTAGATAACCAATTGGTGTGCTCTTCCCTTGGGAGGATCACCTCTTCCACTCCCAGCTTTACTCACTTGCCTCTAGTTCTCTGTGTAGTGTTGAGGACTCGGTGGGCTTTTCCCCATGCAGTTTGGCATGTTCCTTGGTGTCCTCTTTCATTAGGTTTAAATTATAATACTTAGCTTGCAGTGGAGACACTGATTAAGAAGGCCGTTATATTTGGCATGTGCTGATTACTATGATATTCCAAAATGTGGAAAACTTGACAGCATAATTTGTGGTAGTGTGAGCTCTGTTCACACTCTCCCCTAGAATAAAGTAAAACTATATTTTACATGCAGATAAAAATTAGTTCTGATAATACCTATAACATAAGAATTCATACAAACTGGCAAAGAAAAATGCCTCAATAGTGACAAAAATGAGTAAAAGACTGAGTCAGAAAAATTGACAAAAGCAGAAATGCAGTGGCTAATCATCTGACTACATGTTCAACCTCACTAGTGACCAGACATGTACATCAAATAAGTGATGTGACCATTTTTTAATAGTTTAGCAAAAATTAAAAATGGAATTTACTGCTACAAAGTCTATAGAAGAACCGATGCGCTTTGGCACTTGTGGCAGTGTACTAGGAGGCCATTTGTTCATTTCCTGGCTACCCAAACTCCCGAACTAATCACACAGAAACTATATTAATTGCGATACTGTTTGGCAAATAGCTTAAGCGTTTTTCTGCCTAACTCGTATCTTAAATTAATCCATTTCTATTCATATGTGTATTACCACATGGCTGTGGCTTACCGGATAAAGTTCTGTCCCCAGCATCTGTCTCTGGTGGGGTTACATGGCTTCTCTTCACTCTACCTTCTTTCTCCCAGCATTCAGTTTAGTTTTCCTTTCTAGTTCTATTCTGCCCTGTCACAGGCCAAAGCAGCTTTTTTATTCATTAACCAATAAATGCAACACATACACAGAAAGATGGGTTAATTTAAGATGTAAGAGCTAGCCAATAAGAAGCTAGAGCTAATAGGACAATACGTGATTTAATTAATACAGTTTTCTGTAATTATTTTGGGTCTAAGTGGCCTGGGAAAAATGAGCAACCTCTGCCAACAGTTCTCCTTTCTCCTGCATCATTTTTTCCTTGCTTCATTGGTTATTTCCCATTTGATGTATAAGAATGATTCTTTTCGAAATTTCTGTGTATTTTTCCATTTAAATATATTTATTTTATATGCATAGGTGCTTTGTCTGCATGTATGTCTGTTTACTACATGCTTGCATAGTGTCTGCAGAAGCCACTTTGTGTGTGTGTTCCTATCACTGGGATAACAGGTGCGTGTTGCCAATATCTGACCTTTTATACAAGTATTAGGGATCTGAGTACAGTTTTTTGCATTTGTACAGCGAGCACTTTGTCAATTAAGCATCTGTCCAGGCCCAAACCCACTGCTGACCTTACCCCTGGCCACCTAAGCTATTGCTCTATTTTTCTTCTTACAGTATACTCTTCCAAAGAATTTTCTGGGGGTAGGGGTGGGGATGCTTCCATTGATAAGTACCTGCTACACAAACATAAGGCATTTGATTCCCAGACATGAAAAACAAAAGAAGGGATGGTGGCTCATGCTTATAATTCTAGCCCTGGGGAAATGGAAACAGGCAGATTCTTAGGGTTCTCTTGTCAGCCAGCCTAGCTTAACTGGTGAACCTGGGTCCTAATCAGAGATCTTGTCTCAGAATACTAAGTAGATGGCTACTGAAGAGTGATGTTGGCCTCTGACCTACACACATACATATGCACACACCACACACCACAGGGTTGGAGGTGGGGAGGCTGTACTTGAGCTGTTTACTATCCTCCTGCCTCTGTAATCTGATTTGCTGAAACTGCCCTTAACAACGTTACCAATAAACCCAATGGTCACCTGTTTTCATTTTACTTGCCAGTCTCCTAAACACTCAGCTGTCATTCCAACACGTTTGTTGATAGTTTTCATAATGGCCTCTTAAAAGTATGTGTTTAAGTTGGAGATGTGGCTTAGTGATGGAGAGCTTGCTGAGCACACATGAGGACCTGGGTTCAATCTCTAGTATTGCCAAAAATGTGTAAGGTTTTAGGAACTTTGAAGGTGAAACTAAGATGGCCGCTTGAGGGTAGTTAGATCATTTGCACTGTGTGCAAAAAATTACTATGCCAGATGCTCTTAGTGCTTTAGAAAAGTGTAGAATAAAATTTGCTCTTGGGTCTGAAGAGATAGTTCAGTTAGTAAACTGCTTGCTGCATAAGCATGAGGACCTGAGTTCTAGCCCCAGTACCCACATAAAAAGGTAGGTGATATGCTTTGTGCTTATAATCCCAGTGCCAGGAAGACAGAGAGAGGAGGATTCATGAGGCTTGTTGGCCAACTAGCCTACCCTAGTTGAGGAGCCCCATGTACCATGATTGACTCTATCTTAACAACAAGATGAACCACTTCTGAGGAACAATAATCTAGGGTGACCCTTAGTCTCCATATGTATGTGCATCTGGACCCCCCCCAAAACACATGTTTTACACACACACACACATGCACACACATGCATACATGCACACATATATACATATATGCACAGTATACAGATTTGTTTTTGAAAAATGTTGACAGTGCTCAGTGTAGATAGACTTTTCTTTGCCACTCACCCATTCCCAAATAACCAACACAGAGACTTATTATTAAATATAAATGCTCTGCTGATAGCTCAGGCTTATTACTAACTAGCTCTTAAACTTAATCCATTTCTATTCTTTTACATTTCTGCCATGTGGCGTTACTTCTCTTTCATCTTGCACCTCCTGTTTCTTCTCTGTGTCTCACTGGCAACTCCTCTGACTCCACCCTTCTTCCCAGCATTCTCTCTGCCCCCCAAATCCTGCCTAGCCATTGGCCAATCAGCTTTTTATTAACAATGAGAGCAATACATATTTATAGTGTACAAAGATTGTTCCACAGCAGCTTGGAATTGAACCCAGAGCCTTAGACATGATAGGAAATCACTCTACCTCCATACTATATCCCCAGCTCTAAGATTTGTTCTTTAGCATTATGAATCTGTCTTATTTAGTCTGAGCAAAAAACCTGGTAGGGTAGGGGACTCGACTATTTGGGATAAATAAGGAGACTATTAAGAGGAGGAGGATGAGAGTGTAATGAAGAGGTGAATATGATCAAAATTTATAATATTCATACATGAAAACATCATAATGAGACCTACTCTTGTATAGTAATATATACTAATTTTAAAAGAGGATTCAGAGCATGTCACTTTCCTATTTAAAATCCTATAATGACTGTTTATGTCACGCAATCCTTCTCATAGCTTGCCATCCCCAGCGTTTCCTAGCCCCTTAGAAGGTTCATACTTAACATTCTCTCTACTTAGATAGCCTTTTTTTCTTACACAGCTATTTTCTCACTCCTAAAAGTTTTGTTAAATGTCATTTTTTCAATGAGGCTTTTCCCAATCCTATTATTTAAAATTATATAGGTGTGCATGCACACATACATACATATGCACACCAGCTTATTCCAATCACATTTAATATTCCTGCTGCCATGAAGGCAGAGTTCTTGTCTTTTGTATTCACTGCTACGTCTCTGGTACCTTAGGACAGTATCTGGCCATTGCTTGACAGTAACTGTTTGATACAGTGTCTCTGTACATAGTCCTGGCAGACCTAGAACTTAGTATGTAAGTTGACCAAGCTGGCTTCACATTCATAGAAGTTTGCTTAAGCATCCAAGTGCTAATGTTAAAGGTGTGTGCTATCACACCAGACATAGTAACTTTTTTAAAAAATATTTTTTATTTCTATTTAATTTTGTGTGTATGGGTGTTTTGCCTGCTTGTATGTCTATGCATGCCTGGTACCCATGGAGGCCAAAAGACAGTGGTGGATACCCTGGAGTTAGAGGCTTCTTTTAGCTGTCATATGCATGCCAGAAACTGAACCTGGGTCCTCTGGAAGATCAACCTGTGCTCTTAGCCTCTGAGCTATCTCTCCAGCTCCATCAATAGCTGGTTTTTGAGGAACGAATGATGCAGTTTATTGGTAAAACATTTTTCTCTCCAAATGACCCTTTATGACTCTAGATGTCTATGAATCTTGCTTTTAAATTTCAATTTTAGTTATATATGCATGTAGGGGGATATATGCACATGAATGTATTTTGCCCACAGAGGCTATAGGAACTAGAATTACAAATGGTTGTGAGCCGCCTGGTATGTAGGTACTTGGAATTGAACTCAAGTCCTCTTGAAGAACAATATGTGCTATTCACTGCTGAGCCATCTCTTGCACCCCCAACAAAATGAATTTTATCAAAAGCCTTTTGAAAATGTATACCATTGACTCAATCATTACAGCGTAAAGAACTGTAATTATTAGACTTAAAGAACTCTAAATGCGGTAACAAAACCTACATTTCTGCATAGCATGAAATATTTTCCTTTTAAATTTTTTGATTTATTCATTCATTATTTGTGTATTTGTGTATTTATGTATTTATTCTTCTCTCACATAATACATCCCAACCGGTGTTTCCCCTCTCTTCACTCCTCTCAATATTCCTGAAACTTCCCTCTCCCCAGGATCTACTGCTCCTCTCTTTCCCTTCAAAAAAGAACAGGCCTCCCAAGGAAGTCTTTAACCCTTCCATCAAGAGTCAACCCAGTAGGAGGAAAATGGTACCAAGAACAGCAAAAGAGTCAGAGACATCCTCAACTCCCACTGTTAGGAGCCCCACAGAAACAACTAACAACCATAAAATTTATGCAGAGCACCTAGCTCAGACCCATACAGGGTCTGTGATTGTTGTTTCGGTCTCTGATTCCCTATGAGCCCAAGTCGGTTGACTCTGTGGGCCATGTTCTTGTGGTATCCTCTGCCTCTCTGGCTCATACAGTCCTTCCTCCCACTTTGCCACAGGGCATCCTGAGCTCCACCTAATGTTTGGCTGTGGGTCTCTGCATCTGCTCCCATCAGTTGCTGGCTGAAGTCTCACTGATGACAATTGGGCTAGGTACAGTCTATGAGTATAGCAGAGTAGCATTAGGAATCATTACATTGTCTTTTTTTGAATATCACAAACATGGGCAAAACAATAGATTATTCCGTTTATTCACAATTGTTTAATGATTTAGACCAACTATCAAGATTTTGCCGTGCAGTCTGGATTTTCTTGTTATTGCCAATATGACAAGTTATTTCATTTGCACATTCTTTGTGTATGTCTCTAAAATGTTTGCACGTTACCCTACATATGCATATGGACATTATCACTTCTAGAAATTACCAAGTTGACAGCTGTGGGTGCTGGGAACCAAACTCTTATATTTTTGGCTGTGAGCCTAGCCTTTAACGGTGTCTTTGACTTTGGTGTCCCTTACTGATCATGTCTTTTCTAGGTCCGAGCTCATCAGTTGGTTCTTCCACCCTGTGATGTCGTGATCAAGGCTGTTTCTGAGTATGTTAGCTCCATCAAAGACCCCTCAAATCTGGATGTGGTTGGGAAGGATGTTTTCAAACAGTCTCAGGTGAGTCGGCCTTTCCCTCCCCGAGAATCACCAGCTCTCTGTATTTTTCATTTAAAGACTTGATTTTGTGTACACACGTTTGCAGCTGTCTACATGCCATGCAACGGGTGTGGCGGGCAGAGGACAGTTTGTGGGAATCAGTCCTCTCCTTCCATCATGTGGGCTGTAAGAATCCAACTCATATTGTCAGGCTTGGTGGCAAGTGGCTTTACTTGCTGAACCATCTCGCTGGCCTTCACCAGCTTTCTTACACTCGCTTGCTACACTACCAAGTTCTCTGTTCTTTTCAGAGGTCCCCAGCTTTCCCCCTGCTTACTGGCTAAAATTCTAAAATTTTCTTTAAAAATGTTCTGAGATCTGGATAGAAATGTTCCTTTGTTTTTTTCCTACTGATAATTAATATACTACAAACATATTCTAAAAAATTAAAAAATAAACAAACTGCCTAAAATCTTATTCCCCAGAACCTACTATGACAGCTAATGCTCTTATGTGTCTTCTTTCGGTGTCATATGCTAGGGATCAAACCCGGGCTTGGCACGTGCTAAAGAAGCAGTCTACAATTAAGCCACACCCTCAGCTAATTTTGATGCATACATGCTTTTAATTATGTTTTGTTTATTTACTGCATGTGTAAGCCACGGTGCCCATGTGCTAGAGGACAGCTTGGTCCTCTTCTTCTACCATGTAGGTTCTGGGCATTGAACTCGGGTGGCAAGTGCCTTTACCCACTGAGCCATATCATTGTTCTTAATGTATATTTTAACATAAAGGATGTCTTACTGGAGAATAAAGTAGATAATGAGAAAAAGGACTATTTAAAATGAGTCTCCATAAAATAAGAATCCTGGCTAGTCTCTGGCACTATAGGATGGCTTCTAGATAATGTTATATGGATGGACTCATAAGGTATATAATAGCTTGAGAATATCTTTTGTCATTCAACATGATGTTTTTAAGATTTTTTCAAATTGGGCTAGAGAAATGGCTCAGTGGTTAAGAGCATGTACTGTTTGTGTAGAGGACCTGAGTTCACTTCTCGGCATCCATGGTGGGGAGCTCACAACTGCTTATAAATAACTACAGGAATCCAACACTCTCTTCTGGCCCCTAGGGCTACTTCCATGTATGTGGCATACACACACTGTTGTTCCCCACATAACACACATGAAAAGAAAAATTTTAAAGAAAAACAAGAATTTTTAAGTTGTTTGATATTGTATGTGTGTCAGTAATTCATTTTTATGGGTATATGAACAGTTCATTCATCCACACATTCCTTAAAGACTATTTAGATTAGATATAAACTTGAGTGGTTATAAATAGAGCTGCTATGAACACTTGCATACAAGCTTTTGTATGAATGTAGTGTTTCATTTTCATAGCGTAAATATCTAGAATTGAGATTTCTAGAACATATGTTAAGTGTATGTTAAAATTTATGACAATGCCAAATCATTTTTCACAGTAGTTATCTCTTTCCTTGCTAGTGCTTGGTCAATATTGTGACTTAAATTTTCTGCATTTTTGTATGTATGTATGCATGCATGCAAGCATGCATGCATGTGTGGGGAGTAGGCATGCTATAATGCTTATGTAGTGGTCAGAAGACAACCTGCAAGAGTCTGTTCTCTCCTTTACTATGTGGAATCCAACTCATGTCAGGCATGGTGGCAAGCATTATCCTGCTAGTCCTGATTTATTTCTGATAGTATAGTACCTTGTCCAGCTAGGCAATACACTACTACTCAGCTATACCCACAGTGCTAATCATAGTTTTAGTTTGTATTTAAAAGTGGCTCATAGAAACCTTTGGTTTTGTTTATGGACAAGGACTCACTGTGTAGTCTGGCTGTCCCTAAACTGGCCATGTAGACCATGCTGTCCTTAGACTTGCACTGATCTCCCCGTATCTGCCTCTTGAGTGATAAGGTTTCGAGCATGTGCCGTCACATACAATGAATATTTTTTTTCTTGCACTTACTGTCCATTTGTCCTAGCATTTCTGTGTAGGTTCTAGGGATCAAACTGGGGTCCTCATGCTTGCAAGGCAGTGACCTTACTGATTGAGCTATCTCTTCAGCTTCTCTTTTTAAAAAAGTCAAATAATTGCATATTTTACATTTATAGCTCTAATTAATTTGTGTAAAATATTTGTCTTTTGTTTTTCATGTGATTATCCAGGTATCTGAATATAGTTTGTTGAAAGGCTACTTTTTTTCTCCCTTGAATTGCCTTTATGCTTTTATAAAAAAAAAGTCAATTGACTATATATGCATGAGTGTATTTCTGTACTTTTGTGGGAGGGTTAAAGTGTGTGTATATTGTTTTACCAGAAGTGCACCATCTTAACTATTATAGCTCAATATTAAGTCTAAAAGCTAAGCAATGATTCTTCTAATTTCGATCTTATTTTGTCTTTGTAAACTCTTCTGCCTTTCCATATAAATTTTAGAAGAATATTGTTTGTATCTACAAAACGAAAAAGAAATCTTGCTTGGATTTCAGTTGGAATTTCATTAAATGTACAAAAGAAATTAGTTTATTTTTTGTTTGTTTTATTTTTCAAGTACTACTGATTAAACCTAGGATGATACGCTGTGCCAGCTGCCTGTCATGAGGTTATATTTCCAGCCATTTCTTTTAAGCTTTTCTTTTTAGATAAGGTCTCACTATATTGCCTTGAATTAATTTTGTGCCTCAGCTAGGTCTTGAACTTGTGATCTTCCTGTCTCTGTCTTCTAAGTAGCTAGGATTACAGGTCTGTACAGCTGTGCTCAGTTGTGAATATTTGAATCTAGTAGCATGATAAATCTATTTTATTTATGTCTTCCTTGACATTTTTTTAGATTTTTATTGAGCTCTATATTTTTCTCTGCTCCCCTTCCTGCCTCTCCCCTCCCCTTCAACCCTCTCCCAAGGTCCCCATGCTCCCAATTTACTCAGGAGATCTTGTCTTTTTCTACTTTCTACTTCCCATGTAGATTAGATCCATGTATATCTCTCTTAGGGTCCTCATTATTGTCTAGGTTCTCTGGGATTGTGATTTGTAGGCTGGGTTTTTTTTTGCTTTATATATAACAGCCACTTATGAGTGAGTATATATGATATTTGTCTTTCTGGGTCTGGGTTACCTCACTCAAAATAATGTTTTCTAGCTCCATCCATTTGCCTGCAAAATCAAGATGTCATTATTTTTTTCTGCTGTGTAGTACTCCATTGTGTAAATGTACCACATTTTCCTTATCCATTTTTCAGTCAAGGGGCATTTAGGTTGTTTCCAGGTTCTGGCTATTACAAACAAAGCTGCTATGAACATAGTTGAGCACATATCCTTGTGGCACAATTGAGCATTCTTTGGATATATACCCAAAAGTGGTATTTCTGGGTCTTGAGAAAGGTTGTTTCCTAATTTTCTGAGAAATGGCCATACTGACATCCAAAGGGGTTGTACCAGCTTGCATTCCCACCAGCAATACAGAAATGTTCCCTTTTCCCCACAACCTCTCCAGCATAAGTTGTCATCAGTGTTTTTGATCTTGGTCATTTTTACAGGTGTAAGATGGAATCTCAGAGTTGTTTTGATTTGTATTTCTCTGATGACTAAGGATGTTGAACATTTCCTTAAGTGTCTTTCAGTCATTTTAGATTCTTCTGCTGAGAGTTCTCTGTTTAGGTCTGTACTCCATTTTTTAAATTAGATTATTTGTTCTTTTGATGACCAATTTCTTGAATTCTTTGTATATTTTGGAGATTAGCCCTCTGTCTGATGTGGGGTTAGTGAAGATCTTTTCCCATTCTGTAGGCTGTCGTTTTTGTCTTGTTGACCATGTCCTTTGCTTTACAGAAGCTTTTCAGTTTCAGGAGGTCCCATTTATTAATTGTTTCTCTCAATGTCTGTGCTGCTGGGGTTATATTTAGGAAGTGGTCTCCTGTGCCAATGCGTTCAAGTGTACTTTCCACTTTCTCTTCTATAAGGTTCAGTGTTGCTGGCTTTATGTTGAGGTCTTTGATCCATTTGGACTTGAGTTTTGTGTATGATGATAGATATGGGTCTGTTTTCATTCTTCTACATGTTGATATCCAGTTATGCCAGCAACACTTGTTAAATATGCTTTCTTTTTTCCATTTGATATTTTTTGCTTCTTTGTCAAAAATCAGGTGTTCAAAGGTATGTGGATTGATATCCGGGTCTTCTATTCAGTTCCATTGGTCCTCCTGTCTGTTCTTATGCCAGTACCAGGCTGTTTTCAGTTCTGTAGCTCTGTAATAGAGTTTGAAGTCAGGGATTCTGATGCCTACAGAAGTTCTTTTATTATACAGGATTGTTTTGGCTATCCTAGGTTCTTTTCTTTTCCATATGAAGATGAGTACCATTCTTTCAAGGTCTGTGAAAAATTTTTTCTGGGAGTTTGATGGGCATTGCATTGAATCTGTAGATTGCTTTTGGTAAGATTGCCTGTTGGGGACCCTTCCCCAACCATGTCGGTTATGGATGACCCTGGGTAATGCCACAGAAATCAGGACACAGGGGATGCAGAGTAGGAGATACAACTGCATACTTTATTGCAAAGCCAGTGTTCCTTTATAGTACTCAAATCACAATTCAAACTAGGTTCCCATAATACTTGAAAATAGTTGCATAAACTAATAACTTTGTTGCAAATAATTTCAAGAGCTTTGTGCCCTAGTTAATCTAAACAAAAAGCCTGGTGTTATGGGAATAACTTTTGCTGTTATAGAATATGTAAAACACCTCAACAGAAGACAAACCACAACCTAATCAGAGCCTTTGAACTACAGTGCACATCTGTGTTCTCAAGGACTGACATTGGCAAGGCACTCTACTGATGGGAGAGGTTTGCCTCCTCCTGACTTGGTTTGCCCACCCTGTCAGTGAGAATGCTACCTCAAGTCACGCCTGCACAGAGTTTCTATGCCGTTCAAAGCTAGCCCTCCACAATTGTCAACTTTTTTTTGAGACAGGGTTTCTCTGTGTCTCCCTGGGTATCTTGGAACTCACTCTGTAGATTAGGCTGGCCTAGAACTCACAGAGATCCACCCGCCTCTGCCTCCCAAGTGCTGGGATTAAAGGTGGTACCCACCACTGCCTGCATTTTCTTTGATTTTATAGATCTGTTGAATATTTTATAGTTTTTAAACATATAAACCCTCCATTTTAAAAATTATTTTCATCTTTATGCTTTTCCTTTGTTTCTTTTGGTGCTAGATATTGACATCAGGGCCTTGTACATGTTAGACAAATATTCTTTTTTAAATCTTTTAAAAAACAATCTTTTTTATTTTAGATACCAATCCCAGTTCCCCTTCCCTCCCCCCTCCTACTCCCTCACACCTTCCCCCTACCTCACCCCCACCCACTCCTCAGAGAGGATGAGGTCTCTCAAGGGGAGTCAACGAAGTCTATCACATCACACTGAGGCAGGACCAAGGCCCTCCCTCTTGTATCTAGGCTGAACAAGGTATCCCTCCATAGGGACTGGGCTCCAAAGAGCCAGTTTATACACTAGTGATAAATACTCGTTCCACTGCCAGTGGCCCCACACACTGCCCAAGCCACACACTGTCACCCACTAGTTCGGTCCTATGCTAGTTCCCCAACTGTCAGTCTGGTGTCAGTGAGCATCTACTAGCTCGGGTCAGCTGTTTCTGATGGGGACATCATGGTCTTGACCCCTTTGTTCATATTATCACCCCTCCCTCTCTATGACTGGACTCCAGCAGCTTGGCCCAGGGCTTAGCTGTGGATCTCTGCATCTGCTTCCTTCAATTACTGGATGAAGGTTCTATGGTGACAATTAAGTTAGTCATCAACCTGATTACAGGGGAAGGGCAGTTAAGGTACCCTTTCCACCGTTGCTTAGATTCTTAGCTGAGGTCATCCTAAGTGGATATCTGGAAATTTTCTAATGCCAGGTTTCTTGCTAATCCCCTGCTGGATCCCTCTATCAAGATACCTCTTTCCTTGCTCTCTCTGTCTGTCCTTCCCCCAACTCGACCTTTCCAATCCCTCATGTTCTCCCTCCCCCCTCCCCTTCTCCCTCCCCACTCCCCTTCTCCCTCCCCACTCCCCTTCTCCCTCCCTACTCCACTCCCACAGTCTTCTCTCCCCCCATGCTCTCAATTTACTCAGGAGATTTTTAGACAAATATTCCATCACAGACAGAGCTATACTCTTAGGCTCTGTACGTGGTTTTTAGTATTCATAACTTAAATAGTGCATATTTCACTAATTGTAAAAATACTATTTTGTTTATTTTTAGAAATATGATTGATTTTTGTGTGTTGAGTCTTGACTTGCAAATTTCTATGCTTATTTGTTAGTTCTACGAGTTTGCGGTGGTACACTTCCTGGGGTTGTTGGTGCAGGTGGTCATGTCTCGAAATAGAGATGATTTTCTTTCTTTGTTTTCCCATTTGCGCGCCTCCCTCCCAAGCCTGAGTTATTATAGTGTTTAGGATTTCCAAACCATACTCAATAGGAATGCCTAGACTAGAATACCTTTGGTCTTTAGAGATATTATCGTCATTATTAAATATGATATGAGCTGTAGGTTTTCTGGCATATGTTTCAGAACATGCATGTGTTCTAGTTCTAGTCCTAGTTTTCTCAGATGAATCATTGCCATCATCATCATGAGTGCATAGTATGTATTTTGTGTTTATGTGCATGCTTACATTTGTGACAGTGTACTGGGATGTTCATGTACATGCATGTGGAAGCCAGAGGTCAATGCTAAGTGTGTTCCCCATCACTCTCATTTATTTATTTTTTATTATATATGACTGTGAGTATGCATATGTGTGCACATGTAAGTGTCCTTAGAGGGCTGATGCATCGGATCCCCTGGAACTGGAGACATAAGAAGTTGTTGGTGCTATAACCTGAACTTTGGTCTTCTGAGTATGTGCTATTTTTAAAAATATTTGTTTTAATTATGCATCTGTGTGCATATGTGTGTATACACACACACAAGTGCAGGTGCCCTTGGAGACGACGTTGGATCTCCTGGATATGGAAATTACAGGTAAGATGCCCCATGTGGGTGCTGGGACCTGAACTCATGTCCTCTGGAAGAGCAGTCCTTCCTGTTAACCCCTAGCCCTTCTAGCCTACAGCAGTATATTCTGTTAACCACTGAGCCATTTCTCCAGCCCCTCCATCTTATTTTATGAGACAGGGTTCCTCACTGAACGTCGTGCTTACCTATCTAGCTAGGTTGGCTGGCCAGTGAACTCCAGGACACTAGCTGTCTCTGCTTCCTCAGCACTGGAATTTTGAATGCGTACCTCTGTTATACCCATCTCTATGTGTGTGCCAAGCATCAGAACTTATGCTAGGATGGCAAACACGTTTTGCCGTACCAGATTATCTCTCCAGTCAATCTTACAAATGTATTTTACATATCTATGATAGTATCATATTTCTTTTCCTTCTTTAGTGTTGCACGATTAACAAAAAACCTAGAGACAGATATTAAAATACAAATGAAATATCACTGCACTTTAGTCATCAGTATTTAGGATTGATGAATTTTATTTCAAACCTCTCTGGAATACTTTAAATTTCTGGGTTTAAATTGTTGGTATTTTACATAGTAGTTTTTGCCTTTTATTTCATGGAGGATAGTTGGAGTTGTTTGTACTGTATTGAACTGGTTTTCAAGATAACGAAGGCTCGGAAATGAGCTGGCAAGTCTAGTAGTTAATCTTCATTGTCAGTTTAAGTGGATTTTTGGTTTTTGTTTGTTTGTTTGATTTTTTGAGACATGGTCTCTGGTTGTCCTAGAACTTGCTGTGTAGAGCAAGCTGGACATGAACTCACAGAAATCTGTCTATCTCTGCTTTCTGAATGCTGGGATTAAAGTTGTGTACCACTATAACCGGGTCTTTATTGGCTTTAAAAAAATTTTTAACACTTACCTATTTGTATGTATGTATGTATGGGTGTGTGGGTGTAGCATGGCATAGCATACATGTGAAGGTCTCAGTGGACAACTCCCAGGAATTGGTTCTTTTTTAACAACATGTAGATTCAAACTCAGGGCATCGGGTTTGGGAGCAAGTGCCTTGACCCCAGACACTTCACTGGCCCCAACTTGACTAGATTTAGACTCACCCAAGAAACATGTTCATGTATAGTTCTGTAAGGATAATTTTAGTAAAGTTTAACTGAGGAATGAGGCGAGGCGTCACTCTGAATAAGAGCGCATCATTTCTATGGACTGGGGCATGAGGATGAATGAAAGGGAAGAGGTAAGCATTAGCATTAGCCCCTTTGCCCCCTGGATGCAGATGCAGTGTGACAAGCCCCCTGGTGGTCCTGCTGCCACAGCGTCCGCTGCCATGATGAACTGCCTTCTCGAACCCCAAGGCGGGAGAAGGCCTCCTTTATTTTTTGTCAGCTTGCTTTCGTCAAGTGTTTGTTACAGGACTGTGATGGAGGAAGGTCATTGGCTAATAAAGAAACTGCCTTGGCCCATCTGATAGGGCAGAATTTAGATAGGTGGAGTAAACAGAACAGAATGCTGGGAGGAAGAGGAAGTGAGCTCAGACTCGACAGCTCTGCTCTCTGGAGCAGATGCCATGCTCTCCTCTCCAGAGCAGACGTGATGAAGCTCTGACCCAGGATGGACGTAGGGTAGAATCTTCCCGGTAAGCACATCTTGGGGTGCTACATACATGAACAGAAATGGGCCAAGCAGTGTTTAAAAGAATACAGTTTGTGTGTCGTTATTTTGGCGCATAAGCTAGCCAGGCAACCATGAGCCGGGCTGTGGGAAGAGGCCCGCAGCCCCTACTACAGGACTGAGAAAAGTAACTAAGACAGCAAGTGTTCCGTCTTCTGGTTTTAAGAAGCTTGTGTAGCGGGCTAGTGAGGTGGTTCAGCATTGTAAAGACAGTTGCTGCCAGTCCCCTAACTTGAGGCTGTCCCCTGAGACTCATATTGTATATAAAAACCTATGCCTGAAGAGACAGGTCTCTGACATCCACATGTGTAAGATGTCATAGACACAGTTACACAATTAATGTAATTTTTAAAAGATTTGTAGAGTTAGTGTAGTGTTAGTTTTTTAGTTGTTCATAGAGTTTGCCTGTAGTGTGTCTAGTGTTTATTTCTTTGAATTTGTCATGTTTAGATTTTGCTTAGCTTCTTGAATCTCTAACTTTGTCTTTTACTAAATTTGGAAATATTTTTGATTATTTCTTTTAATAGATTTTCTGTTCTGAACTCTTGTTCTTTACTTCCTTGACCTTAAAAGCACCAAGTATGCATGTATGTGGGTGTGGGGGATGCTGCCGGAGGCCAACCTTGGGTGTCATTCCTCAAGAGTTGTGTCTGCCTTGTTTTTTGAGACAAAGTATCTTATTGGGATGTGGGACTTGCTGATTAGGTTAGGAAAGCTAAGCAAGGAGTACTAAGAATTATCATTTTTCTCCCTCCCCAGTGCTAGGATTACAGCCATGAACCGCCATGCCTTGCTCCCTGCCACAGGTGCTAGGAGTCAAACTTGGTCCATATGCATGCCCAGCGAGCATTTTACTAACTGCATTGTCTCCACTGCCTACCTCCTTCCTCGCCTCCTCTTGCAAAACCCCCCTCCATTTTAGACCTTTCGCTATTATTCAGTAGATTCCTATTGTTTCTTTTCTCTTCTTTTTAAATTATAATTTATTTTGTTCAGGGATGATCATTTTGGTACTAGTCTTCTGTGTTCTCAGCATCCCCCAGTTACCTGTGGTTCTTTGTGTAAGGCTGAGATGCCCCAAGTCTTCCCCTTTCCATATTAGCTTAATATGTCTATTGGTATAGTCCTTGCTCAGGTCATATTTGTTTAGGTTAACAGTGTTGGTGAGACTTCATGGGTGTAACCTCCCTGTCATTTCTAGGATATACAATCTCACAGAAAACTCCCTGATCCCCTTACAGTCTTCTACCCTCCCCCGCCCTTCATGATGTTCCTTAAGCCTTAGGTGAAGGAGTTGTGGTGTACATGTATGTATCTTCAGAGACTGGGCTCCACATGTCCGTGTTTTGATTGGTTGTGGTGTTCTGTAATGATCTCCATCTGTTGCAAAGGGAAGTTTCCTTGAAGGATGGTGAGGGCTACACTTCCCTGTGGGTATATGAACAACTATTTAGAATGTAGTTAAGAATTACGCTGCTTTACTAAAGTGGCAAATGGAGGTTCTCCTCCAAGATCCATAGCTTCTCTAGTCCTGAATAGTTGGTTAGGTTTCCAGTACCAGGCTGATTTCCCTCTTGTTGGACAGTCCTCAAGTCCAATTAGAGAGATTTAGTTACTGTCAAAGTATATGTGCCACCATTGCTCACTTAGAGTTATTGTGCCATGCTGGTCGTGGTTACGGTTCATAGTTGTCAGAGCTGGGTAGAAGTGCCAATTGCTTCCCTCCCTTGGCTGCTTGCATAGCACATTCTGGTATAATTAAAGCCAGTCTTCGAGGGAGGAGGCTTTCAGGTCACATCCAGCTTGGGTCCTCTGGGCCCTGTGTCTGAAATGGCATGGTGTCTTCAGGAATGGGGGTTTCCTTTCACCTCTGGTTGGCACTCGATATCAACAGCAAAAGCTACTAATGTTCTGGTGGTCTCTTGGACAACCCTGACCAGCAGCTCAAAAGAGGGCTTCTCATGTCTGCTACTGGAGTTTTTCTTAGATCGTCTATGGCTCTTGAGGGAAGAATTATCAGCTCAGATGGGAAATTTTTTTAATTATATATTTATTTTATGTATACACACATATACACACACACTTACATGTATTACAGACTGTTGTAAGTTGCTTTTTACTCTTTTGACTCTTTGGAGGCCCACCACCCAGCTCCCAAATAAATCACACAGAGTCTTATTCTTTCTTTTGAATGGCTGGCCTTAGCTTGACTTACTTCTTGATAGCTTTTATCTTTATTTCTGTATACCCTCCTTTACTTCTTACTCTGTGTCTTGCTGTGTGGCTGGGTGTCTGGCCCCTGATATCCTCCTCCTTTTTGTGCTGCTTGATTGCTCTTGCTTCCTAATCCCTCTTTTTTCCTTCTATTTATCCTCTCTGCATGCCAGCCTCGACTGTCCTTTCTCTTGCCTCGCTATCGGCCATTCAGCTCTGTATCACACCAATCAGGTGTTTTAGACAGGCAAAGTAGCACAGCTTCACAGGGTTAAATAAATGCAACATAAAAGAATGCAACACATCTTTGCATCATTAAAACAAATGTTCCATAGCATAAACAAATGGAACACATGTTAAAACAGTATTCAGCAGCAATAGACATTTTAGATCGATAGTAAATACTATGATTTCTTTTTTTTTTTAGACAATCTTTTTTTTTTAAAATATTTATTTATTGTGTATACAATATTCTGTCTGTGTGTATCTCTGCAGGCCAGAAGAGGGCACCAGACCTCATTACAGATGGTTGTGAGCCACCATGTGGTTGCTGGGAATTGAACTCAGGACCTTTGGAAGGGCAGGCAATGCTCTTAACCACTGAGCCATCTCTCCAGCCCAATACTATGATTTCTTATGACTTCTTCAGACACCATTACTGTTATTTTCTTCTCCGCCCTCCTCTTTGTCTTCTGGGCCTGGGTTATGTCACTCAGTATGATCCTTCCTAGTTCCATCCATTTATATACAATGTTCATGATTTCATTTTTCTTTATAGATTAATGATATCCTATAGTATTCTACATTTTCCTTCCCTATTTGTCAGTTGAGGGACATTTAGGTTGTTCCCATTTTGTAGCTATTGTAAATAGAGCATCACTAAACATGACTGAGCAAGAATCTGTGAAATAGAATGGCACATCCTTTGGGCATATGCGAAGGAGTGCTAATGTTCATATGGGAGATATATTTTTAGCTTTCGAATTCTTTACATATTCCAGCTATTAATCTGTTGTCAGATTCTTCCCCCACTCTGTGGACTTCTTCCTCACTTGATTGTTCCTTTAGCTGTACAGATGTTGTTTGGTTTTATGAAGTCCTATGTGTCAACTCTTGGCATTAATTGCTGAGTAAATGGTATCTTATTCAGGAAGTCCTTCCTGCACACCGATTTCATATAGAGTACTGGCTAGGTTTTTTCCTAGCAGTTTCAGGTTTCACGCTTAGGTGTTTTTATTCCGTTGGAGCTAGTCTCCTGCAAGGTGATAGATACGGGTCAGATTTCATTGTTCTGCATGTGGACATTCAGTTTCCCAGCACCATTTGTTGAAGGTGCTTTCTTCTCTCCAGTGTATATTTTTGTTGTAGTAATGCATACTCATATTTGGGACTTGGATTTTGTTCCAATGGTACCAGCTCCATATTGTTTTTATTACATGGCTCTGTACTATAGCTTGAGGACTGGAATGGTAAGCTTACCAGTATTGTTCTTTTTTTTTTTTTTAAAAAAAAAAGAGAAAGTTCTTATCTTTCAAAGTACAGCACTTATTTTTTTAAAGATTTATTTATTTATTTATTTATTTATTTATTTATTATGTATACAACATTCCTTCCATGTATGCTTACATGCCAGAAGTGGGCACCAGATCCCATTACAGATGGCTGTGAGCCACCATGTGGTTGCTGGGAATTGAACTCAGGACCTCTGGAAGAGCAGTCAGTGCTCTTAACCTCTGAGCCATCTCTCCAGCCCCCACCAGTATTGTTCTTTTAGCTCAGGATTGTTTTGACTGTCTGGGATTTTTTTGTGTGTGTGTGGTTCCATATGAATTTTAGGATAATTTTTTCTATTCCTGTAAAGAATGAGATGGAGATTTTGATCAGGATTGTATACATGGCTTTTGCTATAATGGTCATTTTTATAATATTCTATCAACCCACAAGAATAGGGTGTCTTTCTATTTTCTTGTAGTGGCTTTATCTCTTTCTTTGGATGTTTAAAGTTTTCATCATAGGACTCCTCCACATCTTTGGTTAGGTTTATTCCTAGGTATCGTTGAGGTTGTTGTGAATGGGAATGTGTCCACAATCTCTTTTTACATGTTTTTGTTGGTGTGTAGAAAGACTTTTAAGCATGGAATAAAACCAGACTCGCTGAACATAGCGGACAATGAGGACTGCTGAGAAGTCAAGAACAATGGCACTGGGTTTTGATCCTACTGCACGTACTGGCTTTGTAGGAGCCTAGGCAGTTTGGATGCTCACCTTACTAGACCTGGAAGGAAGTAGGAGGTCCTTGGACTTCCCACAGGGCAGGGAACCCTGATTGCTCTTAGGGCTGATGAGAGAGGAGGAGTTGATTGGGGGAGAGGGAGGGAAATGGGAGGCAGGGAGGAGACAGAAACCTTAAATAAATAAATAATAATAATAATAATAATAATAATAATAATAAAAACTGATTCAGTTTTTCCCAACTTTGGAGGAAATAAACTTTTTTGTCTTCTAAACAAAAAAAAAAGAAAAGAAAGACTTTTAATTTATGCAAGTTGCTTTTGCAAACTGCCATGTTGTTGAAATTGTTTCTTGTTTCTAGAAGTTTTCTGATTAGAATTTTTGTGATCTCTTATGTCTTCTACAAATAAGGATAGTTTGACTTCCTATTTGGATCCTTTAATTTCCTTACTGCTCTAGCTAGTACTTTGAACACTATATTGAATAGAAGTGTGGACATTTCCTGATTTCAGTGGTATTATATCAAGTTTTTATCCATTTAGGACTATGTTGACTGTGAATTTCTCATGTAGTTTTTATTATGTTGAGGTATGTTTCTTCTAGTCTTGCTCTCTCTAGGACATTTATCATGAAGGCATTTTGTCAAAAGCCTTTTTATTGAGATGATTATGTGATTTTTGTCTGTACATCAGTTTATATTATTTATTTATTACATTTGTTGACTTGCATATGTTGATCCATCCTTGCATCTCAGAGATAAAGCCAACTTGGTCATGTTGTATAATCCTTCTGCTATATGTCTGTGTTTTGTGTGTAAGTGTTTCATTGAGCACTTTTGAATCTGTGTGCACCAGAGCTAGTGACCTGTAGTTCTCTTCTTTGTTGTGTTTTTGCTGACTTTGGTATTAGAGTGATACTGGCTTCATAGAAGGACTTTGGGAGTGCCTGTTTCCCTCCCTCCCTTTCTTCCTTCTTTCCATTCTTTCCTTAATAGTTTAAGATTGTTTGTAGATCTTTGAAAGTCTGGTAGATTTCTGCTCTGAATCTATCTGGACTTGGATTTATTCTAGTTGGAAGACCTTTTAGATTATTTCAATTTTCTCATTTGTTATGGCTCTGTTTAGTGGTTTAACTGGTTGGTAGTTTGTCTGAGTCTAGAAATTTGCCCATTTCTTTTAGGGATTTCAGCTTAACAGAGTACAGGTTTTTAAAATATTCCCTTATAATATTGTTGTAATGTTTCCTTGTTCATTACTGATTCTGTTAATTTGGGTCCTCTTTTTCTTTCTTTTGGTTAGTTGGGTCAGGAATCTGTCAATCTTGTTTATCGTCACAAAAGACTAGATCTTAGATTCATTGATTCTTCATATCATTTTCTTTTTCTCACATGATATATCCTGATTATGGTTTCTCCTCCCTCTACTCCCTTCAATTCCTTCCCACGTTCCCTCCCATCTGTCCCACTCCCTGTATGTCTATCATTAGAAAATAAACTGGCATCTAAGGGATAATAATAAAATAAGATAAAACAGAAACTAACTCATTGGAATTGTATGAAACAAATAAGAAAAAAAGCCCAAGAGAAGGCACAAGAATCAGTGACTCACTTATTTCCCTCTCTGGAGTCCCATAAAAACACTAAAGTGGAAGCTGTAATATATACACACAGAGGCTGTGGTGCAGACCCATGCAGGCCCTGTGCATGCTGCTTCAGTCTCTTTGAGTTCATATGAGCTTTGCTCATGTTGATTTAGAAGGTCTTGTTTCCTTGGTGTCCCTTCATCCTCTCTGGCTCTTACAGTCTTTCTGCCTCCTTTTCCTTAGGGATCTACTCTGATTATTTTTTATTTCTTACCATGGGCTGGATTTTGATTTGCTTTGTTCTTGTTTCTCAGAAGTCTTGAGTTGCACCATCAAGTTATTTATTTGTGCTCATTTTGATTAGATGTAGTTGTTTTGAGACAGGGTCTCTCTGTGTATCTCTGACTGTCCTGAAACCAGCTGTGTAGACCAGGCTGTCCTTGAACTCACAGGAATCTGCCTCCTGAGTTCTGGGATTAAAGGTGTGGCCTGCCATACCCAGTTTTTTTTTCTCATTTATTAACGTGTGCACTTAGAGCTATAAATCTTCCTCACAGAGCTGCTTTTTAATGTCTCCCAGAGGTTTTATTGTGTTTTCATTTTGTTCCAGGAAATTTTTTCTTTCTTTCTTGAATTCTTCTTTGACCTATTCATCATTCTGTGATGAGTTGTTGAACCTCCATGATTTTGTGTCCTTACCAGAAATTTGTTTGATGTGGATTTCAAGTTTTAATACATTATGGTCAGATAGAATACACTGAGTCGGTTCAATTATTCTGAATTTGTAAACATTTCTTTTGTGTCCCACGATGAGGGCTACTTTAAAGAGACTTCCTTGTGCTTCTGAGTAGAATCTGTATCCTTTGGTGTTTGGGTAGAATATTCTGTAGATATTTAAGTTCATCTGATGTATGATGTCAGTTAATACTTATGCTTCTCTATTTATTTTTTTGTCTAGATGGCCTGTCTATTGGAGAAAGTAGAGGATTGAAATCATCTATGTCTTTAATTCTAGTAGTATATCATCCTATGAAATTGAGTGCACCAGAGTTTGGTGTGTATATGTTTAGGATAGTAATGTCTTCTTGGTTAACTGTTCCCTTGATTAGAATGAAGTGTCCCTTTTTATCTCTTCTGATTAGTTTTAGTTTGAAGTCTGTTTAGTCAGATATTAGGATAGCTACGCCTACTTGCTTCCTGCTCCTTTTTGATTGGAATACTTTTGTCAATCCTTTTACTCTAAAGCATTGGGTGTCTTTTGATCAGAGAACTAAGACTGTTAATATTTAAAGTTATTACTAAAGGTGTGTGTTGGCGGCAGTTATTGCACTGTTTGTTTTTGGTGTTGTTTGTAATTAATTCATAGAGTCCATGTTCCGCTGGCTTTTGTCAGCTATGTGCACTTGCAGTTCAGTGGTGAACTCAGCTCTTTAGAAACAAGTTTGTGGCTCTGTTTTGTTGAGCCACTCCCTTTTCAATCATTCTGCCCTAAAGTCAGAACATTAATTACCCAATGCTTTTGTGACTAGGCCCATGACTGGGGTCAAGTAGTAGGACTGAAGAGAAAATTACATAACATAAAGTGTTGCTTCTTTGATCAAAGAGGAAGGTTTTGTCATTCCATCTCAGTTTCTGCTATTTCCCCATTCGTTCTACTGCCAGAGGTTTGATTCAAGCTGGCCTTAAAAGGAACAGAAGGGGGAAAAGGACAAGAAAAATAGAATTTCTGTACACCGTCTTAGTTTCTAAAAGTCTTTAGTCATTCCTCAGGCTAGAATAGTCTGGAGTGAATAGTTTCGGGTTAGATTCTGCATTGTGTCCTTACCATGGACTATCAAAAGAACAAGAAATGTTCATTTCACTCCTGGATCAATGTACTTACCTTTCAGAATTAGCTGTTTGGTGAACTGGGTATTCTTATGTATTGATGATGGGAATGTAGCCTGAGATACTTGCTTCTTGGTTAGGAGTAGGAGCACATGTCCATGTTTCCCTCTCATGCTGAGACCACCCGTTGGCCTGAACCTGTGCGTGCTTCCACAGTCTCTTTGCATTCATGCCCTGTTGCATCAGCCCTGTTGTGTCTCGAAGATACCCCAAATTTCTTTGGAGTTATCCATCACCTTTGGCTCTTACAATCTTTTGACCCCCACTTCTGCATGTCTTTCTGAGCCCTGAGCTGGGGGCAGTGATAAAGACATCCCATTTAGGACTGAGTGTTCCAAAGTCTCTCAATGTCTACACATTGTCCAATTGTGGGTCTCTGATCATTTTCATCTACTTCAAGAAGAAGCTTCTCTGATGATAACTGAGCAAACACACGGATCTATAGGTATAGCAGTATGTCATTAGGGGGCATTTTATTGTCATGTTCCTTTAGCAAAAATAATAGCACTAGGTTTCCCCCAGGCTCATTGCCTGTCTAGTCTCAGGTTCTGACCACTGTAGCAGTGTCAGGTATGAGTTCCATCTCATGGAGTGGGTCTTAAATCCAATGTTTTAGCAAGTTGGTAGTTATTCCCATAAATTTTGTGCTGCTGTTATAACAGTGTCTTTGACAGGCACTGTTGCAGGCCACAGGGTTTATAGCTAAGTGGTATCTATGTTTACCTCTCTACTCCAGTAGCAAGCAGAGTAACACCTAACACCATAAACACTAATCAGTGTATGTCAAGCTTCCAGTCAGGCACCTGCTTGACTTCCCTGTGTTCTATTACATAAGTAAGTGTTGTCTTCCGCAATAGGGTCTTACCATCAGGTTGTGGAGAGAACCAATAGCCTTGCAATGGCCTGTGATGTTTGCGAACCCATTGGTAAATAGCTCAACAGGATTTAACCCATTCCTGGCACTAGAGGTTTTACATGATGGCATAATATATCTAGCTGGGGCATCCTGCCCTTACTATTTGGTGACACTATTCAGATTCTTCTCATATTTGTGTATATTTTAGGAAGCGTGTACAGCAGTAGGTTTCCATATAGCTTTTCAAAAGGCCCTCCGTGTCAGTTGTCCCTCACTGCATTCCCTTCTTCACCCGCTCTCCCATGCCCCCCATTTAGCCCCCTATTATAGTTTCCCAACAGTATTCTATTTCTGTTTCCCTTTTCTTAGAGATCCTTTCCTCCTCACATGGTCCCTTACTATGTACCTAACCTCTAGTTATTCAGATTGTAACACATATAATGGAAGCTTGGAAGCTAATATCAACATATAAAATAAAACATAATGGGAATATAGCCTGAAATACCAGCTTCTTGGTTAAGTGTAGAGGGCCATGTCTGGGTTACCTCACTCAATATGATTTTTTTCTAAATCCATCTATTTAACTGCCAATTTCATAATTTCACTTTTCTTAACAGATGAATGGTATTCTATTGTGTAAATGTAGCACATTTTCTTTATAAATTTACCTGTTTATGGACATCTAGACTGTTTCTAATTTCTAACTGTCAAGGATAGAGCAATGGACTGGAGAGATGGCTCAGAGGTTAAGAGCACTGACTGCTCTTCCAGAGGACCTGAGTTCAATTCCCAGCAACCACATGGTGGTTCACATCCCTCTATAATGAGATCTGGTGCCCTTTTCTGGCGAACATGGAGGCTGAATGTTGTATACATAATAAATAAATCTTAAAAAAAAGAATAGAGCAACAATGAACATGGATGAACAAGTGTCTCTGTAGTAGATGCAGAGTTTTGGGTATATGCCCAAGAGTAGTATAGCTGGATCTTGAGGTGGATTTAGTCCCAGCTTCCCAAGGAACCGCCACGCTGATTTATATTGTGGCTGTACAAGTTTGCACTCCCACCAGGAATGGATGAGTGTTCCTTTACTCTACATTCTTGCCAGCACAGGCTGTCACTTCTTTTTATTGGTTTTAGTCATTTTGTTAGGTGTAAGATGAAATCTCAAAGTAGTTTTGATTTATGGCCATGATGAGAAGATAAACATTTCTTTGTTTCTTCCCATTTTATCATATTCCATTTTTGATGGTGCCCCAAGCAATCCATTTTCTATAGCTATATATTTGAATTCAGTTTGAGAAAATGATGACTAAAACTGTTATGAACAGTTTTGTGCTTTCTGGTAGATAGACACACTCATTTCTCTTGGGTAGGGTTGCAGTACCCTATGGTACATGTGTTCTATTTTGTAAGAGATTGCTAAACTATATTCCAAACTGTATCAATGTACAGTCCCAATACCAATGTGATAGTTTCAGTTATTTCATGTCCTTATCATTGTTTAATATTATTTGTCCTTAATTTTAGCCTTTCCGGTGCATATGTAACTGTGTCACATTCTGATTTTGTATATTTAACTGATTTTGGTTTTAATGTTCATGCTTTTTGAACGAAGAATTTCATTTTTATGGTATTTTTCTAAGGGTGTAATCCACAATCCAACTAAAAATTAAATGGACAGTGTATGTGTTTGTTGTATAATTTCTCATATTCAAACTTGAAAAATAACATAAATGTCAGATATTATGTAAGTGATTATATGAGTATGATATATTCACAATAATAAAATATGGAACCATTCAGACATCATTAAATTAGTATAATAAACATCAGAGTAAAATTTATACATATAGTATCAACTGTAGAAATGTATGTGTATTAAAACAGATTGGATATACTTAGTGGGACATGGTAATACATACCTAGAATACCCCGATCTGAGGAAGAGGAAGAAGGGTCATGAGTTTGAGGCCAGCTTAAACTTCAAAGTAAATTCTGAAGTAAGATGGGCTACAGAATGAGATTCTGTGCCCAAAATACAAACCAAGAGGAAGGGCGACATGACTCTTTTTAATGAGTATGCTTGGGACTTGTGGACCATGTGGCAGCTTAGAAGCTGCATTAGAGTGAATCAGTCAAGAAGAGAGCCAAAGTCAGAAAAAATAGACTTTATCTCCAAGAGACAAAGAAGAGCTTCAGAAGTCCATGAAGGAAGTGCAAGGAACCAAAAACCAAACAGAAAAAAGCAGAGAAAAGAAATCCTGCAATGGCAAAGAAAACTGTTTTAGCCTGCCAGGCATAGTGGTGCATGCCTTTAATCTGAGCGCAGAACCAGGGACAGAGCCCAGAAGAACCCTTGGAAGATGCAGAGAAATCGATGCTATCAGGAGGCAGAATTCAGCACATGCCTTGGCACTGGCAGAGCTATGCAGATACAGAACAGGAAACCATGTAGGTAATAGAGTCTGCAGAAGCTGAATATATGAGAGACAGGCAGAGAAGACCCCAAGACTAAGAGGAGCTGCTCCTTTTCTGATGCCCAACTTTGTACATCCCTCTGTTTCCAGTGTTGGCCCCAGCAGCCATCAGAGCAAGAGGTTCATTCCCTGGACCACAGGAAAAAGGAAGACAGAGTGCGGAAACCGCTATGGCTTCAGAATTGGAGTGACAGACACCAAACTGAGCATCCTGAGCCTTAGAAACTGGAAAGCTAGCCGGGCTTTGGTGGTGCACGCCTTTAACCCCAGCACTCGGGAGGCAGAGACAGGCGGATCTCTGGGAGTTCGAGGCCAGCCTGGTCTACAAGAGCTAGTTCCAGGACAGGCTCCAAAAGCTTCAGAGAAACTCTGTCTCGAAAAACTGGAAAAAAAAAAAAAAGGAAGGAAGGAAAGAAGTAAAGAAAGAAGGAAGGAAGGAAGGAAGGAAGGAAGGAGAGAGAGAGAGAGAGAGAGAGAGAGAGAGAGAGAGAGAGAGAGAGAGAGAGAGAGAGAGAAACTGGAAAGCTGAGAGTGCTCAGCTTCTATCACCTTGTCCACAGTAGGAGGAGCTGTATTCTTCACAGAAAGTTGACCGCCTGGCATATCTAAGGACAGACTCTGTAAACCAGAAAGAAGCTTTGACTAAGAAGTTAATGCCTTCTATGACAGTTTATTGCTTCTGCAATTATACACTTTCAATTTTTTAACTTTTTATTTCTAGTTTCTTTATGTATACATACCGAAATATGTATGCATTTTTTAAATTCTTTTCCTAACTTTTAGACCCTTAACATGTATACTTTGGTAAGATGTTTTGTTTTGTTTTTATTTGTTTTTTTGAGACAAGCTTTCTCTGTGTAGCTTTGAAGCCTGTCCTGGAACTTGCTCTGTAGACCAGGCTGGCCTCAAACTCACAGAGATCCACCTGCCTCTGCCTCCCAAGTGCTGGGATTAAAGGCATGTGCCACCACCTCCTGGCCTAAATGTTATTTAGTTTGTTTTTTGCTTTGTCTTGATAGTTTGGTAAGTTGTAACTGTTTCTTCTCTCTACTCCTCCATACCTCTAACCCAGATACTTTTCTTCTCATTCTTACTTTATTGTCTTTTACACTCTATCTCATGAATGCCCTACTGCACTACTTAAATACATTACCTGTTTCACAACTGGGACCCTAGTACACCTATCTCCAAACCTCTGGGAAAATAAGTCAGGAGCACAGTATGATTTCTTGAAGCAAACTGAGTCTTCTGACAAACTATCCTGATTTTTACTGCAGTTGATTTTCAAAAGTTCCCATGGATTGTCCAACCCACCAGGAAGACTGATATAAAAGAAAACAATCAGGAACCAAGAAGATGGCAGCAAGTCAAGCACTCATTGCACAAGCATGAGAAGCATAGTTTGGACCCCTAGCATCCACGTAACAATTCTAGGAATGGCTGCATGTGCTTGGAACCCCCCAGTATGGGTAAGGGAACAACAGAGACAGGCAAATCCTGGGAGCTCACTGGCCACCCAGATAAACCAAAACTGCCAGATTCTGGTTCAATGAAAGATGCTGTGTCAAGGCAATAAGGCAGAGAGTGATAAAGAAAGATACCAGATATCCTCCTATGGATTTCACATATGTATACTTGAGTGTTCACACCTGTACACTCGGATGCAGCATGCGTGCACATGCGCACACACACATACACACACACACAGAGAAACTTAAATAGTAAAAGGAAAAAAGTATAAACTGGTGAATGTACATAGGCCAACAGCTATGTAAATTACAATAAAGAAATAAACATGAGCTAACAGTCCACTACAGCATCTCCACAAAGATCTTCAAACATGGGGAAAAAGAAGATGAGCTAGCTGAAATGCCAGAAAACAATTTTACAGTCTTACATTTTGAAAGGATCAACAACCAATTAGAGGACTTGAATAAAAATATGGAATTTAATTCAAGACACAGACAAAAACAATTACAAAGTCTATTCAAGAACCAAAGTTGATGAAAGAATCAGTAACTGAGAGGAACAATTTAAATCATGGAGAACAGATTTACCAAATCAAGATGCTTTAAAAGAACCAAACAATTAATTTGGAAATGGAAAGATACAGTCACTTATATTAAAAACACAGAAGAAGGCATCAACAGACAAGACCAAGAAGAAAAACAAATCTCAGGGATGGAGGACCGTGTCCAGGCAATGATATATACAAGCGTATATAAATAAAAAGAAAAATCAATGAATATGACCAAAACTTTCAGTAAGACTGGAATATACTCAAGAAATCAAAGAAGAATTTATGGCAGAGAAGAGGCTGAGGTAAAATCAAGTGGCTTACACAACATATTCTGTTAAATTATAGCAAAGAATTTCATAAACAAAGAAATAAATGTCTAAACACAAGAAGTGTGTGGAGCCCCAAAATATACAAATAAAGGAGAAACTCTGCATGGTATAATCAAGATGTCAAATATACAAAGCTAAGGAATAGTATTAAATGCTATAAAGAAAAAAAACACAAAGTAGTATATGGAGGCAGAATCTCCAGAATAATGTCTGACTTGTCATCAGCAACCCTAAAAGCCAGGAGAACTGAATTCTAAATTACCAGCTGAAATGATATGTCACAAACATTGAAAGGAAACCATTGTCAATCAAGATTGCTATACTCAAAAAGAGAGAGAGAGAGAAAAGATTGTTATACTCAACAAAATTATCTATTAAATAGATGGAGAAATATTTTCTTAAGACAGTCACAGATTAAGGCAATTCATGTCCACTAAACCAGCACTGCAGAAAATTCTTAAAGGGATACTGTGCAGAGTTTAAGAAGAAAGAAAGCTTCACACGTGAGAACACAGAAAACAATGTATTTCATGAAAACAATAGATGAACAGAACAGAACTGGGGTCTCAGCCATGTCTAACACATTAAGCAAGCAAATGTCTATACTATCAGAGAGAAAGATCAAGACTGCAAATAACAGAACAACAATAACAAACAAGTCAGAAATAATAGCAAAGAAACTCTTTTTTGGCCTTTTGTTTGTTTGTCTTTCAAGAGAGGGTTTCTCTATAACATTCCTGGCTGTCCTGAAACTCAACACTCTAGACCAGGCTGGCCTCAAACTCACAGAGATCCACCTGCCTCTGCCTCCTGAGTGCTGGGATTAAAGGTGTGTACCACCACCCAGCTAACAAAATTCTTTTCTATTGCAATGGTCTTAACTCATTGGTTAAAAGACAGAGACTATCTGACAGGATCAAAAAAGAAGATTCAACTATCTACTAACTCTAAGAATCTCATATAACAAGGAAAGGCTGAAAGTCAAAGGCTAGATACTAAAGTAGAAGCTGTAAATAAATTGACATAGCAATTCTCGTACCTGATAAAGTAGATATCAAATCAAAACTAATCAGGAGAGATAAAGAAGACCACAATGTGATAATAAAAGTAACAGGGAATTAGAAGAACATAATTTTAAAAAATTATGGGAACCCAAATTTCATAAAATAAACATTAAAAGGCATAACACATACAACTAGGTTCTAATTCAACAGCAGTGGGAGAGTTCAATAGCCCACTCTCATGCCTAGGGAGTTCTTCCTAATTAAAAATCTGCAAAGACACTTCAGAATGAACTCATACCACAGATCAAATGCACAGACACCTACAGACTCTTCCACCCAACAGATAAAGTGCATTCTTCTCACTGCCACATTATAGGCAGAAAAGCAATATTTAACAATTTAAAATCAGAAATAATTTCCTGTATCTTATCAGACAACAGTGGAATAAAACTAGGAATCAACAGAAAATCTAGTCTCAGAAAATACACAGATACTTGACAGCTAAACAATATATTTGTGTCATCAAATAAATGAGAGAAAGTTTAAAATTTCTAGAATCAAATGAAAAAAATAGAACATACTAGAATGTCTGGGATTCTATCTATTTGTCCTAAGAATAAAATTTATAGCTATACATGCTCACATTAAAAAAAAATCAGAGAGCTTGCAAGATGACTCAATGTGTAAAGACACTTTCTGTCAAGTCCAGTGAACTTAGTTCAATCACTGCAACTCGTGATGAAGGAGAGAACTGATTGTTGCAAGTTGTGCCCTCACCTTCACGTATGCATACACACACTAAATAAAAAATGTAATATTTTATTAGAAAATCAGTGATCTTGAATAAAGAACCCAAATACAGCAGCTATCAAGAAATAATAAAATGAGGGTAGAAATTAATTAAATAGACTCTGAAAAATATACAGGGGATGGAGAGGTGGCTCCGTGGTAAAGAAGTTGTTCTCACAGAATACCTGGACTGAGTTCCCAGCACCCACATGAGAGCTAACTCCAGGTTCAGTTTCACTCGGTCCAACACCACAGTCTAGCCTCCATTGGCACTGTATACATGTGGTTCACAGACATAGATGCAGGCAAAACACCTATACACATAAAATCAAAACAATTAACCTTTAAAAATACATAGGATTATCAGACTGAAAGTTTCTTCTTTAAAAGGATTCACAAGGGCTGGCGAAATGGCTTATTGAGTAATAGCCCTTGCTGTGAAAGCCTGTTTGATCCCCAGAGCCCACCGTGGAAGGAGAGAAGTGACTCTTAAAGGTTGTCCTCCATATGCATGCTTCGTCATGCTCGTACACATGTGTGTGAACAAAAATAAAATTCAAAGAAAGGTATATTTTTCAAAAATTAAAAAGGAGCTCATGGTTAGGAGACTTTGGCTATTTGAAGAGACTTTGGCTATTTTGGAGAGGGTTTGGATATTTTAGAGAGGGTTTTCATATTTTGGAGAGGGTTTGAATGTTTTAAAAGACCTTGAATATTTTAAGAGATTTTTAAAATTAAGTGTGTTTTATATTGTGATGTTAACATTGATATGAGATCTTGGGGATAAGCAAGAAAGGAAAGGTTATGGTTTAACAATGATGCGTTTGTCAAGTTGAAAAGGGGTTAATTGTCCTAACTAGTTTTATGTCAACTTGGCCCAAGCTGGAGTCATTAACTGAAGGAACCTCAGTTAAGAAAATGTTCCTACCACATTGGCCTCTGGGCAAACCTGTGGTGCTTTTCTTTTTTGATTATTGATGTGAGAGGTCCCAGATCACTGTGGGCAGTGCCATGCCCCTGGGCTGGTGGTCCTGAGTTCTATAAGAAAGCAGGCTGAATAACCCATGAGGAACAAGCCAGTAACAGCACTCTTCTGTGGCTTCTGCATCAGCTCCTGCTTCCAGATTCCTGCCTTGAGTTCCTGCCCTGATTTCCCTCATTGATGGAGTATGACTTGAGATTTATAAGATGAACTGAACCCTCTCCTCCCAAGCTGGTTTTGGTCACAGTGTCTTATCAAACACAGCAATGGAAACCCTAAGATCCCAAACCATGGCTCTGGAGTCAGGCCTGTGGGTGCCAAGATGACAGTGGACAGAGGCAAGGACAGGAGAGAAAAAAGCCAGTCAAAGATGGTTCTTGATAAAAGTGGGTTCAAAGGCCACAGTTCTGGAACTAGGCCTTTGCCTGTGGAGATAGCTACAGTAGGGGGAGGAATAGGGAGGGTTGAGGAGGAAGGGACTTATCTAGGCAGTGTCTTAGGAACAGAGTGAGTTCGCAACCTTGGTCCAGAATTAAGCTTGTGGTTTGCAGATGAATAGGAAGGAAGGAAGGAAGGAAGGAAGGAAGGAAGGAAGGAAGGAAGGAAGGAAGGAAGGAAGGAAGGAAGGAAGGGCTGGCAAAGTGTTCAAGGCCAAAGGTCAGGAACTAGGTTTGGAGTGCAGTGGGTTTGGGGGGAAAGGGTGGGGCTTTTTATTGTTGTTTTTGAGACAGGGTTTCACTGTAGCTCTGGCTCTCCTGGAACTGACCATGTAGACCAGGCTGGCCTCAAACTCACAGAGATCTGCCTGCCTCTGCCTCCCGAGTGCTGGGATTATTGCTTTTTCCTACCTAATCTTCTGCTCTTTTGGGTTTCTAAATATTTTATTTCTGTTGTCATTTTGACTTCCAATGTATACATTGTATGAAAAAGACACTGTCATGTTGTTTCTTTTTCTGAAAATCTGATGTTCCAACATCCAGTCTAGGACAGAAGACAAAATAGAACGATTCAAGAAAGCAGTTGAGTACTATTCAGTCACAACCAAAATCTCTTCACTGCCAGTGGGTCCTTCCTTTCTAGGTAAGGCTTCCAGCTGCTGTTCAATTGAGTTTATCCCTTAGGGCCAAGAGTAGAATCCCTTGTTTCTGCCTGTGTCCTGCCTTTTCACATTTATAGGTGGGGGGATAATGCCATTTCCTTAGCTTGGGCTTCTTCTACTACTAACCCTCGTTGTGATCTGGTATATGTAAAAATAGCCCTGTCTTTGTCAGCAAGCTCAGTTTTGAATTTGACTTCTGTGGCTTAGTAGCTGAGTGATCTCGTCATTTCACTTTTGTATGAAACATGGCTCCCAATACCTATTACATAGGGTTGTTACTGTATTAAATACTTTATAGAGGATCCCTGGCCTGGGCGTGCCCCGTATCCATTCCGCCAGTATCACAGCCGCCAGATGCTATCTCATCATGGAACCTTCATGCCGCTTACTTTCTTGATGGAAAGGCTAGGATTAATTGCTGCCACTGTAAATTTGGCATGTTTATCAAAGTGAACTGTGAACTCAGTTCAAAGGAATTAATATTGAACATGCCATCCAAAAAGTAGCTTGTGGACACACCTGTGCATAATCTCAGGCTCAAGGGCCCAGCTTAGATATCTTGAGGATGTCAAGACTGTGTAAGGAAATCCCACAAGAACAAAAAAGACAGATTTGTGGAATAGCCCATAGTAGCTGGTCAATTAATTATAACTTTTTGTGGTGCTAGGGATCTAACCTGTGGCTCCGTGCATGCAAGGCAAATGCCCTACCGTTGTTCCACATCCTCAGATCATAAAGTATAACTTTATAACAGGTTTTTTATGCAGTGATGGTTTAACAGAATGTACTAAATATGGCAAAATGTTTAGGATTGGCTGAAGCATAGAACTTTTCTTGGCTTCAGGCTTTCGAAATAATCGGCTTGGCAATCCTCCTCTTCCACGGAATCAAATGGGCCCTATTTCTACTGGAAAGCCAGTGGTAAGTCTTGTTTATTACATGTTCATTAAGGGGATTAAGATCACTTGCTTACCTTAGACTTAAGCTCACTCCTGATTTTTACAATCTAAATTGAGCTGTTAGGCTGATTCAATGTTAATTAGACCATGCATGCCATATACCTATATCATTTTGTACCTTGAGGCTAGAAGACTACAGAAAGATAGCTTCCAAATTAGTAATCACTAAGACATTAGATACATAGGTTAGATAATGTCACAAAATATTTTTTTAAATTTTTACTTAAAAAATTCCACCTCCTCCCCTCCTCCCACTCCTCTTCTCCTCCCTCTCCAGTCGCAAGAGCAGTCAGGGTTCCCTGCCCTGTGGGAAGTCCAAGGTCCTCTCGCCTCCATCCAGGTCTAGGAAGGTGAGCATCCAAACAGACTAGGCTCCCACAAAGCCAGTACATGCAGTAGAATCAAAACTCAGTGCCATTGTCCTTGGCTTCTCAGTCAGCCCTCATTGTCCGACATGTTCAGAGAGTCCGATTTGATCACATGCTCCATCAGTCCCAGAGATCTCGTTTGGTTCATTTTCCTGACTCTGATAAATTCTATTCAGATACCACTATCAAAATTATTTCTAAGTATTTTCAGTAGGTATTCCTACTTCAACAGTTCCTACGATTGCTATCATCTACTCTGCTGCAGCTTCTGAGGAAACCATACTGCGTCCTGGTAAAATGTTAAATATCTTTTCCATCTGTTTTATCCTTTAGTTTTCTCGCCAGGTGCCCCAGAAAATGAAATATCCTCCACCATTTCCGGTGGGACCCAACTCGCCTCTTCTCTTCTCTCATGGTGTGGGGGAACCCCACGCTTTTCCTGAGGATCCCATGCTACAGGACAGTTCCTTTAACAACTGGGCTGTTTCTTATGACTCTTCAGCACCCCAGTTTCCTAACTGCTTGCCTTCCAAAACTTCACCTCCTTTGGGACCAGATTCTTCCCACTCCTCTTCCTCTGATGCTGATGAGGCAAATGGAGCCGGTTCTGAGTAAGTATCTGTGTAAACAACCAGAAGAAAGGATTTCAGAAAAAATGCAGAGAAGTGGATGCTCTTGGCTTCCTTTCATTAGTCTGTCCTTTGGCCTTCTGCAGGTGGTAAGTTTTAGATATCTAGGGCATATAGAAAAGGCAGTTGCTTAGGAAATCCTAACGTGAATGCGCTACATAGCCTGTCTGTCGTTTTTCAGTTTGTGAGGAACATAGATTGAAGGATAAAGAGTTTATATAGTTGAAATATTGGAACAGTTCCTTAGTAATGAAGATAGGTCTCATATACTGGTTTGATTGTTTTCAGAGTATTCCTCTAAAGACATTCAGAGCAACTTTGAGATCATAATTTTAATTATTTTCTTAGACTATGGGTAGACTTTAGACAGGATCCAGAGTGGCTTCCATGACTTTGGAGTCTTTGGTCTATGTCAGGTAAAGGAGGCCAGGGGACAGTGATGACCGCTGAGAGGAAGATGTCAATGTCCAATCCTAATCCATTATCTTGAGGGTTTCTCAGAGTCCTTGGGATCAGGCTAGATGTCTTGAGTGGAAATATTTTTATCAACCTCCTTTTCTGTCTTCTGCTGTTTGTGAATTTTTTAGTCACATCCCAGAAGCACTTCCGCAACAGCCTGGATGGGAAGATTCCAGTGGTGACAGAGGGTCTTGGGTACAGCCTGCTGATGCTGGAGTTTCAGAACCTAGCATAAGTGATAGCGAACCTCACATCCCATCTCTGTTATCTATGTCTACAAGGAACCACATGGACATCACCATTCCACCTTTACCTCCAGTAGCTCCAGAAGTCTTGAGGGTTGCTGAACACAGACACCGAAGGGGTCTTATGTATCCGTACATTTACCATGTCCTTACTAAGGTGAGAGAGCGCACCCATATCCACCTCCCAGATACTGCTCCACAGGATCTCATAGTTACTAAGTTACAGAAGCAGTGGAGAAAGGTCAGAGAATTGGTATTTTTATGCAGGGAGAACAATCCTAAGGATCGAACCTAGGGTCTCACACCTGCGAGACAGGCACTCTAGCATTAAGTTATTTCCCCAGCCCTCTGGTCATTGTATCTCAAGAGGTACAAGGAAACTGTGTATGTCTGTGCACTTCTTTGCGTTAAGGGCCTCAGAAAAGGTGAGATTAGTAGGAATTGTGACTAAGCAGTAAAACAAATAAAAGACTCCAAGAGAGAAGTTTAAATTGTAAGATTTGTGGATGGAAGGGGGCAGAAGAGAGGTGGGAGGAGAGAATGGGAAGAAGGAAGGAGGGGGAACTGTGGTTAGTGTGTAAAATAAATGAAAAAATAATTAAAAAAAATAATACCTTGTGGTGGTGGCGCACACCTTTAATCCCATCACCTGGGAGGCAGAGGCAGGTGGATCTCTGTGAGTTCAAGGCCAGCCTGGTCTACAGAGCAAGCTCCAGGACAGCCAAAGCTACATAGAGAAACCCAGTATTGAAAAGCAAAATAATAATAATAATGGAAAAGATTTTGAAGTAAGTAATGTACTAAGTTAATAGACTGTGGTTCTGAAGGCACCGTCCGTTATCCCTGCCTCTATTTCTGCACACCTGCTATTCTTCTCTGGTCTTAACACACAAATTACCCACAAAATGTCCAAACCCGCCGTGGTGGCACAAGCTCTTAATACCAGCAATCTGGAGTTAAAGGCAGGTGAAGCTCTGAGTTCCAGGTCAAGTTGGTCTACATAGCAAGTCCCAGTCCATCAATAGTTACACAGTGAGACTCTGTCTCAAAAAAACCAAACCAAACAAACAAAATGTCTAGGGTCAATTCTCTCTGATAGTCAATATAATCCATCAAATATGAGACTTTACAAATGGAATATAGCTTATGAGGTGGCTGAACTCAGCTGGGATTCTTACAGCTTCCTTCTAATTGGAAAGGCTCTCTGAATACAAATAGTACATTTACTGTCTTGACTCCAGAGACCACAGTTCATTATTTGTTATTTTCAGCTCTGCTATAAACCTTGAAGAATTCATTTTCTTCTTTTTCCTGAACTATTTTCTTATTAGGGTGAGATTAAAATCCCCGTATGTATTGAGGATGAATGTAACATGGAGCTGCCTCCAGCTGCTCTCCTGTTCCGGTCAGCTCGTCAATATGTGTATGGAGTTCTCTTTAGCCTAGCAGAGACACAGCGGAAAATGGAACGTCTGGCCATACGGCGGCGGTTACCTCTGGAAGGTAGGTATGATTCTAGCTGCAACAGATCTCTCTATGCTGGGCACAGGGTGAGGTGGAAGAGCCTATGTAAGTATACCATACTTTGGACTATAAAGCAGTCTTTAAGAAGATGCATCATTTTCCAGATCATGCATTGAAATAAGAAATGCATGGAGTGAGCCCCCATTCTGAAATCATGGAACATTCAGAGTGTGTATTCCTTTTAAGAGCAATGGTGGGCTTTGAGAATGTAGGACTTTATCTTACAGTCTCTCTTCTTCAGCAAGGATTTTGTTTTAGAATATGATCTGTGGATAGTTGAAATTTTTATGTTGTTGTTTTAAACAAGAATGAGTTAGTTAAATTAGTATATCCAAAAGAATAACTTAGGTTTCTGCTTCCACGAAGGTAAATTAAATTAGATCTACTTTCCTTATTCTTCTTGCTAAGTACAACTAGAATTCTAGGACATTGTATGTAGGGAAAAAACAAAAGCACAACATACTCCGGAAAGTAGAGGTTGTTGATGGCCTTGGGATCCAAGGTAGGCTAGAGTAGTAAGTTCTCTGGGTTCCCTTTTCGTCTCATACGTCACAGACTGGATGTAGAACAATTTGATAGGGAATCTAGAAGGCTCTACCCCTGCAAACTGATCCCCTCTGCCTGGAAGCCTGCAAAGGGCCAACCTAGTAACACAGAAATGTTTAGGTAAAAACTGCTTTATTCAAGCCAAGCACCACCAAAGAAACTGTGTTTCATCCTCAGCTTTACCAGCAAAGACCTTACAAATATCTTCCATCACCAGGCTGCGGTTAAGTATGCTGCTTTACCCAATAGCACTGAGGAGGTGGTGAGCAAGGCCAAATGAGGACTCAAAACATACTCAAAAACTTGCCTGTCAGCAATGACTGTCCACCTACAGTAGTCAGAAAATGTATGGTAAAATACAAGATTTGAATAAAATTCAGAACCTTTTAACTTAAAACTCACATATTTGGACTTAAACTGAAAATTCCTTATCATACCGAGAATTAGGAAAGTTTCAAATTTAGATCTCAGACAGCTTAGAAAGAAAATGATGATAATTAGAGAAGAATTTCAAAGCAACTCATAAAAATGTTTTAAATATGTTTTTAATAAATAATTGCAGACATACTCAAAACAAATTGAGCATAGAAAGATAGCAAGATGGTTCAGTGGATAAATGTACTTGTGCAAATTCCTGGAACCCCCGGTGAAAAGAAAGAACAACTCCTGCAAGTTGTCCTCTGACTTTCACACACATCCCATGGCATGCACATACCACTCACACACACACACACACACACACACACACACACACACACACACACACAAAGAATATTTACAGGATCAAACGTAGCTGGGCGCTGGTGGCGCACGCCTTTAATCCCAGCACTCGGGAGGCAGAGGCAGGTGAATCTCTGTGAGTTCGAGACCAGCCTGGTCTACAAGAGCTAGTTCCAGGACAGGCTCCAAAGCCACAGAGAAACCCCGTCTCGAAAAACCAGAATAAATAGATAGATAGATAGATAGATAGATAGATAGATAGATAGATAGATAGATAGATAGATAGATAGATGATCAAATGTAAATTAAGAACTAAAAAAAATACAATAGAGTATAAGCCTTGCCAGTTGTGATGGTTTGCATCTTTCATCCCAGGACTGTAGTGGTGGAGACAGAAGAATTAGGAATTCAGGATCATCCTCTAGGTTATATAGTAAATTTGAGCTATCCGGAGCTACGTGAGAACACTTTTCCATGAACAAACAAACAACAAAACAAAACTGTTCAAGAATAGTTCAGTGGCGGAGTAGGCACAACAGTAAGGAGAGTCAGATAATCTGAAGAGAGAAAAATACAAGTTATGCAGTTAGAATAATAGAAAATGATCTGAAAAAAATCAAGACCTGTAGGACTACAACAAAAGATCTAATATTTGTATAATCAGACTCTCAGAGAAAATTAGAATGACATTTGTACAAAAAAATCCCATAATAAAGTCAATTCCTTTATGTGATAGTTTCCAAGGAAAGAATAATTATAAATAACAGGTGATCTTTGATGAGAAGCCTTAGAATTCAGAAGGAAATATTCAAACATTTCTAGTACTGAAGAAGAGAATAAGCAGCTATCTTAATTACTTTTCTATGGCTGTGATAAAACACCATGACCAAGGTAACTTCTAAACAAATGGTTTAATTGGGTTTCTGGTTTCAAGGAGTCAGTTTTCTGATGGTGATTGTTGAGCAAAGGCATGGTGGCAGGAGCAAAGAAGAGTTTACATCTTTATCCACAGACATGAGGCAGAGTGAGATCCCACGGGAATGGCAAGAGTCTTTTGAAACCTCAAAGCCCACCCCCAGGGCCACACCTCCTAATTCTTCCCAAGCTACTAACTCCCCAAGTTCCACTAACTAGGGACAAAGCATTCAAATATATGAGCCCTCATTCTCATTCAAACCACCACAGCAACACAGTTATTTATTAAGTAAGATCCTTTGGTAGTGAAGAACTAGGTTAATTTTTCTCACAAGCAGAATGGTAAAAGAATGAGCCTTGGAACATCAGAAAAGAAGAAAAAGTCAAAATAATTGATATGTATAACAGACATCCTTGGAGTTTGTAAGTGTGTGGCACTGGAACAACAATTCTAGCAGTGTTTCAGTGTGTGTGTACAGAAGCTGTTTAGGGGCACAGATGTGGCTCCGCAGCTAAAGTCCTGCTGCCAGTGACAACCTGAGTTTGATTCCCAGAACCCACGTGCTGGAAGAAGAAAACCACTTCCGTGTGCAGGCTATAGCATGAATATACCCCCCCAAACACACACTAAAATGAGGAAAAAAAATTTTGAAGAGAATATATTTTAGACAAGTATAACTGGTGGAGGATAAAGCAGCTTTTCTTCATTTGTACTGGTAAAATACCAATATCTACAAGTATGATTTATTTACTTCCTTATTTAGTCTTAGTGCTAATGAGTCAACCCAGGGCCTCATGTATGCCAAGCATGCACTCTACCACAGAGCTACATCCCTGTTTTCTCTTTGTATATATCTTTAATGAATATGATTGATATTAAATTATATAGATAATGCAGCTGGGGATGTTGCTCCATGGTTGACCATGTGCCTAGTATGTCTGATGTTGTAGGTTCAACTTCTAGCACCTGTCCAAGAAGAAGACGAACAGAGATAGCCAGGAATGATGGTGCACACCTTTAATTCCAGCATTTGCGAGGCAAAGACAGGTGGATCTCTGAGTTTGAGGACAGCTTGGTCTACATAGTAAGACCTCATCTCAAAACAAACAAAGAAGATACACAGAAATAACACTCAAAACAACTGTTACAGATAAATCAAAATAGGATTGTACATTCAATCCAGGTAATTCATAGGAAGGGAATAACCATAAAGCAGAGCAGGGACAAACAAAACATACAGTAGCACAACTAGAATGATAGATTTACTCTCCAATATATAATAACGACATTATTATGAGTACATCTTAGAACAGTGAGTATGTGCTGTAGACTGAATGTTTCTGTTTTCACAGCCTACCACATTCATGTGTTGAAATCCTAACCCATCAATATGTTAGTTATAAGACAACAGTCATGAATAGGCCTTGTGTCTTTTTTAAAGGAACCCTGGAGAACTACCTTTCTTTCTGCCATGTGGAAATATAGGAAGATAGTTATCTGTAAACTAGAAAGTAGGCCCTCACCAGATGCATCTTTCCACACTTGGGTCTAAGACTTTCGTGCTTCTAAAACTTTGTGAAATAGATACCAGCTCTTTATAAGCCATCTAACTAGTCTATGACTTTTTGAGACAGGGTCTCACTGTGCAGCTCTGGCTGGCCTGGAACTCACTTTGTAGACCAGAATGGACTTGAACTCACAGAGATCCACCTGTCTCTACTTCCATGTGCTGGGATTAAAGGTGTACACTACTACCTCTGCCTTTGGTGCTTTTTTTTCATAGCAACTCAAACAGATTAAGACAGTATAGATATGAAAAATTCTTATAATTAGCCTATATCATGTGTATAGCGAGTTCAAGGCCAGCCCGAGCCTACATAGCATGCTGTCTTAGAAAAACAGAGACAAAAATATTAGTAGAATTCAACTATATATATATATATACATACATTCAATGAATAATCATATATCATCATATATTGATATATGTTTATATCAGTGGATACGGAGAAAGCATTGGACAGAATGTGACATGCATTCATGATTAAAAAAAACTCTCAATAATGTTGAAACTGAAAGGAAATGCCTCGTTTAGGTTATGAAGTGGATGCTGCACATCTCAAATAACTGCGATCATAGAGCAGGAATCTGAGATGTACTAGAAGCCATGATTTTATGCTCTACTTTCTTTCACTCTGGTAAATCTAATTGATGTTGGATTTGAAGGACTTGGGGATTTGGGTTTTGGAGACAACCTCTGTTGCCCAGTGTCTGCTAATCCCCCAAAGTTTCTAAAATTTAGAGATTTGGCTTTAGTTTTGAGAATTTAAAATCTTTGGAAATATCCAGCAATCTTTTTTGAAACCATTTTTCACACCATTCTACCTACCTTAGATAGGTTTCTTAGTCTATTCTGCCACATCTGCTTAAAAGGGAGTTTCAAAGGATTTCAAAAACTATGTGGCATGGGATTTTGATTTTTCTTTTGCAAAGTAAACACTATGCTCCACAAAAAAAATGTTGTCATGACAGTTCACTTCCTGGATTTTCATGAGAATTAATGTAATAATTAGGTATAAGTTATATATATATATATATATACACACACAAACATATAGATATATATCAACTGTCTAACAAATACATATGGCTCCTAGTATTTATAGTGCTAACAATAACAATTACAGTGACAAAAATGTAAAGCTATTAAAGTGCAATAGATCCTGCCGTCTGTAGCCAGCTACAGTAATGTCCAGATTCTCTAGAGCCTGTTTTTCCTTACTTTCCTTCTTTCAGTTCCTCCTGTGATTCTTAAGGAATGGTCCGCCTATAAAGGGAAATCACCTCAAACCCCTGAGCTGGTGTCTGCACTCACATTTCGGGAATGGACTTGCCCAAACCTCAAGAAGCTCTGGTTAGGCAAAGCAGTTGAGGACAAGAACAGGAGGATGCGGGCTTTCCTGGCCTGTATGAAGTCAGACACGCCCAGTATGCTCAATCCAGCCAATGTTCCCACACACCTGCTGCTCATGTGTTGTGTACTCCGGTAAGACATCTTCTTTATGTGATTTTTTATAGCATTTCGAGGTGAAGAGATTTTTGTTTTATGCTTGACTTAGCCTTCAGAAACCTTAAGCATGGATATTATATGGATATGGATAGTCTCAGCTTATGATCTCATGTCACCATTAGTACATGCATGACTTCATTTTATTTCATTTTTTGTAGATTCCTTTCTTTTTATTTTATGTGGACGAGTGTTTGCCTGCAGCTATGCTTGTACACCATGTGCATGCAGTGCCCCCAGAGGCTAGGAAAGGCTTTGCATCCCCCAGAACAGGAGTGACAGATACTGTGATGGCTGCTGGGAGTCAAACCCCAGGTCCTCTGGAAAAGCAGCAAGTGCTCCTAAATCACCTAACCATCTCTCCAGCCCTGATTTGTTGATTTTACTTTAGTTTTTGTTGCCAGGAGTCCTCATTCGTTGTTTAATTTTTTGATTAGCTAAACTATTACCAAGATTCCTTCTTTTTCATGCATCCTTTGCTGTGGCTGATCTTCTCCCCCACCCCTCCTCTCTTGCATCTCTTTTCTCCCTCCCTAGTTAACCCTCCTCCATATCCCCTTTGCCATTTTCATTTCACATGTATTGTACTATCCTCTTCCACTTAGAGCCCCTTTCTCCCTTCTGGGACCCATTTCTAGTATCTTGACCATATACACGCTCACTTCCACCTAAATACACATATATAAAAGTTACCAGGTAATATAGTATATTAGAGAAAATGTGGTATTTTTCTTTCCAACTTTAGGATACTTTACACATCATTCTGTTTCTTGCATTTCTTTCTTTCTTTGAATCTTAATTTTTATATTAGTTTATTCTAATAGTGTCTTAGTTAGGGTTACTGTTGTTGAGATGAAAACCAAGACTAAAGCAACTTGGGGAGGAAAGGGTTTATCTGGTTGCACTTCCATGTCAAAGGAAGTCAAGACAAGAACTCAAACAGATGAGATCCTGGAGGCAGGAGCAGATGCAGAGGCCATGCAGGGACACTGCTTACTGGCTTGCTTCCCTTGACTTGTTCAGCCTGCTTTCTTATAGAACCCAGGACTACAAGGCCAGGAATGGCACCACCCACCATGGACTGGGCCCACCCCCACTGGTCACTAATTGAGAAAATGCCTTACAATTGGATCTCATGGGGCATTTCCTCAACTGAGGCTCCTTCCTCTCTGATGACTCTAGCTAGACAGAAAACCAGCCAGTGCGAGTAGACTCTAGTGTTACTAAGCTTGTCTGAACTCCTGTGCTCAAGCCATCCTCTCTACTCAGCCTCCCGGGGATTGTACTATAAGCACAGATTGTCATGCCTATATCCATTCAGTGTTATTTTTTTAATCTGCCCACATTCATGTATGCGTAAATATTAATACTATTTCATAGTATTTTACTGATTAACTGATGGGTGATTCTTCAAAGTTCTTTGGGAGTTCATTCCATGAGTTTAAAAACTACTTTTGAAAAACTGTATTTATTGATTTTGTGCATACAGGCATTTGCTTGCATGTATGTCAGTGCATGCAGTTCCCGCAGAGGTCAGAAGAAGCTGTCAGAGTCTTGAGAAAGGAGTTAGAGATGATTGTGAGCCGCCATGTGGGTAATGGGGAATGAAACTATTGAGCTCTCTGTATAACTCCCAGGAAACACTTTCATGAGAGGTTTATTATAGTGTTCCTTTATCAGTATATCTGGAGGATCCAGAATAGAACTTCTGGATCCTATAAAGCAGTGGTTCTCAGCTTTCCTAATGTTGTGACCCTTTTGTGCCATTTCTCATGTTGTGGTGATCCCAATCATAAAATTATTTTAGTTGCTACTTCACAACTGTAATTTTGCTACTATTATGAATTGTGATGTAAATATTTTTGGAGATAGAGATTTGTCCAAAGGATCCTGACCCACAGGTCGAGAACCACTACTATAAAATGTGCCTGTAAAGTTTTCACTAAATATTGCCAAATTGCTGTAGATTGTAGCTATACTAATTCACTACTTAGAATAACACTTAGGTTTTTCTATTTCTTCATATTTCCAGTAATAATTGTCATATAATCAAAATTCAGCAGATTTCATGCAGTATCTTGTCATTTGTTTTTCACCGATGAAGATGACCTTTGCTTTTGTTTTGCCTTTAATGCCAAAGATTAAATGCAAAGCAGTTGTTCTAACCCTTAAACTACACAGTATGCCTGTTTTTCTGGTTTTGTGCCTATTAGCAATTTGAGGTTCCTGGTGTTTTTAACTGTCAACTTTTTAATTACTTAATTCTATATCTATTGATGTTTTGACTACATGCTTGTGTTGTGTACCACATGCATGTCTGGTGCCTTTGGAGGCCAAAGAAGGCATTGGATCCCCTGGAACTGGAGTGGCAGATGGTTGCGAGCTGCCATACTGATGCTAGGAATTGAAATTCAGTCCACTAGAAGAGCAGCCGGTGTTCTTAACTGCTGAGTCATCACTCCAGCCCCTTATAAAAACTTTTTGCTATGTCAGGTGTGGTGGTGCACACCTTTAGTCCCAGCACTTTGAAGGCAGAGGCAGGTGGATCCCTGAGTTCAAGGCCAGCCTGGTCTATATAGTGAGCTTCAGGACAGCTAGGACTACATAGAGAGACCCTGTCTAAAAACAAACAACCAAAACTTAAATATTATAAGATTCTAGCATTTATTTCTATTTTATGTGTATGTGTGTTTGTCTGAATGTATGCATTGTTTCATGTGTGTGAAGATGCTCATGGAAGCCAGAGGGTATCAGATCCCCTGGAATTAGAGTTATAGGTGGTTGTGAGCTACCTAGTATGGATGCTGGGGACTGAACCCAGGTCCTCTGCAAGAACAGCACGTGCTCTTAATTGCTGAGCCATCTCTCTAGCACCCACTTGCGCTTTCCTCTCTGGAATGTTCACATCTATTTATTTTGCAAACTCTGTTAGATTACTTTTCTTTTTTTTTGCTGATTGCACAAGTGCCTTGTGAGATACATAGCAGAAATCTTTTATATATTTGTATTCTTATGCATGTGCTTTTATTTCAAATACCTTTTCCAGTCACAATTTGTTCAAATTTTATATACAGTATCCTTTATCAAATAGAATTAGTTTATTTTTCTAAACTTTTCATTATTATAATTTTCTATATACAGAAAAATTAGAATAATGTACATCAATATGACCACTACCTGTAATCTACTATTAATATCTTAGTATGGATATTTTATCCATAAACTATTCACCTGTTCATTTCTAGTTTTTATTTATCCTTTTTGGTAGATTACTAAGTAAAGTGCAGATATTAATATGTTTTTCTCCTTACTGAGAAGCACATATTTTGGTTTGTCAAACCCAGTAACTTCACATAGAGTTTGATATCTTATTTAATAAATTCTTCCCATCCCTGCATCATAAAGATATTTTTATGTAACATTTTCAGGTAAAATTTTCAATGTAGTGGATATTTATCTTAGGTTTGCAGAAAAGGGGATCTTAACTTTCTTTTCTTTGCATACTAAGCTAGATCCTCATTTCTATGTATTGAATGATAATTTCTTTCTGCATTTATTTGCTAGCCTAACTCAGCCTCCTTTCTCTAGACACATGTGCACATGGAGTACAGACACACATAGATAGACACGCACACACCAGTCTATTCATTGATTCTGTTTTGTTCCATTGGCTAGTTCGTCTTTCATCAATAGTACATTGGATTAGCTATTAAGGGTTTATAATTTTTATAATTTTCTTTAATATTAGGTAAGATAAGTTACTCTGCATTTCTTGTTTCAGTTTTACAGTTCTTAAATTTTTAAAAATATGTATTATGTAATTAATTTAATTTGTATAAAATATTATTGCAGTTTAATTTGACATTGGATTGATTAATTTAGTGACATTGATATCTTTATAATGTTAAATCTTAGTATCCAAAGATCATAGTTTACCTCTCCTATTTATCCAGGTCTCTTCATGTCTCCATAGGATTAATTTTTCTAGAGATATCTATAGTTTAATTCCTAAGTACTTGATATATTATTGTAATTAGGGATGGTATTTTATTTCCTATTCTGCTTTGTAATTATTTGCTGATGTATTGAAAGTATTTTTTGTAGCAGGTAGGTAATATTCTAGTTTCTATAACTTATAGAACATTGAACTTTGAAACTGGGAAGATCTTAGTTTGAATTATGTTTTTGTTTATCATTGTGCATGTACATGCATGATATGTTAGGAGATGCACGTGCCACAGTGTGCATGTAGAAGTCAGAGAACAACTTCGTAGAGTTCATTTTCTTCTTCTACCTTTACATATGTTCCAGTATTGAACTAAGGCTGCCCAGGTTGCACAAGAAGCACCTTTATTGGCTGAGAAATCCTTCTGGCCTATTTTGGTTTTGGATACAGTTTTACTGTATAGTCCAGGTTAGCCTTCAACCTGGGTTGAGGCTAATCCCATAACTGGGATTACAATTATGGGCCACCACTCTCAGCCTTTGTCTTGGATAACTCACTTTAGCCTTTCAGAACATTTGTGGTTTTTTTCACTGTAAGTGGGCATAATAATTCTTCTCAGAGCCATTTGAGCATTTAAATGATGCAAACAAGGTCACTCATATAATGGATGCTCAATATAATGTATTGGTTGTCTAACTACCTTGAAAATCCTATTGGTGACCTACGAGATTTTTTTCTAAAAAGAATAATATGTACAGATTTAATCTTTCTCATCACTAACATGTTCCTGGGCCAACATTGTCCCATATAAAAGGCTAGAGAGATAACTCAGCAGTTAAGAGCACTGACTGCTCTTCCGAAGGACCCAGGTTCAATTCCCAGAACCCACATGGCAGCTCACAACTGTCTGTAACTCCATTTCCAGGGGATCCAATACCCTTGCACAGACATACATGAAGGCAAAAACACCAATGCAATATATATAAAATAAAAATAAATTAATCATTAAAAATTGTCCCATATTAACTCTGGAAGTGAACATTTTGTTTCCTTTAGTTACATTTATTTGTTTTATTATGTATGTGTATACACGTATCTGGGGTGTTCATCTGCCACAACTCACATGTAGAGGTCAGGACAGCTTGTAGAAGTGAGTTCTCTCCTTTCATCTGTGTGTCCTGTGGATGGAACTATGAAGTTTGGTGTCAAATGCCTTTATCCTAGGAGCCAGCCCAGCCAATTTTATCTTTGTTCTAAGGTATAGTAATAGCTTCTTTTCCCATTCATTGGTTGTGTTGTTTATGTGTCCAGGAGCTACAGCATCTAAAACAAAGACTGTGTTCAGATATTTTAATAAGGCCTATGAACTTGGGAAGAGAACCCTCTGCCTCCTGCTGAACTGTTTATTTTTAAGCACATTTCTGAAAATCAGTCAGCTGATTTTCTAGGGCACAACAGATCACGGAGCACCAAATAGTAAGGAAAATGTCATTTCTTTTCCAATTCGTTGTGTGGAAATACTCTGACGAAAGAAAGCATCTTAAAGTAGAAAGAGTTCATTTTAATTTACAGTTCAAACATACAGTCCATTCATGGTAGGGAGTTCAAAATCACCAGAGCTTGAAGTAGATAGTCACATTGTACCCATTGTATAGAAACAGCAACACAAGGCTGATGCTCAGCTAGCTTTCTCCCTTTTTTTCTTATGAATGCCCAGTCTTAGCTTATCTTGTTTCTTGCCAGCTTTTTATAAAAATTGTTTCTATTGAGCTACATATTTTCTCAATTGCCTTCCCTTCAACCCTCTCCCAAGGTCCCCGTGCTCCCAATTTACTCAGGAGATCTTGCTTTTTCTACTTCCCCTGTAGATTAGATCCATGTATATCTCTCTTAGGGTCCTCATTATTGTCTATGTTCTCTGGGATTGTGTATTGTAAACTGGTTTTCTTTGCTTAATATATAACAGCCACTTATGACTGAGAACTTATGATATTTGTCTTTCTGGGTCTGGGTTACCTCACTCAATATGATGTTTTCTAGCTCCATCTATTTACCTGCAAATTTCAAGACGTCATTATCTGCTGTGTAAATTATCTCCATTGTGTAAATGAATCATATTTTCCTTATCCATTCTACGGTCGAGGGGCATTTAGGTTGTTTTCAGTTTCTGGCTATGACAAACAATGCTTCTATGAACATAGTTGAGCACATGTCCTTGTGGTACAGTTGAGTATCCTTTGGGTATATATCCAAAAGTGGTATTACTGGGTCTTGAGGAAGGTTGTTTATTAATTTTCTGAGAAATCGCCATATTGATATCCAAAGGGGTTGTACCAATTTCCACTCCTACCAGCAATGCAGGAGTGTTCCCTTTCCCCACAACCTCTCCAGCATAAGTTGTCATCAGTGTTTTTGTTTTTTTGTTTTTTTTTAAATATTTATTTATTTATTATGTATACAATAGTCTATCTGTATGTATGTCTGCAGGCCAGAAGAGGGCACCAGACCTCATTATGTAGTTGCTGGGGATTGAACTCATGACCTTTGGAAGAGCAGGCAATGCTCTTAACCACTGAGCCATCTCTCCAGCCCTCATCAGTGTTTTTGATCTTGGCCATTCTTATAAATGTAAGATGGAATCTCAGAGTTGTTTTGATTTACATTTATCTGATGGCTAAGGATGATGAGCATTTCCTTAAGTGTCTTTTGGCAATTTTAGATTCCTCTGTTTAGAGTTCTCTGTTTAGGTCTGTACCCCATTTTTTAAATTGAATTATTCTTTTGATGACTAATTTCTTGAGTTCTTTGTATATTTTGGAGATCAGCCCTCTGTCCGATGTAGGGTTAGTAAAGATCTTTTCCCATTCTGTAGGTTGCCTTTTTTTTTTTTAGATTTTTATTTATTATGTATATAGGTTTCTTCCTTCATGTATCCTGCAGTACAGAAGAGGACACCAGATCTTATTACAGATGGTTGTGAGCCACCATGTGGTTGCTGGGAATTGAATTCAGGACCTCTGGAAGAGCAGCCAGTGCTCTATTCCTCTGAGCCATCTCTCCAGCCACCTGTAGGTTGCCTTTTTGTCTCATTAACTGTGTCCTTTGCTTTACAGAAGCTTCTCAGTTTCAGGAGGTCCCATTTATTAATTGTTTCTCTCAATGTCTGTGCTGCTGTGGTTATATTTAGGAAGTGGTCTCCTGTGCCAACATGTTCAAGTGTATTTCCCACTTTCTCTTCTCTGAGGTTCAGTGTAGCTGGCTTTATGTTGAGGTCTTTGACCATTTGGACTTGAGTTTTGTGCACAGTAACAGATATGGATCTATTTTCATTCTTCTATATGTTGATATCCAGTTATGCCAGCACTATTTGTTGAACATGATTTCTTTTTTCCATTTGATACTTTTTTTGCTTCTTTGTCAAAATCAGGTGCTCGTAGGTGTATGGACTGATATCCGGGTCTTCGGTTCAGTTCCATTCATCTTCCTGTCTGTTTTTATACCAATACCAGGCTGTTTTTCAGTACTGTAGCTCTGTAGTAGAGTTTGAAGTCAGGGATTGTGATGCCTCCAGAAGTTCTTTTATTGTGCAGGATTGTTTTGGCTATCCTGGGTTTCTTGCTTTTCCATATGAAGTTGAGTATTGTTCTTTTGAGGTCTGTAAAGAATTTTGCTGGAATTTTGCTGGGCATTGCATTGAATCTGTAGATTGCTTTTGGTAAGATTGCCATTTTTACTATGTTAATTCTGCCTACTCAAGAACGTGGGAGATCTTTCCATTTTCTGGTGTCTTCTTCAATTTCTTTCTTCAAGGATTTAAAGTTCTTGTCATACAAGTCTTTCACTTGTTTGTTTAGAATTATTCCAAGATGTTTTATGCTATTTGTGGCTATTGTAAGGGTGTTGTTTCTCTGATTTCTTTCCCAGTCCTTTTATCATCTGTGTACAGGAGGGCCACTGATATTTTTTATTTAATCTTGTATCCTGCTACATTACTGAAAGTGTTTATGAGTTGTAGAAGTTCCTTGGTAGAATTTTTGGGGTTGCTTACGTAAACTATCATATCATCAGCAAATAGTGAAAGTTTGACTTATTTTCCGATTTATATTCCCTTGATCTCCTTTTGTTGTCTTATTGCTCTAGCTAGGACCTCAAGAACTATATTGAATAGATACGGAGAGAGTGGACAACCTTGTCTTGTTCCTGCTTTCAGGGGAATCACTGGGAGTTTCTCTCCATTTCGTTTGATGTTGACTGTTGGCTTGCTTATATTATATTGCCTTAATTATGTTTAAGTATGTTCCTTGTATCCCTGCTGTCTCTAAGACTGTTATCATGAAGGGATGTTATATTTTGTTGAAGGCTTTTCCAGCGTCTAATGAGATGATCATGTCATTTTTTTTCAATTTGTTTATATGGTGAATTATATTGACAGATTTTTGTATGTTGAAGCATTCTTGCATCTCTGGGATGAAGCCAACTTGGTTATAGTGGATGATTTCTCTGATGTGTTCTTGGATGTGGTTTGCCAGTATATTATTGAGTATTTTTGCATCAATGTTCATGAGTGAGATTGGTCTGTAATTCTTTCTTAGTAATGTCTTTGTATGGTTTGGGCATCAGGGTAATTGTAGTCTTGTACAAAGAGTTTGGCAATGTTCCTTCTATTTCTATTGTGGGGAACAATTTGAGAAGTATTGGTATGAGATTGGTATTAGTTCTTCTTTAAAAATCTTGTAGAATTCTGCACTGAAACCACCTGGATCTGGACCTGCCCCCCCCCCTTTTTGGTTGGGAGACTTTTGATGACTGTTTCTATTTCTTTAGCAGTTATTGGTCTATTTAATTTGCTTATCTTGTCTTGATTTAATTTTGGTAAGTGATATCTATCCAGAAAATTGTTCATTTCCTTGAAGTTTTCCAATTTTGTGAAGTACAGGTTTTGGAATCATGACCTGATGATTCTCTAGATTTCCTCCCTGTCTGTTGTTATATCCCCCTTTTCATTTCTGATTTTGTTAATTTGGATCGTCTCTTGCTTCCCTTTGGTTAGTTTAGATAAAGGTTTGTCTATTCTGTTGATTTTTCTCAAAGAACTAACTTTTTGTCTCATTGTAGCTTTCTCCTTTTTATACAGTACAGGACCCAGCTCAGGGAATAGTGCCACCCATAGTGGGTAGTTCTTCCCACCTCAATTCACCTAATTAAGATAATCTCTCCATCTTAATTCTAGATCTCATCAAGTTGACAATTGAGATCAATTATCACAGTAAACAAGTCAGATAGTCTTACAGACAACCCTAGTAATAGCAATGACAAATGACACCACACTGTCGCACACTCAACGGGACAACTAGAAAGATTGCATTCCTTAAAAACTCAAATTAAGAAACAGTATCTGAAAGCCAAATTGCCTTGTATTAATCAGTACCCCAAAGTTTATTATGTCCTCAAGAACAGGTAGTATTCTATTTCCTACCATGTGCCTTTATTGAGGATGATGTTTCTAATCCTTATAATCGTACCAAATAGCAGGTCTGACATATATTGACTCATAAATGAGGAAACCAGCTGAGACAGCAGCAACTAACAGTAATGATATAGCAAGACACAATATTTAGAGTGTTTAAAGCCCCATTTTTCTGAGTAGTAATTCCTGTTTCTTTAAGAGGATAAAAGAGTTCAGTGCAGTTTTGGACTAGTGAGATGGCTCATAAAAGTCCATGTCATCAAGCCTTACGAGTGGATCTTGTTCCCTGGAACCTACATGATAGGAGGTAAGGAGGTGAGAATTAACTCCTGCAAGTTGTTCTCTGATCACACACATAATGCACATGCAGGCACACACACACACAATTAAAACAGTAAGAAATATTCTTAGAACAATTAATATAGAACCTGACTGAAATTTTTGAAAAATTAACTTTAAATGAAGATTAAGCTTAAATGTGATATACCAATATCAAGTAAAACTCTGTCTGAACATAGAACTATAGCCTCCTTGAATACCAGGAGTCTGTACTTCTTAATTACTTCATATAATTATAATTAAAAGATACCTCCCATGGAAATATAGTAATACTGAAAAATTGTGACTGAAATATATGTTCATAAAGTTGTTCGTAGTGCTAGAAGAAGAATCTTTTAGGAAAGCGTGTTTTAGAAAAGGTATACATTTGTATATGTAATAGTCATCACTGAGAAGGGATACTGAAAACCTGTCAGAGTTTTGAGGTAGAGTCTAGCCTTGCTGAATATGGAGAGGCATGCATTAATACCATATCCTTTCTAGCAAAAGTTTATCCAAATCTAAACCATTGCCCAAAGTTCACATGATGGCGCACAACCATCTGTAACTCCAGTTCCAGGGGATCCAAAGCCCTCTTCTGACCTCCACAGGGAGTAAACATGTATTTGGCACACAGACATACATACAAAACATGCACACACATAAGTAAATATGAAAGTTTTCAACTTAACTAGTGAAAACTAGAAAACAAAACATCACTAAATATTTCTTCTGTATGTCCTAATGACATACCGCAAATAGAAAAAACATTTATTTCATGAAATCTGCAGGGCCAGCAAGATGGCTCAGCATCTAAAGGCATCTGCCAGCAAACTTGATAACCTCTGTTTAAACTGAAGACCCACATGGTGGAAAGAAAGAACTGACACCCACAAGCTGACTCCCTCTGACTTCCACACACGCACCACACACACATGTACATACACACACACTACAAGTTCAGAAGATTTTTTAAAATATTTATTTATTTATTAATTATGTATACAATATTCTGTCTGTGTGTATGTCTGCAGACCAGAAGAGGGCACCAAACCTCATTACAGATGGTCGTGAGCCACCATGTGGTTGCCGGGAATTGAACTCAGGACCTTTGGAAGAGCAGGCAATGCTCTTAACCACTGAGTCATCTGTCCAGCCCAGTTCAGAACATTTTTAAAAATTTGTAAAAATAGATTCTACTAAAAGAAGATTTTAGTGGCTGGCATAGGGGCTTCTTCTTCTAGAGAGGCCTCATGGAAACAAAGGATTAGTTGCATTTTACTTGATCAGAAAAGTGATTAACATCATAGGCGGCCCCAGAAGCCATTTCTTCCCGCAGTCACACTGCGATAATACTTAGGGATAACTAGACATGTGCTCTTGAGGTGAGCAGCTTCTGCCAGGAAGGATAGAAGAAGGACAATAGAAGAAGCCAGCAAACTCTTACAGACATGAGGCGTATTGTGAAAGCTTCGGCCGGTGACTTCACTATTGTGTTCAGATGACTGACTAGCTGACATCAACGACCTTGGTCCTACTGGTGAAATCTACAAACAGTACTCTAGAAAGGGTGTTCCTGCTACTGCTGCCTTTCAGGTTGTGGCTTTGCTCAATGGAAGTTGTGTTAATTTAAGCATAAAGCAGTGCAAGAAACTCTCTTAAAACAGTGGGGCTATAATTGGGTCCAGTGTTGCTTACTGTTTAAACTAGCATTATCATTATGTTCTTAAAACATGTTAATTTTAAAGGTGATGCTGGTGAGTGTCAGTTCAACTAAAATATCCGAAGTTATTATTGAAATGTTATATAACAGGAATAGTTGAGCATGAAATAGAGACAATGAATCTAGTTACTGATATACTATAAATTACATTTATATACATTTATCTTGCTAGATGTGGGAGAAGAGACTATTACATAGTTAATCAAATACATAAAAATAGAGGGAAATAATGTGCAGGGAAGTTGAGTTACTGTTTTGTGATACAATGAAGAGTTCAGCTACTCCACTTAAATGCTATTAACTTAGTAATATGAAATAGTTGTCAAGCAAGTTAAGTGATTCTTGTTTTCCTTGAAGAAATAAAAATATGTAAATCTGCACACTAGTGAAGGTGAAGGAATTAGTACTGAATTCTACATAGATGATAGCTTTTCTAACGGAAGTAGACAGGTAGCTTCAACAAAAAAGAAAGTCGAAATCTGCTCAAGGCATCAATAGTCTGTAGTTTGAGTCAAGATCACTCCCTTACCCTCACCTCTATTAAAGCGGGTCTATTTCAAGCAGGAATAGCCGAGAAGACAGGGATTCCTTCTCCCAGCTCCTATTCTTGGGCTGTTATTTTACCCTGGAAAGGGAAGGCTGCCATTTGTCATCAATCCCATCCCTGTGTCCAGGTAAGTGTGCCCAAGAGGATTATTGACCTCAACCCCACTCATAACAGGGCAGAATCTCTAATCCGGTGCTTCTCAACCTTCCCAGTGCTACATACAACCCTTGAATACAGTTCCTCATGTTGTGGTGGTCCCCGGCCATAAAACTAATTTCATTGCTACTTCATAACTGTGATCTTGCCACTGTTATGAAGTGTAATAAAAATGTGTGATTTGCACGATATCTGATATGCAACCCCTGTGAAAGACCCACAGATTGAGAACCTCTGCTCGAATCCAAGCGAAGCCAATTGATGATAAATGAGGCTCTAATTGTTTCCTAGTAGCACATATGTTGGAAGGAGTCTTCACAGTGGGAGGGGTAAGCTGCACATGTCAAGGCTGCCAACACCGCTGTAGCCTTATCTTCAGTGCCACCTGTAGAACAGAAGCAGTACATATCATATTGGGAAAGCATCCCGAGTTCTAGGAAAACCGTTAGAAGAGCTTTGCTGGGGGTAGGGCAAGCCATAATGGGGGTGTGCTGGCTAGTTTTATATCACCTTGCCTCAAGCTAGAGTTATCTGAAAGGAGGGAACTTCAACTGAGAGCAGTGCCTCCATAGATCCAGCTGTAAGGTATTTTCTTAATTAATGATGGATGGGGGAAGGGTCCAGCGTATTATGGGCGGTACCGTCCTTGGGCTGTCTGTCCTGGGTGCTTTAAGAGAGCAGGCTGAGCAAACCACAATGAGCAATCCCATAAGCCACACTCCTCCGTGGCCTGTACATCAGCTCCTTCTTCCAGGATCCTGCCCTGCTCGAGTTCTTATGCTGATTTCCTTCGATGATGAGCAGTGCTGTGGAAGTGTGAGCTGAATAAGCCCTCTCCTCCCCAAGTTGCTTTGGTCATGGTGTTCCATCCCAGCAGTAGTGACTCGAAAGAAGAAAGGGGTGGTGGCACAAACTGATGTTATTAGAACAAGATGTGGAAACCTTTGTACCTCCAAGTATCTGGAAAGCAGTGAGGATCTTAATAAGCAGTTAGGAGGCTGGTAGCTAACTGACACAGTAAAGGGACAGACGATCCAGACTTTCTATACCTAGAGCCATGGAAAGAATCAGCCTTTTCTTGTCTTCCTGGGACCAGCGTTAACTTGCGAACAGGAAAATTGTGAGTATGCACTAGATCAGGAAAGGATAGAGGGCAAACTTCAAGTCATTCACCAAAGACCCATACCCTCACTCAGACACAAGTCATATGCTCAGATCCATCAATGAACGAACAACACATGCTTCTGTGGCAAAAGGCCTGAAATAGCACCTCTGACCCAACAGAGCCCGAGAATAACTCCTAAGAAGCTAAGGTTAAAACTAAAATCAAATGTATCCTTTTAGTCTGTGTGACTCTTAAGGCCATGCCTTCTTAGACGTGACTTGAAAGAGACCCACAAGCTCCCTGTCCCTTGCTGAATGTGGGGCTGAACTGTGTAACCTCCTTAAACCCTAATAGAAATCTTACTCCTGAAATGTATTAAATCCTAAAAGGTAAAAACCTAACTGGCTGAGAAGACTTAAGCACATTCTTTAACCAATCAGTGACTTGCTTACCATGAGTGACAAGTTAGGGTAAAAACAAAAGCAATCTTTCAGCAGACATCAGATGCTGCATTATGCATGGAAAGTGGACTGACTCAACAAGAGAACAGCTGACTACTAATGCCGACCATTCCTGATCAATCTGCAGGTCTCCTAAAGCCATGCTAAGAAACACAAGTATGAAGAATGGATGAGGAAAATGTGGTACATTTACACAATGGAGTACTACACAGCAGAAAAAATGACATCTTGACTTTTGCAGGACAATGGATGGAGCTAGAAAACATTATTTTGAGTGGGGTAACCCAGACACAGAAAGACAGTTATCACATGTACTCACTCATAGGTGGTTTTTAAACATAAAGCAAAGAAAACCAGCCTACAAACCACAATCCCAGAGAACTTAGACAACAATGTGAACACTAAGAGAGACTACATAGATCTAATCTACATGGGAAGTAGAAAGTAGAAAAAGACAAGATCTCCTGAGTCAATTGGGAGCATGGGGACCTTGGGAGAGGGTTGGAGGGGAGGGGAGAGGCAGGGAGGGGAGCAGAGAAAAATGTAGAGCTCAATAAAAATAATAAAAAAGAAAAGAAGATAGAAATTGAAAAAGAAACACAAGTATGTGTCAGTAAACAGTAAATAATTCATGCTTTTAAAAGAGACTAGACACAAGCAGGGTAGTGGTGGTGCACGCCTTTGATCCCAGCACTCAGGAGGCAGAGGCAGGCTGAGTTTGACTCTATCTGGAAGTAACTAAAACCCACATGGCTAGATGCACTTGTGATGGATTTTTTTTCCTAATTAAATCATTTGAAATGGGAAGACCCACTTCTAATCTGGGTCTTTTAAGGTGGGAAGATCCACCTTTAATCTGGGCCACACCTTCTGCTGACAGCCTATATAAAGGACACAGGAGCAAGGCAGTGGTGGTGCATGCCTGTGAATCACAATGAGGACTCACAGCAAGATAGGCCCAAGGATGAGGTCATGGCACCTTTGTCGTGTGGGTATCCAGCAGCCACCTAATAGAAGAGAATTAGTGCCTGGTGCTCTAAACCTAGCCAGCCACCTGTGGCTGGTGAGGACATAGGATGCAGTAGAATCTCTAACTGCATTCTAAATACCTGTCAGAGGCAGTGTCCCATAAAGTGAAAGAAGAGAAACTAACTCTTTGACCCAAAGTGGGCCTGACTTGTTCCGAAGAGTTCTAATCTCTTTTGATCTGGTCTCTTAAACAAAGGTTGTCCCCTTTATTATTGAAGAACACAGAAGTTATTTGTCTTAATTTTTTTTTTTTTTTTTGGTTTTTCAAGACAGAGTTTCCTCTGTGTAGTTTTGGAGCCTGTCCTGGAACTCACTCTGTAGCTCAGACTAGCCTTGAACTCACAGAGATCCACCTGCCTCTGCCTCGGAGTGCGGGGATTAAAGGTGTGCGCCACCACCCAGCTGTCTTAATCTTTTATAGGAGTCTCACAAGAAGGAAATTGTTGTGCTCTCCCTGTTGATGCAGAACAATACAAAAAGCTAAACAGATATTGTCGATTTATACCCACATGTTGTTTTCAACATTTCTTTTTTGGTGGGATGATGTTGATTTCAATACCTTGTGATCTACACAAATGATCTTAGGCCTAGCCATCACATCTTACACAAACATACATTGTTCTGAGTCAGGGGCATGAATAAGTCATAAAATAATAGAAAATATGCTACATTGAGGAGACTAAAACATAATAAGATTGATTACATTGTTTTTCTTAAAGTTCAGTTAATTTGAATCAGGCTGTGTGCACAGAAATTAAGCAGAATGAGTCCATAATTCTATCTGGTCTCAAAGCATATTATTAACTGGGCTGCAGATTGAGTGAAAATTTGGTTTGTAATATTTCTAGAAAACTCATTTTAATACTGGTTTTTGTATCCACAGACAACTGTAGCTCTTGTCCCTCATCAAAGAAGCTTCTTTTTGCAGCAGATGGAGACCATTATAGAAAACCACAAAAGATCAGACTGCCCAAACAACCAAGCATAGGGTGCCCATTGCCACTGACATGTCTATAATATGAATACTACACCTAAGGTTCAGGAAACATTACAGAAGACGGGGTAGAAAGATTGTAAGAGCCAGAAGAACAGAATGACTGCCATAAGATTATATTTTATATATTTGACAGGAAAGCTGCACCCATGGAATCTCAACCCTAAAGTCACATAAACAAGACCTGTACAATTACAATACCAGTTAGCATGCCAACGTTGATGGGGGAAATGTTACAAGGCTTCAACCCTAGATGAAGAGCTGCAGGCTATTAATGGGTGCTGAGAGAAGGAAAATCATGGATTAACCCCCCGATAGGTCATCCGATTCCAAGGGTCATCCCTAAACACATACATATGTCTGTGACAATAATAATTACAGAAGAGGTTAATAATTTAGAGGGAGTGGGAGACGACACAGGAGGAGCAATGGGAGAGGGAGACATAGAAATGTCAGTATATTATCATATCAATAATAACATTAAATTTGCATTCAAATTAGAAATCCACCCAAAATGCAGAAATTGTCATATTAAGTAAGGAAACAAGATGCAAGTATATGCTGCTTAGGGGAGGCACACTTTGGATTACACAGCACAAGTGAGGACTGGAGAGATGATTGAGCAGTTAACTAACAGCATTTCTAGAGAAGTCAAGTTTGAGTTCCAGGACCCACAGGGCAGCTCAGAATACAAGTGGACATTAAGTAGGCATGGGTTTGGAGAGATGGCTCGGCAATTAAGAGCACTGGCTCTTCTTGCAGAGAATCTTGAGTTTCGTCTTATGTCACCTGTAACTTCAGTTCCAGGGGATCCAAAGCCCTCTTCTGACCTCTCAGGGCACCTGCACCCATGTGGCACACACTCACACAGGTAGACACACACATGTAAACAAAAGTAAAATTTAAAGCAGGCAGTGGTGGCCCACGCCTTTGATCCCAGCACTCAGGAGGCAAAGGCAGTCAGATCTCTGTGAGTTCGAGGCCAGCCTGGTCTACAAGAGCTAGTTCCAGGACAGAGTCCATAGCTACAGAGAAACCCTGTCTCGAAAAACCGAAAAAAAAAAATTGAAACTCAGCACATTGCTAGTCCTGGATGTGTGGGCAGCTAAGGAAGGAGAGCAACCTGAACTTGGTAGGTAACTGCCATCCATCCATCCATCCATCCATCCATCCATCCATCCATCCATCCATCCATCAGAAGCCGTGGAGCAAGGGTAGAATTCAGCACTAATGCAGTTACCTGATATGTGTAAGGTCCTGCATCTCCCTAGTACTGTAAAGCCAAAGTCAGAAAGAAGGAAACGGGAAGTCTGTATTAGCTATAAATGAAATAAGGATACAAAAAGAATAACGTTAAATGTTACACAGTTCGGTTCAGGTATTTTAGTAGGATATATTCATTTATATAAGGGGTCTCATTGTTATTTTCATGCATACTGTATTTTGGTCATATTCCCAATACTCTCTCTTGTGATCCCCCTGCCCTGACTAAAAACACAAAAAATAAAAAATAACTGTTGATCAAGAAACAAAAAGGAAAGTATCAAATAACTAAAATTAAGAATGATAAAGTGTGGGAATAATATGCCAACAAATTAAGTGAGAGATAAAATTGACAAATAATTTAATCCAAGAAGAAATGTAAATTCTGAGCAAATATATAGCAAGGACTCAAAGTACTAATTAAAATCTACCCATAAAGTAAATACCAGACCCAAACAAATTCATATTATAACCTCCGGTTCGTCAATTTTCCTGCAATGACAGAATTTTATTCTTCCAGGCTGAATCCTACTGCACTGTATAAATAACACATTGGTTGCTACCTAAACTGATCCAGAACTTGATCTGTGGACATAGTTGCTGGGAATGTGAACATGCACATTGTCTCCTCTCCTTTACTTTAACGCATTCCTATCATCTGTACTGCTGTTTCACTGGGCTGTCGGCTTCCTATTCAGAAAATTGTCCCCTGTGCCAGCATCTTGAAGTGTTTCTCCTGTTTTCTACATGTCGTTTAGAAGTTTCAGTTTTATGTTAAGACCTTTGGTCCAATATAGAATAAGAATGAGCCAGTTTCATGCTTCTACATGGGGTTACTTAGTTTTCTAAGTACCATTTATTAAAATGTCTCTGGCTTCCAGTGTAATATTCTTATCACCTTCGCCAAGATTTCAAACTTCTAACAATTTGAAGTATGCATATGGTTCCCTAGTTCCACCCCTTTGCTATACATGCTGTTTTGTGCCAATACCATGGCTTTGGTTATTAACTACGGCTCTGTAGTATAATTTGAATTTGGGTATTATGATAACATTAGAAGTACTTTTTCTATTTGGGGTCATTTCTGCTTCCATATGATTTTGAGGATTATTTTCTAATTCTGTAAATAGAAGTTTTGGTATTTTGATGGGGGATTGCATTGAATATGTAGATGAATTTCATTAGTATGGTAACCTGAACAATATTACCTCATCCATGAACAGGGAAGACATCTTTTGTCATCTTTCTTTGGGGTGTTATAATTACCATCATAAGGTCCTTTCATCTATTCCAGTGGTTCTCAACCTATGAGTCATGACCCCTGTGGGGATCGCATATTTGATATCCTGCATATCACATATTTTCATTATGATTTTAACAGCGAAATTACAGTTATGAAGTAACGTTGAAGATAATCTCATGGTTGGGGTCACCACAATATGAGAAAACGAATTAATGGGTCTCAGCATTAGGAAATTTGTGTACCACTGATCAGTTAGATTCATTATTAGGTGTGATTTTGTTTTGTTTTTGAGGTTATTTTAAGCTAAATTATGTTTTATTTTTTTCTCTACAAGTTAATTTTGCATCAGTATTAGGAAATCTGATTTTTTTAAACTCTGATTTTCATATTCTGTCACTTTGCTAAAATTGTTTATCAGATCTGATGGATTCTCTAGGATGTTTCAAGTATGAATCATACCCTTGAAAACAGGGACAACTTGACTTTCCCTTCTATATTTATAGTTCTTTTGTTTCTGTCTCTTGCTTTAATACTCTGAGGACTCCAAGCAGCTTGTTGAAGAAAAGTGATAATAATAGATCCTACATCATTCAGTCAGAATGCTTATAATTTAAAAGACCATAACAAATATTTCAAAATGTTGAAAAACTACAGGAGGTATACTACTTTGGAGGCTACTTTGCCATTTTCTTATTTTAAATGAAAGGTTGTTGTTTAAAACAAATCAGAGAAACAAATAAAAAAACACGGCTTTGCACACAGTAGGAAATGCTTTACCAGTGAGGTACATTTCCATCTGGTTTCCATTCTCTTAAGAATTTTTTTCAAAAGTGTGTGTATGTGTGTGTCTTTGTCTGTCTGTATGAGTATATGTCATGTGTTTGCAGATCCTGTGGTGAAGGCCAGAAGAGGGCATCATCTCCTGGAGCTGGAGTTACAGGTGGTTGTGAGCTACCTGATGTAGGTGCTAGGAACTGGACTTGGGTCCTCTGGAAGAGCCACAAACATTCTTAACCACTGAGCCATCTCTTCAGCCCCAAATTTATTATTTTCTCAAAAGATGAAACATGTATATATCAGATGACTCATTCATTTCACTCCTAGCTATCACTCCAAGAGCACTGAAAAGATATGCCCACAGAAAGACTTGAATATTAATGGAAGTATTAATCATAATAGCCAGAAAGCTCAAAGAACCTAATAATCTATCAACTGGTAAGTGGATAAACGTACTGAGGTATGTCCATCAAAAAAAATTATGTAGCAGTTAAGTCAAACTACTTATAAGAGGCCACGTCATGAACCAACCTTAAAACCATTATATTAAGGGGCTGGTCAATTAAAGAATGTATGCATGCGAGGACCTGGGTTCAACCTCCAGCACTTTCAAATAATTATTATGCTAAATGTTCATGAAAAAAGCTGAAGAGTCATAAGTAGATGGAAAATTTGTGGACTATAAAAATTAATTATAAAGATGGCATTCTTGCTGGGTGGTGGTGGTGCACACCTTTAATCCCAGCACCCAGGAGGTAGAGGCAGGCGGATCTCTGTGAGTTTGATCCAGCCTGGTCTACATACTGAATTTCAGGACAGCCAGGGCTACACAGAGAAATCCTGTCTCAAAAGAAAAAATATATATACTGTCATTCTCCCCAGTGTTCTACCACTTGGTCCCAACTTTTTACATTTTTCTGAATCAGACTGAACTTGAAAGTTTGGAATCAGAACAAATTTGTTCATGTTACTTAAAATTAAAAGTAGAAGTGATGTGCCAGCGATGATGGCACATAGCTTTAGTCCCAGCAACCGGGAGGCACAGGCAGGCCAATCTTTAAGTTTGAGACTAGTCCCATCTACAGTTTGAGATCTAGGACAGCCAGGGATACTCAGAGAAACCCTGTCTCAACAAAAAGTAGAAGTGGTGTGAAAGAAAGGACATCAATTATTTAAATTAGTATGTTATTGACTTGGCAAATAAACACAAAATTAATAGGCTAGTAAGAAATCTTTGTATATATGTTTGAGAATTTAGAATCTTAAAAATGTTTCATCAATAAAAAGAACTGTGCTATGTACTAATGCTGAGTGCTTTTACATGCATGTGAGCTTCCAAAGTATATATTCTTTGTCACTATATTCTATACAAATGAAGGTCCTAGCAATGTGTCTATAATATCACAGGAATTTACTATATATGAATAAATTATAGTTTACCATATAAACTATAGTAGAATATATAATACTGGTGTGCGTTATGTATAGTTATATTATAGTAAAGATGCTGTCTTGTCACTGAAAACAAAAAAGTTCCTTGGGAAATAAAATAATATAGGCTTTATTGTTTTTTATTTTATCTATTTTTATTTTATTTTCTGTGTATGAGTATTTTTGCCTGCATTTATGTCTATTCACTACATGCATGCAGTGCCCACAAAGGTCAAAAGAAGGCACTGAATCATTTGCAACTGGAAGTACAGATGGTTGTTAGCCACCATGTAGGTGCTGGGAACCAAATCAAGTCCTCCACAAGAGCAATAAGGGCTCTTTACCACTGAGCCAACTCTCTAACCTCCATGATACAGTTTTGCCAGAGAAAATCTTCAGTGCAATCATAAGGTTTGGAAAATAGCACATGATGAATAACCTTAAATATTGGTAAATTTAATAAATTATAATTATTATTTTCTGCTATCCTGTTTCTGATCCTTGCACTCCATTGATTTATTAGTCCCTACACTGTATCTCTTAATTTATTCAACACTAGTTGAATAGCAACAGTGATTAAAAAATGAAGGTTAACCTATGCTGACAGTGATTTATTTGTCCAGCAAATATTTATTTATTTATTTTTTAAATATTTATTTATTTATGTATACAGTGTTCTGTCTGTGTGTATGTCTGCAGGCCAGAAAAGGGCACCAGACCTTATTACAGATGGTTGTGAGCCACCATGTGGTTGCCGGGACCTTTAGAAGAGCAGGCAATGCTCTTAACCACTGAGCCATCTCTCCAGCCCCGCCCCCAGCAAATATTTATTGAGCACCTATGATGCTGTACTTTATACTAAGGCTAGAGAGAGATTTGAGATTAGCACTGCAGTATGAATCAACCAAGCAAAAGCTCTAATCTCTAATAAAGGAAGTTAATTCTTCCTTTGTGGAGACCTCTTTGATTCTCCAGGTACATTTAGTCAGCACTGAGAACAATCTGTAGGATCACGCCCTTTCTATGAGCTCACCTCTCTCACACTTGACTCCTTCAGGTCATTTTTCTTTTCTAAAATTCAAGGTGTATGTAATTCAAAGAATTCTACTTTGGATGTTTTCTTTTGGTTAAGTATTTGTTGTTGATTGTTTTGCTTTTTGTTTGTCATTTGTTTTAGCATGACCTGTTGATACATTATTCTTCCAATAAATGTTTGTGAATGCCCATTCTATGCCAAGCACCTAACGTTCATAATAATTGAAGAATTATAAACCAAGATCATCAAGAGCACACAAGGCCCTAGACCTCCTGGTAACTCACATAGGCACTTAAATAAATTGTCTTTTGGAAAATCAGTAAAGCACTTGAACCTCATTCTGCTAATCACACAGTCTGTAATTTTAAATGTCTTTTATTTATACTTTTCATGGTACTTTTGATGGTAACATTTGAAATCTCCCAATATAAATGAACTTGTTGTTCCTTTTCTTCCTTTTTTCTTTTCATTTGCCAACAAAGTAGAATAAAAGGCTTAAAAATAGAAGCTTAAATAAAGCTAAATCAAGAAATTATAAAAATAGCCTTCAAGATAAAAAAGTATTAGTAAAAAGAACACTATGAAAGGTACAAGCTATGAATTATGTGGTAAATTATATAGTATCAGAAAGTATAAAATAGGTTATAAAGTATGAATACAATTTCCCAAGTGAACAAAGCATGAGCAGGAAAGAGGGTAGGAAGTGCTCTAGGCAAAGGGAAGTTTGTGGGGTGCAGAGTCCCCGCCTACATATCCTGAGTTGCTAAACGAAGTCACAGGATTTGTTGTCTTTCCTGCCACTCCAGAATCATTGTGAAATTCAAAGGAATACTATTGTGAGCTTGAAGAAAAAATATTGTTGGACAGGATGTTTATACTGTTTGTTCATTTTGGTTTGTTTTTTTTTCCCTATAGGAAGGACAGTAGCTCAGAGAGGTTTCTAGATTCCATGCCAGATTGTGGCTGTAGTAATTGGACTAGAGTCCCCAGGAATACACCCCATGTGTTGTTCCAGCCACCCCTTGCTTTAAAGCAAGTTTCCAAAGTCTTGCACTACTTTAGAAGTTACGCTTGTTCATTGTCATGTGGGCCTTCACGGAACTAAGTACGTATTATACAGATATATTTGCAGGTCTGTTTTATCTCTACATTCTCAGTATCTATAAGACACAATCAGTTTGTGAACAATCAATTTAAACACTCATGAATAGGTACCTAATTTGTAGATTTCCTATTTATTTATTATTTTGGTTTTATCGAGACCAGGTTCCTCCATGTAACCATGGCTGACCTGGAGCTTGCATTGTAATCTGTCCTGGCCTCCAGCTCAGACATCCACCTGCCTCTGCACCCTGAATACTGGGATTAAAGGTGTGCACCACCACCACCCCGCCCTACAGATCCTAGCTTTAAAAATGGTACCATGACATCCAGTTATCCTCACAAGCCAGAGTTCGTAAGTGTGTGGCCAAAGGTTGGAAGTAACCAAAGCATTTGCCTAACATACATGTAGTCCTGGATTCCATCCCTAGCACTGTGCCAAAAAATTCCTATGACCAGACCTTGTGGAGTTATACACTGATAGTGCTTAGCTTCATCCCCAAACAACTTCATTTCCACTGATACATTGTTTAGTCCCTTCAGTCACCTCTCAACTGATACGCATGTCATCATCACTCTCCTACTAACAATCCTTAAATATCTTCCTACAATTTGGGGGCAAAAAATGCGCATTTTTTAATCTTATTTGGAGACTCTGATGTGGCCTACTTTATAATTTCACCCACTATCATTCAGCAATATCAAGCCAGGAGCATCTTGCCAAATCATGCCTCCGTAATACACTTTGCTAGAAGATCTTCGAGCATCTTATTCCTAGCTTGTGTCTCGATAACTAGACAATTCTCTTGAAACTCTGTTCCTACTGAGTTTTTCAGGGTGACTTCTTTGACTACCAGGACTCTTCTGTGTTCTCATAGAACCCTGTGTAGTTTTGTTTTTTTTTTTGTAACACACTGTACTGTCAGTGCTGTTCATGGCTATCTCCTCTACCACTCAGATTTGAAATAATTATAATTATAAATTAGCCCAGAGTTTGGTTCCTGATAAGTTTGTGGGGATTTTGTGTGTGCATGTTTGTGTGTTTGTTTTATAGTTTGGGGAATTGATTCCAGAGCCTTGTGCATACCAGGCAAGCTCTTTATTACTGAGCTACATCTCCAGTCCTTGGTGGTGTTGTTTTTGATAGTGTCTTGCTATGAAGCCTAGGCTATCCTGGAACTCTAGCCTTCTGCCTTTTTCTCCTAAATAATAGGATTACGGGTGTGAGCTAAAATGCTTGCCACCATTTTAGGTTCTTAATAAGTGTATGTGACATAAATGGCAATTGTGATCAAATAATGATGTTTTTGTGTCTAGATACATGGTTCAATGGCCTGGTGGCCGAATCCTGCATCGCCATGAACTTGACACCTTCCTTGCACAGGCTGTCTCTGCCCAGCTTTATGAACCAGATCAGCTTCAAGAACTCAAGGTGATTTATTCCACCTTCATTTAATTTTTTCTGCTGTTTAGGTTTTTCTTTCTTTTTTTCTTTTTTTTTGAAACAGGGTCTCAGGGTGGGCCTAAACTCTCTATGTAAGTAAAGATGACCTTATGACCTTACACTCCTGATCCTTTTGCTTCTACTTACCAAGTGCTGAGATTATAGGTGTGTGCCTTTTCTTTCAAAAGCTCAATCTTCAACTTTACATCTTTTCTTTTGGAGCTAGGGAAAAGAATAATTCTACAGGTAAATGTTATATTTCCCTTAGCCAAATAGATACTTCTATTAATGAAACCAAGAGATGCTGCTGTATTACCCCACCCATAATGATGAATGAGAAGACACAGAAAAGATAGAGATTTTGCAGGGTTTGGAAACCATGGTAAGGTTTCTATCACTTAGAAGGTATGTTGCAGGGACTTACCTTAGTGTCCCTACTTGTCATTGAGTAAATGTCTACTTCCTACTACTTAATTTGTATTTATTTGTTTATTTAGTGTGTGAGTATAGGCATGCATATACTACAGTATACATGTAGGGGTCACATGACAGCTCTCAGTAGTCAGTCCTCTCCTGCCACCTTGAAAGATCCAGGGATCAAATTCATGTGATCAGTCCTGTGTTCAAGTTCCTCTACCTACTGAACCATCTCATTACTGGCGCCTCCCCAGTACCAAGAACTGAAAGCAATAGAAGATAGTAGTATAGTAGGTAGACCTTGTGCTTCAGTCTTAGCATTAGTACCTCCTGTCTGTATGATACTGTCTAGGTTACTTTTCTGACCTTCTCTCTCTCTCTTTTTTTTAACTAATGGAACTGTAAGGATAATGTGTAAAATAATGTATGTAAAACAGAACAGTCTCTTGTATATTTGTGTATTTTAAATATTCCATGCTCCAGTGCTAGAGAGATGGCTCAGACATTAGGAGCACTGGCTGCTCTTCTAGAGGTCCTGAATTCAATTCCCTGCAACCACATAGTGGCTCACCACATCTCTAGTGGGATCTGCTGCCCTCTTCTGGCATAAAGTAGTACATGCAGATAGAACATAAATCTATAAAGCCTGGTTTCTTGGGAAGAAGTGGGAATTTGGATTAGTATTTTTTTAAAGTAATAAAATAAAATAATAATTTAAGAAAATAAGTCTATAAAAAGATAGATAGATAGATAGATAGATAGATAGATAGATAGATAGATAGATAAACTATACAACATAAATACTAGTTATTAATGCAAGATACCATTCCCCTGGTTTTAGTAGCTATGTTTCTTTGAGGCTGTATTTATTACTTTTCTCACTGGTATGACAGTCAACTTATTGAGGGAAACATTTGTTTTAGCTCAGTTTGAGGGTACAGTCTGTCATGGCCGTGAAGTCAGGGTAGCAGGAGCCTAAAGAGTTGGTCACATTGTATGCACACTGAGAGATGATTTGATGTTCAACTTGTTTTCTTCCTTTTACTCACTCCAGTACCCCAGGCCTAGGATAAAGTTGATCAAATCCAATAAGACTTATAAAATTAAAGCAGATATGGTAGCATGCACCTATTACAGTTCCAGCTTCTCCTCTAGCTGAGTAGGGAGGGGAGTATCCTAGTTTACAAAATATATGAATCGTGATAAGTGATCAGTGCCAACTTGGGGCAGGAAAGGATTTATTTTGGCTTATACTTATAATACATCACTGAGGGAAGCCAGGGTGGAACTCAAGGCAGGAACCTGGAGGCAGCTGCTGAAGCAGAGGCTAGGGAATGCTACTTACTGGCTTGCACTCATGGCTTGCTTATACATCAATCATTAATCAAGGAAATGCCCTAAGACTCCCCTACAGGCCAATCTGATAAAGACAACTTCTTAATTGAAGTTCCTTCTTCTCAGATTGTAGAAGGAGCAGCGGGCTGCATTCCTGCCGCCCAGCTCCCGGCCGCCTGGCTAGTTTATGCCCTGAAATAACAACACACAAGTTCTATTCATTTAAACACTGCTTGGCCCATTAGCTCTAGCCTCTTACTGGCTAACTCTCACATCTTGATTAACCCATTTCTATTAATGTGTGTAGCACCATGAGGTGGTGACTTACCAGGAAGATTCTAGCCTACATCCATCTTGGGTCGGAGCTTCATCACATCTGACCCACTTCCCTTCTTCCCAGAATTCTGTTCTGTCTATTCCACCCACCTAAGGGCTGGCCTATCAAATAGGCCAAGGCAGTTTCTTTATTAACCAATGAAATTAACTCCTCCATCACTTCCCCTTTTTCTGCTTAAACAAGAAAGAAAGGCTTTAACTTTAACATAGTAAAATCACATATAACAAAACAGTTATCAGCCGGGCGGTGGTGGCGCACGCCTTTAATCCCAGAACTTGGGAGGCAGAGGCAGGCAGATCTCTGTGAGTTCGAGACCAGCCTGGTCTACAAGAGCTAGTTCCAGGACAGGCTCCAAAACCACAGAGAAACCCTGTCTCGAAAAACCAAAAAAAAAAAAAAAACAAACAAACAAAAAAACAAAACAATTATCAAGCAAGAATTACAATTACAATATTTATATCTACTTTATCTTTTATCATAACTAAGGAAAACAATAAATATCTATCTATTCTTCAACTCCATCAAAGACTCCAGAAGGATATAATATTACCTAAGTAAACAAGAAGTAAGAAACTTCCAAAACTCTAGAAGTGACAGAGATATCTCGCTGCTGGACAGTCACCCAAAGTTCTTTTGTACCGCTGGGGCATCCATCTTTGCCCTTCAGGCCCATAGTATCCAGAGACATTTCCATGAAGCAGAAAATTTCAAAGGCAGTTCAGTCACTATCTGCTGTGTCCTGCAGAATGTCTCGCAGACTCTTTCATAAGTCAGGAACCCCGAAAGACCATCTCACCTTTAGGCAAGTTCAGCAGTACTCTTTCTGTACTTTGTGTCCAGTTCATGCATCAGTCCAGGCAAGAGCAGTTTCTTGCCCAAATGGCTAACCAACTCCTTAAGGAACCTCTTCAATGCCTATCTTCCTTTTGAAGTAGATTGGTGCTGCCAGGAGCAGACGTGTCTCATTGTCATGAAAAGCCCTAAGTTATTAAAACATTAAATGTCATATTCTGTAGTCTTTGAAAGATATGAAGAATGCCTATCTAAAATATATCTATGCACATCTAGAAAATCTAACTAACATGACTACAAGCTTGACTATTATAGATGATATTCTATTAACAGCCTATATACATTACATTTTTAAATGAACTACACAATCACAATACCTTAATCAAGCCGGTCGGTGGTGGTGCACACCTTTAATCCCAGCACTTGGGAGGCAGAGGCAGGCAGATCTCTGTGAGTTCGAGACCAGCCTGGTCTACAAGAGCTAGAAATCCTGTCTCGAAAAAGCAAAAAAAAAAAAAAAAACTTAATCAAGATCAGAAATACATATACATATAACAAAATTGACCTTAAACTTGTATCAATAAACCAAGATTTATATCAATGCAAATTATTCATATCTATATCATATCCCCCTTTAAATGTAAAAGAACATTTATAAACAATATTTGGGAATATGGGCACAGTTATTTCTCTCCAAACTGCTTCGTGCTGAATGGGGGCGCTGTTGTTCAGGTCTTTCATGGTATAACCTGTCTGCTAGGTTCATCTCAATTGGCAGTTGAAAGAAATAATTTTCTGAAGGTGTTCACGGCAACCTTTCAGGAGGCCGTGGTCTATCATACCATATTGGGATAGAAGCAATCCACAGGGTCTCATCCTCTGTGAAAACAAAAGAAGAAACTCCTTTCCAAAGCATCATGTCCTTAGATCCAAATTTTGAAATCAAGGTATTTTCAAAATATCTATTATAAATTAGTTCAGCAGTATTTATAAACAAATATCTTTTAGCAGCTGTTGCTCTTTCCTCAGCATTCAAACAATTCAAAGAGAGCATAATAGCATACAGTATCAAGATTCTCTTTGTATTTTCCATCTTTGTGTGGCTTTATTTTAACCTCTATTTCGTTTATTTTTACTTTTATTATTTTTTTGGAGGGGAGACAGGTTCTCTGTATATATTTGTCCTGGAATAACTCTGTAGACCAGGCTGTCCTTGAACTCTCAGGGATCCGTCTGTCTCTGCCTCCCAGGCATTGGGATTAAAGGTGTGTCCTGCCACACCTTTAAGTCACAGAGGTCAATCTACCTCTGCCTCCCAGGTGTTGGGATTAAAGGTGTGTACCACCACACCCAACTACTCCCTTTTTTTCTTTACTTTAAGAACTTTAACTTTTTTTATTTTTCAAGCCTGCATATATTTTTAAACACACTGTAAACCATTTAGAGGTTTTTTTTCATCTTTGAATCTCTCTTTACTGTATATCTCTCTTTTTCTGACCACATGAGTCTTTAAGGAGAGGATTAAAGCTGTGGCTTTGATGGCTGGATCGAGCCCATTCCTTAGCTTTCCAGCCTCATGGTGGAGGTACCAGCTGTAGCCATGTTTATTGCCACAAGTCTATGGCGTTTCAAGGTCACTGCCAGCAAGCAAGCTGCAACAGTATGTCCACAGACAACACTCAAATCCTCTCTCTGTAGCCGGCCCTCCTGCCTCAAACAGTCAGAGTTTGCCCTGGCAGGACAGCCCAGAATGCCAGCATTTTAAAGCAGCTTTTTCCCTGCTATGGCTGAAAACCGAAAAGCATGCATTCAGCTTTTCATCAACACTGTTTAAGTGTTTTGTGGCAGGACCTCTTAAAAGAGCTGCACGTTTTTGCAGCTAAAGCTGAGTCAAGAAGACTCTCTTAGATGAGAGTGCTTGCTTGCCTCTAGCAAGCAGAGCAGACCCGAGAAATTGCTGCTACCAAGAAAACATGCTTTACTCTATTCTTTCCCAAGCTTTCTCAGGCTTTCTGTGGATTCAGTCATCCATGTCTGGGCACCATTTGTAGAAGGAACAGCAGGCTGCATTCCTGCTGCCCGGCTCCCCGCCACCCAGCTAGCTTATGCCCCGAAACAACAACACACAAGTTCTATTTGTTTAAACACTGCTTGGCCCATTAGCTCTAGCCTCTTACTGGCTAACTCTCACATCTTGATTAACCCATTTCTATTAATGTGTGTAGCACCACGAGGTGGTGACTTACCAAGAAGATTCTAGCCTACGTCCATCTTGGGTAGGAGCTTCATCGCGTCTGACCCACTTCTCTTCTTCCCAGAATTCTGTTCTGTCTATTCCACCCACCTAAGGGCTGGCTTATCAAATGGGCCAGGGCAGTTTCTTTATTAACCAATGAAATTAACTCCTCCATCATCAGATGACTCTAGTGTGTATCAAGCTGACAAAACAAAAGAAACAAAAACCTAAGCTTGGTGGTGGTGGTGCATGCCTTTAATCCCAGAGTTTAGGGAGGCAAAGGCAGGCAGATCTCTGTGAGTTTGAGGCCAGCCTGGTCTACAGAGTGAGTTCCAGGACAGGCTCCAAACTATAGAGAAACGCTGTCTCAGGGGGAAAAAAACCTAACCAGCACAGAGCACAGATAGTTTAGCAGGAAGAAGAGGGAGACACCTTCTGAATGGGGAAAGACAACCTAAGAAGGGTGGTACATGCTTAAAAGCAGGGCCAGGCAGTGGTGGCATATGCCTTTAATTCCAGCATTTGAGAAGTAGAGCAGGCAGACTTCTGAGTCTGAAGCCAGCCTGGCCTATAAAGCAGATGCCAGAATAGCCAGGATGGTTACACAGAGAAACCCTGTCTCAAAAAAAACACACATTAAAAAAAGCTGAGGCAAGAAGGTAAAGAGTTTGAGACCAGCCGGGAGTATGTGGTGATTTCAAACCAAACAATTAAATAGACTTGAAATCAGGCTGCAGCTCAGTGGTAGAGTACCTGGCTAATAAGCAAAAGGCTTTGGGTTCAATCACAAACACCAGAAAAAAGAAGAGAAAGACTTTCAAAATCATAATTTAAGTTAGGTCAGCTGAGGAAATATGCAACAACCTAAGACAATGAATGATTCTTTTAATAGCAAATATATTTCTGGGTCCTAGAGCAGCTCTTCATGCCAAATCACACCCAGAAGGGGATTTGAAAACACATCAACTTTTCTATCAAGTCATTTTATATGCCAGCCTTAAATAGCCACTACAATTAGTTTTAAATTACTTATTTTTATGTGTATTGATGTTTTGCCTGTATGAATATTTGTGCACTATGTGCATGTGTAGTGCTCACAGAACTCAGAAGCGATCATTGAGTTCCTTAGAACCAGAGTTACAAATGATTGTGAGCTACCTTGTAGGTGCTGGGAATTGAATTTGGGTCCTCTATAAAACAACAAGTGCCCTTAGCTATGGAGACATCTCTCCAGCTCCATACTATGATCAATTTTTGATGTTATCTTTCTTTGATTTTGCAGGAAGGGGGTGTGTGGATGATCAAATCTTGCAGTCTTTTTGTATGCTTGTCCTAACCATTTAGAATATTGTTTATAAATTGTCAACTTTTTTCATACAAAAAGTAAGTCAACTATACATCAAAAATATTTTTCAAAATTATACCCGTTGGCTGGGTATAATGGCACAATCCTATAATGAAGGCATAAGTCACAAAACAGTCCCACACCATGGGCGCCAATCTGTGGTAGGGAGCAGGGCCCCTTGTTTGTCCTGCCCAGCTAGCTTATACCCGAAATAATCACAGAGAAACTGTATTAATTGAAACACTGCTTGGTCATTAGCTCTAGCCTCTTATTGGCTAACTCTCACATCTTCATTTAACCCATTTTTAATAATCTGTATATCACCACGAGGTCGTGGCTTACTGGGAAAGATGCAGCATGTCTGACCTGGCGTCTCCATGGCTGCTCGCTCTCTATGCTTTCTTCCTTCCAGAATTCAGTTCTGTCTCCCCACCTACCTAAGTTCTGCCCTATCAGGCCAAGCAGTTTCTTTATTGACTAACCAATGAAAACAACACATAAACAGAAGGCCCTCTTACACCACTATATTCCCAGTATTTAGACAACAGAGGCTAGAGGGTCACCCATGAATTCAAGGTCAGGTTGATCTCTACATAGAATATACATACACAGCTTTAATCCAAGCACTTGGAAGGCAGAGGCAAGCAGATCTCTGAGTTTGAGGCTAGCCTCGTCTACAGAGTTCCAGGATAGCCAGGACTGTTACACAGAGAAACCCTGTCTCCAAAAAGAAACAATGGACCTGGAGAAATGACTCTAAACACTTATTTCTCTTGCAGAGAACCCAGGTTTGGCTCCTAACACTTACAACTCACAACCATCTATAATTCCATTTCTAGAAAATCCATGGACTTTTTCTAGTTTCCAAGGGCACTTCAAACAAGTGGCACACATGTGTACATACAGGCAAAACACTTATATGCATAAAATAAAAAATAAGCCAGGAAGTGGGGGCACGTCTTTAATCCCAGTACTCAGGGAGGCAGAGGCAGGCTGATCTCTGTGAGTTCAAGGCCAGCCTGGTCTAAAAGAGTTAGTTCCAGGACAGACTCCAAAGCTACGGAGAAACCCTGTCTCGAAAAACCAAAAAAATAAAAAATAATGATTTCTCTTAACTTTACTTCTTGTCATTACTCACTAAACAATACAATATGAAATCTGTTCATAATAAAGTAATCTAGAGCTAATTTGGCATATAGAAAGATTGTGTAGGCTATATACAAACATACCATTTTCCATAAGGGATTTGGGCATCCATAGATTGAATTATCTTCAAGGGGTCCTGAAACTAATCTCCCAACAATACTGAGAGACAGGTGTATTGTACTTTCTTTTTTAACTTATCATAGTGCATATTTCCTTTGTGTTAAAAATCTAGTGATTTCTTTTATCATATGGATGTATCATTTAATTATTATAATGTTAACTGTTTAGATTATTTCCAGTTTTCCTTAATATATGTGCTGTGATAATGGCATGTTTATGCATAGAGCTTTATTGACATTGTGCACTTCCTTAGAATATAGTCTGTAATCCTGTACAGCAGTTTTAGTGTGCCTGTATTTTGACTGCAACTTGTCACATGAGACTAGGTATCGAATCTTCCAATTTTGATATCATGTCAGCACTCAGAAGTGCTTCAGATTTTGGAACATTTTGCTTCTGAAATGGAACTTGCTGTGTTACCTAGGCTGAACTCCAAGTCCTAGGTTTAGATGACCCTATTCCCTCAGCCTTTTGATTTGCTGGGACTATAGCTGAGCTCTACCCTGTGGCAGAAGAGGTTCTTATTTGTTTGTTTGTTTGGTTGGCTGGTTGGTTGGTTTAAAATAAGATCTGTCGCCTTGGCCCAGGCTGACCTTGAACTTGCAGCAGCCCTCCTGCCTCAGCCTCCTGAGTCTATGCACCATCACCTCGCTAGAACTGATTCTTAAATGTAGACTCTCTGCGTTGGCAAATGTGAACATCTTCAGAGTTCTTGATATATATTACTTAGTTACAATGTATGTTCTTCAACATTTATATGATTTCCCATTTATTTCATTGCACTATCTTCAGCAATGAATATTCTTTTGGTCTTAACTTTTTGAAATTTTCAACTTTGATGGGCAACATAAATTAGTATCCTCCAAACCAGAGGGTTGTGACCCTTTTGGGGGCACATATCAGATGCCCTGCATATAAGATATTTACATTACAATTCATAATAGTAACAAAGTTGCAGTTATGAAATATCAATGAAATAATTTTATAGTTGGAGGTCACCACCACATGAGGAACTTTAAAGGGTTACAGCACTAGGAAGGTTGAGAATCACTGTTCTAAATCATTTCAAGGAAGGGTGGACATAAAAGCTACTTATGCACTGAAATGACTCCTGAAAGCATATATATATATATATATATATATATATATCAGCTCATGACTGTAATCCCAGTACTCAAGAAACTGAGGCAGGAGGATTACTGTGACTGTGAGCCAGCCTGAGCTTCAGAGTAAGATCATTTTTTACTTTTTTATACTTATTTTATTTAAAATAGATAAACAAATTATTATTAAACAATAATTTTTTGGTTTTTTGAGACAGGATTTCTCTGTGGCTTTGGAGCCTGTCTTGTAGATCAGGCTGGCCTCAAACTCACAGAGATCCGCCTGCCTCTGCCTCCCGAGTGCTGGGATTAAAGGTGTGCACCACCACCGCCCAGCCAACAATAACTATCTTACATTTATTTTTATCTATTTGGGAGTACAGTGCAGAGGGGTAGATATGTGCCATGAAAGTGTGTGTGGAGATCAGAGAACAACTTGAACAAGTTAGTTCTCTCCTTCTACCATGTGGGTACTGGGGATCAAACTTAGTCTTGGCAGCAAGTATGTTTAACCTCTGAACTATCCTGGCAGTCCAACATGTTCTAATTTAGCTGGAAGAGTTAATATGACATTATAATAAATAAACAACAACAACAATAGAAATGTTACCAATGATAATCTAGGTTAAGTATCCCTTGTCTGAAATGCACAGAAATGATCAGGCATATTTCAAATTTGAAATTTTTGTAGATTTTTTAATATTTGTATATACACAATAAGATATCTTAGGATAGGACCCAAATCTTAACTATTACATTGTTTATGTTTCATATATACCTTTTTTTTGGGGGGGGTTCCCTGTGTAACAGTCCTAGCTGTCCTGGAACTAGCTCTTGTAGACCAGACTGGCCTTGAACTCACAGGGATTCACTTGCCTCTGCCTCCCGAGTGCTGGGATCAAAGGCGCACCACCACCACCAGGCCCTCATATATACCTTATAAACATAGCCTGAAGATAATCTTTTTTTCAAAAAGATTTATTTATTTATTTATTATGTATAAAGTGTTCTTCCTGCATGGATGCCTACACGCCAGAAGAGGGCACCAGATCTCATTTTAGAGCCACTATGTGGTTGCTGGAAATTGAACTCAGGACCTCTGAACCATCCCTCCAACCCTGAAGATAACCTTATACAATATTTTAGGGTGTCTGCATTTTAACTTCAACCAACCATATGAGGCCATAGATTTTAGGTTCTTTTAGACAGAGTTTTTCATTTCTTTTTTCCCCTCCTATTTCTTAATTCTTTTCACTGTGATGGTTTCAGATTGAGAAACTGGATGCTCGAGGGATCCAGCTTGCTGCCCTGTTCATGAGTGGGGTCGACACAGCTCTGTTTGCTAATGACGCATGTGGCCAGCCAGTCCCTTGGGAGCACTGCTGCCCCTGGATTTACTTTGATGGCAAGCTGTTCCAGAGCAAGCTCATTAAAGCGGGCCGAGAGCGAGTGTCCCTGATTGAACTCTGCGATGGCCAGGTAGAGTAGACACCCCTGATCTGTCACCAGGATGAATCGTAAGCATGCAGGGGGCAAGGAGCATGCAGGGAGGTCCCCAAAGCCTATAACCTAATACATGTCTATTGCAAAATCATGCATTGGAAAGTTGTTTTTATCCCCAATCTTAAAGTTTTCATGACTTTTTTCTTACTGAGAGTATTTCTTCCCCACATAATTTCCACAAATACTATATGCCCTTCCTGGAACTATTTGAAATTTCATTTTCCCTTATTTAAAAATGCTGCAAGTAACTATTCTAAGTGATTTTTTTTGGTGGGGGAGGGATTATAAATAGAAGAGAGCAGTAAGTAGATGATAGAGTAGGTTTTACAATATAACCTTGGGAAAGGTAGAAAAAAGCAAGGGAAAGGAAACCTTACTCAGTATTTTATCAGCTTAGTGGGAAGTAAGCTGAGGGACTAGAGCAGCAGAGTCAGCAAACTACTCCTCTCCTGCCCCTGTCCTTTTTAAATAACATTTGGTCGGAACATGGCCACATTCACATTCATTCCTTTACGTTTCTGTGACTTCTGTCGTGCTAGAATGGCGCAGAAGAGTAGTTGTGGCAGACACAGAGAGGCCCACAAAGTCTAAAGTATTGAATTGCCTACCTTTTCCAGAAGTTTACCAACCTCTGGGACTAGGTATATGTGCATACTTATACTTGTTTTTTTTTTCTCTTTGGGGGCCTGACACCCAGCTCCCAAATAAATACACGGAGACTTATTCTTACCTATGAATGCCTGGCCTTAGCTTGGCTTGTTTCTAGCTAGTTTTTCTAACTTATATTATCCCATTTCTCTTTAACTACATTTTGGCTCTGGGCTTTTTGCCTTTCTTTATTCATTGTATCTTTCTTTCCTTCTTACTCTGTGGCTGGCTGCAAGGCTAGGTGGCCGGTCCCTGGCCTCCTCCTCTCCTTCTTTTCTCGCTCCTCACTAACCCTTTTTTCAAGCCTAGATTTCTCCTATTTCTCTCTCCTGTCTAGCTGTGAGCTGGTCAGCTCTTTAGTGGATCAAACATGTGTTTTAGATAGGCAAAGTAACACAGCTTCACAGAGTCAAACAAATGTAACATAAAAGAACATAACACATATTTGCAGCATTAAACAAATATTCCACAGCATAAATGAATGTAACACACCTTAAAATGACAGTTTACAACACATACCCTCATCAGAGCAAAGGTTGAGTATGGGAGGGGTTAAAAGGTCCTATTTGTGTCTGTTTTTTTCTTTTCTCTGTTACCTGATTTTGTTACCTCCCCCTTATAAAAGAATAACCTAGGCAATCATTGGCCATGCAATCAACCATTTCCTGATGTCCTTATTGTTCTGTTTGTTATCATCCCCATAGATAATGTTCCTCACAAACTACTGGCCAGAACTAATCTTCTGGTACTGTAGAATCTTGTGAAGAATGGGAACTTTGATACCAAATGACTCTCCTGAGGCTGGAGTCTAGAAGCACAATGGGAAAAAAGTTATGAGAATGTGCCTAGAGTGCTCAATACTGTTCATGAAATATGGGGCTAGTTCAGAACACTAACAATTCTCTTCTGCATTTGAAGGCTGACCTGGCAAGCAAGGTGGAAAAGATGAGGCAGAGTATCCTTGAAGGCGTCAACATGAATCATCCACCACCTTCTGCTCTACTTCCGTCACCTACATTTGTGCCTCCCATGATGCCCCCCCTCTACCCTGTTTCTCTTTATTCCAGAGCTATGGGCTCATTTCCACCTCCCCCTCAAGCAAGGAGTCGGGGCTTTGCAGGTCAGTACTTAAGAATGAGGTGTCATCTAATTTATTTCACAATAAACCATTTAGTTCCCTGCCAGCTACAGCCTCAACAGTACAATATATGTCTTACCTTGTTTGAATTCCATCTGTGGTATAATAGTTTGAAATGTAACTCTCCATGTATCCTGGGGAAGAAAGTCCATTGAAATCCAAGACCATTCTCAATGGAGGTGGTTGGTTCTCAGTGATTTGATTCTCATCATCCAAACTCATGCAGTCTGGACTGATACAAAACTGATGGGTCACTTACCATTTCATTATTTTGATCGCTATAACTCATATGAACTGGATCTTCATGGTTGCTGTTAGTTCATCCACTCCTTATGGGCAGTTGCAGGAAGGTGTTTGTGGGAAAAGAATTGGAAGTATGTGTCAGTCCTAGAAGATGACAGTAGCTTGAGGTAGCTGTAATCACTCTAGGGGCAGGCCTGATACATTGCCTACCCTAGGTCCAAAAGCATGGAAAGTAATTTCATAATCCACACACCCCAAAGAATTACATTTTAATGGAGAAAACAAGTACATACATGTATGTATAAATTATGGTGACTGCCTAATAAGGAATAGACGAGCACGCTTCAGGCAGCTGAAATCTTGGTATATTTAACAACCTGCTTCTGGTGAAACACAGTTTTCTGTAGGTGTGGTGTCTGGGATCAAACCCAGGACTTTAAACATTCTGGGCAGGCATTTTACCTCTGAACTACATGCATCCCCAGCTCTGAAGCAGGATCTCTCAGTAGAGGTATTTTAACATGAAATAGCAAGACTCTGTCATCAGGTCAGTGTATCTTTGCGGTTGAACATGTGTATTGTGTGTTGCACCTCTATTTAAAACAATAAAGCTGGAAGCTGAACTTAGTCTTTTAGGGTCACAAAACTCAGCAGTTATATTTAGCTCAAGAGTGGGCTTACATGAACAGTATGGAAGTCAGGCCCCTATGTAGTCAAGTCTTACAGACCAAGAAGCCAACCGTTTATCCCTTTAAGCTGACTTAACTGATCTCTGATTTTTGTTCTGTGTGTTAGCTGTGTTGTGTTATTCTAAAAGATGCCTTCATTAAGGCCAAGGTCTTGGGAAATTCTTACCATCACCTAAACTACTGATGGATCACAGAAGCCTCCTAATTGTTTCCTGCCTTTCTGAAAGGACATGATAAAATCACTAAGTGCAGCTGGGTGGTAGTGGTTGCATGCCTTTAATCCCAGCACTTGGGAGGCAGAGGCAGGTGGATCTCTGAGATTGAAGTCATTCTGGTCTATGGAGCAAATTCCAGGACAGCTAGGGCTACATAGAGAAACCCTGTCTCAAAACAAACACAAACCAACAATGTAGTAAACCCTTAGAATCTCACTTTCTTTCTTCTTCTTTATTTTGGTTTTTCAAGACAGGGTTTCTCTGTAGCTTTGGAGCCAGTCCTGGAACTAGCTCTTGTAGACTAGGCTGGCCTCGAACTCACAGAGATCTACCTGCCTCTGCCTCTGACTGCTGGGATTAAAGGTGTGCGCCACCACCACCCGGCCAGAATCTCACTTTCATACAAAGGTTGTGATGGTTTTTTGGGTGTTTTGTTTGTTTGTTTGTTTTGCTTTTTTTGAGACAGGGTTTCTCTGTTTAACAGTTTTGGTTATGCAAACTGAATTCACTTTGTAGGCCAGGCTAGCTTTGAACTCATAGAGATCCACCTGCCTTTGCCTCCAGAGTGCTGGGATTAAAGGCCTGCACTACCAGCAGCCAGCATATGAAGGTTAGTTTTAAATGTCAACCTAATACAACCTAGAATCAACTGGGAAGAGAATCTTAATGTGGAACTGTCTAGATTATGTTGACCTATGGGTATGTCTGTGGATAATTGTCTTGGTTACCTTAATTGGGATGGGGAAGACCCAGCCGGAAACTGGGCAGCACCATTCCCTGGTTTGGGGCCCTGGACTGCATAAGAGTAACTCCCTAAGTGCTAACATGCATGCATGCATTCTCTCTACTCTTGACTTCAGATTGATGTGACTAGCTGCTTGAAGTTCTTGCCATTTTGATTTCTCTGCTATGATGAAACTATGAGCAAAAATGTACTCTTTCTCCCACCGTGGCCTTTTGTCAGGCTATTTTATCAGCAACAGAAATGAAACTAGAACAAGGGGCTAAATGTATACAGTGTTCTTAACCTTTGCTTTCTTTCCATGTGCTTACCAGTAGGCCATAGCCTCATGGTGATACACATATTAATAGAAATGGGTTAATTTAAGATGTAAGAGCTAGCTAGGAATATGCCTAGGCTATTGGCTGAACAGTGTTGTAACTAGTATAGTTTGTGTGTAATTATTTGGGTCTGGGTGGCTGGGAAACAAATGAGCAGTCCCCTTTTACATCTTGTCTTGAACTGTGCCTGGTTTTTACAACTGTTATGGTTAGTTTTTGTTGCTTTCCTTGTGGCTGTGATCAAATACCTAACAGGACAGAGAGATTTTAAGTCACGCTTTAAAGAAATACTGTATATCACGGCAAGGGAGGCATGTGGACTGGTGCTTATCAGTGGAGTGCTGTGTTTTCTTTATGTTTGTTGATCTTTATGAATTGGGAAGCAGAGAACTCAAGCCAGAAATGGACCCAGTTAAAACCCTCAAAGCCTACCCCCCAGTAGTCCCCATTACCCAACTAAGCTCAACCTCCTAAAGGCCCCCAAAAGCACTGCCAGCTGTTAAAGGAGAAGGACACTGGAACCTTACCAGTAGGCCAGAGCCTCGTGGTGATACAAATATTATTAGACCAATTGTTGAAACATAGGAGCCTGTGAGGCATATTTCATATTCAAACTGCCTTACTGCTCTAACTAGACTGGCATTAATTGCTGTAATCTTCCTGCCTCTGTCTCCTGAGTGTGAAATATATATATTTCATTTTTCCATATAGTTTGCTCATCTGGCTAATCTTATATTGTATAACGAGGCATATTTGTATGGAAAGTGGGTTTGACCTACAATTTTCCAATAACTACATTCAAGAATTCATTTTCTATTTGAAAGCAGAGAAGAAGAGAAGGTGTGGAGAGGGATAACTAACACTAAAGTCTTTGACAAAGCCATAAGGAAACCTACTACTGTAGAAGTTTCATATATATATGTATATACATATACATATATATGTGTGTGTGTGTGTCTAAAAAGACTTTAAGTGAAGTTACCCTATAATTGGGGAATAATGCGTTCTCATACACCATAGGCTATCACTCAAGACGTGCATTGCGAGACTTGGTTTACTTCTTTACATGTTGTTGGTCAGTGGGGTCCCATGGAGTCCCAGGACAGTGCAGGGTATTGCTGCTGATTTTGGTTATCCTCCAGCACTGGATGGTAAGACCCTTCCTCAACATACCACGTACTTGAGTCAGAACATGGAGAAATTAGGCTGGTACCAACTTGAAAACTTCATCCCTGCTAGCTGTCTTCATAGTGCTGGAAGGCTGTGGACTCTTCTGGGGGAGGGGAACAATCAGCAGTCGTACCCGGCTATGAGCCCTGTAAACCTGTCAGCCAAAATAATGACTGGCTTGACAAGATGTGCCCACTGATATAGTAGTGACAGGAATGTTGTGGGAGTAGCCAACTACTTTCTGATTGGATTTACTTACTGTTATTCTTCCAAGTGGACATACAGTAGGCTCTCCCTAAGTACTTATCTTTACATCCGTAAGTATTTATTTTTACATCTGTCAACCCTCATCAGAGAAGCTTCTATTTGCAATAGTTAGAAATGAATACAGAGACTCGCAACTGGTTAAGGTGAAAGAATAAAACAATGCCCAGTTCTCAGCCCTAAATGTGACATTTATATCATGTTATCTATCCCCTTGCCCAAGTCTTACAGGTCATTGTGGAAGGGGGGGGCAGAAAGATTCTGAGAGCCGGAGGTAGTGGGTGACTGCTTTGAAATATTGTTTTCTGGACACAACAGAACCATTGCACACATGAACTCACAGTGGCTATGATTGCTTGTACAAGACCTTCACAGGATCAAGCCAGGCAAAAATCCTAGCATGGGCTGGGGAAGAGGCCATGATGTCCATCCAGCTGAGTAGCTGTTGGCAATCAATAGCTATTGGAGAAGCAAGAGTCAGTTTTCTTCAGGGTTGTGCTCCAGTAGCTGACCCTACACCCTGTACATACTGGCAGCACTGAGTAGGTCAAGTTGAGAGAGAAAAGTGATGAGAAGGGCAGGTGACAATTTACAGTGGGAAGGATTGAGGTGGAGTTGATCAAAACACATATACATGTATGGAAATTCTGAATTTTAAAAGTAGAAAAAATATCTGGGGCCATCAAAAAACATTTTTCTAAACAAATTCCTATTATGTAGCAGGCTATACAGTTGAAAAAATCAATCAACTACACACTAGTTATTAAAGTGGCCATGTAGAAAGATCTACAATCCCCTTCTCTGATCTTACACCCCTTGTTATCATCACAATCTTAGCAGGAAACGGGGATGAGAAGAACAGGGAGATTGTATAGCGCTTTTGTTCCACCTCTCACCCTATCTTGAACTTGCTGTTCACCACTGCTCTTCTTCAATTCCCAGGTCTCCATCCAATCCCACCCCAAGGAGGAAAACTGGAAATTGCTGGGATGGTGGTGGGCCAGTGGGCTGGCAGCAGATCTTCTAGAAGTCGAGGATCCTTTGGCATGCAAGTGGTTTCTGTCGGTGGGCCAGGAAAGGGGTATGTACTTGAATGGGTTGGTTTGAGCTAGGGTCGGTCAAGGTACCTTTAGGAAAATGCTCAGCTCTTAAAATCTCCTGTTAAGGTAAGAGGTATGAATCAACTATACATACTTGAAATCAGCTATAACTCTAGTTTATCAAATGTGTAACAAATGCCGTTCTTGACTAAAAAAAATTTTTGTGCTAAAAGACAAGGAACACAAAATAATTCAGTACAACATAGAAATTACAGGAATAGAGGCTTGCAGTAGGGGTAATACAAAGAGTCATCTAAATGTATAAGGCTAAACTTCCTTGAGATGAGTAAGTTAATCAAGTAAAGATGGAAATTAGGATTTGTGTGTTCTCATGGTCACTTTTCTCCCTCTTGCTAAAGGCATGGAAAAGAACAGACTGGTAGAGGATCCAAAGGTCACAAAAAAGGAAATAAACAAGTAAGTATCACTTTTGAGAGTATCAAGCTGTTTTGACACCTTTTGCCCCTTCTGGCTAAATTACAAGAGATTGTATCAGGCATGGAAAGCTGAGCCACACAGGAGAGTTATCATGTCTTTTCCAGCCATTTGATTTCAGTGCCCATTTCTCAGTACAGGTTTGTCGCTCCAAATTGCTCTCACAGGGCTGCAGAGTCTCTTCCTTTTTTTCCTGAATGAAAGGCCACACAGTAGAAAGCAGGTACAATGTCCAGACGACCTGTGCCTAGTATAGTATGTGCTGTGTGCTGCCAGAAGGGACCAGAATGACACGAAGAGCTAGATTGTCTAGAGCCTGTCTGAGCTCTGAGGGCTCATACTAGTGCTTAGGAAATTTGATTTTTGCCCTATGGGAACCATAACTATTCTGTGCGCTCTCTCTCTCTCTCTCTCTCTCTCTCTCTCTCTCTCTCTCTCTCTCTCTCTCTCTCTCTCTCTCTGTGTGTGTGTGTGTGTGTGTGTTCCTAGATATTGAACCCAGGGCCTTGTACATGCTAGGCCAGTACTCTTTCACTTGTGTGTGTATATGCACATGTGTGCCAGGTCTGAATGCATAATACATATGTATGTGGAGACTAGACGTAGAGATCAGTTATCTTTCTTTGTTACTTTCCACTTTTCTCCTCTCCCCTCTCTCTTTCTTTCTTTGAAACAGGATTTCATCATGTAACCCTAGCTGGCCTAGAACTCTCTATATAGACCAGGCTGGCCTCACAGAGATTCACCTGCCTCTGTCTCCCAGCTGTTGGTATTAGAAGCCTGTGCTGCCATGCCAGGATGTCATCCGATATTAATCCAAAATCTATTCTCCTGTATACAGTCATCCTTCCCTGCATCAATAATAAATCCAACTATTAGCCAGACATAACGGCTCACACCTTTAATCCCAGAATTTGGAAGACAGAGACGAGACATGTGGATCTCTGTAAATTCAAGGTCAGTCTAGTCTACAGAATGAGTTCCAGAACAGCCAGAGTTATGCAATGTGACCCTGTCTTGAAATAAATACCATAAATAAATTCAACTATTTAATGTTTAGTTTGGTGTTATTTTGAACCAGAAATGAAACTAGAATACTCACTCCTCCCCTACACACAAAGCATTTTCTAATGCACTCCAAAACTATAGAACAGTAACTTTGGAAATCTTCTAAAGTTTCTCAGTTCCTCCAGAAACTGGTCAATAATATAGAAAGTATTGCATGTAAATGGAAAGCTAGTTACCCAAGAAGACATCTAGAGTATAGTAAGATGCAGTGTGGAAAACCTGCTATTTTTAGTATGTAAAGAATAGATTACTCTCTCTGTGATTGACTCATATTAACAAGACCACAGAAATAGCCATGTGGATATATCTGGAGTGAATGGCAAATGAATGAGAGCTAAGTACTGATCTTGATAAGAAAGAATACTTAAGATGACACGTTGCAGACATACTCTTTGCCACTCACATTTCCCACGAGGTATATTAGTATATTACCCATCAATCAAGTCAGTTTTCAGAATTGACATTCTAGCCTGAGCCAGCTGATTCCAAAGCCCTGTATGGTATGGATTCCAATGCAGCAGAGCAATTCTGATTGCTAGAGCCAGAGTCAGAACCAATGCAGATTTTGCTGACTCAAGTGCACATGCTGGTAACCATTATTACCAGAACTTGCTTTCTCTAAGGGAAAGTCATAGTATCAGTGATTTGCTTGGAGGCATGAAACAGAAATAATGAAGCTAGTTACTATTTGTTTAGTTCTCCATTTGTTTGGTTTAGGGAGATAGAGGCTGGAGGTTTGAAATGGGCTCTTGCCATGTAGCTCGTTTATTGAGTTTCTAGAGCATGCCAGGCATATACTCTAAGTGCTTTACATGGAGTAGCTCATTAAATTTTGTGGGAACATATGAAGTACACACTGTTCTATTTCATGTGTGAAGAGAGTGAGAGAAAACAAGGGTGTCAGGGGAGCTTCTAGCTCACTGTTGTGTTCTGTAGAGGTGACCTGACCATGGAAATGCTTACATTAACTTTATTATTGCTTAACTCACCCTCCTTGGACACGCCTGCTATGGGCTATCTTGGCAGCCTTGCTGATTTTCCTTTTTCATTTTAGTACTGTGTAGCAGGCTTTCTTGGGCCGCCAGCCCCTAAATCCTGACACCGAGACTACTTCTTAGTTATGCATACTTGGCCTTAGCTTATGCTCATTTCTAAGCAGCTCTTTTAACTTAACCCACTTGTCTTCATCTACGTTTTGTCTCTGGACTTTTTACCTTTCTTTCATTCCGTATGTCCTACTTTCCTGCTTCCTGTGTCTGCTGGCCGCTGCTGGGCTGCCTGGCCCCAGGCATCTCCTGTTCTTTTTACCTTATTCTCTGTCCTCCTGAGCCTAACTTCCTCCTCCTGTAATTATCCTTTCTGCCCACCAGCCCTGCCTATCCCTCTACTACCTACCTATTGGCCATTCAGCTTTTTATTAGATCAATCAGGTGCCTTAGGCAAGCAAGGTAAAGGAAATTCAACATGTCTTTAGATAGTTAAAATAAATGCAACATTAACAAAAGCAACACACCTTTACATAGTTAAACAAATGCAGTGTAAAGAATGCAAAACTTCTTTACATAGTTAAAGTGATATTCCACAACAGTTATGTTCATGATTCCTTCAGTAACTAATTGTTCCAGCTTGTATAATGCTCATATATTATAGTTTTATCTTCCTAAGTTTATTCCTAGGGTTTTGGCTGTTATATGCTTTTAAATCCTTAAGTCACATATTTATAATGCTATTATTTTTTTGTTGAATCCATTTGATGACATGTTCCACCTACTGGGTAAATTTTTACTAATTCCACTGTATTTTCAGGTTCTTAGGCAACACTTCCTAGCAGTCCCTGTGTATTTTAACTTACAAAGAAAAATGGCAGGTTCATGGAAAGGGGCCGACATGTGATCCCTATTCAAAGGAACTGTATTAGACAAAGAGGCTCTGGAAGGGAGAATGGGACTTCAGGTTCAAAGAGTAGTTTTATTAGGAGACATACCATCCTGGCCAAAGGCAGCCATAATAGAGCCTTGAAAAAAGGGAGGGAGACAGAGATGGGGAGGGTAGGGGTGGGTGTCCTTTCAAAACTGGAGAACAAAAGGGGTTTCTGATTCTTAGAGTGTTTTCACTAGTGTAGGCAAGCTTCTTTCATACCAAGTGACCTAACCTGGCCTGGCCTACAGATAGGATCATAATCTTATGTTCCAAGTGCCAGGGAAGGAGCCTCAAGGCCACAGCCCAGCATGCTTTCTCAATTACACTGCAAAGGAGAGCTGCAGGGGGTTATGGCCTAATTTTCAGGGGTGGGGTTGGGGAAGGCATCTATAGGGTCTGTGATCAAACACTGTGTTGTACAGACTTTGGAGCCAAGTGATTTAGTTTTACACCCAGTTCTGCCCTTTCAGTTCTGTAATCTTAGGCAAATTGTTCTGTATTTCCTGATTTGCAAACCAAGAAAATTATAGGATTACGATGATTAAATAAGATGATATCTGCAAAGAATTTTACATAGACCCTGGAATATAGGAAACAATTAGTAAAAATTGTTATTTATAATTGACCAAAATTCAACACCCATGAATATTTATTATATCTCATTTTAAATAGTGAGGCCATTAGAGTAAAACGGTCTAGGCATGCAAGGGACCTTTGGTACATCATTTTGCTTTGTTTGAGTTCTGTTGTCTTATTTATAAAATGAACACCAGAATATGTGAGCTGCCTAACTACATAGTAGGCACTCTTGCTAGTAATGTCACTATTCCTGGTAGTAGTCACGGAAAGTCAGCACTTGCTGCGGACTCATGTCGTTTCCAAGAGCAGAGAGTATCTGTTATAAAACCGTGAGATACTGCAGAAGGTCTTCTGATTTTTCCCTATTGATTTTTTTCCCTTTGCTTGTAATTTGCTCTTCTGATTATCAGTATTTTGCCAGTGCTGTCTGACGGTTGAGCATGTAGAGGCTGACCCACCTAAAATAGACGTGTGGCTCCACTACTCTCTGTCTTAAGCAAGTTATTTTAGCTTTCCTGTGCTTCTGCTTCCTCCTCAGTAAATGGGGCATGATAATATATGCTATTTCAGTCACTCTTGGCATTAGAAAAATATGCTTTAAAGCTTTGCGAGTGGTAGTCGCGTGGTCAGTGTCATTGTTGCTGTTAGAGTGCAGTTCTTAGGACAATATCAGAATGTATGACCTTTAGGCTTTCTGATGTTTCTGAAGAATTTCTCAGGCTACCTTATGAACATACTTGGGGAAACCCAGCCAGTTTGGGAGTACCATTTCCACCAAGTACCTCTTGTTTTTGACAGGGCTCTTCAGATGGAATTTCTAAATCCGTGGAGCTTCATCAAGGTCGGGCCCGCTCCCAGGTGAATGGAAACAATAGCACATTGATTATGGAAGAGAAGAGTGATCATCTTCCAGCTCCATCACAATGTGCCTTATCCAAAGACAGTAACGTGTGTAATAATGATGACCACTGCCTCCCCGTGAAGAATGGAGAGAAGAACCAGGTGCAAGAGCAAGAGCTAGAGCTAGAGACTGTGGCCCAAGAGAAAGAGGAATGACAAACTGAAGATAGCTTCACTTGTCAGGAAGAGGAGAAAACTATACTTTTCTGATTCTAGGCCCAAGTTAGAGGAGGATATAAATGTTTCCCCTAGGTTTATCCAGGATTTTAAGGGGATACACATTTATTGTGTCCATCTTTCCTTCCCTATCTTCTCTGGCTCCAGACTTAGAACCTTGGAGATTTCTGGTTAAAGATGAATAGCAGCAACACTAAACTCAGATTCTCAAATACATAGCACCAACATTTTCCTTCTATTTCCTGGAAGTCTAGTGAGGCAGTAACTGTCAGGAAGCAGATGTTATCTTGTAAGTCCTATGGAAAAGTTCTGGCTTTGGTTTTCTGAGTATTTAATATAATACTCATTTATAAATGTCAATGAAAATAAGGGGTTTAAAGGTAAGCTATCTATGGCTTCCTCATTTTTTTTGTCTTTAAGGTAATGGAACCTTGATACCTAGATACCTAGTCAGTGTCCTTCCCTCTCTTTCCCCCAACTAACCCACCCCAGGATTTTGTGTACCACCTCTAGCTTTGGCCTGACAATCAGATAGGTAGATGTTTTCAGGGAAGTAGACAGTGTTGGTTTGGGTTATTTTATTTAATTTTTTTTTATTTTATACACTTAAAAAAAAAACTACAATGGCCTTTGTACTGGGAGATTCAAGTGAGTCAGAAAAGTACTGGGCAGATTTTTCCTGCCTCCCAACCAGTGCATTGTTTATAAAGTAGAAGATATGGTGCAGTTCACCCACTATCTGCTGCCCACATTCTAAAAGGGTGGGAATCAATGTTATGAAACTGAGTACAAAAGGGACTCAAAAGACTCTATGTGTGTGTACATGTGTATAGGCGTGTGTGTGGGTGTATATATGAACATGTGTATCTATATGCATACACATACCCTTTATATAAGAGACAGATCTATTTATCTATACATATTTTATATATATAAATGTGTGTATACAGATATATATACACATACATACATGGTAAAGTTCCAGAAGATTTACTGAATTTCCCAGAAATGCTTCCACTGCTATGGAATGGTGGGTTTCAAAAGACCATACTTCAAATCTGAAATCCTTGCTAAGTCACAGCCTATCACAATTCTGAGAAGATAGGCTACTCTAAATCAGACACAAAGTACTTTCCAGAGATCGCCTGTTCAGAACAACAAATACTTCACTTTGAACAGAGCCCTCACATCCCATATGCTGAGAACAGGAGGTTGAAATGGGATTGGGAAGAGTTGCACATTTTTATGAAGGTTTGGAGATAGAAAGGGATAGGAAGTGATTACCATTTGAAAGGGCTTTCAGCCAATTTGAAAGATATTTCTTGTGGAACTCCAGGATCAAATTGGCTTCAGCAAGAATTGATTGACATGACTCTAAGGAGGGAAAATTAGCACTGGAATGATGGAGTGGGGAGATGTGAGGAAATTGGACAATTTGATTTTACATGCTTAGATTGTTTCATTTATTCATTGACATTTTGACTACAGGATCTTTTCATTTGCTTTGCAAGGAAGATGTCAGAGAACTTGGCCTGGGATTTGAGAGGTATTCTTTAGAAGATTCTCAGTCCCTGTGGGGCCAAGGTCTGCCCAGGATAAAAAAAAAAAAAAAAAAAAAAAAAAAAAGGCTCTTCCTCCTTGCTGGAGATAATCTTAAGAAAACCTTGATTTCCAGCTTCCCTCATTTTGGGCAGCCAAAATGCAAGGGATGGAAACATGGCTTATAACAAACTAGTAGTATATCTTCATTCAGGAATTGAGGCTTCTAGCCACACACATCTCCTTTTGGACTTTGATATTCTTGCCCAAGAAATATTATTTCTACAAGAATATAACTGACTAGACTCCTAGCAGGATTCTCTCTTTGGGAAAAAAAAAACCATGCATCTTAATCTACAACAGATCCTTGGTGATTTTTTTCCAAACAACCAGAAGGCTATGTTTGCTATTTGTCCATTCTGTCTCAAGAAACTAAAATGTCTTGGGATTCTTAACCCGAGTCTAGTCCAGTTTAAGAGAACTCACAGTTTTCAGGGGACAGGAGCCCAGGTATGCCTTGCCTCTTGCCCAGACATTTCCTAAATAAACCTAATTAAGGTGGCAAGACTATGTACCTGGCTGTATATAAGCAAAAAAAAAAAAACAAAAAAACAAAAAAAAAAAAACAAAAAAAAAAAATATGTAACACTTCCTCGTTGAAATGAGCTCCCCTGATTTGGTCCCCTTTCTGATCTTGGACCTACTCATCCTTTCACAATACTTTGAAAGTTAGGACTTTTATATCCAGTAAGGAAAGGAATTCATAGAAAATGTAGATGGCTCAGAATCACCTTCTGAGCCACAGAAGGATGAATCCCTTTGGAGCTCTAAAAGTAACCAGAATTACTGAGTGAGTGAATGGTTAGCTATATGGACAAATACTGAGTAGGAAGTACTTGGAGTAAAATGGTAGTGTTCTTCAGTCGCTGTTTCTGTGCATCGTGAGTCTATATGACACAGTCAGGTGACAGTCTTGTTAACTCTCACATCCTTCTCACAACATGAAGATTTATTTTGTAGCCATTCACTGTGAGAGGTAAAATTGCTGCTTTGACAGAAATGATTCCAGTTTGCCAAAAGACTTGCCCTCCCCCCACACACACACACAAACCTCTGCTTCTCCCTAGCCAGACCCAGGATGAAACAAGTGGCTTACTTTCAACTTTGAATTTTGCCTCGATTCAGCATTTGGGGTTTGGGAAGTTACAAGAAAGAACTATAAAGGGTTATGTTCCTAGATTTTGGTGTACCTCCCAAAATGCACCATTTAAAAGCCAGGAAAACCAGGGTTCATTACTGGGAAATAAACTTTTTCTAATTGGAAGACAAATCGAGGACCTTTGCTGGACCCACTCGAGGATGTCCTTCTGATTATTACTGGACAAAGTCATGTTGGAACCCCCCAAAATGACTGCTTTACCTCGTAGGAACACAGCAAAAACAAAAACAACCCCAAATCTGGTTTTGTACAGCCACTGATCCCCCAAGGTCTTGTGGTTCTGCTTGTGTGTCTTTGGGTCGGCCTGTGACTCCTACCTTTTTTAAGTGACCAGTTCTGACAGACTTCTGTTCCTTCGCATCATTTTCATTGTATATAGGTAGGATTTCAGGTAAATTGAAGCCCAAGAAATGGCACTTTCTTGGCTAGGGACACTTGATTTTTGTCTCCATCTGGATTTTCTGGCATCATTGGCCAAGTTACCCTAGTATATTCATCTCAGAAAAAAAGAAACAGACAAGGTATTAGAGGGAGGGGATGCACAAATGCTTCTGTAGGATAGAAAGAATGAGAGTAGCCCTTTGGATATGATGATTCAGTCCTTTGAAACCTTAGAAGGCCCCTGTGGGTATACAGTGCCACCCTTTCAGCCTCTAACCACCCCACCCACCCTTTGAAATGACAGTACAAGTAGGCCGCAGTTTAAAGTAGTTAGTCTAATTCTACTAAAGGGTTAATCATTATACTTCTTCACTTTCAGATGCATATTTCCTAAATATTCTTGGGGTTTTGGGGGGGTAAGTTTTCACGATTCCATTGTATGTTCTCATTTTTCTCCTTTCCATCACTGGCTTCTTCTTTTTCAATGTTCTCCTTTCTTATTGATGTAGTCTGCTGGTACAGATAGCTCAGTGCACCTGTCCCCTTCTATTGTTGAGTATCTTCAGTATTGTCTGAGGAGATTTTGATGTTCTAAGAAAATGTCACTTTTTACAAAAATCATCTTTTCTAAGTTAAAAGCAAAATTAAACATCCCCTATGCTGGGGTGCCCATTTCAGCTTTTGACATTGTCCCTGTACTTTTATAGATGACTTTTTTGTCTGTGTTGGTAGTAAATAATGGTTAGTGAATTTTCATGTAAATGAAGCAAGTTAAATATTTTAGATTTTATTAATCTCTCATAACCCTGCCGGATCTGATGAATTCATTTTAATTACTTCCCAGAAGGGACTTTCCTCCTACCTTTTATTTTATTCTATTTTTAGACTAACGTACTAGATTAAAAAAAAAAAAACAAAAAACAAAAAAAAACTTTAACTGCAAAGAGTCAGTGATTTTTTTTTTTAGTGCTCCCTGATAAATGATGTTATTGACAAAAGTAAATTCTTTCGTTGTTGTTTTTTTCCTGTGCTCTTGACAGTGTGTTTAGTGGATGGATAACGTCTTTCTCTTTGCCACTCCCAGATTCCAAGTTCCCTGCCTTTTGGCCCACCTCACCACAAAAGCTCCATAGTTTATTAATGTAAGTTTGAGTGGATGCTTCTTGGGGGAATCTGCAGGACTTAATGGAAATGTCTCAGAAAGGAATGAGAATGTCTCAGGAGTTCTGTGATGGAATTTGATCTGTTGTTCTGTTAATGCTGATGGAAAGAAACTTACAGCGCTTAATAAAAGTCTATTCTTTTAGTTTAAAAATGTAAAATGATTTGGAGTGTGTGAATTTTGATTTCTTCTTCCATCTCTGGGTCTGTTTCTGCAAATGAAGAATATTCTTGTCTCAGTTGAGAAGTGCCACGCAGATTTACGGGTCTGCAGAGTAGCAGGGCAGGAAAACATGTATGTGAAACATCGAAATGAAGATCAGATTTGGCTTCCTAGCTAACTTATTTATTCTGATGTCCCCAAAGCACCTTTGACTCAAACCTATCCTTCCTTCTGAAGTCTGTTTCTCTCCAAACTAGACTGTGGGACATTAACCCAGCCTCATGTCTTTCCCTTATTTCTTAATTTTAATTTGTGACAAAATCTCTTGGTAACACACAGCTATTTAACTCATCATTCCTGTCCTCAGTCCTGTGACTTAGTCCAGCCTTCATCCTGGACTGCTGCAATTGCTCCTCATTCTTCCTCCTAACCAGATAATTGTAAGTAATGTTTTTCATCTAAGCAAATGCACCTTTTCTGCTTTAAAGGGCCTATATCTTTGTTTTTAAGTTTATAAAGGGTCTATGGCAGTAGAAAGTTAAGGACCATGACTTAACCTACCATGCTAATGAGCTTCCAGAACAATATATCCTGGGTCTGGAGAGGTGGCTCAGTAGGTAAGAGCACTTACTGCTCTTGCAGAGGATCTGGGTTTGGTTCCCAGCACCCATATAGTGAGTAATTCACAACCATCTTTAATTTTGGTTCCAGGGGATTTGAGTCCTTCTTCTGACCTCCAAAGGTTCCACCAAGCATGCATTTGGTGCACAGACATGCATGCAGGCAAAACACACACAAAATAAAATGAATAAATCTAAATAAAACTAAACAAAATATATCCATCTAATATAGTACACAAAAACTTCCATGGCTCCTTCAATATCTGGATGACTCTTGAATACTTTTCTAGCCTCCTTTACTTCTTTTACTCTTCCACTGTGGTGAAAATAAAGTTCACTTCCCATTAATTAAGCTGGTAATACATATTGTATCACAGACTTTTCCTAGGGAAATGAAACCCACACTCACCCCAGACGGGGACTCCACAGCAGACCAAAGCATGGATACCGCCAAAGTCCAACCAGTGAGTTTTATTGGGGTTACTTACAAAGAGGAGAAATGGCTCAAAAAGGCCTATCCTAACAGGGATGACAGATCACAAGAGTGGGGATGTGGAGCACACAGCACAGCCTGCAGGCAACTCAACAGGTTGGAGAGTGTCCTTTCCAAGTGCCTCTGGTCTGAACTTCTTCCAGGCAGCCTGGCTGGTTTCTGCTGCTTCTTGGCATCTAACCTGAACTCAGTCTTCTGTGCAGTTCATCTTGTTGGAGAGTGACTCTCAGCTGTCTTTTTTGCTTACTGGTACCAAAACACTTTTGGACATATTCTTTGTTACAATGTAGATTATAGACTTTTGAAGAAGAAAATGTGCTGACAAGAAGACAGAAAGAAGAAAAAAGAAGACAAAGATTGAGTGTAAATGTTCATCTGGAAACAGTATTCATTTAATTATGTTTTTAAGTTGGGCTTTGTGGGGCTGGAGAGATAGCTCAGTGGTTAAGAGTACTGGCTGTTCTTCCAGAGGACCTGGGTTCGATTCCCCAACCTAGATGATGGCTTACAATCATATGTAATTCCAATTTCAGGGGATCTGATATCCTCTTCTGGCCTCCCCAGGCACACATGTATATCTGTGGTAGACAGATATACATCACACAAAACACCCATACATATAATCTTTTTCACTAAATTGGTTTTCGAGGCTGGAGAGAAATGACTCGCAGGCAGTAAGGAGCACTTGTTGCTCTTTCAGAGGACCCAGGTTTGGATCCCAGCACCCAGGAGGGTAGCTCAGAACTGCCTGTAACTCCAGCTCTAGCGGATCCTATACTCTCCCAACTCTGTAGGCACATTCACTCACTTGCCATACCTAGATACACACATAATTAAAATGTAATTTTAAAAAACAAATTGGAATTCAGGGAGCTGGGTCAATGGGTTAGCAGTTAATAGTACTTACTGCTCTTGCAGAGGACCCAGGTTTGGTTCTCACATGGCACGGCTCACAATTATTCATAACTACAGTTTCAGGGATCCAGTGTCTTCTGACCTCCATGGGCAATAGGTGTGCATGCAGGCAAAATACTCATATACATGAAAATAAACCTTTCTGTAAAATTGGACTTTGGAGGGGAAAAAGCATTATGTCACCTTTGAGGTGACATAGAATCTGAAGCCAAGACTCTAGGGCAGTCTTAACTACTTCTGCTGAATGACACTGGCTTAGCCCCCACTAACCACTCTGGCCCTTGAATGTACAAATTATTAAAAAGATATAGCCAACTCTAAAGGGGAGGATTAGAAGTCTGTCAAAGCTTGTAAACACTTTAAATGAAAGTTATTTACAACATACTTTGTATTCTATAGGTGCATCATAGTGGCTATAGCTGCCTTTGCCTAGCCTTTCATCTTTGGGTGTGGAGTCTTAGAATTCCACAGCAAGAAATCTTTCATATTTGGCATTTAAAACTTACTGTATTGAGAACCTGTACTGAGCATATGGTTGGTTGTTGAGCCCTACAAAATTATCTCTAATCCTCACACAACTCTGCAGAGTAAATTCATCCCCACTTTACATGAGCAAACACATTCAATTATATCCAACTTCTGACACAACTAACAAGAAAGAAAAGCAGGTTTGACTTAACATTTCTGAATGGATAGTGTTTTACTGTTTCCATTACAAGATAGTAGGGATTATCTAGTCAAAGGTGCCTAGTATATTTGACTAATGTGTTTCTGCTTACTCAGTTATTCTTTCCTCTCTTGGAAATTAAATCCAGATTTTTCCATTGGGAACCTGCTCTTCTGATCTTGGAGATAGAGGTGACTTAATCATCAATCATGTAGTTTTACTTCCTCCAGTACAAGGATGGAGGGTTATATGGCCAAGCAAGGCCAAGTACAGTGCTTTTTCATGGGCTTGAGGAATATAAAAAAGGATGAAAATCTCTCTCCCAATATCACAGCATTAGAAATAAGTGAGCACAGAACACTGATATATATCTTCTACAGTGAATCTTTGTGTGTGAGAAATACAAAAGTTCCTGAGTCCCTTAATAGCAGACTGAGAGGGGCAGAAAGTTCTAGGCACTTTGCATACATTTTACTTTATTATTTAATTCTTACAAATTAATAATCTCTAGCTCTAGAAAAATTAGTCAGAACAGGCTTTGATAACCTCCAAATCTCTATGACTTACCAAAGATATACATTTTCTTCCATTGAGCTGTAACCACGCAAATACTCTTTAAAAACAATCAAACAGTATCTCACTAAGCTGCCCTGGCTAGCATTGAACTTGCTTTATAGCCCAGGCCAGCCTTTAACTTGTGATCCTGCTGCCCAAGCCTCTTGAGTAGCTGGGATTACAGACTTTGCTACCAGGCCCAGCAAAACTTTACTACTTGTGGTATTTGTCTAACATGGATTGACAGGCCAAGTGTATCGCACATTGTCACTTAGGACTCAGACTATAGAAAGTCCACCCACTGAGTAAAGCAATGGCATATGACCAAAATCTACTTTTGCTTCTAAAACTTAAAAGTACAATACTATACCCAAAAAGAATAGAATTGAGTAAATTTGGTGAGTTGCATCCCAAGAAGAGATAACACAGCTCCGTGTAGGCCTGATTCATCATCTTTGGGTTGTTGCTATTACCTAACCTCTTGAGTCTTTGTATGTAAAGTTAAGAATATAATAGTGGCCAAGCAGTGGTGGTACAAGCCTTTAATACCAGGACTCAGGAGGCATAGGCAGGTGGATCTCTGTTCAAGACTATCCTGGTCTACAGAGCAAGTTCCAGGACAGCCAGGACAGAGAAACCCTGTCTCAGGGGATATCTTATCTACAGTAGTGACCCAGTCTTTCCCACTGGTGTGGTAAGGAGTCCTCATGTGGTCAGGGGTGCCTATCCTGTTTTGATCGATACATTCTGGTAGTGTCTGAGATATACTAATAGTCCCCAATAAATGTAAGTTGCTGGTATGGTTTTGATGAATGACTTGTCTGCACTCCCAGAATCCTTCTGTTCCTATAATCAAGCACCAGTCCTCTTGTTTGAGTGTACTTCAACAGTGACCAAAGGTGACCACTGTGTTTTAGCCATCAGTCCAGGGTTTCTAGACGAGCCTCATTAGTTGAATCACAATCCATTTCTTCAAACCCTAGCTTCCTTGATATTCCACCCTCTCTTTCCATTTAGTTTAGTTAGTAGTTGGTTTTGTTGTTGTTTTTTGTTTGTTTGTTTTGTTTGAGACAGGGTCTTATTCCATAACACAAAGTAGCTGGGAACTTATAGCCCAAACTAGCCTCAAACTTGTAGCAATCCCCATGCCTCAGCCTCACAAGTGTTTGGATTCTAGGGCGTGTGCCACCACGACTGGCACTGAATTTTAGTTTTGTTCCTACATTTTCTTGCTTGCTTTTGTTGTTGGTTTGTTTGACTGAGTAACTGTTTTGAAACTGAGTCTCATCTCTATCCAGGCTGGACTGAGACTCACAATCTTCCTGTCTTTTTTCTTGACAGTTGAGATTAGACCTATGTTATTATGTCCAGTCTACTTCTTGTTTTCTTTTTAAATAGTATTATGGCACATGCAATTACATCTGAACAATGTATTATTTTACTTTATGTTTAAGTGTGATTTTGTCACTTTTTGAAACTTGCTTTTAAAACTCAACCTGATTTCTCTAACACTCAGATGTGATAATGTAGCTATAGTTGATTACTAATTTCACTTCTGTATAGTATGTCACTATGCCATAATTTACACATTCTTTTGTCCAATAAAAATATGTGTTAAGCCAGGTGGTGGTGGTGCTTGCTTTTAATCCCAGCACTTGGGAGGCAGAGGCAGGTGGATGAATCTCTGTGAGTTCAAGGCCAGCCTGGTCTACAGAGCAAGTTCCAGGAGAGCCAGGACTATTTCACAGAGAAACCCTCTCCCAAAAAAATCAAACAAAATGAATATGTTATTTTAATTAACATAATAAATCTTTTAAACATCTCTCCTACAAAAGGTGTATAGCATATAAATGTTCATCTTTATAAGGTAATAAAAATTTTGTTTCAAAAAGATAGTTTTGACCAGCCTGGTCTACAAGAGCTAGTTCCAGGACAGGCTCCAAAACCACAGAGAAACCCTGTCTCGAAAATCCCAAAAAAAAAAAAAAAAAGATAGTTTTACAGATAGTTTTGAGAATAATGCAAATGAGTGGATTTGAAAATACTTTCAGTGCATTAAAATGTAGGTGACATACTGGTTTTTAAATCCAAAGTGAAACCCATTTGAATACTGGTTCCAGGACCAGAAAGATCAAGGCACTTAGACTGTAATTCAAAAGTATCTCTAAAATTTTCTCAGATGACTAGATTGGATTTTGAGTCAGATTCTTCCCTTCTATGTGTTTTTTTGATATCACCACAAGCTCTTCCTCATTTCTTCTACTAACCCACCTCCATTTCCCAAAGACCTATCCTTAGTCTAGTTTCCCAAATGCCCTTAAGGCTCCTACTCTCCTGGGCAACTCGCTGGAGTAGTTCACTGTTGTTTCCACAGCTCTCGTTTGTTGTTTATACCTTAGAGATGCCCTTTAATAATAGTAAATTTTGTATAATAGACTGGTTACAAAAATAGACATAATGTCATATTATGTTATCTACACCTTTTGCAGCTCTTCCCATTAAGAGTTAGCCACTGGCAGTGGCACCAGGATTGATCCCTACTGCTTGTACTGGCTTTTTGGGAACCTATTCTCTTTGGATGGATACCTTGCTCAGCCTAGATATTGTAGGGAGGGCCTTGGACCTTCCACTAAGCAATATGCTTTACCCTCTCTAAGGAGTGGATGGGAGTGGGGTGGGAGGGTGTGTGGAGGGAATGGGAGGAGGAGAAAGAGTGGGAACTTGGTTTGATATTTTTTTTAAATCTAATAAATTTTTTTTTAAAAAGTTAAAGAGTTAACATCTAGGGAGGCAGAGATGGATCTCTGTGAGTTTGAAGCCAACCTAGTCTACAAAGTGAGTTCCAGGACAGCCAGGGCTGTTACACAGAGAAACCCTGTCTCAAAAAAAGTTAACATCTAATGGGCCAGAGGGATTGATCAGGGGTTAAGGGCACTTGCTGTCCTTCCAGAGGACCTGGGTTCAATTCCCAGTCACCAACATGGTGACTCACAACCATCTATAACCCCAGCTACAGGAGATCTGACACTGTCTTCTGGCTTCCACAGATGCCAGGCATACATGTGGTAAACAGACATACACATGAGGCAAAACACCCCTACTTGGAAGTAAAAATTTCGACAAGAGGTAATGTCTAAACCAGGGATGCTGGTGTATACCTGTAATCCAAGCTCTCAGGAGATAGGACCAAGAGGCTCACGAGTTTGAGGCCAGTCTGGTCTACATAGCAAGTTCCAGGCCAGTTTGGTCAACAAAGCAAGACCATAGCTCAAATTGGTAGGTAGGTAGGTAGGTAGGTAGGTAGGTAGGTAATTGCCTTATTCTATCCTTTGAGTATGGACTAGTCTTATATTTTGCTTTGATCAATAGACTAGCAGATGTCCAGTTCTGGACCACAACTTTCCTCCTTGCATATTTTAATCACTCTCTTGGACCCTGGAACTAACACACACACATTCTAGAGTATGGAAGGCCCAACTCATCCTCTAGTCAAGCCACCAAAAGACAACCCTTACACAAATAAGCACAGCCACCATCAGCTGAGCCCAGATCAGTTGGAGACATAAAAATAGACTCATGAGAAAGGAGAAATGGTGGTGCCTTAAAGCCACTGAGTCTGAGTGGTTTATTACACAGTGATTGCTAACTCACCTACCCAGCAATACAATGTAAATTATATTTTTATGTAGAGTAGAATCTGTTATTTAGTTGGAAACACAGCAGAGTATCTATCTAGTCTTCTGTACTGTCTCCATGACTTTTTCATTTCTTTATTTTGCACTCCCCTTAAGCTTAGCATTCCTCAATACAAGTAAAAGGATAAAAAGCAGTGAGTGGTACCTTTGGCAGACCCTGCCAAGTTATGCCCCTAAGAGAACATGCCATGGGCAACAAAGTTAGTGCAAGAGGTTTACTGGGGGAAGGGAAGAATGAAAGCATGAAAGGCCATTTAGGAGTGGGAAAATGAGAGAGGGGGAGAGAGAGAGAGAGAGAGGGAGAGAGAGAGAGAGAGAGAGAGAGAGAGAGAGAGAGAGAGAGAGAGGGCAAGAGAGGGACAAGAAAAGGCAAGAGAAGTAAGAGGGGTCTGTGACAGACGGGCACTTTGGAGGGGGTGCATGTGTCACGTAGCTGAAGGTGGAAGGAACATCATTTAAAAACCATCCAGTTCCATTGCCTTACCTGTTATCTTCATGCAGATGATCCCGAATCCTCCTCTAACTGAACTCCACTGAGCTCTAAATAGTGTTCAGATGTCTAGCGGACAAATCCACCTACTATTTTCCCAGGGAAAAACAAGTGAATTTAAAATGTGAAGTGTTCCTCTGGCACCTCCATCATTTCCTACACCTTCTCCTCTTGTAGCTTGATTCTTCCTGTGACTAGTGTTGCTATCATCTCTGTAATCGCCAAGGGCAGAAATCAGTTACTAGATTCCCCTCATTTTACGCGTGCAGTCCTTCTACTCCTGGAGTGTCCCTCATCTTCCTCCTCTTCTCCCCCCCAGTGCTCTCCTCCTGTCCTCATCTTCCTTCCTCATTCACCTTTTTTAAATGAGACAGACTCTAACCATGTTTCCCAGACTGGTCTCGAACTTGTGAACTCAGGTGATCCTCCCATCTCTGCCTCCAAGGAAGCTGAACTACAGGTTCGTGCCGCCATGTCCTACTCTAATTCTCTTGAAGGACTATTAACGTTACCCCAGAATCTATTATAACTGCAGATTACTTGGCCATTCCTCAGATGTACTCTGTCAGAGTCAGTTTTAGCAAAGTCCCTGGGTGGTTCATAAGCACATTTAAATATCGTAAGCACTACGATAGTTGAATATAAATCTGCAAAGGTATAAATAAATCCTCACCAATTACAGCATATGCCCTGTGACAGCGGCACTCAAGTCTGACTGTACATTAGAAAACCTGGTAAGCTTTTAATGCACTGTTTATTTTTTGTATTTTATGACATTTATTAGTCATTTTTTTTGTTTTGATTTTTTGGTTTTTTCTTTTGTTTTTGTTTGTTTATGAGACAGGGTTTCCCTGTGTTGCCCTGGCTGTCCTGGAACTCGCTCTGTAGACCACGCTGGCCTCAAACTCACAGAGATCCACCTGCCTCTGCCTCCCATAGGATGGGATTAAAGGTGTGCACCGCCAACACCTTAGTCATGTTTCTCAATATAGAAAATGTTTTCAGAACAGAAGGAAATTTAAATTGGCCTATGCCTTGCTCAGATAATACTTTATTCTTTCTTTAAAAACAAACAAATGAGAAGAGAAAACTCAACCTAAAACTATTCAAACAGAACAGAAGTATGCAAGAAGAAGACTGAAAAATTCGGAGCACCACTCTATCCTGACCCCTCTCCATTTTTTTTATTTATTTATAATTAAAATATAATTACATAATTTGCCCCTTCCCTTTCCTCCCTCCAAGTCTTCACCTGTCCCACTATCCTTCTCCCTCTCAAACTCATAGCCTCTTTTCTTTAATTATTATTGTTACATATATTTAAGTAACTAAATATATAAATGTAACATACTGACTCCATATATATATATATATATATATATATATATATATATATATATATATATATATATTCAGGGATTACCACTTTGGTAAGCGATAACCAATTAGGAAAATCACCCCTGAAAAAGACTAATTCTCTCTTTCTTCACAACCAGTGATTACCCATAGCTCTTCATTTAGGATTGGGGCTGCCTGAGACTCCCCCATCTACCTTGGCATGTCAACTCAGGTAGCCGTATTGCTGAGATTTCATGGGAGAAGCTTTACTGTCATATCTAGAAAATGCATCTCACAGTAGACTTCCTGGTCCTCTGGTTCTTACAGTCTTTCTGCCCCCATCCATGGTATTCCCTGAGGCTTCGTTGTAGGGCTTTGGTTGTAGATGGATAATTTGGGGCTGCCCCTCACAGTCCATTGTTTTCTATATTTTGAACAATTGTGGCTATCCTCAGATAAGTCTCCCTCAGCTGCAAAAAGAAGCTTCTCAGCAGCTGTATAGCCCACAACTTAAATACCAGAACTCTTGAGGTAGAGTCAGGTGAGGTAGAGGCAAGTGGATCTCTTGAATTTGAGACCAGCCTGGTCTCCAAAGTGAGTTCCTGTCTCAAAATAAAATAAAATAAAATAAAGAAGGCTCTTTGATTAGGGTTGAAATACATTTGTCTAGGCCAAGTATTTAGAATATAGCTAGGAAATATACTGGTTTTTTAAAGTGACAGTAGGAGGTTCTCGCTAAGATCCATGGCCTAACTTGCCAGGAATAGTTGACTAGGTTCACAACACGAGGCATGCTCTCCCTCCTGGTGAGCAGACCTTAAGTCCAATTCTAGAGCTGTTGATCACCTTCAGGATATGTGTGCCCCTATTATACACTTGGAGACACCTTGCCCTGCTCATCATTGTTGTGGTTCACTGGCTCCGGATATGGGTAGGACTATGGATTATTTTCTTCCCCTAGCAGCTTCCATAGCACCATCTAGTACTGTGAAGGTTAGCCTTAGGGAAGGAGGCTTTCTGGGCAGATCTAACTCAAACTCTCCCAAGTCCTGGGTCCAAAGTGCATGGTGTCTTCAGCAGTAGGGTCCGACCTTCAACTTCTGGGAGGCAACAAAGGGCAACAGCAATAGCCTGTATTGTTTTGGGAGGGTCTTAGAGTCCCCTGGAAAACAACTAGAGAGGAGATTTCTCACACCTGGTACTGGAGTTTTGGTTAGATAGTCTATGGCTCTTGGGGAAGCATCATTACCCCGAGTGGTGTAGCTTTATATATGTAAGTTCAATATAAAATAGTATAATTCCCCCATTGCAAACAGCCTTTGTGTTATTTTACTCTCTTCTCTCACCTCAGTTAAAACCTTCTGTTTTTCCCATTTCTACCTTTACACAACCTGCATTCTGCTATTCTCCTCTTTAGACCTTCTTCCCACTCCACCCCAGGGTCTCTTTTTATCTTCCTTCCTCCAGGTGATATATTCATATCAGAAAATTTGAAGCCAGGAACCACAAATGAGAGAGAACATGTGGTATTTGTCTTTCTGGGTCTGGATAGCTCACTCAATATAATAGCTTGTGGTTTCATCCATTTACTTGGAAATTTCATGATTTCATTTTTCTTCATAGCTAAATAGTATTCCATTGTGCATATGCACTACATTTTCACCAGAAAAATTCAGAAATGATCAACATTTGCAACAAAATGCCAGGATACAACATCAATTTGCAAACGTCTGTAGCCTTTCTATACATCAACAACAAACCCGCTGAAAAAGACGTCATGAAATCACTTCCATTCTCAAGAATGTCAAAGATAATTAAATATCTAGGAATAAACCTAAGCAAGGAGAGGAAATGCCCCTACAAAAAAAAACCCTGTAAATCTCTGCAGAAAGAGATTGAGGAAGATGCTAGAAAAATGAAAGGACATCCCATGCCCATGGACTGGTAGAATTAATATTACAGATGTGACCATTATAACAAGAGTCAATTGCAAATTCAAAAAATCCCAATGAAAGTCCCCATCTCATTTTCACAGAAATAGAAAAATATTTTAATTTTTTGAATGGACCCACAAAAGACCCTGTACAGTCAAAACACTCCTGAGCAAAAAGAACAATGCTAGAGGGATTCCCATTCCAGATCTCAAGATATAGTACAGACATAGAAAACACTATGGTACTGGCACAAAACAGACACATAGACCAATGAAACAAAACTGAAGACCCAAACATTGTTGAACCCTAGAGCCCAGCTACCGAGGAAGAGTCACCCCAAGAATACACTCTCACACCTCAATTGACGTAAAAGCAAGAGGATTTTAATTCTCCATGGTAGGGTCACTTAGCATTCAATGGCATTCAATGCCAAGGACCCCGAATGCCTGTTACAAGCCATTTTTAAAGCGAAAAGCCATAGAAACAAGTGGGGGGAACTCGGGGGTAGTTTTCCAACTATTAGGATTGGCTTATTTGGGGGGGGCTTCTCATAACAAGTGGTCTGAGGCAGGGCTGGAGAGCGGTTGCCAGATGGCAAGAGTCAAAACATCTGTGGACATCTGTGGGTTATCTTGTCCCAATTCTAGGAACGGAGCTCTATTTGGAGAACATTCACAAGAACATAGGAAGGTGGAAAGTTCCCAACATTTCAGTCCATGAATGTATAGTTGTTAGATTCCTCCCCCCCCGGGGGGGCACTAAGGCACTGAGGCTGAGAGGGCTCAGAAATGGCCTCAGAATTGTCTTCAAGTTCTACAACATGAGTACACCTAACTTCAGCTATTTAATATTTGACAACGATGCAAAACAAACCATAAGTTTGAGAGAAGAAAGCATGTACAAGAATGAAGTTAGACCCACATTATCTGTAGCTTTGGAGCCTGTCCTGGAACTAGCTCTTGTAGACCAGGCTGGTCTCGAATTCACAGAGATCCGCCTGCCTCTTCCTCCTGAGTGCTGGGATTAAAAGCGTGCGCCACCACCGCCCAGCCTAGAGTCACATTATCAAACTGCACAAAAACTACCTCCAAATGGATCAAAGACCTAAATGTGAAACCCGAAACACTGAAACTGCTAGACACAAACATAGGCAGTATCTACATGATATAGGTGTAGGAGGGGACTTTCTGAATAGGACTCCATGTGTCAAGGAATTAAGGCCAACAATTGACAAGTGGGACCTCATAAAACTAAAAAGCCTCTGTGCAGCCAGCAAAGCAACCAGTTGAGTGAAAAAGAACCCCACAAAGCTGGGTGGTGGTAGCGCATGCCTTTGAATCCAGTACACAGGAGGCAAATCTCTGTGAGTTCAAGGCCAGTCTGGTCTACAGAGCGAGTTCCAAGACAGCCACAGTTACTCAGAGAAACCCTGTCTCAAAACAACAACAACAACAAAAAACTCCAAACAACAGAAAAAGGAAGCTCACAAAGTGAAATAAAACCATTACCAGTTATATGTCAGATCCAGGATTAATATCTAAAAATAACTGCCTATAGCTGGGCATGGTGGCACACACCTTTAATCCCAGCACTAGAGAAGCAGAAGCAGGTGGATCTTTGTGAGTTCAAGGCCAGCCTGGTATACAGGACAAGTTCAATAAAAGTCAGGGCTGTTACACAGAGAAACCCAGTCTCAGAAGGCTTAGAAACATGTCAAAGTATGTTCATCATCCATCAAAATTAGGAAAATGTATATTAAACCTACCTTGAAGGGAGAGGGACTTGGAGGAGAGGAGAGGGGAAACTGAGGTCAGGATGCAATATATGAGAGAATTAAATAAATAAATAATTTTAAAAACTACCTTGATATTCCATCTTCCTCTAGTCAGAATGGCCAAATAGCAACAAAACAACTGACAACAAATACTGGCAAGGACGTATAGAAAAGAGAACCATCAGTCATCGTTAGTGGGATTGAAAACGGGTACAGCTACTCTAGAAATCAATGTGAAGAAACTACAAAAATATCTACCATATGGTCTAGTTACACTACTCCTTGGCATATAACCCAAGGACTCGACATTCTACTCCACAGATACTTGCTTAGCCGTGCTCATTGCTACAGTATTCGTAATAACTAGGAACTGAAAACAGCCTAACGTCCTTCAAGTGATGAATGGATAATGGAAATGTAGTCCAAATTGTAGTTATGCGCCTGTGCTGTGGGTGCAGATACCCACAGAGGCCAGAGGCATTGCTTCTCACTGGAGATGGAGTTAAAAGTGGTTGTGAGCTGCTTGACATGGGTGCTAGGAACTGACTCGGATCTTCTGAAAGAGCAGTATGGACTCTCAATCTCTACCCATCTCTGTAGCCCCAATAGAGCCATTCTTTTTTTTAATTATTTTTTTTTATTTCTTGAGATTATATAACATAATTGCACCATTTCCCCCTAACATTTTCTTACTCCAAACCCTTCCATATACCCTTCATTGCTCTTTCTAATGCATGACCACGTTTTACATTGTTACATACATATAACGTATATATTCTTCAATACATAAATACACCCTGCTCAGTCTGTATAATGCTGCTTGTATGTATGTTGTCGGGGCTGACCTGACCATTTGGTATTGGAAGAGGATACTTATTGTTCCCTGAGGAAAACTATTTCCTGCACTCTCAGCCTTTAGTTACCTGTAGTTCTTTGTGTAGGACTGAGGCCTTGTGGGCTTTCCTCCATCCACTTTAGCTTGTTTATTGCTGTTGTCCTTGTTCAGCTCATATCTAAGAAGTCATGTTCATAATAGTTTATGTTTAGTTTTACTAGAAGACACAATCTCATATCAAACTCCTTGATCCTCTGGCAGATCTACTCTTAATTATTGTTTTATTCTAGGAGATAATCAAGTACATGTCTGCATGCATTTATTTGTTTAAAAATAAACTTTAAACATCATGTTTTATTTTCAGTACTATGGATGGAACCAAGGTTTTGTACGTACTAAGCAAATATTATACCACTGACTTCTATCCACAGCTTTTGACTTTTTTTTTTTTTTTTTTTTTTGGTTTTTCGAGACAGGGTTTCTCTGTAGCTTTGGAGCCTGTCCTGGAACTCCCTTTGTAGCCCAGGCTGGCCTCGAACTCACAGAGATCCGCCTGCCTCTGCCTCCCGAGTGCTGGGATTAAAGGCGTGCCCCACCACCGCCCTGCCAGCTTTTGACTTTTTAAGTCAGGGTCTCACAATATATCTCCAGGTGGCCTAGAATTTGGTTTGTATCCCAAGTTGGCTTTCAACTCACTCTCCTGTGCCCCAGTCTTCTAAATGATAGGATTATAGTCATGTACTCCCTGCCCATATATATATAATATTCATTATATCTTAATCTTGACTATATCTTTGATGTATTTCTCTCGCAAAATTTTAGTCTATTTTCTTTTGCTATAACAAACTATCTGAGACTTGATGATTTATAAATAATAAGAGGCTAGGGGTTGAGATGGAGCTGTGTGATGGAATCCTGGGTTTTATCTTCAACACCAATAGGAATAGTTTATTTTGGCTATTTGGGAAACTGAGTAGTCCATGGCATGACACCAGCCACGGCATTATACTGGTTCAAGTTGTGGCAGAAAGCAGAATGGCAAAACATGAAAGATGGTCTCATTTTATAACAACCCACTTTTTCAGTAATTAATCAGATTCTTTCTTCAAGAAAACTCACATAAAATGTAAGGATAATCTACTTGTGACATCTGTCACCCCATTGATCACCAGGGTTGATTTAGCTGATCTAGCTGTCTAGGCAGGAATCCACTTCCTCCCTCTCTACTCCACATGTGTCATTCCTGAAGCTGCATTCTTGGTCAATGCCTTTCCTAGAATAGAGGAGGACTGGTCAAGGGTATACAAGCAGCTACACTCTTCTACCAGAACTTCCAAATAAGCTCTCAAGAGAACTCATATACCACCAGGAGAATTATCCAAAGGATTAATCTGTTCATAGGGGCTACACCCTCGCTACCCAAATGTCTCTTACAAGATGCTGCCCTCCTCTCTCTCTCTCTCTCTCTCTCTCTCTCTCTCTCTCTCTCTCTCTCTCTCTCTCTCTCTCTCTCTCTCTCCAGGGTTTCTCTGTGTAACCCTGGCTGTCCTGGAACTCACTATGTAGAACAAACTGGTCTTGAATTCAAAGATCCACCTGCCTCTGCCTCCTGATTTAAGCGGTTAAAGGCGTGAGCCATTACTTAGGCCCTATGCTCTCAACACTGCCCAAAGCAAGAAGTTTTCAGAGTCACAAACAAGCCATACCAGAGCAAATGCAAACTATTTCATCATTTTTAGCACTATAAAGAAATTATTAGGAAGAAAAAAGTGGGGAATGAACGCTGAGGAAGTACTACTGAAACCGAAATATCCAGTTGAGGACATTTACACATTCTATTTTAATGCATATTTGTAGCACAGATTCTAGTTGGTCTTAATAATAAACACCCAGAGTCAGATATAGGAGCTAATGCTGAAGATGAGAGAAGCAGAGAGGCCAGCTACTAGACAGTTCTTTTACCTCTACCAGTGCTCAGACAGAAGGGGCAGTCCTGTCCTCAGACTGCATCTCCAGACTCCATCACAGTCTCCACCAAACCTCAGACTGCACTGAATTCCTGTGTCCTCCTGCCTCATATTCTTCTCTTGGCCCAGCCATGTCTCTCCTGTCTCCACCTCCCTAGTGCTAGGATTAAAAGTGTAGGATCCCAAGTGCTGGCATCACCTTTGTGTGAACTCTGTTTCTCTTTTAGACGGAGGCAATCCTGTGTAGCTCAGGGTGGCCTTGAACTCACAGAGATCCCTCTACCTCTGTCTCTCAAGTTCCCGGATTAAAGGTGTGCGCCACCACTCCTTAACCTCTAGTGGCTTAGCTCTGACTCTTTTCTTCAGACAAGCTTTATTTGTTAAAACATAAACAAAACATCACTGCACATATTGCCACCTGTACCCTCAAAGGATTATATCCACGATCCTCCACCAACAGTACATGAAAGTCTGCTTCCCCATATCATCCCAAGCCATACACATAATCAGATTTGATGTTTGGTTCCTAATCTGATATGAAACATAGTTTATTGTTTTGATTTATATTTCTTTTCTTTTGGGGGAAGGTTGAGACTGGGTTTCCCTGTGTAGCTCTGGATGTCCTGGAACTAGCTCTTGTAGACCAGGCTGTCCTCAAACTCACAGAGGTCTACCTGCCTCTACCTCCCCAGGGCTGGAATTAAAGGCATGTGCCACCACTTCTCTACAATTTATATTTCTTTAATCATGAATAGGTTTGAATATCAAGTCTCTGGTGATATGTGTTTATTTTTCTCTAAACTACTTGCTTATTTTTTCAGTCATTTACTTTTTTAACATTTCGTTTTAATGTCTGCATGTGCATCACAAGGACTTCAGATCCTCTGAACCTGGAGTTACAGATGAGTGACTGTGAGCTGCCATGAGGGTGCTGGGAATTGAACTCATTGTCCTCTGGAAAAACAGCCAGTATTTTTAATTACCTCCCAGGCCCCAAGTGTTTTGCATTTTTCATACCAATTTTTCTTTATAACTTAAAATGTTTTGCTTGGGCAGTGATGGCACACACCTTTAATCCTAGCACTTAGGAGACAGAGGCAGGAGGATCTCTGTGAGTTCAAGGCCAGCATGGTCTACAGAGTGAGTTCCAGGATAACCAGGGCTGTTACAAAGAGAAACCCTGTCTAAAAAAACAAAAATAAACAAACAAAAGTTGAAACCCTTTGTGATATATGTAACCAATGTGTGTTCCCAGCTTTGGTGCTCTTTTGAATTGCCTTATGATACTTTTGCCTCACAGAACTTTTAAGTTTTGTAAAGTCAAATTTACCAATATTTTCCTTCATGAAATCTGAGTTTGGGGTTTTGCTATAAAATGGCCTTTTCCATATCTACAGTATAAAGAAATATCTTATTATTTTCTTCAAAAATTATTGTGTTTTGGGTTTTTCCCTATTGGTGTGGGATGTTCTTCTGTATATATGTTGCTTTTATTGGTTAATGAATAAAGAAGCTACTTTTGGCCAATGTCTTAACAGAATATAGCCAGACTGGAAAAGATACATACAGAGAGTAGGCGGAGTCAGTGAGATGCATGGCCACCAGAGGAGAAAGATGTGGCAAACCACCAGTTGGAACCTTGCCAGTAGGCCAAGAGCCTCCTGGTAAAATATAAAATAATAGAAATGGGTTAATTTGAAATATAAGAGTGAGCTAGAAATATGCATAAAATAGAAATAGGCCATGCAGTGTTGTAATTAATACAGTTTCTGTGTGATTATTTCAGGTGTGAGCTGTTGGGAATGAACAAGTGGCCCCCAACTACACCCTATTTCCAATTCTGACCTACCTAGAATCAAATTTTGGTGTAAGGAGTGAGCTAAAGATACTCTCTCCTTACTACCAACCAAATAGTTATCTAGGTGCTGTTGCCCTCTTCTCACTGATTTCTTTCTTTCTTTCTTTCTTTCTTTCTTTTTTTTTTTTTTTTTTTTTTTTTTTTTGGTTTTTCGAGACAGGGTTTCTCTGTGTTGCTTTGGAGCCTGTCCTGGAACTAGCTCTTGTAGACCAGGCTGGACTCGAACTCACAGAGATCCGCCTGCCTCTGCCTCCCGAGTGCTGGGATTAAAGGCATGTGCCACCACCAGTGGCCCAGCTTCTCCTCACTGATTTCAGTTGCTACTTTTATTGTAAATTAAATTGCCTTATATATTTTGGTTTCTTTAATTAAAATTGCCTTATATATTTTGATTTTCTTATAGAACCTATTTATTCATTGATCTAATTCTTTTCTTTCCTTTTTTTCTTTCTTTTCTTTTCTTTTTTTTTTTTTGGTTTTTCAAGACAGTTTCTCTGAAACTTTGGAGCCTATCCTGGAACTAGCTCTTGTAGATCAGGCTGGCCCTGAACTCACAGAGATTCACCTGACTCTGCCTCCTGAGTGCTGGGATTAAAGGTGTGTGCCACCACTGCCAATCTAATTACTTTCTTGTGTTAAAGTGCTTTAGTCATTTTAAATGTAGTGTTTTTAATATACGACAGAACGAACTTTTTTATATTTTTTTTGCAGATTTATGTATGTGTGTGCATGCACCAGACTGTATGTATGTGAAGGTCAGAGAATAACTTGTCAGAGTAACACAGGTCATTAGATTGGGTAGCAAGGGCCTTTACCCACTGAATCATCTTGCCTGCCACCAGCAGAATGAGTTTCCTAACACTCATCCTCAGAAATATTCTCCTTATGCTCCCATGTGTACTTTTCCAGGTGTATAGTGGTATGATTTATCAAGTCAGTAAAAATTGTAATTAATATTTTGGAGCTAGTATGGAACTCAGGCCTTGTGTGTGTCAGATAAACATTCTACCATTGATTCATATTCCCGGACCCAGTGATGCTTTTGAAAATGAAAAACCTGGGACTCTAATCTAGACATGATTTCTATGTGAATTTTAAAATATGATGTTCTCATGCTTAAAATACTAGGACTCAGGAGAGTTAAGAGAATCAACATGAGTTTAAGGTCAGCCTGAGGTTCCAACCTGGGGTACAGGACATTCTGAAATAGAGTATAAAACCCCATCTCAGGAAAAAAAAATGTGATGCTCTGTACAATTTTAAAAATATTCCCCAAATTTCATGAGACTTGTGACATTACTGGGAAAGTGCCTTTGCAGATATTACCACATTAAAATAAGGCCATACTATGTCAGGATATGTCCAATTCAGTGAGTGAACAAGAATAAATTAAAGCTAGGCACTGTTGCACATGCTTGAATTGCCATGACTCACGAGGCTGAGGCAAGCCAGCTTAGACCATAGTAAGACCCCATGTCTCAGAAACAAAAGATGACAAAACAAAACAGAAAGCAATTCAGACACACTAAAGAATGGCATGCAGAAGCAGTCACAAGTCTACAAGGCAAGCTGGGCAGTGGTGGCACACACCTTTAATCCCAGCACTCGGGAGGCAGAGGCCGGAGGATATCTGTGAGTTCTGAGGCTAGCCTGGTCTACAAAAGCTAGTTCTAGGGCAGGCAACAAAATGACACAGAGAAACCCTGTCTCAAAAAAACAAAAAACAAAAGAGTCTACAGGGCGAGAAATGTCCGTGTTGTGGGTGTAGCTCAGTTGGTAAAGGTTTGCATAGTGTTTGTGAAGCCTTGTGTTCCATCCCTAGCACAATATGTTGGGTGCATGCCTATATTCCCAGCACTCAGGAAGTGGGGTTAGGAGAATTAGAAGTTGAAGGCCATCCTTGGCTACACAGGGAGTTTGAGACCAGACTGGACTACATGAGACTCTGTCATAACAAAAAACGTCAAGGATTACAATCACCAAAAGAAGAGAGCCCTGCCAACATTTTGAGTCTATACTTCTTGACTAAAGAATTGGGAGACAGAGAGTCCGGTTTCATCCCATGCTTATTCAGTCCCAGTCCAGCTGGCCTTGGTGAGCTCCCAATAGATCGATTCCACTGTCACAGTGGGTGGGTGCACCCCTCGTAGTCCTGACTTCCTTGCTCACGTTCTCCCTCCTTCTGCTCCTCATTTGGACCTTAAGAGCTCAGTCTGTTGCTCCAAATTGGATCTCTGTCTCTACCTCGATCCATCGCCAGATGAAGGTTCTAAGGTGATATGCAAGATATTCATCAGTATAGGATAGGGTCATTTCAGGTTCCCTCTCCACAGTTGCCCAAGGTATTAGCTGGGGACCTCTCCCTGGACACCTGCGAGCCCCTCTAGAGTCAAGTCTCTTGCCAACCCTACGATGGCTCCCTTAATTAGGATATATACTTCACTGCTCCTGTATCCACCCTTCCTATATCCCAACCATCCCAATCCCCCGAGCTCCTCCTATCCTCCCCTTCTCATGTTTCTCATCCCATTTCCCCTTAGCCCCATGCCACTTCACCCGCAAGTTCCCAGTTTTTGCCCGGCAATCTTGTCTACTTCCCCTATCCAGGCGGATGACTGTATGTTTTTCTTTGGGTTCACCTTCTTATTTAGCTTCTCTAGGATCAGAAATTATATGCTCAATGTCCTTTATTTATGGCTAGAAACCAATTATGAGTGAGTACATCCCATGTTCCTCTTTTTGGGTCTGGGATACCTCACTCAGGATAGTGTTTTCTATTTCCATCCATTTGCATGCAAAATTCACGATGTCATTGTTTTTTACCGCTGAGTAGTACTCTAATATGTATATATTCCACACTTTCTTCATCCATTCTTCCATTGAAGGGCATCTAGGTTGTTTCCAGGTTCTGGCTATTACAAACAATGCTGCTATGAACATAGTTGAACAAATGCTTTTGTCATATGATAGGGCATCTGAAACCGGACTCTCTGAACATGGCGGACAATGAAGGCTGATAAGAAGCCAAGGACAGTGGCACTAGGTTTCGATCCTAATACATGAACTAGCTTTGTGGGAGCCTAGCCTGTTTGGATGCTCACCTTCCTGGACCTAGATAGAAGTGGGAGGACCTTGGACTTCCGCAGGGCAGGGAATTTGGACTGCTCTTCAGTGTCGAGAGGAAGGGGGAATGGAGTGGAGGGAGGGGGAGAGGAGTGGGAAGAGGGGAAGGGGAGTGGGAGGAGGGGCAATGCATGGGAGGAGGGGGAGGGAAATGGGAAATGGGGATGAGGTGGAAATTTTAATTAAAAAAGAATAAAATAAATAAAAAAGAAGCAAAAATCATAAACCAATAACATGTACAAATCTCAACAACAAAAGTAATAACAACACTAATAATAATAAACAAACTAAAATAAAAAAAAGAATTGGGAGACAAAGCTACATAGAAACCCTCTCAAAAAATCAAAAAAGTGCTAGAATTAATGGCATGTGCCACCGCTACCCAGGAAAATGCAATATTTGAGTTCAACCGTAAAGCTAGCAGCCATAAGATCTAAAAGAAGAAAGTACTAGAAAGGAGAGAGGATAAAATTAGTTAAAGATAAAATTAAACCAGGTAGCAGTGGCACACACCTTTAATCCCAGCACTTGGGAGACAGAGGCAGGCAGATCTCTGTGAGTTCGAGGCCAACCTGGTCTACAGAACGAATTCTAATACATCCAGGGCTACACAGAGAAACCCTATCCTGAAAAGCCATCCACTCAAAAAAATTAAAAATGTATATAGAGGGCACTATAACAGAATGAGGTAAAAGATAATACAGTGTAGAACTTTAAAACAATTCTGAAGCCATTTCTGACAACTCTTAGTACTTCCCCTCCTCCCCTGGGAACCAAGGACATAACAGCTATGCATGCACGTACTGAGATGTTGGGAACTTTCCATCTCCCTGAATAGGGGCAAGATAACCCTTAGGTGTTGACTCAGTTACTGATGTTTTGACTTAGTCCCTGGGAAGGGGCAAAGTGACCCTCAGAAGTTTCCCTTTATCTCATCTGATCTGGCAACCACTCTCCAGCCAATTATTGGTAATAGCCCTTTTGAATAAGCAAATCATAATAGTTAGAGAACAACCCCCAGACACCCCTTCCTTCTGTGGTTTTTCCCTTTAAAAATAGCCTGTACCAGCCATTCAGGGTCTTCTAGTCTCCTGACTGCTGGAAGACCCTGTCATGACAGAATCAACAAAATCCTCATGCTTTTACATCAGCTGTGATGAGAGATGGTCTCTTGGGGCGACTCCTCTTCCCCGGTGATTGGACGCTAGGGTCCAACAACAGTAGTTACCGGGGAGAAAAAAAGATCTTAAAATCAATGGTCTTCACCCTTTGTCCAGAGGCCAGTGTACCTAAGCAGCAGAGCCTTTGGGGCTTCCTGTCGCCCCGGAGGCTTTGGCCTCTACCCATTTCCCCAGAGATCTGGACACCCCAGGCTATTGTTCCAGATGTCAGAAAGCCAGGAGGCTTTGGCCTCACCCAACTTCCTGCTGTTAGCTAGCCAAGGCTGGAGTTCCTCAGCCAGGCTATGAATCAGCATCAATAGTCTCCAGTTTCCAAAGCTTAATTTCACACATAGCAGAATCCCCTCCTGCTATGCGGACACACCTCTGCCTCCTACCTCCAGCGTGCAGTCCTATCACACTGTGTGTACTGTAGCTTGCGAGAACAGAGGTGGTGCGCCCCCCAATCCCAGCACAAACTCCGCTTTGCTGCCAAGACCTAGTCCACAAGAATGCACAACTGCCGAGTGCTGTTCCTGGCCCACATGCCAGCCTTGTGTGCAAAGAGGTTCATGGAGCCAGAGAGTACCCCCTGTCACTCTACAAGCACCGTGGCTCATGAGATCCAAGAATGAGCAACTCCTCAATCCCACCTCCTGCACACTTCCTTGCTGCACTGTGTAATCAGAAGCCATGCCATTCCTAGCCATATGGAGATAATTTTAGCTGTCCTTTCCACAAGTCAGCAACAAGTGTCTCCACAGCTGGAGTTCAGGCGTCAACAAAATGGACTAAGTTGTGTGTGGTACACTTCTTTAAGCCCAGCACTTGGGAGGCAGATGCAGCAGCCTCGAAAGAACCAAAAAAAAAAAAAAAAAAAAAAGGAAAAGAAACCTGTGAGACGCTTTTGGTGGTTGATGAGTGCTGGGGAAAGAGTCAATTTTCTTCCACAGTGAGGAGCACGGTAGGTTAGCTGTGCTCCAGGGAATGGTGCTCTACACTCAGGCACAGATAGGAAACACTAATTGGACTCAGTGGGTTATTATAATTCTAAACACATATGCACTGAACACCCAATTTCATAAAACAAAAACTACTAGGTACTAAATCACGGATTAATCTCAACACAGATGTTGAGGTAGGCGACTTCAGTATGCCACCCTCACCATCGAGACATAAAAAATAAGGAACACTGGAGTTAAATGATATCATAGATCAAATGCCCCTAACAGATAGCTACAGAACATTCCACCCAAACACTACAGAATACACATTCTTCTGAGGACCAATAGGGTTTATATGCTAAATTAGATCACACATTAGGAAGCAAGGCAAGTTTCAACAAATACAAGAAAATAGAAATAATTCCTCATATTCTGTCTGGTCATGCTGATTAAATCTAGAAATCAACAGCAAGTGAAACAATAGGAATACCCAACTCCGGGAGATTAAGCAGCTCACTTGAATAATGTGCGGGAGCGATTCCTTCTCTGGCAAGATAACTGAATGGATAAAACCACTTCCCCAAAATCCAGAAAATATGAGTTTGATCCCCAGAACTAGCAATGGAAGGAGGGGACCAACTTCTGAAAAGTTTTCCTCTGACCTCCAAATGTGCACCATGGCATACAATGGCCCATACTCTGCACCCCCATACACACAGAGACAGACAGAGGGGGACAGGGAGACAGAGAGAGAAGCACAGTAATAACAGTGATAAAGTGATAATAAAATAATAATAATAAGGCTAGAGAGATGACTCAGAGGATAAGAGAACTCACTGCTCTTCCAGACGATTCCCAGCAATCACATGATGGCTCACAATCATCTCTAATGAGACCCTCTTCTGGCGTGCAGGCACACATGTGGGCAGAACACTGTATACATATTAAATAAATGAATCTTTAGATAATAATAAAAGGAACCATTGAACAAACCAAGGAGGAAATAAAAGATTTCCTAGAAGTGAATGAATGTGAAAATAAACCCTACGTAAATCCATTGGACACAGTGAAGGCAGATACAAGAAGAAATTTTATAGCTCTAAATGCATGCACTACAGAATCAGTGAGATCATAAGTAGCTAACTTAATGACACATCTTAAGAAACTGAACAAACAAAAACAAACCAATACCCAAACTAATAGTAGAAGGAAATATTTAATATCAAGGCAGAAATCAATGAAATAGAAACAAACAACGAAAAATAACAAAAACCAATGAAATGATCAGCTGGCTCTTTGAAAAGATAAAACAAATGGACAGACTCTTACCCAAGTTCACCAAAAAAGAGAGAGTGAAAAGGCCTAAATCAGTAAGATTAGAGAAGAAAGGGGAAAGATTACAACAGATATCAATGAAATTTAGAATGTATCATACCTTAAAAACCTATATATTCCAATTCTTCAAATTGAAAAATACAAAATAAGTGGGTGAATTCATAAATACTTATTATATACCAAAGTTAAACCAAGATTAGATCATTTTAACTGATTCATAACAAGCAACAAGATTGATGCAGTAGTTTAAAAAAATCAACTTAAAAAATTCTACATTTAGATAGATTCAAAGCAAAATTTTAACCAAGCCTTTAAAAAAGAATGGAAAACAATACTTAACAAATTATTCGATAAGATAGAAAGGAAGGAATGTTTCCCAACTTTTTGTAATGAAGCCAGCAAAAGTAGACAGAGACACAACAGAAAGCAGATAATTATACAATTTCTCTGATGAGGATAGGTGTAAACATTTCTTGACAATAAAATACTTACAACTGAAATCCAAGAATGCATCAAAAAGAACCAGGATCAAGTTGACTTCATTCCAGAGGCTCAAGGATTATTCACATATGCAAATCAATACATATAATTCATTACACAAATGGACTCAAGGACAAAAGTCACATGATCATCTCAATAAATGCAGAAAGGGCTTTAACAAAATATAATGTCCCTTTGTAATAAAAGCTCTGAAGAGACTAAGGATGAAGAGAATATGGGGAGCAGAGTAAGCCCTGAGTATGTGGAGGCTTAACCAGGTGGTGGTGGCGCACGCCTTTAATCCCAGCTCTTGGGAGGCAGAGGCAGGCGGATCTGTGAGTTCGAGGCCAGCCTTGTCTACAAGAGCTAGTTCCAGGACAGGAACCAAAGCTACAGAGAAACCTTGTCTCGAACCCCTCCTCCCCAAAAAAGGCCTAAGTGAATGTGTGTTGTTAGAGCCTCAGACCCATGGGGAAATAGCAATGTCTTCCTTTCACAGTGAGGCTCAGAGGCATTGCAAAGCTACCTTCTAGCCCATGTGTGAATGTTGATAGTGTGTGCAGAAAATATCCACCATAGCATTCTCTCCCTAGATATTTATATTTGCCCTGTAGATTGCTTCCCTAAAGAAACTGCTCCTGTCAAAATAAATTTAACCTGCCTTCTTTTTCAGCCACATATAATAACCCTGCCTCCTTGGTCAGCTCCTTGTATATAGCCCCACCTCCTTGTTCAACTGTATGCAACAACCCTGCCTCTCTGTTTAACTGTGTATAATAAACACACTGAGATTCTGGGGTGCTGTAGTTTCTCCATCAGAGAGCCCAGTCCACTTGATCCCAGCTTTACTGTGTGCCTGTGTTTTCTTTTCATCCTTTCATTACCCCTGTCCCAGGAGCTACGCAAACATATTTCACCATAACAAAGGCTATGTATGAAAAAACTATAGCCAAAATTATGTTAAACTCAAAGCATTAGCACTAACATGAAGAACAAGGGTGGTTACTCCTATTCAATACAGTACTTGAAGCTTAGCAACAGTAGTAAGAAGAAAATTAAAAGATGACAAATAAAATGAAGTTAAAATACTACTTGTAGATGATATGATTCTATACGTGAGAGACACGAAAGCCTGTGCCAAAAAACTCCTGGAGTCAATAAACAGTTTTAGGAAAGTGGCAGGACATAAAATTAACATTAAAATCAGCAATTTTCCTATATACCAATGACGAGCATATTAAGAAAGAAATCAGAGAAACAACCCCCCCTCACAGTATCATCAAAAATGTCTTTGAATAAACCTATACAGGAAGTGAAAGACCTTTACAATAAAAACTTTAAAAAACTGAGAAAGACCTCTGTGCTGATTACTTTTTTGTCTTTTTGTTTTTTTAACTGGACACAAGCCTGGGCCATCTGGGAAATCGGACAGAGGGACTTTCAATTAAAACAATGTCTCCATCAAATGGGCCTGTAGGCAAGACTGTTTGGCATTTTCTTAATTAAAGATTGATATTGGGAAGACCCAGCCTACTGTTAACAGTGCCCCTCCCAGGTTGTAGAAAAAGGCTAGATGAGCCAGCCATGGGGAACAATCCAGTAAGCAGCATTCCTCTGTGGTCTTTGTTTCAGTTTCTGACTCCAGGTTCCTGTCTTGACTTCCTCAGTGGTGGACTGAAATGTGGCAATAGAAGCTAAAATAAATCCTTTCTTCCTCATGTTGCTTTTGGTCATGGTCTTTATTACAGCAATAGAAATATATCTAGGCAATCTCCAATGCTCACATAGTGAAATAATTAATATTGTGAAAATGGTCGCCCTACCAAAAACAATCTACAAATTTAAAAGAAACGAGAGAGAGAAAAAGAGAGAGGTGTGTGTGTGTGGGGGGGGGTAGAACTCCCCCAGTATTCTTCACAGAAATAGAAGAAAAAAATCTGAAAAATTCATACGGGAGCACAAAAGACCCAGATAGTCAAAGCAATTCAGAGCAAAGAGAATATTGTGCAATGCCTGATTTCAAGTTATACTACAGAGGTGTAGTAATAAGAGCGGCATGGTACTGATGCAAGACCATAAATATAGCTCCGTGGAGTAGAACAGACAGCCTAGAGCCAGGTGGTGCTGCAAGCCTTTAATCCCAGCACTCAGGAGGCAGAGACAGGTAGAGTTCTGTGAGTTTGAGGCCAGCCTGGTCTACACAACACGTTCCAGGACAGCCAGGGCTATTACACAGAGAAACCCCGTCAGAAAAGAACAGACAAGCCGGGCGATGGTGGAGCACGCCTTTAATCCCAGCACTCGGGAGGCAGAGGCAGGCGAATCTCTGTGAGTTTGAGACCAGCCTGGTCTACAGAGCTAGTTCCAGGACAGGCTCCAAAGCCACAGAGAAACCCTGTCTCGAAAAAACAAAAAAAAAAAAACAAAAAAAAAAAAACAAAACAAAAAAAAAAAAAACAAAAAAAACAGGCAACCTAAATAGAAGCCCACAACTACAGTCATTCTATCTTTGCCAGAGACCAAACCATACACACTACAGAAACGACAGCTTATTCACCAAACGGTGCTGAGAACACTGCATATCAAGACACAGAAGTATGAACTAGATCTTTATGTCCCAACCCAAATAAAAATCAACTCCAAATGGATTGGGACCTCAACATAAGGTCTGATTCCCTGAAACTATTAGAGGGGAGAGTAAGCTTCAACTTACAAGGTGCTGGTAAAGACTTTCTGTACAGGATTCTGGGTACTCGGAAAATAATACCAACAATCAATAAACAAAAAGGCTTCTGTACATCAGAAGAAACAGTTTAGTGAAGAGGCAGGCTACAGAATAGGAGAAAACCTTTGCTGACTGTACATTGGGCAGGAGATTAATACCTATAATAGACAAAGGATGCACAAAGCAGTCAGCATTGAGATCATATAAACACAGGTAACATATGCACTGAGCACATTGTACTTATATATTTAGGGATATATATGTATGTATGCATACATATATATATATATGTATACATACATATGTTTCCACAATGAAAGAAAAAAGACTGAATTTGGGAGAGAGCAATGGAGCCCATAAGAAGCGTTAGGAGAAAAAAACGGAGGGAGAAGTTATATAATTATAACTTGAAAACCAAAGTCATTATTAGAAAAGAACTGAAAAAAAACTAAACATCAAGAAAACTAACTTTTAAAAATGAACTTGAGAAGCCGGGGCAGATCTCTGTGAGTTCGAGACCAGCTTGGTCTACAAGAGCTAGTTCCAGGACAGGCTCCAAAACCACAGAGAAACCCTGTCTCGAAAAACCAAAAAAAAAAAAAAAAAAAAAGATGTATTTACTTATTATGTATAGTGTTATGCCTGCATGTGTGCCTGCAGGCCAGAAGAGGGCACCAGATCTCATTATAGATGGTTGTGAGCCACCATATGGTTTCTGGGACTTGAACTCAAGACCTCTGGAAGAGCAGCCAGGGCTCTTAACCTCTGAGTCATCTCTCCAGCCCCATAATGGTTTGGTTCAACTTGATTGTCAACTTGATTAGATCTGAAATCAATTAAGAGACAAGTCTATTGATTAATCTAGAGGGTATTTCCAGGAAGGATTGGCTGAGGGAAGAAGACCTCCCCCATACCAGACTACATTCCAGTTGTGATGCAGATATAAAGATCCAAATTAAAAAGTGTTGCTTGCTTGCTTCCCTGCCTGCCTACATGCCTGGCTTTCTTGCTAGTGAGTATGTCTATCTTTGCTGCTGTTGCCATTTTATTATATAAGAATCCAACTTATTCAGATTCCCATGTGGACTGACATAGTGACCTTCCAGGAATCTTCCTTATTTTCAGCAACAGATTGCTTTATGGACTGAGTAACTATCAGGTTCTTAGCCTCTCCAGCATCCGGATCACCACTGTTACATTACCCAGCCCCAATTTCTTCCATTTGCCTTCAAATGAAATAATTATATTCTTCTTTATAGCTGAATAAAACTTCATTGTGCAGTTACATTTCCTTTACCCTTTCATTTTTTTTTTTTTTATTTTTTTTTTATTATTTTTTTTTTTTTTTTGGTTTTTCGAGACAGGGTTTCTCTGTGGTTTTGGAGCCTGTCCTGGAACTAGCTCTTGTAGACCAGGCTGGTCTCGAACTACCCTTTCATTTTTGATGGCCATTTAAGGCTAATCCTGTAACTGGCTATCATGAAGTCCCTCAGTAAATATGAATGCGCAGGTATCCCTATTATTAAGCTTAATATTATATCACTATTAGGCTTATATTAAGCATCTTCTCCCAGAAGAAGTATAGCTAAGACGGTAGCTCAGGCTGACTTTAAACTCAGTATGTAGCCCGGTCTGGCTTTGAATTTATGGCCATACTCCTACTTCAATGCCCTATGTGCTGGGATTATAGGCCTGTACTCAAATGCCCGACCTAATATAAAAGCTCTATTTTTAATATTTTGAGATGGGACTAATTACTTTTTTGTTGTGATATACTGATTTCCATATGCAGGTAGGCCTGAGCTGTATAAGTGGCTCAACGTGAGCCTGGGAGCAAGCAAATCAGTAAGCAGCATTCTCATTAGCACTAAATAATGATCACTGGCATGACCTTGCCAACGTTTGTTGTTTGTACAACTAATATATGCTAATGATAACAATAAAAATAGACGCAATCTAGATATAGTAACTTGTGCCTATAATCTTAGCACTATGGAGGACAGGGCAGTTTAAGGCCAGCATGGGCTACAGTGTTAGATCTTGTCTCAAATAAAATTAAATTAAATTAAATTTAAAAGAAATACAGAGAGGGAAGGAAACCAAGATGAGTTACAACTTTTCACCCACCAGATTGACAATTTAAAATAATTCAAAGGCCATGTTTTTAGGAAATTTGAAAAATGTGAACATATACTCTTGATACGAGTGAAAACTGACATATTTTATAAAGACAATTTAGCAGTATGCATTTTTTAAAAAGATCAGTACTAGTATCAAACCGAGGCTCATGCACATTAAGCAAGTGCTGTCCTATACAGCTACACTTCTACACTTATAACTGAAAATAACATTACTCTATGCCCCAGGAACCCACCTTTGAGGGCCTACCTAGAGAAAAACCCTTGAGCACAAGACTGCTCATAGTAGCATGCTCATTTCATCCCTATAAAAGTGAAAAAGTAAAGCCATTTTATCCATCAGAGTAGTGGGGAGATAAATTCAGACTCATGTAAATGAAGGGAATTCCTTGTAGAAATATAAGGGTTGGGGGAATCATTTTTATAGAAAGGTCTCCAAGTTATTTTGTCAAGTGGTAAAAGCAGTTGGCATAACACATTATAATTCTGTTTATGTGAAAATGGTGAATATCCACATTAGTCTCCTTATTTGTGTTATTATACGGCATCTAGTCACCCCCACACGGATTCTCAATAGAGAGGTATTTAGTTAGAAGAGTGTATATATCTGAATCACTGTAATCTAGGTTTAGCTCACAAGAACCATCCAGCTGGGGTGGGAACCTCTAATTTTCTGGGGGTATGTACAAATTGAAAATGAAGTGCTCCTCATTCAAAGGCAGGGAAATCGAAGGTAAGTACATTCAAGAATCTTAAATAAGAAGGTTTTTTAAAGAATATTATATTACTTACACAACATATTAGGGGTAATAACGATATACAACAATGCATAAACCTACCAATTCTAAAACATTTTCATAATTTTATATAATAAAATGTTATTAATGTGACTTCTTAGTCACAAGGTATTTTTGGCTTGATTTTCTACAGATTCAATCATTTTATCTCCAACATTTATTTTTTTGCTTTTTGATTATTTCCTTGCAGTGTTGGGGATTGAATACAGGGCTTTGTGTGTGGTAAATAAATGCTCTACAGTGAACTACACCCTCAGTCCACAACTTCAATATAATTGAAAACATGAGTTATAAGACCACAATAATATTTTATGATGTGGCCGGGCGTTGGTGGCGCACGCCTTTAATCCCAGCACTCGGGAGGCAGAGGCAGGCGAATCTCTGTGAGTTCAAGTCCAGCCTGGTCTACAAGAGCTAGTTCCAGGACAGGCTCCAAAACCACAGAGAAACCCTGTCTCGAAAAACCAAAAATAAAAAAAACTTTTATGATGTGTCAGTGATATTACTATTCCTAGCACTATTTTATTTTTGTTGGATTTTCGAGACAGGGTTCCTCTGTAGCTTTTTGGTTCCTGTCCTGGAACTAGCTCTTCTACACCAGGCTGGCCTTGAACTCACAGAGATCCGCCTGCCTCTGCCTCCTGAGTGCTGGGATTAAAGGTATGTGCCACCACAGCCTGGCTCCTAGCACTATTTTTTTTTGTTGTTGTTTTTTTTTTTTTTTTTTTTTTGGTTTTTCGAGACAAGGTTTCTCTGTGGTTTTGGAGCCTGTCCTGGAACTAGCTCTTGTAGACCAGGCTGGTCTCGAACTCACAGAGATCCGCCTGCCTCTGCCTCCCGAGTGCTGGGATTAAAGGTGTGCGCCACCACCACCTGGCCTCTCCTAAGAGCACCATTTGTTCACCTGAATAAGACCTGCACCAAAGATCAAGCCAAGAAAAACCTATCAACATTCCAGTAGGTAGCCTTAAAAAGACTCAGTGGGTTACAGAAAAAAAGAAAGGAAGGGAAAGGGGAAGGGAACATGTTTATTGTTCCCATGAAAGTGGGAAAGGGAGGGGAGTTGGGATTGGATATGATCAAGATACATTGCAGACTGTGTTCTATTGCTGTGAAGACACACCATGACAACAGCAACTCTTATAAAGGAAAACACTTAATTGGGGCTTGCTTACAGTTTCAGAGGTTACAGTTTCAGAGATTTAGGCCATTGTCATCATAGCAGGGAGCAAGGCGGCATGCTGGAGAAGTAGCTGAGAGTTCTATATCTGGATCACCAGGCATCAGGAAGAGAAAAACACTGGGCCTGGCTTCTGAAACTTCAAACCCCACCCCCAGTGACACACTTCCTCCAGCAAAAGCCATACCTACCCTAACAAGGCCACACTTCCTAATCCTTCTCCAATAGTGCCACTCCCTAATAACTAAGCATTCAAATATATGAGCCTATAGGGGTCATTTTTATTCAAAAAACCACACATACATATATAAAATTACCAAAGAGTCAATAAAAAATATTCTTAGAAAAAAGTAGTTTAGCCAGGTGGTGGTGACGCATGCCTTTAAACCCAGCACTCAGGAGGCAGAGGCAGGCAGATCTCTATGAATTCTGGTCTACAGAGTGAGTTCCAGGACAGTCAGGACTGTTATATAGATAAAGCTTGCCTTGAAAAACCAAAAAAAAGAGAGTAGTTTATAGGCTAGGGGTGTTATTTAGTGACAGTGTTTGATCAGTATGTACAAGGTTCTGACTTGCATCATTATGACAACATTTCGTATGCTCCTCCGGTTTCCCCACACTTCTCCCTTACTCTGTAGATACTGGAATGAAACCTTGCACATGCTTGGCAAGTCTCTACAACTGAGCTACATTTGCCAATCCAGTCCATTGGGATACATTTCTTCTTCTTCTTCTTCTTCTTCTTCTTCTTCTTCTTCTTCTTCTTCTTCTTCTTCTTCTTCTTCTTCTTCTTCCTCTTCCTCTTCCTCTTCCTCTTCCTCTTCCTCTTCCTCTTCCTCTTCCTCTTCCTCTTCCTCTTCTTCTTCTTCTTCTTCTTCTTCTTCTTCTTCTCTATGTTTTTAAATATAGACAGGGCTTCACTATATGCCCTTGGATGGCCTGAAATTTGTAGCTGCCACCTTCTTCTGCCTCCCAAAAGCTGGGATTACAGGTCTGCACCACCACTCCTGGCCTAAATAAACCTGTTTTTTTTCAGCACCGGAAATAGAATCCAGAGCCTACTGTATGCTGGCCAAGTGCTTTACCATTGAGCTACATCCCCAGTCTATTGGGATAATTTTCTGGTAAATTATTTCAAAATGCAAAACTTCAGTATATCTACAGCTGATGATTCTTAGACATCTTTCCCCAAAAGACTGAATTTTTCATACAAATCAGTTTCCATTGGATTCAGTCTGAGTTCGGTTTTAAATATAAATCCATACAATGTCATTTTTAACATTTCCCCTGTAAAATACAGAGGTCATATAATGAATTAGAAAGTGGCTTTATTGTTTTTATATAACTTAAAAGTTCAGCCTATGAATTCTTGGCTGCCTGGCTTGGCAACTGGGCCATCAGCCTGATGAGGTTTTTTCCAAGAATGTGCAGAGAACTGCTGATTACTTTCTTTCAAAACATCCATACCAAAGATGCCGTTAAATCCACACCAGTGCTTGGGCGTTGGTAGTGAATTCCTTTAATCCCAGCACTCAGGAGGCAGAGGCAGATGGATCTCTGTGAGTTCAAGGCAAGCCTGGTAAACATAGTGAGTTCCAAGACAGCCAGGACTGTTACACAGAGAACCACTGTATCAAAAACGAAACAACAAAACACAAAGAAACAAAAAAATTCACACTAGTAGTATAACTGAGTAGATAATAACCTGGACTCTGGAGGTCTATTGGTTGATTTTTCTCATTGCTGTGACAAAATACTTGAAAACAGCTACTTTAGGAAGGGTGGGTTGCTTTTGGCTCACAGTTTGAGGGTATGCTCTATAATTGCAGGGAAGTCATGACAAAAGTGGCTGATCACATTTTATCCACTGTCAGAAAGCAGAACTGGAAGCTGATGCTCAGCTTGTAATTTCCTCCTTTTTGCTTATCCTAGAACCCCAGCCCGTGGAATGGTGCTACCCACAATTCAGAATGATGGCCACAACTTAAGTAATACAATCTAGAAATTCCCTCACAGACATGGCTAGAGGTTCATTCCTAAAGATACTAGTTCTTGTCAAGTTGACAGCCAATATTAACCATTACGACCTACATCATCAGGAACCCAGCTTTGTTGGACGCATACTGGTTATTGACCTTGAGCAGGTGAATTAGAAAGTGTTTTAGTCAGTTTCTGCATCCATAAATACTACTGGTACCTACCTCAAGGGGTTGCTATGAGGACTGGATTAATATTTGAAGAGTTTATATGATTACTTATTTATTTACTTCCTTATTAAGGACTGGGGATTGATCACAGGTCCTTTCACATGCTGGGCAAACAACGTACCAGAGCTATATCCTCAGACCTTTAAAAATTTTATTTTGAAGCCTGGTAAGTTTGAGGCATCCTGGTCTACATAGGGAGCTCCAGGACAGCCAGGACTACATAGAGAAAACATGTCTCAAAAAATAGTTTTGAGGGGCTGGAGAAATGGCTCAGCAGTTAAGAGCACTGGTCGCTCTTCCAGAGGACCCGGGTTCAACTATCAGCACCTATATGGCAGCTCACAACTGTCGGCAACTCCAGTTCCAGGGGATCTGACACCCTCACACAGACATGCATGCAGGCAAAATACAGATGCATATAAAACAAAAAAGTTTAAAAGCAGCTTTGAGACAAGGCCTCACTAAGTTGTCCCAGCTGGTCTTAAACTCACTTACGTGGACCTTAAACATGTAACCCTCCTTCATCAGCCTCCTGAGAAGCTGGGGTCACAAGACAGTACCACCCGCTGGCCTATATGCAAGCCTATGTTCAGAGCAGTGCTAATCACATAACACTCCTCAGATAATGTCATTATTTGCTCTTTTGTATACCGTGCTTTTAAGCTTTTAAACCAGTCTGTCTTATTTCATCCTTTTCTTTTCCCCCCATTCTGTTCCCATCTCTTTTCAAGCATTGTAGTTCACTTTAGCTCTCATCAGTTTTTTTTCTCAACAGTTAGATGTACATTTATGAAGAGAAATGAGGTGGAAAGATCCCTCTGAAGATTCTTGCTAGCAGGCTATTAGTCAATGCATGAATCATCCAGGTTAGTGGTGGCTATCTGATTGAATGCATTCAATTATCTGTGTAGTTAAAGGCTTAGAAGTGTAGAGTAGACAAGTATGTGTGCAAGGAAGGCTTTCAGAGCAACCTTGGGCTATGAGAGCCAATTCAGATCACATACTATTTTTTGAGAGAGACAAGACCACACTTCCGGGGCAGCAGTAGGCTGACTTCCATCTTTGACAGTAACAGGAGCCCTTTGTCAGCAACTCAGACTTGCCTTGGGTTCAATTTCTTACAATTAGGCCTTTCACCACACCCTTTAGCTTCCCCTTCCCACTTCTCAGGAAGAATGCAGAGGAATTTTCTGGGGAGAGGAATTGCATATGTAATTTAACTATGGCTCTTTGCTATCACACAGGTCGCTCACACCTCTAGGTAGCCATAGCCATATTTCCCCTTTATCTTGTTAGTGTTGCCTCACCTTCTTCATTATATTGTGTGTTTCTCAAGAGTGCACATATGGTATTCATGTCTACAGAGTCTACCCTAACCCTGACCTGTCTCACACCACGTCCTCCCACTACCATTTTAGGGCCTTTACACATTGATTTTGTCTTGCTCTTAGTTGCTCTTATTATTCAGGTCTAAACTTGCAAGTCACATTCTCAGAGAGGCCTTCCTTGACTATATTATCTAAAGTAGCTTTCTCTCTGGATCTTTCTCTACTTTGTAACTTGTTCTGTCTTCCTGATAGCATTCACTACAATTAGGAACTGTCTTATTTGATTCCAGTATCTGTCTCCCTTACTGGAATGTGAGTCACGAGATGACATGGATCTTGTCTGTTTTATTCATTTCAGAATTCCTGGTGTCTAGAATAGCAGGTGTACAATAAACATGAGTGAACTTTTATTTTATTATTCATGAACATCTTCAGCATCCAGTAGAGTACCTGGTGCTGGTTAACAAAGAACTGTTGGCTTTATCCTTCAACAATAGTTGATGGAAAGTAGGAGCATGAGTTAGAGGCTAACCTGGGCTATGTAGTGAGTTTGAGGCCATCATGGTTATACAATGAAACAATGAAACCCTGTCTCAAAAAAATAAAACAAAGCCAATCAAAAGAAGAATGGAAGAAGGGTTGAAAAGAAGAAAATAATGATTGGGTGGGTTATTGTTCCACACATACACCTTAACATGCTCCAACTGAAACTACATTTTATTCTTCCCCACAAAACCTGTTTTTCTGTATACCCTGGCTCAGGCAGTGGTACCATCATACACTCTTTGACACTCAACTCAAAAATGAACTCATATCTCTTTTCCTTATTCACCTAAAGCTTTTGTTTAGTACTAAAGGTCTGCCTTTTCAGCCTCCCAAATATCCAGATTACCAGACAATCTTCTGGCCCCACTCATTACCTTAATCTCCATTTCTTTTTATTTCAGTCTACTGAAACATAATCCCCCTTCCTGATTCTTTGAAAAGTTAAAGAACTTAAGGTGCAAGTATTGTCACCTTGCTATACTGCGGCATGCTAGTATGTTTTATAAAGTCTGCAATTTTCTGAAACTGTTTCCACAGAGAGCCTCGTCATAGTTTTTCTTATATTATGGGGCATTGGAGCTCTCTTTGAAATTCCAGCACTTGGGAGGCAGAGGCAGGTGGATTTCTGTGAGTTTCAGGACAGCCAGAGCTACATAGTGAGACCTTGTCTCAGAAAAAAAAACACAAACAAAAAAGAAAATTTGAGGTTCACCTAATAAGTCTTGGGGGTTAAATTTAGTTCGTGTTTTACAGGACATTTATGCGTGGCTTGTATCATTTCTGGTCATAGTTATTACTCAGATGCTGGATTTATTCCTAAAAATAGTCTAACTGCACATCTTTGAAGCTAACTTTAGTACTTACTGGTCTATATTCTATTCTAAGGAAGTTCTCCAGTCCCTTCATCTCATTGTATATATAAGCTCAGGGCCCAATAAAATTGCACACTCCTCTGGCTAAGGCAAATATGACTCAGTTACCAGAGAGAAGGCTCAATGGTTAAGAGTGTTTATTGCTCTTGCAGAGAATTCAGGTTCAATTCCCAGGACCCATAACGGTTCATGTCCTCCTCTAACTCCAGGTCCAGGGCCCTCTTCTGACCTTCACACAGTCCTGCCCACACATGGTTCACACACATTCACTCAGGTACTTCACACATACACTTTTTAAAACCTTCAGTAGCTTCTTATTCCTTAAAGGATAAAATCTAAACTTTTCATTTTTGTATTATAAAATCTCATAATCTAATTCCTTACAGTATGTCTTTCCAGGCGCCTCTATGCATTTGTGTACCTTATTTTTGTGTACAATGTTATTAAAGTTTTTTTTTTAAACCTGTGATCTCAGGCTGGGCTGGAACTTACACAGCTAAGGATGATTTTGAACATCTGATCCTCCTGAGTACAAGGGCTACCATGTACGCAGTGCTGGGAATTGAACATTGGGGTTTGTGCATGCTAAGCAAGTATTACTATCAACTGAGCATATCCCATGCCTTAGGAAATCTTTTTTCTTTTTTTTCTTTCTTTTTTTTTTTTTTTTTTGGTTTTTTGAGACAGGGTTTCTCTGTAGCTTTGGTGCCTGTCCTGGAACTAGCTCTGTTGACCAGGCTGGCCTCGAACTCACAGAGATCCGCCTGCCTCTGCCTCCCGAGTACTGGGCTTAGGAAATCTTTATACATCCTCTTGGTCTCCCTGAAGTATAGCTTCTAACAACAAGCAGCCTTTGAGGCTCTTAGCTTATTTTCTTCTCTTTCCTCCCTTCTGCTTTGCTTTCATCTTAAACTCATGCCCCATCCTCTCAGATGGTTTTAAAGAGTTCTCCACCAGCTGGTAATCACAAACTCAAGAAGCTGAGGCTGAGGGGGAGGGGAAAAATGGGGGAACCAGGAGAGAGGGAAATTAATATTCACTTAATGAGCATCTTTTCGTCCTTATGTTTCTGTTTGCCAGTGAGAAAAATTGTTGTGTACACATTCTCTTTTTCACACCCCTTTGCCTCTTTTGGTAAGAAAACAATTTTTAAACACACTTTCTTTTATAAACTAATGGGATCCTGTAGGAAAGTCATACAGTAAAAGAACTAGAGCTATTTCATTAATGTCTGAGGGGAAAAAAAAGAAAACAGCGCCATCTTGAAGCATACTACATTCAGTCAAAAAACCCTGGTACGGATGTATGGAAATCCTTGAACTGTATTTGCTGACGGAATTGAACCTGCAGGGCCGGTGAAGAGAGCTTGGGGACAGAAAGGAAAACTGACAGCTCAGTGTGGGAGAAATCAGAAGGGGCTGTCCTCAACTTCCAGACTCAGGAATCACTTGCCTACTCTAACCCTGTTTCTTGGTTTGGTGGTAATCACAAGTTTTCCTTTCACAGAGTGAAGATTGAACCACAGCAGCCGTGGGCAGAAGACCTAGTGCGCTCTGAGGAGAGGAGCGGAGCTGCAGGGAGGCTGAAGCCCGCCCCCGCAGCCCACCCCATCACTTCTGCAGTTGGGAGTCAGAGTTCGCCTCCCCTAAGAGGAGGAGACTAGGGAGGAGCAGCGCGTGTTTGGAGGGAGGGAGGGAAGGAGAAGGACTGGGCCGCTTTCCTAACGCCCAGTTTGCCCACAGGAAGGGGAGACTTGGCTTCCAGGCCCCACTCAAAATGGAGCCAAACTACTGCCTCGCCTAAGATGGCGGCCTCTCCGCCTCACAGCTCAAGGTCTCGAGCGCCGGTGGGGCCGGGAGAAGCGCGTCCTCGGCTCTATTGGGCACCGCCCCGCTTTCCTCAAGGTGGCGCCCCGCCCCGTGACGTCACACGGGAGCCGGCGGCCTGACGTCCGGGGCTCCACCTTCACCTCGCATGCCCGGGCCTCCTAAGATGGCGGCGAGCCTGTTTCCTCCCGGACCGCCGCCACTCTCAATATGGTAGCTGTTTACCATGTTTCTCCTCCCCTCTCCGCCTCAACTTCCTCGTTATTTTGAATAAACTTTATTGATGCCCTTGAATTTCCTGCCCCTGGTCCCGGGCTCTCCTGGCGACTCCTCCAGCGGTCTCTCCAGACCCGGCGGCCAGTTCCTCGGCTCGAGCCTGCCTTCTGACGAGCGAGCCAGCGACAAAGCCGCTCGCCGGTCGGTCGGCCGGACCCCGCCCCCCTCTGGTCAGGCCTCGCCCTCTGGAAGGCTCTGAGCGGCCAGCCCGCGCGAGGTCTATGGTGACCGCTGCCCTCGAGCCCCGGCCGACGACAAGCACTGCGTGACGCGGCATGTGGTTTCTAGGAGAAGGCAAGTAAGGTTCCCAGCTTCACAGTGGCGCTCCCAGAATTCCCCGCGCGCCGCCGCGGGGGCCGGAACTGCCCGGCTAGCCTCCGCTCCTCAGCAGAGCCGTGTTGCCCCGGAGCGAGGACAGCCGCCGGCCAGGCTCGGGGGCTGAGCCCTGCATCTCGAGGACTCCCAGCGCCTTCGTCATGGAGACGCTCCCGTAGGGCTTGCGGCCGAGGGCGTTCCGCTTGCGCTGGGGGCGGGAAGAGCTTTCCTGTCAGTCGGGGAGGCGCAGAGAGAAGATCCTCGTAAGTTTAAGGGGCTTGAGCGCCGAGACTGTCGCGTCGGGTGAAGGCTCTAACAGTCGAGGGCTGCGGCAGAGCGCTTGGCCGACTGAGGGGACCGCCAGCCAGTGCCTGCCATTTGGGAGCGCTGGCAAGACAAGTCTTCGCTCAGTTTACCGGGTGTAAGGAAATTCTGGGCAGTTTCCCGGGGCTCCGGGAGGGGGGGGGGATCCTGTTCGGTGTCGGGGCTGAGGCGCGATTCCTGTCAGCTTTGGGGTTGCGACCTGGTCCGCTTCGGGGCGGCCGGCCGGGAGGGGAGGGAGAAGGACGGACGGCAGCGTTGCCACTCCGAAGGCAGCCCCGTACCGAGATTGGAGTCGCTGCCCGGCGCTGCGGCTCCTCTTCCCGGGGGCTCCGGGGCGGTTTGGGGGTAAGCCGCGCAGACTTTGAGCGTCCGCGCATCTCGGGGCTTCCTATTTGGGGGCGAGGGAGTCTCTCCCTCAGCCTCCCTCTGCCCAGCCTCATCTTTTCTGCCGTGCTGGGCGTCCTGATAAAGGGAAGCCAGAAGAAGCTTCCCGAAAGCTTTCCGATATTTCCATGAAACCCGGAAAGAAGTTGTCACCGACTTGAGGGCCGGAGGAGGTAGAGGGCTGAGGGAGGCGTTTGGACGGCTGGGCAGAGGCGAGCGCAGGCAGAGCGTTCTCTGTTCCCGCTGAGGGGAAGAACTCCCGGGAGGTGGGTGGACTTTCTCCGCTCAGCTCCCTGGCACTCAGCAGCTGGGCTGCGTCCCGGCCGGCTCGCCGACTCCCTAGCTCCGCGCGGAGGTTGGTACCCAGGGGGTGGGGTGGGGGCGGGGACGCGGGACGGTTCGGAAACCCGGGGGGCCGGCTTCACTTTGTAACAAGTGGTGTTTGTGTCCAACCGCCTTCTAGGCTAGGCGCTCGGCAAAGCGCTCCCTGCTGCCTTCTGACCCTCGTAAAGGCCCAAAGCTGGCCCGCCGCAAAGCGACCCACCCCCCTGTGAAGATGGCCTCGGTGCCGGTGTATTGCCTCTGCCGGCTGCCTTATGATGTGACCCGATTCATGATCGAGTGTGACATGTGCCAGGACTGGTTTCACGGCAGGTAAGAAGGGCTGGCCAGGTGTGTCGTGTGCTCACCAGCCCTCCCCGAGACAAGAGGGCCCCCTTTTCTACCCCTGCACCGAGGCTAGCCCCTCCCTCAGTTTACTTTCAGTTCCCCACCACTAGACCTAGGTTTTTCTATCCGTCCTTGCAGACTAGGGCCTTGCGTGCTTATATGATTTTGTAGCTGCCTTCTAGCTACAAAGAGAGGATCAGTTTTGTATCTTGCCTGTTGTGTTTTCCCTCATATGCTGCCTTTGCGGGAGGCAGTACTGCATTTTTGAGATATCTGAGTCCAAGAACGTTGATTTCTTTGTAACTCACTATCAGTGGCCTTGGCCTCCTGCGTTTGCTTCTGTGAGCCTCCCTTACAAATCAATACCTCTTTCATAGCATTCAGTTAATGGAGGAAGAACTGGAATATTATTTTTGTGCTGTCTGCAGAACCATCTACCTAAATTAAATGTAAAAGATACAGGGTAAAACAACAGAATGAATGCACATGTCACCCAAGTTTCTAGTGAAGTTAGTATACGTAATAAAAATCCTAATATTATCCTATTACTGGGAGGATTTGCACACTGGAGTATAATAAAAGCAGTATATGGTATCCTTCAGCTATATATTAGATTCAAGAATTTTTAGTTGTCAGTCTTAACTTTCAGAAGAGCTGTTCCTATAATCTCAAAAGCAAAGTAAAGGTACTGGTATTACCAGAATTCTGACCTAAGCTGAGACTACCTTGATGTAGTACGTCCAAGTTCACATTTAATTGATTTTTACTGATTATTTATTATGTACCTGGTACAGAGGTCTATTTTTTGCTCTATATTATTTTTGTGTAATGGGAAAAAACTTAGGGGTGATACCTTTTCCTTCACTCTGGAAATGTGGAAATTAAGATGTCTTTCATAAGGGCCGGGGAATGTAGTACAGCATGTAAAATGCTTGTATAGCACACTGGAAGATCTGAGTTCAATCCCTACCATTGCATAAACTGAGTGTGATGGCATACACTTGTAATCTCATGACTTGGAAATGACATACTAGTACCATGCTAGCTTGGGACACATGATACCTTGTCTCAAAAAAAAAAAATCGTAGCCAGGCATGGTGGCATGAATTTATAATCCCAGCTTTCTGAAGGAAGTCCTTTCTAATTTGCAATCCTCTATAATTTACTGACTGAGGTCAGTGGGTCTCATGTTTAAGGCCTGCCTGAACTATAGAGAGCCAGTTGATGGACAGCATGGGCAACTTAGCAAGATTCTGTCTCCAAATGAAAATAATGTAAAGAGCTTGGGATATAACTTAGTGGTAACCTCTTACCTAGCATGTATAAGAGACTGGGTTTAATTCCCAGTATCACACATACCCAAAAGAAGTCAATATCCCTGGTTGTTTTTAATACTGTTGATCAGGTGTCACTCCTCAGCTTAAATTATTCTCTCAATGGTTCCCCTGCAGAGTAAAATTCACTTTTTTTTTCTGTGAGAAACAGACCTTTTATGATCTACTTAGTTAATCTGGTTTCCTGCCATACATACCCCCTTGTTTTGGGATACAGGGTCTCACTACTTAGCCTGGCTGGTCTGCAACTTGAAATGTAGTTCAGGCTGGCCTTGGTGTCACAGAGATTCACATGCCTCTACTTCCCAAGTGTGGGAATTAAAAGTGTAAGCCCCTTATGCCAGCCTTGTTCTTTATGACCCAACAAAGGTAAATTACCTCCAACCCTGAGAGACTCTCCTCTTTATACTCTTTTGTTTTTGCATGTACCATACCTTTGATGCTCTCCCCTATACAGCTCACAGAATACTTATTCCTCTGGATTCCTCTTGTACTTTGTATACATCTTTATTTTAAAAATTTCATCTTATAGTTATACATATGTCTGTGTCACTACCTGGGAATACAGGTATCTTTTTCTTATTTTTAGCATTTTTAGAATCTGGTTCAATGATAAACATGCAATAGATGCTGAGTATGTTTTTGAATAAATGAAGGAGACTTCATGAAATAGCTATTGTACTATAGCCATTAGTTTGGGTTGTATATGAGGTGTGTAAGTTCAGTATCTGGAAAAACAGTCTTTTGCCTACAGTATTGCTATCTGGGAGCAGAAAACAGGAATGAATGCTTCCTAAGTATTTATTCTGTGTCTGACTCCATAACTGACATTCCATAAATTATTTTGTCTATACCCAAGTCTGAAAGTTAAAATTTTTTTCTGCTTGTGTATGTGTTTATGTTTGTGGGTGTGTACACTTGGGTGTGTGTATGTGGAGGCCAGAGGTCAATCTCAGGCTTCATTGCTTAGGAGCCACCCACCTTGTTTTTTTAAAGATACGTTCTCCCATTGGCCTGGTATTTTATGAGTAGGCTAGGCTGGCTGACCAAAGAGCCCCAGGAATCTTCTCATTTTTGTCACCCCACCACTGGGATTACTTGTAGTCCAAGGTTTTTATATCTATTCTGGAGTGAACTGAGGTCCTAATGTTTGTCTAGTAAGCATTTTGCTCATTGCGCTTTCTCCCCAGCCTAAAAGTTAGATCTGTGAGAGAGTGTGCTGCTGTGAGTAACATACCTGACATCCTCTCCAAGTCCCTGCATGTGCACACAGGGATGCATATACACCATACTCACAGCAGCACACTCTCTCACACTAAACCTAGAATTTAGGTTGGGCTACTGACTAGTGAGCTCCAGAAATCACTTGGCAGTTTCCCCTCAGTGCTAGGATAATGCAACTTGTGGCCATGCTCAGTTTTATGTTGGTTTTGGGAATTTGAACTCAGGTCCTCTTGCTTTTCTAGCAAACATTCTTTATCCACCGAGCCATCACTCTAGTTCCTGAAAGTTAGATTCTAAAATTACATTTATTTATTTGTGTGTCTGTATATGTACACAGGCTTGCTTGTGTGCACATATGGCATGATATGCATGTGGAGGTCGGAAGACAATTTGCAGGAGTCAGTTTTCTCCTTCTACCAAGTGAGACCAGGAATGAACTCAGGTTGTCAGGCTTGGTGACAAGCACCACCTGCTGAGCCATCTCATTAGCCCCAACCCAGATTTTTATTTATTTATTTTTATTATTTTTTTGTTTTGTTTTGTTTTTCGAGACAGGGTTTCTCTGTGGCTTTGGAGCCTGTCCTGGAACTAGTTCTTGTAGACCAGGCTGGTCTCGAACTCACAGAGATCTGCCTGCCTCTGCCTCCCAAGTGCTGGGATTAAAGGTGTGAGCCACCACCACCCGGCCCAACCCAGATTTTTAAAAGTGATTTTTTTTTTAAAACTGGGCTTTGAGGCACAGGCCTGTAATTACAGCTACTTTGGAGACTGAGGAAGAAGGATTGCAAGTTCAAGGCTGGACTGTGCAAAAAAAAATTCTTATTGTACAGGTGAGACATGCCCATTATAGAAAATGCAGAAAGTAATAGATGGAAAGAAAAGATCATCTGTTAGTCTGTTAGGTACAATTCACTGTTAATTACATATTAACTCTTGTCTTTTGATTTATAATGTATGTTTTTATAGGTTAGGATTATATCATAAATATATTGTGGCCTCCCTGCCCCCACACCTAACATTATAATGTGGGTATCTGCCAGGTTGTTAAATAGTCATCTAAAATGTGTTTATGATATCTTGTCATGTGTATGTTTGGCCCCAGTTACTTGGTCATTCCCTTTATGTTTGTATACTAACATTATTTGTTTTCTTATATTAGCTACTGAAACTTAAGAAGGTTTTGTTTTGTTTTGTTTTTCAAGACAGGGTTTCTTTATGTAACAGCCCTGGCTGTCCTGTAACTCGCTTTGTAGACCAGACTGGTCTTGAACTCACAGAGATCTATCTGCCTCTTCCTCTTGAGTGTTGGGATTAAAGGCATATGCCACCACTGCCCAACTGAAACTTAATTATGGGTTTATTGGCCAGATCTGTCTTTAATCACATTTCTGAGGTGTATTCTGTTTTTGTTTGTACATTCTGACACAAGTTTCTTGAAAGCATCCAGTTTTAAAAATCTTCTCTGCTTCTTTCTATGGGCTGCCAGAGAACAAGGAACCTAGCTGAAAACCAGATCCTTAATGGGCAGCTGGCTGCTCTTGCTTACTCAGTACACCCTCACACTGCCGTGCTCATTGTACTCTAAGGTTTTACTTTAGCTCAATTGAAAATTACTAAATATTGTAGACTTTTCATGATTGCTTACAATAGTTAATCATGCAGACCCAGTGTGTGTGTCGTGTGATTATGTGTGTGCTTGTATGTGTATGAGTATTAGCATATACTTGTGAGCCCACAGAGACCAAAGGAAGACATTAAGTGTTTTGCTGTATCACTCTCTGGTTTATTTCCTTGAGACAGTTTGTCACTGAACTTTCAGTTAAATTAATGACTAGCAAGTCCCTTCTTCCCTTCTTCCTGCTTTTGCCCCTCATGGGACTTGGGTTACTACTATACCTGAGTTTTTCCTGGGTACTAGGATCTGTTTTCTAAGGTCCGCAGACTTGCAGAGCAAGCCCTCTTATCACTGAGCCATTTCTCCTGCCCCAATCTCACAGATTTTATGTTCACAAATGCCTAGAGATTATAGAAATCTGTTTACACCTTTGATAGACTTTTGAAGTTCAGTTAAGGATTATGGTACTACCTGGAGTGGAAGTGAAGAAAGACAACTATGCTATTTTGATGATAAAAATCTGGACCTGCCAGGGGGTGGTGGCCACCACATCTTTAGTTCCAGCATTTGTGAGGCAAAGGCAGGCAGATCTCTAAGTTTGAGGCAGCCTGGTCTATAGAATGAGTTCTGTCTCTAAAAGAAAAAGAAAAGCATCCTGTGGAGGTTGTGACTTTCTGAGCTGTTGTAATATGGAGTGGCGGGGCTGCGTCCCTGGCACCCAGCCGCCCGCTTGGCTTTACCCGAAATAATTACACGGAAACTGTATTCTTTTAAACACTGCCTAGCCCATTAGTTCCAGCCTCTTATTGGCTAGCTCTTACATATCGATCTAACCCATTTCTAATATTTTGTGTAGCACCACGAGCTGGCTTACCAGGAAAGATCTTAACCTGCGTCTGTCTGGAGTGAGAGAATCATGGCGACTCACTGACTCGGCTTCTTTCTCCCAGCATTCTGTTCTGTTTACTCCACCCACCTAAGGGTTGGCCTATCAAATGGGCCTAGGCAGTTTCTTTATTAATTAACCAATGAAAGCAACAGATTAATACAAGACCCACCTCCATCACTGAGCGTAGATTTGAGTTGCAGATTTTCTGACTCTAGAGACAATATTCTCAAAATCAGAAAAAAAATACCAAATAGTTTCATTCATCTATAAGGCAGTTGAGTTGTGCAAAACACTCTTGATTTGTAGAGCAGTGTCTTTTAGTGTACATCACAATTATTTGAAAGACCCATTAAGAAAGCAAGATAGATTTCAACCTCAGTTTCTGATTCAATAGGTAAATGAGGCCCACATTTGAGAAACATAAATTTAAAGCAGTATCAATTTCTTCTCCTTCCATAGAGTATGATAACATCTGATATTGGAGGATGGATGAAATAACATTATTGTTACTATACACCAATTATTGTCAAAGTGTTTCATCTCTATGAGGCCTTAGTTTTCCTTATAATGGTTATGATAGTTTAAATAGAAATTATTATATACATGTTAGTTTTTTATTAGCATATAATGGATCTTATGGCATTTTCTTTTCATCATTCATTTGTTTGTTATTTTGTTTGTTTGTTTGACTCAGGGTTTTTCTATGTAACAGCCCTGGCTGTCTCGGAACTCACTCTGTAGACCAGGCTGGCTTTGAACTCACAGAGATCTGCCTGACCCTGCCTCCTGAATGCTAGGATTAAAGGTGTGTGCCAGCACTGTGCAGGAGTTTTAATTAGCTTGGTTTTATGCAGGTTATTTTTGTAATTTTTGGTTTTTCGAGCCAGGGTTTCTCTGTATAGATTTGGAGCCTATCCTGGAACTTGCTTTGTAGACCAGGCTGACCTCAAACTCACAGAGATATACCTGCCTCTGCCTCCTGAGTGCTGGGAGTAAAGGCATACGCCACCAAGGCCTGCCAGTTTTATGCAGATTTTGTGCTGTGCTGACTATCATAATCTGTTGTGGTCTTATAAGTGCAACGACTCTATCCTGTGCAGAAGACATTATTTCACAGCAGTCTTCCTCATTCTTATTTTTGTGCATCTTCTTCCACAGTGCTCCCTGAACCTTTAGGGAAAGGGTGTGATAAGTTCCCTCTTCTTACAATTTTTCTTCCCTTTCCACTATGTTCCCTGAACCTTGGGAGTGTGCGTGATATAGATGTCTCATTTATGGCTGAGTACTCCACAGTGACTTATTCTCTGCACTTTGACCAGTTGTGAATTTCTGTATTAAACATCATTCACTACATAGAGAAACTTCTCTGATGAAGGGTCCATAGATATTTAGAAACATTTAGAAGGCAGTATAATGGAGGTAAAGTTTTAAGTGGGGAGTGGGAAATGAGGGTAGAGAGAAAACCAACACTAAAGATATTTGAAAAAGTCATATAAAAATGCTGTTTTATAAGCTTCCTGTTATATGTACATACATGCACATAGATCAGCTTAATTCAAGTTACCCTACGTGGAGGGATAATGCTCATCCTAAAAGCTATAGATTATCAAAAATCCCAGTGCCAGGTATGAAATACCCCATTTGTCAAGGTGGTCCTGGAGACCCCTTCCCTCCCAAAAAACAATACAGGGTATTGTCATTGCTCTTGGTTACTCGTTAGAACTTGCTGGTAAGATCCTATCGCTGAACATATCATATACTTTGTTTTTTTTAAAAATGTTTTCTTTATTATTTATTATCTATACAGTATTCTGCCTGCATGTACACCCGCATACCAGAAGAGGGCATCAGATCTCATTACAGATGGTTGTGAGCCACCATGTGGTTGCTGGGAATTGAACTCAGGACCTTTGGAAGAACAGTCAGTGATCTTAACCTCTGAGCCATCTCTCCAGCCCCTATATCATATACTTTGATCATAGGACATGGAAAATTCAAGCTGGTTCTGACTTGGAAGCATTCTTCTTACTAGCTAACTTTCATAGTATCAGAAAGTGTTTTTGTAGTCTTCTGGGGAAGAAAGACCATCAACAGCCTTTGCCAGCTGTGAATCTGTGAGCTACAATATTGACTGGTCTGGAAAGATATGTTCATTGGTTCAGTAGTAGCATGAATGCTATGGAGGTAACCAAAAGCTTTCTAATTGGACTTAGGGCCTATTCCACATGGGGAACTCACGTTTTGTTCTATAAACATAGCCAAGATCTATAGTTAAGGAAGTTATAGGCCCTACTACTATTTTGCTAAAGGGACGTGCCTGAATTAATCTTTTAATATTTTTTTGGTTCCATTTATTCCTTCTTTCCCTTCCCCTGCCTCCTCTCCTTCCCCCCTTTTTCCTTTCCTCTGTGTGTGAGCATTCGTGCACGTGTTTGCACATGTGGAGATCAAAGGACAACTTGATGAAATCAGTTCTCTCTACTATGTGGGACCCTGGTAGAGAGAAAACCAACACTATATTTGAAAAAGTCATATAAAAATGCTGTTTTATAAGCTTCCTGTTATATGTACATACATGCATATAGCATGTATGTTATAACATGATAACTCACGTCATCAGGCTTGTAGAACAAGCACCTTTACCCTGTTTAGCTGTTTGTCAGTCCTCTTTTTTTATCCTTCCATTTTTCAGAATTTGACTCTTATTATTGTGTGTATATATTTTGACGTATGTGTATTAGTGAGGGCATACATTTGCCATGCGCTTGTGTGGAGGTCAGAGGAAAACTTTCAGAAGACGGTTCTCTCCTTCAGTCATGTTGAGGCAGGATCTCTCTTGTTTCTGCCTTGCTCTGTACTCTGGGCTAGCTGGCCTGTGAACTTCCAGGTGATTCTTTCATCCCCACCTTATCTCCCTGTAGGAGAGACTAGTGGGATTATAGACGTGCTCCACTTTAAACCTGCTTTCTACATTGAATCTGGAGATCTAACTCAGGTTATCAGACTTACATGGCAAGCACTTTTACTCTGAACAATCTTGCTAGTCTCTTTTCATAGGTATTTATCTGATACTAATATATCCATCCTACTGGGTGGTGGTGGTGCACACCTTTAACCCAACACTCGAGAGGCAGAAGCAGGCCTGGTGTAGTAGGGAGCTGTGGGCTGTGTTCCTGCCGCCCCAGCTCATGGTCGCCTAGCTAGCCTAAGCACTGCTTGGCCCATTAGCTCTAGCCCTTACTGGCTAATTCTCATATCCCGATCAACCCATCTCTAATAATCTGTGTAGCCTCAGTCTTACCAGGAAAGATTCAGCATGTCTGACCTGGCGGCTTGCTTCATCGCTTCTGCCTCTGAGAGGAGCTGCCCTGCATCTGAGCTCACTTCCTCTTCCTCCCAGCATTCTATTCTGTTTACTCCACCCGCCTATGTTTTAACCTATGAGGGCCAAGCAGTTTCTTTATTACTTAACCAATGAAATCAACAGATTGATATGACACTCCCACATCAGCCTGGTCTACAGAGATGCACAGAGAAACCCTGTCTCGAAAAACATACATACATACATACATACATACATACATACATACATACATACATATCCACGCCTACTTTCTTTTGCTTAAGGGTGATTTTGTATATATTTTTACCCCATTTTCTTTTTGCTGTGCTCAAACTGAGGCAATTCCAGGCATTCTGTCATTGAACTACACCTAGCTGTTATCCCTTTCCTTTCAGCCTACACTTATATGAAATGGGATTTTGTTTTTAAAGAGTGTGTGTGTTGCTCACATGTTGTATGTTGTAGTGGGGCAGGGAGGCATGCATACAAAATTTAGAGTTGATTCTCCTCTACCGCTACATAAATTCTCGGGACTGAACTCAGGTCTTCTGGCTTTGAGGCAGATGCTTTTTACCTGCTGAATCATCTTGCCAGCCCTTGTTTTGGTTTTTTGAGAAAGGCTCTTACATAGCTCTTTCCTCAAACTTGGCTCTGTAGCTGAGGGTGACCTTGAACTCCTCTGATCCACCTCCCACCACCTTTTGAGGTCTGTGAATACAGGCCTGAGGTAGGAAACCAGATAGAATCTTGAGTAAAACTTGCCACTGTTCTGGCACCTCTGATCTTTGAGTCCCACTTGGTTCCAGTTTGACTACCCTGGAACTCACTATGTAGACCAGCCTGACTTGAGCTCAACAGAAATTCAACTGTCTTAGTTTCCTAAGTACTAGGATTAAAGACATGCACCACTATGCTGGGCTTGAGACCCTATTTCAAAAGTCGAAAGTGAGCTAGAGTTTTAACTAAGTGACAGAGCACTTGGCCCTAGGTTCAGTCTCCAGCCACAAAACAAACAATAGTAACAACTGAAATTCTTGTGTATTAGTTACTTTTCTATTTCTGTGAGAAAACACCATAACTGAAGCAATTTATAGAAGGAAGGGTTTATTTGGGTTTATGGTTCTGGAGGGATAAGAGTCCATCACCATCATGATAGGGAGGCATGGAAGAAATTACCACACATGGCAGCAGGAAAAGCAGCAAGGAAGCACATGGCTTTTGAAACCTCAGAGCCCACCCCCAGTGACAGACTTTAGCTAGACCACACTTCCTAAGCCTACCCAAACAGTGTAATCAGCTGTGGACACAGTATTCAGATGCCCAGGAACATGGATTCAGATTACCACCACACTATGGTAGCCTGAGAAACAGAAAAGCTTTTTTATTTTTATGAAGAAGAAACGCTTTTCTTTTGCAGTAAACATTTTCATTTATATAACTGGTACTCTGTGTAAGGGATAAAAAGTGAGACCAGAGAATCAAGGCCTTTTTAGACCATGTTTAATTCATTTTTGATTTTTCTAGACAAAAGGTTTCTTTTGTGTAACAGCTCTGGATCTCCCAGAACTTACTCTGTAGATCAGGCTGGCCTCGCGTAGAGTTCCACCTGCCTCTGCCTTCCGAAGTGCTGGGATTAAAAGTGTGTGCCACTATTGTAAGCCTGGTCAATTAATTCTTCAAGAAAAATAGGGAGGGTCTAGAGAGATGGCTCAGCAGCTAATAGCTGTTCCAGAGGATCTGAGTTCAAATCCCAGCACCCATGTCGGGCAGTTCACAACTACTTGTAACTTCAGTTTCAGGGGTTCCAATGCCCTCTTCTGGCTTCCAAGGATAACTTCCAACACATACACATATACATAAAATTTTTAAAAAGTTAAAAAAGAAAAATAGGGAGCTTTTGAAGGGTTTTAGGGATGAGATAATAAGATCACATTTGTTTTTTTTATTTAATTAATTGATTTTATATGTTTTTGTATGCCTGAGTGTATGTATGTACACAATATGTGTGCAGCAGCCCAAGGAGTTCAGAAGAGGGTGTTGGATCTCTTGGAACTGGAGTTCTGGATCCTCTGCAAAAGCAGTAAGCACTCTTAATTGCTGAGCCATCTCTCAACCCCACACTTGTTTTTTTAATTACTGTTTTAGTATGTAGATTCATTGTGTGGACACAGAGTAGAGGCTTGGAATCTAGTTGGGTGAACAGGCTAATAATTCTAGTTAGAGATCATAACAACCTGTATTAGGGCAGCAACAATAAGAATGACAGAAGAACATAACTGGTAAAGAATTAGGATATAGAATTGGGTGGTGGTGGCGCACGCCTTTAATCCCAGCACTTGGGAGGCAGAAGCAGCAGGCAGATCTCTGTGAGTTTGAGGCCAGCCTGGTCTACAGAGCCAGTTCCAGGACAGCTAGGGCTTTTACACAGAGAAACCCTGTCACAAACAAACAAACGAAAAGAATTAGGATATAGAGCTGAGCTTTTGAATTTTATACCATGTTTTGTTTTTTGTTTTTGTTTTTAAGTTTTGTACCGTGTTTAACTATTACCCATTTTTTTAAAAAAGTCATTTTGAGCTATGTGAGTGTAGAAAGATGTTTGACTTTGAACTGTCAGAGGGAGAGCAGACAAGAGGGGATGAAAGAAAAGTAGAATGAGGGGTTTTTTGTTGTTCATTAAAGTCAGTGTGCTTGTTTAAATGGAGAGAAAAAGAAACAGAGTAAGAGATTGAAGATAGTTTAGAAAGAAGGGACAATTAATTGAGGAAGTAAAAAGATATATTGCCTAGATTCAAATCCTGACTTTAGGAGAAAGGAAAGATAGTACTTCCATTGTAATAGGAGGAAAGGATGAGTAAAGAAAGTGGAGTTGGTACTAGGAAGTCAAATTAGTTCTTGTTTATTTCATTTGTTTTTTTTTTTTCCAAGAAGGAAGTAAGTCATTTGCATGGAGATAAGGGAAAGATAGTGGGATCAAGATTAGAAGTTTACTGTGGATTGTGGGATGGAAAGAGCTAAGTAGGAAATTGTAGGAGGATTATCAAGCAGCATAATTTATATATTTTAGACAGTGATTTTTTTTTTGCCTCCAAAATTGGGTGATTTTTTTTTTTTATCAGCACACCCAGTAGTCTAGTGTTAGATAGTGGGATTGAGCTAGGGATAGGTTTGTAAATATGATGCAGCATAGTAGGGCAAGTGAAGAATGCTGGAATTTAAGCTAGATAGTAAATAGGTTGAACTCAAGAATAGGTGGATTTGGCAGGGGTTTGGTGCCATAGGCCTGTAATCCCAGTGCTTGCTTACAATCCCATTATTCAGGAGCTAAGGCATAAGGATTATGAGTTCAAGATCACCCTAAACTATACAGCGTGACCTTGTCTGAAAGCAAAGCATAAAGTTAAAGGGAATGCACTGAGTGTAGTGTTGTGGCATAGGCCTTTAATCCTGGTGCCAGGAGGCAGAAACAGATCTCTGAGTTTCAGGCCATCTAGGACTACACAGTGAGACCTCATTTCAAACAACAACAACAACAGAACAAATTAAATAAAGAGTGAGTGAAAAGTAGGAGCAGGTAGGGTTTCTTTTGTGAACAAAGAACAGGTGTAGTGAGACTTGCATTGATATACTTATGGTCAAAGAAGTGGTGCATGTATTTCATATTCCCGAAGTGAAACAACTGCTGGACAAAATCTGGGGGATCGTCATGCGAGTAGCTGAAATGAGAGTGGGGGTAACTACCTGAAGATGATAAGATCAAAGAAGAATGAACCCAGGAAGTTGGGTCCCCATGCTAATATTGATACTAGGTTGAATATTGAAAAGATTTGGGGTGGAGAAACATCTGTGAGCAGGTTCTTTGAGTGAAGGGATGTGTTGGGGAGAAGGTAACTGGAAGTAAAGAAGAGCAGGAAGTGGTATGACTACCTGGTATAAAACGTAAAGAACAGTCATTATCTCACAAAAGGCCTGATGGTTAATGTTAGTTGTTAACTTGATGAAAACTAGAACCACTGGGAGTTGGACCTTAGCATGCCTGTGGGAAATTATCTTGATTATATTTTAATTGAGGTGGGAAGACCCGCACACTGTGAGTGGCACTTTTCTGGATGATGTAAACAGAAAAGGAACTGAGCAGCAGTAGATACTCATTGCTTTCTTCTTCCTGACCTGGACTCAGTTTGACCAGATGTTTCAAGTACTTGCTGCCTTGACTTTCCTACTGACATGCACCTTTTGAATTGTGAACTATGAGGTGTCCTAAAGTTGTTTTTGTTCATGACATTCTGTCATGGTAACAGGAAAAGAAACTAAAGCACAGAGTAGAGATAATCTCAATTCTCACAGGAGAGTTAAAAAAGTCATCTACTGAACTTCCCTGAGTTGTCAATGCCTGGAAGAATACAAGGCTTCCATCTGATAGAACTCTTAACACAGTGCTCCTTAGTCTCCATGATGAAGAACCAGCAAATAGTTTCCTTTATTTTCACTCTATAACAAATGGATTTTGTAGAATAAAAAGAATGACTAGAAAAATAATATGAACAAAAAGCAATACAATAAACTCCAATTTTTCATTATTAGATTCAATGACTATTACAGCATCCTGTCAGATTGCTGAGAAGTTATACCTATTTTCACTTTCTGTACTTAACATAGATCTGTAATCAACAGTTCACAGATCAGTATTGGACTATAGATTACACTTTGAGTGGTACTAGTATGAAGAAAATAGTTTCCTTGAAGAAGAACCATATTTGGTTAAACTTGGAAAGTAAAGGGCTTTTTGGATTTTGGTTTTATTTTATTGTTTTTGATTGAGCTATAAATTTTTCTCCACTCCTCTCTCTTCCTCTCCCCTCCCCTTCTACCCTCTCCTGTGGTCCTCATGCTCCCAATTTACTTAGGAGATCTTGTCTTTTTCTACTTCCCATGTAGATTAGTTCCATGTATGTCTCTCTTAGATGTATTTTGGTTTTAAATGGGTTTAATCTAACCAAAGTTGGCCTCCTGATTCCCCTGCTCCCATCTCTGAAGTTCTTATATTACTGGTATATTAGTTACGTTTTTATTACTGTGATAACACACCATGACCAAAGCAACTTATGAAAGAAAGCATTGAATTAGGGCTTATAGTTCCAGAGAATCCACATTTATGATGGCAGAGAAGGAGGCAGCAGAAATAGCTGAGACCTCACCTTAAACCTTAAGCTAGAATTAGAGAGCACACTGGGGATGGTTAGAGTCTGTTAAAACCTCAAAGTCTGCCTCCAGTGACACACCTCCTCCAACAAGGCTACACCTCATTCTTCCTAAGTAGTTCCGCAGTCTGGGGGAACAAGTATCCAAATATATGATCCTGTGGGGGGTATTATTCAAACAACCACAGAATGAATGCATGTACCACCAATCCTGGCAAGTGTTTCTTGAAAGGGAAAAACAACAAAAAGCTTTAGGGTAGTGAGGGGTAATATCTGGATTTGGCAAAAAGTAGTATCATTTATTCTGTGCCTGTCTCTGTGTTCATTGTGCTTTGACCTTTATGTACATTATCTGCTTTGTAGCATGAGGGGTTGCTCGTGGGGTTTCTGCCCAGTTCCCCACAGCTAGCAGGCCCCAAAGAAAATCACACAGAGATCTCCATAAGATTATAAACTGATTGGCCCATTAGCTCAGGCTACTTATTAGCTCTTGTAACTTACATTAACCCATTATTATTATCTATTTTAGCCACATGGCTTTGGTACCTTTTTCAGCGGGGCAGGTCACATCCTGCTTCTTCAGTGGTCTGGGCAGGAATGGAGGGAATTGGGCTTCCTCCTTCCTAGCATTCTCCTGTTCTCATCATCCTGCCTCTACTTCCTGTCTGGTTGACCCACCTATACTTCCTGCCTGGCCAATCAGTGTTTATTTAAAACATGGTTGACAGAATACAGACAATTCTCCCGCACCACTCCTCTAACCTCTACAGAGTTGATGGTTTCCTGATTTCTTGACATCCTACAGGTTTATAGACGTAGAATTAGAAAGATGAAAGGGACTTGATTTCAGGAAATTTGTCATGATCTTGGCTGAAATAATTTGAGCTCTACCATGTTTTTATGCACCTCGCTGTATGTGGTTAATAAAAATATTTAAGCATTTAACCATAGCCAGAAATTATTTGAAGGGTTCTTGTCACCTTCCTTTATGAGGGAAGTGTTTAGTATGTGAAACTACTGCTTTATGTACAGCATACAAAATTAAATCTTTAAAATATGAAATAACATGTGGTCATTGTAGCAAGTAGAAAATTCAAATGAAGCTGCAAAAGATGACCTGAATTTTTTCATTCATAGTTGTTGGCCATAAAATATTTCTAGTAATTTTATTTAATAAATTATCTCAGCAAATTTATAAGTTTGGGTTCTATGTTGAAATAGTGTTTTGGAGCCAGATGTGGTTGCTCACACCTTTAATCTAAGTACTAGGGAGACACAGGCAGATGGATCTTTTTGAATTCCAGGACAGCCAGGGCAGTTGCAGAGGAACCCTGTCTTGGAAAACAAAAGCAACAAAAAGAAGAAAAGAAAGAAAGAAATAGTATTTTGGATGCATAAAGCAAGATAAAATGTCATTAAAATAAGACCTGTTTTTAATATTTTGAGACATGTTTTCCTTATATAGCCCAGGCTGGTCTAATATTTGAGGGTAGCCAGAAACACATGATAATCTTGCCTCTGCCTCCAGAATGCCAGAATGTGGAAATTAGAAGTTTGGAGTAGAACATCAGGCTCTTTTTTTTTTAATGTGGCTATTTGAAACATTTAGAATTACTTACTTGGTTTCTATATTTCTGCTCATTCACATACGAATGCTCTAGTTTCTTTCAGCTTTGATCATTCTGAACCCTAATGAAGTTTTTGTTTGTTTGTTTTTTAAAAGAAGATTTCTCTGTATAACAGCTTTGGCTGTCTTAGAACTTGCTTTGTAGATCATTCTGGCCTCGAATGTGGAGATCTGCCTTCCTGTGTCTCCTGATTGCTGGGATTAAAGGCATATATTACCACTGCCCAACTCTAATGAAGTTTTAATGACATTTTGTCATCATTGTTTTAGACCAGTAGAATTTTGCATTAATGAAAATGTTTTGTAGTCTGCATGATATAGTAGCTGCTAACTGCATGTGGCTGCTGAAATATAGCTAGGGTGATAAAAGCACTACTTTTAAATTTTACTTAATTTTTTTTATTTATTTTTATATGTATGAGTGTTTTACCCACATGTATGTATGTATGTGCACCATGTGCCTTGTGCTAGTGGAGGCAAGAAGAGGAAATCAGATCCCCTGGAACTGGAGTTAGAGAGGATTGTGGACTGCCCTCTGGGTGCTAGGAATCAAAAACCAGTCTTTTCGGTGTTTTGGAAGAGCAACTCTACTGCTGAGCGATCTCTCCAGCCCCCAATTTTACTTAATTTTAATTAATATAAATAGCCACATGTGCTATGCAGCACTCACTGTTCTAGAACTTTTAAAAGAAAAAAAAATCTTACAAACCTTGGCTATTTTTTTTTCTTTTCCAGTTGTGTTGGTGTTGAGGAGGAGAAAGCTGCTGATATCGACCTATACCATTGCCCTAACTGTGAGGTCTTACATGGACCCTCCATTAGTAAGTAGATGTTAGAGTTTTCATCAGGAAGTGATCAAGGGGAGAAACAAATCAAAGGTAGTTTTGAAGAGCATTTGCCTTTGTGCAAATTGCCTTTGCCTGAGTGTCTCAGACATTACTGCTTACGCAAGTCCAAGTCCGCAAGTCCGGCATGCCTGCAGCTATTGCACTGAGAGGACAGAAGTACATAGCTTTATCTCCCTCCCTATTTAGCAACTGCCTAGAGGAAGCACACTCTCTTCCCCAGGAACTTTTCTGAGTATAAGAGAGTCTCTAATTCTAGATGCCTCCTGGGGTTTTAGATTAGAAAATAACCTATTGAGTAGGGAGGCCTTTGTTCATGGAATCTTAGCTCCTGGCCATTCTAACTCATGACCTCTTGTCTTTTTCTGGTTTAGTGAAGAAACGCCGTGTGTCTTCCAAAGGGCATGATACTCACAAGGGAAAACCAGTGAAGACTGGGAGCTCTATGTTTATTCGAGAACTCCGGGGTAGGACTTTTGACAGGTGAGGACTATTTGTCCAAAGGAATATTAAGCATCAGGGCTATGGAAAGCTGAACATATTTCCCTTCAGTTTCTCAACTGACAGTGCTTCTCTCATGTCTGGATTATCTTCTGGGCCCTGCAAAATCTCCTATGGGTGGAAACTTCTGTTTTGGTCAGTTTCTAAGTAACAGTGGCTAGAGTTTCACTTGATGTTTAGAGTACATGATGGTCTATTTACAAAAATCTGTAGTAGTTGGGAAGCAACATTTGTCTTAGTCAATTTATAAGCATCTGAGGAATGCTAGAATTGGAAGAATTCTTTTTGTTTTCCCCTGTGTATATTAATTTTATGAAGTAATGTGCTTTGTTATGACATTTCCATATGTTACAAAATGTACTTTGATCATAGTCACCTATTCAATGACCCTTTCTTATTCCCTCCCCCTTTCCTTTTCCATAGTCACAACAGTCTTCCATTTAATGTCTTGAAGAATTTTTAATGATCAGCAAATTTAATTCTCTCATTGTAGAGGAGAGAAAACTTTAACACTAAAACATTCTTTTGTCTTGTATTTCTTTTTCAGCCAAAAATGTTTTCGTTTTTTTTCAATTAACCTGGGTTTATTAAAAACAAATTAAGTACTTTTTGAACAAAAACAATGAGTTGAATAAATAAATATTGTGTGGTTTTTAAATTCATTGAACCGTTTTCAGGTTTCCTGTTCTTCAAGTGTTATTTAGATTATTTTTCTAATTTATTGGTTTAAAAAAATTTAAAAGCTGTCAGTCTACCTCAGACCCCTCAGATCCTTTCTTCTACCTCTGTCAGCTAATTTCTTTTACATTCTTTCAAAAATACTCTTTGTATCCACATATATGTGTTTATGTGTCCTTTTTTATTTTTTGAAACAATGGAAACACTATGTTTTGTACATTTTGTTTTTAAGCCTAAATTATATGTCTTGGACATGAAATCACAAATATATAATCCACAAATCTTACACAGGTATTCTTTATTCTCATTCATGGTCATTTAGTATTTCATTGAATGGATATATATTTTATTTAACCAGTCTTTTATTGATGACTATTTAAATTGATTTCAGTATTATACTGTTATTGAGAAAGCTTCTGTAGTCAATATCTTTAGTTTTCAGTGGTAAATATTGAACCTAGGCCTTATGCATGCTAGGCAAGTACCCTACTACTGGGCTATATTCGAAGCCTCAGTGAATATCTTTGTACTTAAGTTTTTTGCTTATGTGACAAGTACAGTTGTAGATTTAACTGTGTGAAAGTGTAATTGTTAGGTCAAAAGAATATGCCTGAAGAATCTATAAATATTGCTAGTTGTTTGTATAAAGGTTGTACAGTTTTATATACAGACATTTTGTCAAGGCTCCTGATTTTACTATATCCTGGCCAATAATTTTTTTAATGTTAAACTTTTTGTTCTAATTAAAATTTAGTGAAATCTTTTTATTTTAACTTTTGCTACCTTGATTATGAAAGAGGTTGATTTTTGTATATTTATGACTCCTTTGGTTTTGGTTTTTCAAGACAAGGTTTCTCTCTGTTGCCCTGGAAGTTCTGGAACTCACTGTATAGACTAGACTGGCCTCAAACTCAGAGATCTGCCTTCCTATGCCTCCTGAGTGCAGGGGTTAAAGGTGTATACCACCCTTGCCCAGCTATTTATGAGTCTTCTTTATTGACAGTTTTCCTTTTTTCTAAAGCATTTCTCATATTTTTATTGAGAATTTTTTTCATGTAACATATTGTGATCATGCTTTTCCCCTCTCCCAACTCCTCCCAGATTTTCCTCACCCACCCAACTCTGCACTTTTTATTTCTCTTTAGAAAAAAAAAACATACCATACTAAAACAAACAATCCCACAAGAAAATCTCTCTGTGCCCCCCCACATACACATAAAAAAACATTAAAACATAAAAAAACCACAAAACATTAAATCAACAAAAGACAAGACCGAAAAAAGAAAAAAAAAGCCCTAACAAAGCAATATGAAACAAAAAAATCTACAAAAACACCTTTGAATTTATTTGGTGTTGACCATCTACTGCTGGGCATGGAACCTACTCTTAAGTGTGGTTTATATACCCAGTGATATTCCACTGAAGAAAACTAATTTATAACAGCTTTTTTTGCAGAGAGTTTTAGTTTGTAATGCAGATCAATTTATTTACTAACCATTTTAGTAGCAACTGGGTCTTATCTCTTAGATGTTTTTCCCTAAGTACCTTTATGGCTTTACTTTTTGCAGTTTAATTTTTGTGCCATCTAGAACTACATAGAGAGTGAAACAGATACTGAGCTTAATATGTTTGTTTCGATACGACTCATTTTCCTTTTCTTCATAGTCTATTTTTTCTTTCATTTTCTTTTTGGTTCTGGAGATTGAAATCATAGACTCAATACAAGCTAAGTAAGTGCTCTGGTACTAATCTATACCTCCATGTATCTACTATCTTTTTTTCTATCATGCTTAGAAGTTGAGGGAAGGGAAAGAATATCATCAAAATATATTTTATGAAAAATTTAAAAAAGAATTTCCATTTTATAAGTGCATGTATTGAGAAAGTGTTTATATACTGTTTTGTAAAAACTCAGTCTTTGTTCTCTTCACTAACATTTTAAATTGGATGTTGCTATTCTGGGTTAGAACAAATGAGTCAAAATTGTTAATTATATCTTTCCTTAGGTAAGCTATTGACTAGTTTCCTTTGTTACTCAGAAAAGAGCAGTCTGTTCACCATATATTTCCACCTCTGTCAATGACCTTGTCTCCTGCTTTGGAGAGATCATTTCTTTCCTGGCATATGAGGTGTATGCCATTAATTGTCACCCCATATAAGACTCCCTCAGGAAGACTGTGCCCTTTACGTGAGAGGCCATTAATGCCTTTAGTGAACAAAATCTCAAAGTCAAGGTTTCTTTCCTGTGACCCACACAGCTCAGATGAAGTGATTCTGAAGCCCACGGGAAGTCAACTAACGGTGGAATTCCTGGAAGAGAATAGTTTCAGTGTGCCTATCCTCGTCTTGAAGAAGGATGGATTGGGGATGACGCTGCCCTCTCCATCATTCACTGTGAGGGATGTGGAACACTATGTTGGTAAGACACCACAGACCCTTTTAACCATGACATTACCTGTTCCCATCAAGACTTGAGTCATACTTGGTGTGGTAGCATATACTACCTTTAAGCCCAGCACCTGGAAGGCAGAGGCAGATATCTGTGAATTTGAGTTCAATCCATAGTGACTTCCAGGATAGCCAAGGCTGCATAGAGAGAGCCTGCTTCAAACGTAACAGAAATAAAAGGACTTGAGACGCTTCTCTAACCCACCTTTTTATATTTGCTTTCTAGGCATCTTGAGAATATGATGTGAAGTGCCTTGCCCAGAGTCATTCTTTGGCAAGGCAAAGAGACAGAATTCTAGTCTCTTTTCCATCTTAATTTGTGTGTGCGCACGTGCGTGTGAGCGCTCATAGCTAATGACAGTATTTGCTTTATTCTCTTCTATTAACAGACCAAACAAAATTAAATTAGTCCCCCTCCCATTTTTTTAACCTGGCAAATTTTAGGTATCATATTTTCTCTGACACATGTTATTACATACTATTTATTACTGGAGCTTAAGTTTGTGGGGAGAGTGGAAGAGAAGAAGTAAAGAAGCATATCCATGGCTGATAGACTATATGAGAGCCCCTAACAGGCCTCCACCCAGATCTTGAGAAGAGGGTGTGATAGATTCCTACTCTTTGCTCTGAACACATAAGTATCTAAAGACAGAATTCCTGAGTATAAGGCTAGGTGCTGGTGAGGTGACAAGAACTTTTTGTCCCTGAGATTGCTTGGTACTCATTTCTTTATTTTAGGTTCTGACAAAGAGATTGATGTGATTGATGTGGCCCGCCAGGCTGACTGCAAGATGAAACTCGGTGATTTTGTGAAATATTATTACAGTGGAAAGAGGGAAAAAGTCCTCAATGTCATTAGTTTGGAATTCTCTGATACCAGGTAAGAGGGGAAAGGTAACAAAAACTTTTCTTTCTTTTTTTTTTACTTTTATCTGCATTTATTTCATGTTGAATTTATTCCCATGCCATAAGTTTTTGTTTCTTCAGTTTCTTCTGGGATATCTTTTTCTTCTGTGCAACCTCCTCTTCTGGCTTTGGAACAATCTGTCCCTTTTCAGTGAGGATCATCTCAATGTGGCAGGGGGAGCTCATGTATGGGTTAATCCGGCCATGAGCTCTGTAAGTTCGTCGGTGCATCTAGGGTGCTTTGTTCACCTGGATGTGCTCAATCACCAGAGAGTCCTCATGTAAACCCTTCAGTTCAGCATTGCTCTCTGCATTTTCCAGCATGTGCAGCAAAAATTCTTCACTCTTTTTTGGCCACCGACCCTGTGTCCAGCCCCACTGTTTGGCCTGGGCGCACCTACCGACTCCACCATTGTACCGTCGGAACGGCACACACAGCTTCTTCAAAGTGACATCTTTCAGATATTTGGTGGCTTTTCGGATATGCATACCCTTGATGGCCTGGGTCGTTTCACGGGTGTTCTTAAAGTGAACCCGAAGGTTTGCTCCTCTCGATTTGCATGATTTTGTAGGGTTTTCTGGGTCAGAGAGTAGCGAACCATCTTCACGGGTCACCTCTGGCCGCTTACAGGAAGAGGAAGTACCACAAAAACTTTTTTATCGAACAAAAGCCTGATTGTCTAAAACTTGTAGATGTACTTGAATACTTGAATTTATATTTTGGTTTGTTTCTTCCTTTGGAGTGGGAAGGTGATATATACTTTGTAGGGTATTGATTCAACTTTATTAATACCTAAGCCAATTTGTTCTCCAGTTTTTCTTTTCTTTTCTTTTCTTTTCTTTTCTTTTTTTTTTTTTTTTGAGACAGGGTTTCTCTGTATAGTCCTGGCTATCCTGGAACTCGCGTTGTAGACCAGGCTGGTCTCGAACTCACAGAAATCTGCCTGCCTCTGCCTCCCAAGTGCTGGGATAAAAGGCATGTACGTACTACCACCACCTGACTGTTCTCCAATTTCTAACATTAACTAGATTGTACAATATTTACTTAATTTGTTTCCTTCATTTTAGGGCATCTTTCTTTGAACTCTTTCTAGTATTTATATTTTTTGCCTTGTAACTGTCCTAACTGAAGGATAAGCCCTCAGTTTCTGTAAGTAGATTCTAAAATCTAAAAATTAAATATAAGTAGTTTTTCTAAAGATAGGTTGCCTGTGTTTAAAAGTGAAAGGTTGTAATCTTTAAAATATTCTGTCTATACTTATATACTCAGAACTGTGGTGAATACCAAGAAATTATAGCATACCTTTTTGTTATTAGAAAACTTACTGGTTATTGAGATAATTTTAAAAAGTTAGATTTGCAAGAAGATGCAAAAATAGTGTACAGTAAGGTCCTATGTACTTTTCAGTTTCCCACAGTGGTAACATGATCATTATATTAAAACCTTTACTGTTGCTTTTAAGATTAAAGAATCTAAAGATATTTAAAAGCTATAGTTGCTTTATATATCACTTCATCCAGAAAGCCTGTGAGATAGCTTTGAGATATGCAGAAAAGGGGAAAAAACTGGAACACACAGAAAATAAAGCCGAGGGACTAGGTTGCATGTGGATATGTACTATATACATGAATGCATAATTCTTTGTTTAAATAATTTGTAGAGATGGACTGCAGAGTTTTCATTGACTTTCCTGAAGGTCAAAACAAACAGAGTATAATGTTCTAAAAGATTTGTGAGTTTATATAGGATAAAAACAGCCAGATTTATGGAACTGAGCTCCAGGAGGTTTCTATAGTATAAGGGCTTTTCATAAAGAAGATATCAAGGTAGAGACAATGCAACTATTATAAACTACGTGCTGAATAAGTAGACATAAAGTGAAATGATAACTATGACAATTTAGTAGTAGAAATGATCACATTCTGCTGGGGAAGGATTTGGAGCTAGGACTTAGGAATCTGATGGAATAAGACTGAAATCAAGATTGGAGAGATGACTTAGCAGTTAAGAGCACTGGCTGCTCTTCCACAGGAACAGGTTCAATACCCAGCACCCACATGGCAGCTCACAACTATCTATAGCTCTGGTTCTAGGGGATCTGACACCTCACGTAGACATACATGCAAGCAAAATACCAATGCACATAAAATAAATGCAAATAAAAATAAATAAAATTTTAAAAGATTTTAAAAGACTACCGATCAAATTTCTAGGAATAAGTGTTATATATACCTTTGGGTTCTGTAGAGAAAATGATTTATTTGTCTTATCTGGCCAGGATATTTTATTCAGGCTTAAACTTTCAATTTTCAATCAGTTTACATGCCTTTTCACCTTCTTTACTAGGCTCTCAAACCTTGTGGAAACACCCAAGATTGTTCGCAAGTTGTCATGGGTGGAGAACTTGTGGCCAGAGGAAAGTGTGTTTGAGAGACCCAATGTACAGAAGTACTGCCTCATGAGTGTGCGGGATAGCTATACAGATTTTCACATTGACTTTGGTGGAACCTCAGTCTGGTACCATGTGCTTAAGGTAGGAATGAATATGACTTCTGGAGGTAACCAGATGTACCTGCCTTTCATATTCTATTTAGGTACTACTTTAACATAATTAACTCTATCAAGGTTTGTTACTTGGTAGAGTGGCCTCTAATTTTGTTGTTTAAGCAAAAAAGCTTTTGAAGGTAGGCATGCTGGCTTGTGCCTTGAATTCCAACACTTGGAGGGTTGAAGCAAGAAGGTTGCCATGAGTTAGAAGTCAGCCCGAGCTACATGATAAATTTCAGATCAGCTTGAGCTAAAGCATGAGCTACTGTCTCAAAAAACCTCAAACCAAAACGAACAACAACAACAACAACAAAAAATACATGGTGATGGAGGTAGGCATGCCTAAGAAGGCACTAGGTGAGCCAGGCAGTGGTGGTGCACACCTTTAATCCCCGCATTTGGGAGGCAGAGTCAGGCAGATGTCTGTGATTCAGATGTGTGCCTAGTTGTCAGCCTGGTCTCCATAGGACAGCCAGCGCTGTTATACAGAGAAACCCTGCCCCCCCAAAAAAAACAAAAAGAAGGCCCTAGACTGCACCTCAGCACTAAAACAATACTTTTTTTGAGGTCTGGGGATATAACTTAATGATGTAGTGCTTATTAAGCATGTGCAAGACCCTGGTTTCTTTGTTTTTCTAGAACTGCAGAAGTAGTTTGAATTAAAATAGATTCCTTAAGATAGTCCCAACTGTTCCCTATTTAAAGGAACTAATTTCTTTTGTTTCTAATAGTAGAAATTTCTAGTATTTCTATTCTACCAATATGTATGAAAATGTCTGTATTTTCTTTAGAAATTCTTGATAACATGAGTTTTCTCTCTCCCAAACTTTAATATCTGTATCAAAGAATTCATTTATATGTTTGTGAATTTTGACAATTATATAGCTACTTAATGGCCACAGATAAAACAGATATGTTACAATTCTTTTCAAAGTAATAATTCCTATGATTTTTTAGTGGGTTGTTATGATTTTATAATTACTGTATGGTGGCTATAAAAGATTTTTGCAGTTAGGAAAACATTTCTTAAATAATTTTGATTATTTTCACCACTGTTTATCCTGTTTAATTATCTTATCAGAAGAACCAAGGAAGGAAAAGAAAATTTGCTTCATGGTTGTTATGCAAAATGATCATACATCTTCAATTAGTTGTTTTTATTGGTTTATCATGAAGAATTGGAACATGTAAATGAAAATGCTGTTATGCAAATGCATGTTTTAATATTTTCATGGAAAAATTCAAGGATAATGAGATGATTTTTCTCTGTGTTCTTTATCCATATTCACAAATGCTTTCATTTTCTTCTTCCAAAGCAAATGAAATAAAGTGCCTGTATACTTTTTCCTGAGACATTTGTGAGTAGTTTTAGACATAGTATCTCTTTATCTCTAATAATTTATTATATAGTTCTTAAGAACAAAAGTATTTCTTAACTAATTACAGGATAGTTATCAAAATCAGGAAATTGATATAATACTATTATTAGCCAATCTGTGAAGACACTCAATTTTCTCCAGTTGTATAGTACACATATCTATTTTTGTAACAAATATAATAGTTTTCTGTGTTTAAATTGATAATATATTAGTTAAGCTACCAGAGTTATCCTTATACCTAGGTATTTTTTTTCCCCACCAAATTTTGTCTATCAGGTGATTATCCAAGCAAAATACAATTAGGAAATAAAATATTCTTCCAACAGATAATCATGTAATGAAAAATCACCTTTTAGAAGTCCTTGGGCAGTTACTAAACTTTTAAAACTAATAACTTTGATTGCAGGTGTGAGAAGGAACACTGTGTAACTGGCATTTAAAGGCATATTCAATTTTTTTCTCATCAGTAATATGGCCTTAAATTCTAGGACTAGTAGTATTGATCTTACCTATAGAGGCTATTTTTCATTTGGTATTACATCTGAAATAAGAGTAAGTATTTGGCATATATTTCTCCTAACTTGAACAGTTTTGATTTAAATGCCTCCTTCAAGTTGTTTTCCTAAGTTTGAAGAAATTTCAGCAGTGGATAAAAAATGATATAAAAATTGGGAAATGGGTCTGGAATACTGCCATGGTTGTAAAGGATGGGAATGAGATTTGGCCCTTTGGAACATCTCTTATCCCAGAAGGACTTTGCTTGACATCTTTGTTATGGGTATCTTTTTTTTTTTTTTTAGGGTGAGAAGATCTTCTACCTGATCCGCCCCACAAATGCTAATCTGACTCTCTTTGAGTGTTGGAGCAGTTCCTCTAATCAGAACGAGATGTTCTTTGGTGACCAGGTGGAAAAGTGCTACAAGTGTTCTGTGAAGCAAGGACAAACACTTTTCATTCCTACAGGTCATTCTTGAGTCCCTCTAGAGGGGAGGATAGGAGGATGGGAAAGGCAGAAAGAAGGGAGATAGTGGCACTGTACCAAATCCTGCCCGTAATTTAATCTCATTATGTGAGATCTCTTTTTCTCATCATCTGAGAGGTTAAGAACTAGACCTCAAGAAAATTTATACGGTGGCCAGTTGGTAGTGTGGTTGTTTGTGGAGGCTGCACATGGCAGAGCAGGCAGGAGGAGGATGATTGACCTTTTTATACTGGATTGATGTAAATTGGGTATAGATAGATGGAGTCAGCCCCGTGACTCTAGGGATAATAACTTCAAGGCTGATGTTCTAGTCAACAACGGTGAATGACCCAGGATGGAAACATTCTTTCTTAATAGTTCATGCCTGGGTTTTACTTGTTGAATTCTTAGGTCTCACGTAGGTCTGAATTTGTGTTTTGCTAGGCAGGTGTTGTACTGAGTTATATCCCGAACCAAGTATGTACATTATTTTTGAAGAAATAGCCCTGTTGTCTCAATTTGGGGAGAGTTGATATCTGGAATCTAATTGAGTCTTTTCTGCCCAATTTAAATGTTCCTTGATTTTTTAATCAGGATTAACATTGAATTTTCTTGAAATGTATAGTGAAAATATTTATTAAATGAGAACATAGTGAAACACACCTGGAATCTTAGGTACTTGGGATACAGAGGCAGGAGGATTATGTTTTCAAGGCCAGCCTGGGCAAATTAGTAAAACTTCATTTAAAAACAAAATATTTATTTTAAAAATTTTGTTACTGTTTTCTGAGATAAGATCTCACTCTAAAATTCAGGCTGGCCTTGAACTCATATATATATGTATGTATGTATGTATGTATGTATGTATGTATATGTAATTGTGTTCCATAAAATATATTGTTGTCTTTTATTTCTGTTCTTTTTTCACTCAGCATATTTTCAGAGTTCATGTCACAGCATTTGTTGTCAGTTTAATAGTTTTTGAGATGGGATCTCATTTAGCCCAGGCTGGCCCTGAACTCAGCTGTGTAGCTGAAGTTGGCCCTGAACTATTGATTCTCCTGCCTCTACCTTCTCTGAGTGGTGGGATTACAAGTGTTTACCCCCTACCCTGTTTTCTCTTTAGACAGCTTCATGTGATCTTGGAATTTGCTCTGTAGTCCAGCCTCACCTCAAACTTGAAATATTTTGTCAGCTTCAAAAGTATGCGATTACAAGCATGTAACACCTTACTTTACCACTTTGGTTTTTTTTATGGCAAAACAGTCCCCCCCCCCCGTAACAGAGTCTCATGTACTCATATTTGCTGTGTAGCCATGGATAATCTTGAACTTGCCTCTATCTCCTTGAGTACTATGGTTATAGGCTTGCACCACCATGCCTAATTTTTGCATTTATGTAGTGCTAGAAATCAAATACAAGGCTTTGCTCATGCTAAGCAAGGCCTCTACCAGCTACAACTGGAACTACAACTACAGTCCCTGCAAAATAGTATTATATTATATGAATATGCTACATATTTCCTTTTTCTTTTTTTATTGATTTTATTGAGTTATACATTTTTCTCTGCTCCTCTCCATTTCTCCCCGCTTCCCTTCAACCTCTCCCATGGTCCCCATGCTCCTGATTTGCTCACGAGATCTTTGTCTTTTTCTACTTCCCATGTAGATTAAATGTATGTATGTCTCTTACGGTCCTCATTGTTACCTAAGTTCTCTGGGATTGTGATTTGTAGGCTGGTTTTCTTTGCTTTATGTTTAAAAACCACCTGTGAGTGAGTATATATAATGATTATCTTTCTGGATCTGGGTTACCTCACTTAATATGGTGTTTTTAGCTCCATCCATTTTCCCACAAATTTTAAGATGTCATTTTTTTTCTGCTGTGTAGCACTCCATTGTATAAATGTACCACATATTCCTTATCCATTCTTTGGTTGAGGGACATTTAGGTTGTTTGCAGGTTCTGGCTATGACAGGCAATGAACATAATTGAGGACAAGTCCTTGTGGTACGATTGATAATCCTTCAGATATATACCCAAAAGTGGTATTACTGGGTCCTGAGGAAGGTTGTTTTCTAATTTTCTGAGAAATCACCATACTGATATCCAAAGAGGCTGTACCAGCTTGTAGTCCCACCAGCAATGCAAAAGTGTTCCCTTTACTCCACATCCTCTCCAGCATAAGTTGTCATCAGTATTTTTGATCTTGGCCTTTCTTACAGGTGTAAAATGGAATCTCAGAGTTGTTTTGATTTGCATTTGTCTGATGACTAAGGATGTTGAACATTTCCTTAAGTGTCTTTCAGCCATTTTAGATTCCTCTGTTGTGAGTCCGTCCCTCCCTCCCTCCCTCCCTCCCTCCCTCCCTCCCTCCCTCCCTCCCTTCCGACAGGGTGTCTCTGTGTAACAACCCTGGCTGTCCTGGAACTCACTCTGTATACCAGGCTGGCCTTGATCTCACAGAGATCCACCTGCCTCTGCCTCCCCGAGTTCTGGGATTAAAGGCATGCACTACCACTGCCCAGCTTACTTTTGTGTGTGTGAAACACAGTAAGTTTCCTTAGAGTTTTTAACAGAAGCATATTAGGAACCTTACTAGTGGCTACACTACTGAAGAAAATCTCTATCTTTATCAACCATTAATTGCATATAAATTTTCAAAGGGAAGGATGACCCCATAAACACTTCATCCTTCTGTGACTGCATGTTAGAGAGCCCAATCTCGTACACAGATAATCACAGCTGCTTTGAGTTTGAATGGGGAAAAAAAGTGAACAGCCTTGTCATGCCATACTGCTCATCTACTTCCTCCAACCACATTTTGTGTGTTTTTATTTACATTTGCATTGTTTCTATTTTCTTTTTTATCTTGGTACTGGGGATTGAATGCAAAGCCTTGTGGATGCTATGTAAGTACTCTACCACTGAGCTATTTCTACAGCCACTATTCATTTTTTTTTATCCTACTTATTTTATTATTTTTTTGAGACAGGATCCCATTAAGTTGCCCAGGTTGGTACTGAGCTAACTGCATAGTCTAGTCAGTCCTCAGCTTCTTGAGCAGCTGGGGTTATTGTTGCATGAGGAGCGGGACTCCTTGTTTATCCCAGCCGCCCAGCTAGCTTACACACGAAATAACCACACAGAAACTGTATTAATTAAAACACTGCTTGGCCATTAGTTCTTACTAATTGGCTAACTCTTACACATTAGTTTAACCCATCTCCATTAATGGCAGTGGCTTACCGGAGATTCTAACCAGCGTCCTTTTGATGTGGAGGATCCATGGCTTCTCTGTCTCCATGTCTTCCATGGCCCTTCCTCCTCCAAGCATTCAGTTCTGTTTTCTCTGTCTACCTAAGTTCCACCCTATCAACTAGGCCAAGGCAATTTTCTTTATTCATTAACCAATGATAGCAAGGCACAAACAGAAGAAACTCCTACACCAGGTTATAATTATGTGTCAGACATCTTAGCGTGGAATAAATTTGGCTATTATGAACAATGCTACTATGGGTATGTGTGTACAAGTTATTGTGCCAGTATAGTGAATTGAATATTCCCAATGAAAAATCTGGAATCCCACCAGCCAGTGGTGATGCATGCCTTTAATCTCAACACTTGGGAGTCCAAAAGTATGTAATAGTCTGAAACTCCCAAATCATGTTTTATGAGTTTATTTTCTGTGTGCAGTGTATGTACACAGTTCGCTGTGTATGCACATGGGAATACAAAATTTGACATCAGCTGTCTTCTACAGTTGTCCTTTACCTTATTTTTTTAATTATAGTGTTTTTGTATGAGTCTTTTGCCTACATGTAAGTAGGTGTGTCAAGTGCTTGCCTTGTCCCCCTGGAGCCCTGAATTAAGCAATTGAATCCTTTGGAACTGGAGTTACAGACAGTCGTGAGCTACTATGTGGGTGCTATGGATTGAAGCCAGGTTCTCTGGAAAAGTTGCCAATCTTCTTAATCCCCAAGCCATTTATCTCTAGCCCATCGCCTTATTTTTATTTATTTATTTTGGTTTTTTTGAGACAGGGTTTCTTTTTTTTTTTTTTCTTCTTTTTTTTTGGTTTTTCGAGACAGGGTTTCTCTGTGGCTTTGGAGCCTGTCCTGGAACTAGCTCTGTAGACCAGGTTGGCCTCGAACTCCCAGAGATCCGCCTGCCTCTGCCTCCCGAGTGCTGGGATTAAAGGCGTGCGCCACCATCGTCCGGCTGAGACAGGGTTTCTATGTAGCTTTGGAGCCAGTACTGGAACCAGTTCTATAGACCAGGCTGGCCTTGAACTCACAGAAATCCACCTGCCTCTGATTACCAAATGCTGGGAATAAAGGCACGCACCACAACTGCCCAGCCCATTACCTTATTTTTGAGACATAATTTCTCACTAAACTAGGCTAGCTGTAACAAATCTGACAAGTCCTCCTTTCCCCAGTGCTAGAGTTACAGTCATACTGCCGTGCTTAGATTTTTACATGGATACTTGGCATCTGAATTTAGGCCCTTGCTCTTGCATGACAAGTACTTTACTGACTGAGACTTTTTGAGAGTCAAAGCAACTCTGCAAATAGAAAATTTCATGTCTGACTAATGTGATAGGGTCATGCTCAAAGACATAAGTGCATTAAAGTATGTAAAATTTCCTTCAGGCTGTTTGTTTAAAGTACATTAGAATCATAAATAATTTGTTTAGACTTGGGTCTCATTCCCAGAATAACTCTTTTTATCCTCAAGATATCTATGTATTTTCAAATATTCCAAAATTTTAAAAATGTCTCAAGTCTGCAACACTTCTGATCTGAAGTATTTTAGAAAAGGTATATGTTCACCTTGTATTTTCAGTTTTCTTGTTTATCTATTTGGGAGAGGAATGCCTTAATCATGTGGTAACTCCATAGTTTGCCTTTTTGTGGACCTGCTAAGCTGTTATCAAAGTATATATGTGTACTGTTTTACATCCCAGATAGCAAAGTATAAGGGTTCTAATTTCTTCATATTTTCTCCAATGATTGTCATTTCTGTCTTTATGATCATAGCAATCCTAGTGTGAGTAGTGGTGTAACACTGAGGTTCTAGTTTGTGTTTTCCCTAATGATTATTAATGTTGACCATCTTGAAAAAAACTTCTGTACTTTATAGATCTTTGTGCTTTGGTATTTTTGTGGAATCATTTACTTACTCTCTGATTAAATAGTATTTTTCTTGCTACAAGGGTTCATTATATATTCTTTTACTATACCTATATCAGATATATTTTCAAAAATAATTTTCTTCTTCAGTTTGTTTTTTGACATTTTTAATACATTAGAAACTGATTTATTGACAATTGCATACACACACATATGTGTGTATATATATGTGTGTGTATATATATATATATATTTCATTCATGCCCCCCATTATCTTCTGTTATCCTCTCCCCCTGCTGAATTCCTTTTTTCAAACAAGTATTCCTCCTAATTTCACATCTGTGTGTGTGCTCCTGCATTTAATGAGGGTTGCTTAAATGAGGGTTGCTTAAATGAGGGTTGTTTACATGAGCATGGAAGATTATTTTACCAGTGACTGTGTTTCCCTCTCTCTCAGCAGCCATTAACTACCTAGAGCTCCTCTTTCTGAAGAGTTGAGTCTTTTGACATTCTTTGATAGTATCTTATAAAACATGAAAGTTATGAATTCTATCCAGTTTATCTGTTTTTTCTTGTCCAGTTTCTTTTTCTTTGTTTGCTCATGTTATTGGTATCCTATATACTGTCATAATGGTTTACAGGGTGGTTTGTGGGTTTTTTTGTTTGTCTCACTCAGGTTGTACTCAATCTTATTGTATAGCTAGCCACCAGGCCTCAAACCTGTGACCTTGCTGCCTTAGCTTTTTGATCTTAATATACTTATATAATATATATGATATATATACTTATATCTCTATAAGTGTTGGTAACTCAAGGTCTTGAATACTTATAAATATTTTGTAAGGTTTTTATTTGGAGACATTGTCTCCCTCAGATTATATTTTGTCTGCTTTGTACTTTAGCCTCAAACCTGTCATTTTCCTGCCTTAGCTTTCTGAGTATGTGTCACAGTTTCCATTTTAGTTTTGGCTCTTATATTTAGATCTTTTTATTGATTGTGAGTTTGTTTTTATATATAGTTTGAGGTGAGGATCTAGTTTCATTCTTCAGCCTGTTGGCATCCAGTTGTTCCAGACTGTCCTGAAAATAATTCTTTTCTCACTGAATTGTCTTGATCTCTGTCTCAAAAATTGCTTGATCTGAGGTTCAAGTTGTAGTTCAGTGGTAGAGTGCTTCCATAGTATGTTCAAGGCCCTGGGCTTGCTCCCCTGTATTGCAAAACCAAAAAATCAAATGGAAAAAAACAAATCAGGACAAGTCAGTTGACCGTATGTGCATGTATATGTTGGATCTTAAATCTTCCATTGTTTTATATGTCTGTTCTTATGATAATGTATAATTCTTTGATTACTATACATTTGTAGTAAGTTTTGAAGTTGGGAATTGTCAGTCCTCTAACTGTGTACATCTTTTTCAAGGTTGGTTTGTTAGGATCCCTTGAATTTTCATATGAATTTTTAGGTTTCGAACTTGTGGTGGTTTTTAGTGGATTATTTGCTTTAGTTTTTTGTTTGTTTTAGTGTATATATATATATATATATATATATATATATATATATATAGAGAGAGAGAGAGAGAGAGAGAGAGAGCGCCTATCATAGATTACTGGTATTGATGTTTTACCAGTTCGAAGGGTTTTTGTTATACCTAGAGGCATAAAAAACAGTTTGAATCTGATGGCTCTCAGATAATAACTGGGGTAGTAACAAATCCAATTACAGCATGACCAGTTTAGGCTATGTATCTATCACTGCCAGGAGTCTTAGCTGAGGCCATGTTTGTAGACTTAGGGGAGTTTCTCTTCCATCAGCCTTCAACCTGAAAAGCCCCCCTTTCCAATCATCTCTGTCAGCACTCTCCTTTTCCACCCACCCCTCAGTCAGATCCCTCATGTTTCTATGCCCATCTGCCCCCAGTACACTCAGGAAATCACAATTTCCCCTTCTCAGGAAGATCCATGTGTCCGTCCATGGTCCCTCCTTGTTACTTAGTCTCTCTGGGTCTGTGCATTGTAGCATGGTTATCCTTTACTTTACAGTTCACTTATGAGTGAGTACATACCGTGTTTATCTTTCTAGGTGGGTTACCATCCATTTGCCTTCAAATTTTCTGATGTCATTGTTTCTGACAGCTGAATAATACTCTTGTATAAATGTACCAACTTTCCTTTATCATTCCTTGGCTGAAGGACATCTAGATTGTTTCCAGATTCTGGCTATTACAAATAAAACATAGTTGAACAAGTGTTTTTGTGGTATGATTAAGCATCCTTTGGCTATATGCCCAAGATACAGCTGGATCTTGAGGTAGGTTCCCAATTTTCTGAGAAACTGCTGTATTGATTTTTTTTTCCAAAGCGGCTGTACAAGTTTGCATTCCCACCATTGCTCCATATCCTCTTCAGCATAAGCTGCCATTTGTGTTTTTGATAGGTGGATGGAATCTCAAAGTCATTTTGATTTGCATTTCCCTGATGGCTAAAGATGATGAATATTTAAGTGTTTCTCGGACATTTGAGATTCTTCTTTTGAGAATTCTCTTTTTAGATCTATCTGTACCCCGTTTTTTAAAATTGGATTATTTGTGTTTTGATGTCTAGTTTCTTGAATTCTTTATATATTTAGGAGATCAGCCCTCTGTCAGACGTGGGGTTGGTGAAAATATTTTCCCATTCTGTTGACTGCCGTTCTTTCCTATTGACGGTGTCCTTTGCCTTTTCAGTCTCATGAGGTCCCATTTATTAATTGTCGATCTTTAATGTCTATGCTACTGGTGTTCTATTCAGAAATTTGCCTTCTGTGCCAATGCGTTTAAGGCTCTTCACCACGTTCTCTTCTCTCGGCTTCAGTGTAACTGGATTTATGTTGAGGTCTTTGATCCACTTAGACTTGAGCAGGGTGATAGAATAGATATGCATCTATTTTCATTCCTCTACATGTTAACATCCGGTTATGCTAGCACCATTTGTTGAAGATGTTTTGTTTTCTTCATTGTATAGATTTGGCTTCTTTGTCAAAAATAAAGAGGTGTATGGATTTACTTCTGGGTCATTGATTCAATTTCATTGATCCACCTGTCTGTTTTTATACCAATACCAAGCTGTTTTTATTACTCTAACTCTGAAGTAGAGCTTGACATTAGGGATGGTGATATTTCCAGAAGTTCTTATATTGTATAGGTTTGTTTTAGCTATCCTAGGGTTTTTGTTTTTCCATATAAAGCTGAGTATTGTTTTTTCAATATCTATAAAGAATTATGTTGGAATTTGATGGGGATTGCATCAAATCTGCATATTGCTTTTGGTAAGATGGCCACTTTTACTATGTTAATCCTATGGATCCATGAGCATGGAAGATCTTTACATCTTTTTGTATCTTCTCCAATTTCTTTCTTCGAACTCTTGAAGATCTTGTCATACAGGTCTTTCATTTGCTTACTTAGAGTTATACCAAGATATTTTATATTGTTTGTGGCTATTGTGAAGGGTGTTGTTTACCTGATTTCTTTCCCAATCCTTTTATCATTTGTACATAAAAGGGTATCTGACTTTTTTTTTTTTTTAGCTAATCTTGTATCTAGACAGTTTGCTAAAGGTGCTGCAGGAGTTCCCAGTAGAATTTTTGGGGTCGCTTATGTATACTATCATGTCATCTGCAAATAGCAATACTTTGACTTCTTTCCAATTTGTATTCCCTTGATCTCTTTTTGTTGTCTTACTGCTCTAGCTAGAACTTTGAATACTACATATTAAATAGATATGGAGAGAGTGGACAACTTTGTCTTATTCCTGATTTTAGTGGAATTGCTTTGAGTTTCTCTCCATTTAATTTGATGTTGTCTGTCAGCTTGTTGTATATTGCCTTTATTATGTTTTGGTATGTTCTTTGTATCCCTGATCTCTCCCAAGACTTCTATCATGAAAGTGTGTTGGATTTTGCCAAAGGCTTTCTCAGCATCTAATGAGATGATTAAACATTGGGCACAGTTTGGGGAGTCCTGCTCAGAGGGAGGAGTGATTGTAACAGCCAAGTGTGTAAGGGACATAACAAGAGAACCCACAGTAACATCTAACCTGACTCATAGGAACTCAGAGTCTGAACCAACAACAAAGGAACCTGCATGGAACCTACCTGGGCCCTCTGTATATATGTGACAATTATGTAGCTTGGTCTATTTGTGTAACTCCTGACATTGGAAGTAAGGGTGCTTTGGTTGGCTCTTGGGAACCTATTCCCCTTGCTGGAATGCCTTGCCCAGCCTGAATACAGGGGGAGGTGGTTGGTCTTTCTTTTTTTTTTTTCTGGATTTTTCGAGACAGGGTTTCTCTGTAGCTTTTGGTTCCTGTCCTGGAACTAGCTCTTGTAGACCAGGCTGGCCTCGAACTCACAGAGATCCGCCTGCCTCTGCCTCCCGAGTGCTGGGATTAAAGGCGTGTGCCACCACCGCTCGGCAAGGTGGTTGGTCTTATGACAGCTTGATATGTTCCATGCTTTCCTGAAGCTCATGGGAGGCCTGCCCCTTTCTGAGTGAATAAAGATGAGAGGTGAATTGTGGAGATGGGGAAGGAGGGGAGGCTGCCATTGGGATGTAAAATAAATAAATTATAAAGAAGAACGCTGGGCAGTGGTGGCACACGCCTTCAATCCCAGCATTCAGGAGGCAGAGGCAGACGGATCTCTGTGAGTTTGAGACCAACCTGGTCTACAGAGCAAGTTCCAAGACAGGCTTCAAAGGTACACAGAGCAACCCCATCAAGAAAAACAAAACAAAACAAAACAAAAAGTCAGTTTGGAATAGTAGTCAGTATGAGAGATAAGGAGGGACACAGACTTTCTAGATTAAGGGATGGCAAACGGAGATGAATATAGAACATATTTAAGGAAAAAAATAATGTTGCAAAATTGGATCAAAGGCAAGGAGATTGAATAATTGTGCTCTAGTGGTGTGCATTTTAGAAAGAATAGTCCTAGCAAAAGAGTGATGTTCTTTTAGATAAGAAAGGGTAGGTAAAGTAGTGGAAAGAGTTTTGAAGTAAAGAGAGGATAAGTAGAAGTGCCTTAACTTCATAAGTTGATTCTGTTCAGGGTTGCAATAGTGACAGAATGTACACCAGGATAGATATTGCCACAGTGAAACAAATAAGAGTATTATATGGAGTCAGTGTTAAACTGGGTAGGCACTAAGGTATCCAAAGCAAGAAATGCCTTCTGCTAGCTGTGACCTTTGCCTTATTATACTACAGGATGGATTCATGCCGTGCTGACCCCTGTGGACTGCCTAGCCTTTGGAGGGAACTTCTTACACAGCCTTAACATTGAAATGCAGCTCAAGTGAGTTCTGAGGTTGCCCGTTCTTGTGTGCTGTAGTGCTTATGTTTTCCCCTTGAGTAAGGAATGCAGTATAGTAAGATGAAGACAACCAGAAAGTATCTTTTTCTTTTGTGTATGTATGGTTTTTCTGGTCAGTGTTTGTGTAACCCTGGCTGTCCTGGAACTTACTCTGTAGACCAGATTGGCCTCAAACTCAGAGTTCCACCTGCCTCTTTCTCTCAAGTGCTGGAATTAAAGGCATGTAGCACTACCACTGCAAAGATATAGTATCTTAGTTCTTGGTGACATTCACTTTGACAAGGTTAACACCCTTTCTTTACTTGGTTATTAATGTGCCTTTGGACAAATCACATAATCTTTGAGTCCAAAGTTTCTTTGTATATAGGGCTTTACAGGGTCACTGTGAGGATTAAATACAGTAGACACATAGCACCAAGAATAATACTTGGTACATAATAATCAGTAAATAGATCCTTTTATAATCATTATGTTTCCTTACAGAGCCTATGAGATTGAGAAGCGGCTGAGCACAGCAGACCTCTTCAAGTTTCCCAACTTTGAGACCATCTGCTGGTATGTGGGAAAACATATTCTGGACATCTTTCGAGGTATGGTTCTCCTTACCAGCTATTACTTTTGCTAAGAGAGAAAGAAGGAAGAAGAGGGAGTATGGAAATTGTGGAGAGGAGGAATGGGAGAAGAATACTTGTTACTTCTGTTTTCTTGCTATGTATTTCAAAACAGCATTAATACCTTAAATATATACAGTAAAAAATTTCAATAACTGAGATATAGAACCAGCCTAGAAGTCCATAAACATATGGTAGATAAAGAAAATGTGCTAGTTGAACGCAGTGGAACTTTATTCAACTGTAATGAAAAAATTTATATTTGCAGAAAATTGGTATACTGGAGATCATTATGTTACATGAAATAACCAGACCCAGACAAATATTTTATTTTCTCTCATATGTGAAGTCTAGATTTAAATTTATGGGGTGTGTGTGTGTGTGTGTGTGTGTGAGAGAGAGAGAGAGAGAGAGAGAGAGAGAGAGAGAGAGAGAGAGAGAGAGAGAGAGAGATTGATCAATCAAAGTAGAAGGGACTATGACTAGAGAGGAGTTTTAGCAGGCATGTCTAACCCGTGGTCCAGGAGCTAAGGACAGAAGAAAAGGGGGGCCCAGCACAAAATTATAAAGTAACTTAAGATGTTATGAAGTGATTTTGCAGTTTGTTTTAATAACCTAGTTGCCTGATTATCTAGTGTGAACTTTGAAGATAACATTGGGTTGCAGTGTCAGAAAGTTGGACGCACATGGTGAGGGATGGGCAGAACAAACAGGTAATAGAATATATCTAACATGAAGGCAGAATCCAAGACTCTGGGCTAAGGAAGAGATAGAGGAGGGCAGTGGGTTGAGTGAATAAGAATAAAATATACTAGCTAGGCAGTGGTGGCGCACACCTTTAATCTGAGCACTCAGGAGGCAGAGGCAGGCAGATTTCTGTGAGTTTGAGACCAGCCTGGTCTACAAGAGCTAGTTCCAGGACAGGCTCCAAAACTACAGAGGAACTCTGTCTCGAAAAAACAACAACAACAACAATAATAAAGAACAAAGAAGAAAACGAATAAAATATACTGATTTATATGTATAAAAATGTCACAGTGAAACCTCTTACTTTGTGTTTTTGTATATTAACTAAAAATTAAAATGGAAAGTGACTATTATGATCTAAAAAAGTGCTACAACCATTATACTTCACACTCTCTCCCCCTACATCATCCATAACTTTTGAAAATTGCTAGTCTGTTTTCCACCCCTATAATTTTGTCATTTGAAGAATATTACATAAATGGAATCATAGTGGCATGTAAGTGTTCAAATGTGGAATGACTAATGGCTCATTTACCTATTCTATAAAGCCTAAAGCTGGCTGTTAATAGCCTCCTTATGAAGTAAGGCAGAGGAAAGACAGTTTTAAGACCTAAAAGGCAGAATAATTTAATAGAATGAAGATAGCCTCATATTCAAATAGATAAATCTTTTTAGTCTGTGCTCTGGCACCTGCTATGTGTATATCTTTGATCAAGACTGCTCAGACCTTTAGTTTCCTGAACTATAAAATGAACATTGCTTATAAAGTGCATGTCAGGATTAAACTAGTGTTTAGTAAATTCTCAGTGCCTGAACACTATTGGTGTAACAGAGCTGAAGGTGTACCCAGAATCTTTAGCATTTTCTTTGTCTGACAAAGGTAACAAGTCCTTCATCCCTCTGAATGGATGCATTGACATTCATTTTCTTTTTCCCCCCTACTTTAGGTTTGCGAGAGAACAGGAGACACCCTGCCTCCTACTTGGTCCATGGCGGTAAAGCTCTGAACTTGGCCTTTAGAGCCTGGACAAGGAAAGAAGTAAATATGCTTGTTTCTACACCTAGTCAATAATTCTTTCTTCTATAAAGACTAGATATTGATAGATGTTTGGGAAGACATAAGGAATCAAAGAGTCAAGTAGGCTCCTGCATTAGAATGAAATACTGGGCTAGGAGCCTTTATTTCTGATTTTAACAAATACTATATATGTGTATATATATATACACATACACACACACACACACACTTCAAAATTGGAAACATGCAAAAGTTTGTAAAGAAGAAAAATGTCACCTATAATTTTAACTGAAAATAATTATTAACATTTAGTTGTATTTCCTTTTGATCTTTTGTGTGCATTACATTTTTCTATTTTATTTTATGTTTATGGGTGTTTTGTCCGAACTTAAGTGCACAGCATGCACACAGTGCCTGCAGAGGTCAGAAGAGAGTGTCAGATCCCCTGAAACTGGAATTGTAGACTTTTTATGGGTGTTAGGATTTGAACCTATCTCCTCTAGAAGAGCAGCCAGTGCCCTTAACTGCTGAGCCATCTCCAGCATACTGTGTGCACATTTTTTGAGGGCACTAGATGTCAGTTCTGCAGCACTGCATGTTTTGCACCTTCTATCCCTGGGCTCAATAATTGGTATTGCATTATTTATTCTATTTTGTATCTCTCTAGATTGGCTTAATTTTTTGTGTTACTCAAGTTTTCATAAATACTTAATTGCTGTCTGCTATTCTTTTTCAGGAATATGCTCTTTTATCTAATTATTTGTTTATAGTTGCTTTCTACTTTTTTCCTTATTTGGAGGATTGTAGTTAAAATGAATCATACAGTAAATATGTGTTTGTGTCAGTCCTTGCCCTTATCTCTTGTTAATTCCTTCAGGATAGTTTCCTAAAAGATCAATGACTGGATCAAAGTATATGAAAAAAAATGTAAGGCTCTTGATACGTACTGCAAAAATGTCTTTTAAGAAACATTCATCTATCCAACTGAGTATAAAATAGCTATAAAAGATAATTTTTATTATCTTTCTTAAGTTCTCTATATACTGATTTGGAAAGATCTCCAGAATTTGTCAAATGAAGGTACAGAATCATATATAGAAACATCCATTTATGTAAAAAAGGAAGATACAAGAATTGTGTTTGTGTATGTTCATAGTTCCCTGAAGACATAATCTGTAGAGATATAGAAGCTAGTGAAAAAAGAGTTACCTATGGGAGAAGGTAGAATGAGGGTTACTAGGGACAGGGTACTAATGAGGCTTTTATTCTTTGAACCATGCAAATATATTAATTTCCAAATGTTCATTGAAAAAATTTCAACCTTAAGAAATGCAAAATAACAAACAATGAGTTTTTTTGTGCGTTGAGGTGTAGTTAATATACCCAGATCAACTACATTGGGGAAAACTGATTTCTCCTTTGTCAGCATATGTCAATTGCAGATAGCTTATATTGGCTAGAGGTGGGAGTCCATGTTGATTTCTGGGATTTTTGTGTGTGTGTGCTTTTCTGTGTGTGTTTCTTGTTGGGTATTTTGTTTGTTTGTTTTAAAGAGAGAAAAGGAACAAAGTTGGGTGGGTAGGATCTGGGAGGTATTAGGGGAGGAAAAATGCTTAATCAAACTATATTTGAGAAAATTGGTTTCATAGAGTCAAAAAAGAAATGCAAAATATAGAAGGAATATCAATACAGTTTCAGGTTTCATATTCTCTATAGTCTTCTTCCTTCCATATAGTGATCTAAGGTGATGGTTTCAGACATTGTAGGTTTAGCCTGTGAAATGTCTTCATTTTATGTTGCCAACATTTCCCTGATACTTTTGAACTTAGTGTTTTGTGCTTTCCCTTGTTCCCTGATCTTAGTACACCTTGCCTTTAGCCTATAGTTCTGTTTTTCCATCCTCCTCCAGTGTGGCTACCTTTAGTGTTATTTCTGATCCTTCCTATGAAATATATTTCAGACTGACTCTTCCAGGAACACCAAAAGAAAGTGAGTGAGTAGTTCTTAAGTATTTATACACTGAGTCAAAATGAATCCAGGAATCAAGGAATGGCTCCAAATAGCATGGCCAAAAGGAGCTAGAGGAGAGTAGGATACTTTTAAGGAACACAGACAGGCTCATGGAAAAATTCTTCTTTGAAGTACAGATGATTTACATGGGAAGAAACACTTGTTCCCTTTCCTCCAGTGCCCATCCTAGCCTGGAAGGGAGGGAACCATTGAAGTTATTCAGCTGGGTTACATGGGTTCTCATTGCCCTATATAACCTCACCCTCAAATTCCAGATTAATTAACTGTTGAGTGGAGAAAGAATTGAACCATGAGAAATAAAGTCCTGGGAAACTGTTTTATCTTCTCCCTACTAAATACAGAAACAAAATGAACAGTAGTAGAAGAAATAACAATGAAAAGCTTGATATCTATATAAAAATCTAAATCTCAGTACTGAAAAAAATAACAAACAGAATACACACAACTAGCAGTTATCTCTCAAGAGGTGCTATTGAGCTAGCTAGCTATGGACAGGTAGCTGCAGATACTGAGCTCTCTTCTCCCAAGTTGGTTTGTCCCAGTTGATCTCCCTAATGTCCTTGTCTTCTTGAGAGGTATGGGCTAAGTTTATATCTTAATCTTGACACTTCTTGATGCCATCTTTTACCAGATATGTGTGGGTTTTCTTTCTTTTAGACATATTTTCACTATATAATCCAACATGGCTTCAAACTTGGAATCCTCCTGCCTCAACCTCCTAAACACTGGAATTATAGGCGTATACCTCTATGCTCAGATATATGTTCTACAAAAGTTTTTTCTCAGTCTTTAGTTTGTTTCAAAATAAAAGAGGTTTTTTTCAGACAGGATTTTGTCTTTTATAAGTCCATTTTATTGATATTTTATAATTTTTTTGTGTCTGAAGTTGCTTAACAAAAGTTCACAAAAAAATTTCTCATTGGTTATATAGGGTTTATATTTTTAAGTTCTAAATTTTAGGTGTGTAATTCTCTGTGTTTATTTCAAGAAATGTATTAAAGTTTTGTTTTTGTTTTGCCTATAGATGTCCAGTATCTAATTGGTTCCCTATCGGTTATTGAAAAGACTATCCTTTCTTCATTGCATGCCCTTAGCATGTTTACAAGAAATCAGTTGTCTCATGCTTCTTATTTGACAGGCTCTACCAGACCATGAGGATGAAATCCCGGAGACAGTGCGGACTGTACAGCTCATTAAAGATCTGGCTAGGGAGATCCGCTTGGTTGAAGTAAGAAGCTTGGGAGGAAGGAAGGCATTTGGGAAGGGCTGGAGACTCAAGTAGCAGGTCAGGACTTTGTAGTTGGTGTAAAGCCCAGGGAAAGAATGGGAAGACTCTTATCAAGGGCCTAATTTATTTGTTTAGTCATTGATTTAAATAATCTTGTGCTCTGAGTGCATGCCACACTCTGGGCTAGTTTCCTGGGATACATGAATGATGTAGTGCCTGTCCACAAACTCACAGATGCAGTTAATCTCTCTGAAATTCAGTTGCCTTATCTCTAAAATGAGAATAATGATAGCTACTTAGGTTGTTAAGAAGGTAAATAAGGTAATGTGAATTGAACATATAGTGCTTGACATGCAGTTGGCACATAATTTCTAATGGTGAACCATAGTTGTAGTTGTTCCTTTTAATACTTTGTTTCTGTCTCTGAATTCTACAAAATGACAATCTCAGGTTGAAAATGATTAAAAAGGAATGTTTCAACAGGTGGCATATACCATGAGTCAGGAAACAGAGTAGTAAGAAACTCAGATAAGCTTGGGTTCTGATTCCTGTTCTTTCACTTAAGAGCCTTTCAGAGTCTCAGTTTTCTGATCTCTAAAGTAAGGAATAACTCTACCAACCTTTCAGATCTTTGGTAGAATTGAGAGGTAATATAGAGCTCCTCGCACAGTGCCTGGCAGAGTAATTACTCAATAAATATGAGTCATTGTTATTAATAGACTTTGTAGCAAAGAGAAAACTCAGTGTGGGCTGGTGAAGTAGCAGAGGCACCAGAGGAAAATTGGACTTTTGAGGATGTTGAAGTTGTGTTAGGTTCTGTACAATTGTATTTAGTGCCTAAGAGATGTCTGTGTGTCTGTCTTTCCCTCCCTTCTTTCTTTCCCTTCTCTTCTTGTTTTTCTTTCATTGTGCATGTATGTGTGCATGTATGTGTATTCATGCTACAGGGTGGTTTGCTTCTAGAAGTTGAACTTCTGGCCTCACTACTTGTAGCATGTTGTACTATCTACACCATAGTCTACAGTATCTACATTCTACCTCATTTTTCTCCATTTCACCTTCTAAAACCTTTCAGGAGTCAGTCAAAGGACTATATTGTTTCCAGTTCTTAACCCAATTTTGTACATGCAGAACATTGGGCTGGCTAGAACAAAACTCATGGGATTGAACATAACTTGTTCATTGGTTTTCTAACATTTTAAAATAATGGAATCCTTTTTTTGTCCAAATAAGATCTTGTATGGAAGCCAATTTATATAATAAATCAAAGCATAGCTGCTTTGAATAGGATAAAGGTCAGAGACCTAGAGCTCCCCTTGTTCCTCTCATCTGCCTTCCACATACCACCAGTCCCCAAGATTTCTCCCAGGATGCTCAAAGAAACCACAGAACATCTTTGAAAAACACCTTTTCTGTATTGACATTTAATTACATAGCTGAGCAAACAAGCTCTAGAGCTTGTTCGATCAGATAACTTTCCCAAGGTCACAGGGATAGCTGGTAGCAAAATTGAGACTAAGATTTTTCTTCAAAAGCCCTATAGTCCATAGAGTTTGAACCACACAGATAAGTACTTGATTATTTTTTATTTTGTGTCAGCTAATCTTGGAGTCTTTTCCCTCCAGTTTTGACAGTAATGCTGGGCTTTTTCTTTGCTCGTCTTCTCTTTACTTGTCAATGGCTGGGTAAAGAAATGCCACCCAATAAATTTATGATGACTCACTGTATAGAAACCAGGGGTGTGCATATGTGGAGCACCTGTGTAAGCCACTTCCGTTATGGCAGTACCATTAGTGCTGGGAACAGACCTCTGCTCTTACCATAGAGAGAACCTTTGAGTAAGCTCTAACCCCCTCGTGTACTAATACTCTTGTAGGACATCTTCCAACAGAACGTTGGGAAGACGAGCAATATCTTTGGGCTGCAGAGGATCTTCCCAGCTGGCTCCATCCCCTTAACCAGGCCAGCCCATTCCACTTCAGTATCCATGTCCAGGCTGTCACTGCCTTCCAAAAGTGGTTCAAAGAAGAAAGGCCTGAAGTCCAAGGATATCTTCAAGAAGGCAGAGCGAAAGGGCAAGGAGAGTTCAGCCTTGGGGCCTGCTGGCCAGTTGAGCTATAATCTCATGGACCCATACAGTCATCAGGCACTGAAGACAGGCTCTTCCCAGAAAGCAAAGGTGGGTGCTGACCCATGGGTTCAGCCCAACCCTTTTGGGTCCCTTGGAAGAGCAGTATTTCAAAAGAGCAGGCTATCCTGTTCTGTTTTCATCTGTTAGGGTCCCTGGTGTTTGGCTACCAGTTCCACTCACTTAACAGGTATTTATTGAGACATTTTCTGTGCTGGGCACTGTGATAGGTGCTGTGGATGGAACTCAAAAGGCTAATAGGCTAATAAGAAAGATAGGCATAAAAACAAATGAATGAAATAAAGTGTGGATGCCACAATCAAGGGTATATATGGGATTTTGAGACACAGAAGGGGGTTGATTCTATCTAGGTAAGGCTTAGGAGCTCTTTTCCAGGTACATGACACTTGAGTTGAATCTTGGTATATTGAGGTGGGAAATGAGATCTGAGAATGTTATTTATAGAGTTAGAATCTTGAACAGGTCCTTATCTCTTCCTTCAGGGTTTCACTTTGTCTCAATATTATGTTGCCCTCTGTGGGTATCTAATAATGGTACCCTCTTCTTTTTTTAGGGTATATGTTTCACAAGCTAATATGTTTTCCCCAAGCAAACTATATATTCTCAACCTCCTACTCCTGTAATTGTTGGAGGTGGGGGTTGGGGACAGGCATATCAGAAGACCTTGGTTTAGAGGGTTTTTGACAGCTTTGCAGTAAAACCAGAGGGAATTGGCCATCTTGATTTACCTGGGAGTCTCAGACTGGTGACAACTGAGCCTCCTCCTTCTACAGTTCAACATCACGGGTACCTGCTTGAATGAATCAGATGATGACTCACCAGACATGGACCTTGATGGCAGTGAGAACCCACTGGCCCTGTTGATGGCCAATGGCAGGTAAGATGGGTAAAGGAAACACAGAGATAACTGAGTTTGCCAGTGACAATTAACATGTAGACCTGGAGGTTGGGACATGGGTGAGGAAAGAACAGTATTTAAACTAATATCCAACTGTTAATAGATGTTCAGGAGTTATGGTGGATGGACGAGAGGTCTAATTTTAGAAAATTGTTATGGTAGAACTACTAGTAAAAATAATTAGTGGTAGTGACTATACAGGTTAAGAGCACAGGGTTTTGGGTTGGAGAGATGGCTCAGCTGTTAAGAGCACACTTACTACTCTTGCAGAGAACCCCAGTTCTATTTCCAGTACCTACATAGTAGTTGACAATCATAACTCCCATTCCAGGGAATCTGATATCCTCTTCTGATCTCCATGGGAACCAGGCTCATGTGTGATCCATATACATACCTGCAGGCCAAACATTAATATACATAAAATAAAAATAAATAACAACAGAACATAGGGGCTAAGCCGACTGGTGATGGTACATGCCTTTAATCTCCGTACTTGGGAGGCAGAGGCAGGTGGATCTCGAGTTTGAGGCCAATCCACAAGAGCTAGTTCCAGGATAGCTAGGGCTGTTACACAGAGAAACCCTCCCTGTCTTGAAAAACAGAAGAACATAGGGGCTTTTTGGTTAATTTTTATTCACTATTTGTGTATGGAGGGGTAGGGGTCAAGGGCAGTGCATACAGGGATACCATGACATGGGTGCGATGGTCAAAGGACATCTTTTTGGGAATCCTTTCTTTCCTTTTGATGTGAGTTTAGGTAATCAAACTCACTTTGTCAGGCTTTGTGTACCTAGGGCCTTTACTTGCTGTGCCACCGTGCTAGCTCAAGAACATACTTTATAAAATACGCTTTTATAATTTAATGCATAAGAATTCAGTTTATGGAGATTCTTTGTACCTATGTATAAGAAGAAATGTTCAGTGCATCCTGTATCCTTGTAATATGTGCCTGAAATTATTTAGATGTTCAACAGCATAGGTTAAATTATAGCGTATCAGCCGGGCGGTGGTGGCGCACGCCTTTAATCCCAGCACTCGGGAGGCAGAGGCAGGCGGATCTCTGTGAGTTCGAGGCCAGCCTGGTCTACAAGAGCTAGTTCCAGGACAGGCTCCAAAGCTACAGAGAAACCCTGTCTCGAAAAACCAAAAAAAAGAAACCCTGTCTTGAAAAACCAAAAAAAAATTATAGCATATCTTTAGAAGAGAGCCCATGTATTAAAGAATTAAAAAGAATGGAATGTGGGAACCAGGTTAATATCTGTTAGCACAGAAAGATGTCCAAGACAGTGTCTTTTTTTCAATTGAGGTAGGTCTCTTTCTGTTGTTCAGACTGGTCTTGAACTCCTGATCTCAGATAATGCCTCAGCCCCTGAAATAGTTGCATTGTAGACATGCCCTGCTTCAAGGTAGATTTTTAAGTTTTTATTTATGCCAGGGATTAAATTTAAGGCTTTATATATGCTAGGCAGACACTCTGCCACTGCCATCCTTCCCTCTCCAAACACACCTTTTTTTGAGACAGGGTCTACCTACATATCTCAGGCTGACCTTGAAATCACTTATGTAGGCCAAATTCATCTTGAAATCATGATCCTCCTGCCTTTATATCCTGATTTCTGGGATTGTAGGCATGTTCCACCATTTCTGGCTCAAAATGTGTATTATACACACATGCATGTATATATATGTATGTTTTAATGACAACATTCATTTTAAAATTATTTTGTGTATATGAATATTTTTGCCTGAATGTATGTATGTGCACCCAATGCATGCAGTGCCCAAGAAGGCCAGAAAAGAAAATCAGGTTATAAAATAACATGTAATTCTACCCTTAGTTTTAAAAAGGCATGCCTGTAATTGTGTGTGGGAGTGAAGAACAATATATGGATTTTGTATTTTTAATTTTTAGAAGATACCTAAAATTCAGTTTATATGGTTTTAAAATTCAAAAGGGTCAGCTCAGTGGTTAAAGGCACTTGTCACCAATTCTAATGATAACCTGTTGGTTCTCTGGAACCCACAAAGTGGAAGGAGAAAAGCAACTCCCTTGAGTCAGCTTCTGACTTCCATCTGTGTACTGTGAAATGTATGTATAAATACATAAAATAAATAAATGTAAAAAAAATCAATAGTATGACAGCCCTCAGTGAAGAATCCTGTTACCATCTCTCTTCCCTTGTTCTCTCCACGGACAACCAGTGTTAGTGTTTTCTACCTGATTTTTTTTTTAAGTCTCAATTTTTTTAGTCAGCTTATAAACAGTAGATTTTATTATGATATTTTCCTTTAAATTTTTTTTTTCACGGGAGCATGACAAATGACTTGGTTAACAGCACTAAGAAGACCAGGGTTCAATTTCTAGCACCTACATGGCAACTAACAAATGTCTGTAACTCCAAGATCTCACACCTTCACACAGATATACATGTAAACAAAACACCAGTATACATAAATTAAAAATAAATTATTAAATTTTTTTCACATAATATATTTTGATAGTTTTCCCCTCCCCAAATTCCTCCCTCCCAATTTTATGTGTATATGCATGTTCTCGCTTGCTTGCATTTTTCTCTCTTAAAAAAGACCAAAAAAGAAAAAAATTAAAATCCAGACAAATAAAACCACTAAGACATCATCATCATCATCATCATAGTTCAAAATAAGCAGCCCACCAAAAAAGAACATGGATTTTGTTTTGTGTTAGCCAACTACTCCTGGATCTGAGGCCTTCCCTAGAATGTATTTGACATTCTTTTGAAGAGAACTTATTTTCTCTTTGCTAGCAGGTATCAGTTGCAAATAGCTTTTTGATTGGGGGTTGGAACCTGTGTCTACTTCCCTATCTCAGTGCTGGAACTCCTTCTTACTTGATCCTGTGTAGGTATTGTGCATGTTGCCACAGTCTCTTTGAATTAATATGTACATCAGACCTCTTGTGTCTGGAAGACACTGTTTTCTTGGAGTCATCCATTACCTTAAGCTCTTACATTTTTTCTGTCTCCTCTTCTTCATAGTTCCCTAAGCTCTGAGGGGAGGGGTTTGATGGAGACATCCCATTTAGGACTGAGTACTCCAAGTTTCTCACTCTCTGCACATGGCTCAGTTGTGGGTCTCTATGTTAATTCTCATCTACTGCAGGAAGAAGCTTCTCTGATGTGAGTTGAACAAGCAGTATGTCATTAGGAATAATTTTTGCTGTATTCCTTTAGCAGAAGTCATATTTTCATGCATACATATAAATTATATTTGGTTTATATTTACTTCCCTACTACCATCCTCTATCCTCCTTAAACTCTGCCATTGGTCTGCTTTTCCTCACAAATACTACCTTTTCTGCATATATATGTACATATGTATGTATAAATACATATGTATATACAGCTAAATATAGATTCTACATGAAAAATGTAATATTTTTTCCTCATAATTCTCTCTTGTTCTACCGCTTCCTCTAGATTCCTTCTTTCCAGAAATACGTCTGTACATTCAAACAAGTATCTATATATAGATATATATACACACACATACACACACATATATATATAATAGCAAGTTATATATTCCAAGTCTTTGACAGTAGTTATCTCTAGAAAGTAGTGGAAGGGGAGAGGAGAATGCAAAAATTCATTTACATGGAATTTTCTGTTTTCTTTTTTTCTGGGGGTGCTTTAAGACAGGCTTTCTCTTTTAGAGTCTGTCCTGGAACTAGCTCTTGTAGATCAGGCTGGCCTCGAACTCAGAGATTCTCCTGCCTCTGCCTCCTGAGTGCTGGGATTAAAGGCGTGTGCCATCACTGCCTAGCACATGGAATTTTATTAATGTTGTATCAGGGTATCACTTTGTAGTCCAGACTGGCCTGATATTTGCTATGTAGCACAGGTTGACCTTGATCTTGAAGTAATTTCCGTGCCTTAGCCTCCCAGATGCTAAAAGATTACAGATGAGTGCCAACATACCTGGCTTAAAAATATACAATAGGGAAAGTGTAAAATCCAATACGAAGCTCCACAGCTTCAGAATGGCTACTATAACTGTACAGAAGTTCACTGAGATGTATAGAGCATGGTTCTGGTTAATTTCAGTGTGTGATCTTTATTAGTAAGTTATTTATAATAAAGTTATAAAATTTTAAATAATTTATAAGGAACATTTTTTTTAAAAGAATAAAAGAAAAGTTGTTTATAAAATTATAATCTTGGTAATCAGTCATTCCTGAGTTTGAATCCCAGTTTTAACATATATTTACTGTGTGACATGGCAAATTAATATTTAGCATTTTCAAAATGTCTTTTCTATAGGTAAAATTTACTTTAGGATTTGGAGGTGATTAAATCAGATAATGTATATAACATTCTTATAAGGGATCGTACACAGTGTTGTATGCTTAACAAATGGTTGGCCTTATATATTTGTTGATAAAAATGAAAATGAAAGGTGATGATGATGTGATTATGACCAGAGGCTAAGTATGTCACTGATAAACTATGATATATATAGGGAATGAAAGTGAGGGAAAGAGGCAGCCAAAGTTACCATCTGGAATCTTAAAACACTAACCAGTGAATTCAGTAATGAAGTACAGAGTACTGGTCATGTAGGAACACAAAAAAAGATAACCTCGTCTCTTTGTAGAAGAACATTCTCTTTAGATCCTAAGGGCAAGTATATTAGGTCTACTAGACTAGAAAATAAGGGAAAAGAGTAGAATCTTAAAGCAGCAGAGCTGCCCATAATGTGATAATATATTAGTTAAAGAGTAATATTGAAGAGAATGTTGAACTCTGCCTGTTTTCAGAGCTGGCAGGTCTCCTGGGGAGGATAATTGTTGAGTCTTACATGATCAATTATAATGACTAGGAGGATACAGTATAAGAGATCTCTGTGCCCTCCCTAGTCTTATACCTGTGCCATTTCCGTTAACCTGCTGCAGCTGCCAGAAGGTGTTATTAAATGGACTGAGAGACCATAGAAATATTTGTGAATAAAGTATATCTTTTCCAAATTGAATATATTGCAGGAGTAATGTGTAGATGAAATAAGATTGGCTGTATATCAGAAATCTTAAAATTCAGCAATATGATAGATATGTGGGGGTTATTATATATTTAAATTTTTGTATGTGTTTAAATTTTTCATGATTAAAAACCAAAAGATTAAGCGATAAATAGATATTATTGAGTAGTTACTATGTATCAGACTATCTTAGCTGTTTATATACATTATTTTATTTAATCCTTATAGTTCTCAATGTAAGTTTATTACTTCCATGTTATACATGTGAAAACTGTGACCCAGAGAGTTTAATTATACTATTTGTCATCATTGGGTCTTTGCTGTGTGACAGACTCTCTATTAACATTAACTCTATGAGCTAGAAAGTAGGTCAATCTAATAAGAACTAATTCACTGAGAGACATTTTGGCCAAATAGCTATTTGCTAAATATATGAATGTTCTGATTTACTAGAAACATTCCTTTTTGCTTTTTAAAATCATTTGCCATGTGTTAACAGGCTAATCTAAATTACTTATGTGTTTTCCATTCCCTTTGCATATGTCTTGCATATATTATTTGTATAAATATATATGCATATACACATATGTTACAGAGAGACAGAAAGACAGACACACACACACACATACTCACACACAGATTCTCATTATCCTGCTGGCCTAGGACTCCCTGTGTAGACTGGGCTGGCCTTGAACTCACAGAGATCTTCCTGCTTCTGCCTCTCAATTGCTGGGATTAAAGGAGTGTGCCACCATGCCTTGCATGTATCTGTGTATTTTTATTAACATAGAGTATTTGTATATATTTATGAGGTACAATGTAATATTGGGTAGTGACTAACTTGGCAATGTTCTAAAATTTTTGAGTACATTCTGTATTACTTTGAGATATATAAGACATTATTGTTAATTATATTCATCCTGTTATACCACAGAATACCAAAAGTTACTCATTTGATGAGACAATAATAACATTATGTCTATTGATTGATCTCTTCTCTATTTCCTTTCTATTCTTTCCAGTTTCTGAGCTTCTATAAAAAGAACTCGTAAAGATAATACTTATTAGTAGTTTGCATGCTATAAATTAACTTGCTCAAGTATGTAATTAAGTGGATTTTAGTAACTTTACAGACTAATCCAGTTATCATTATAGTTCAATATCTTTAATCACTACTAATATATATATCTCTATGGATTTGCTTTTTTTCGACATTTCATATAAATGAAATCATATTCTGGCTTCTTTCACTTAGTGAGATTTATTTATAATACAGCAAAGAACCATTATTACTTTGTTCATTTGTTGAATAATATTCCTTTTTCTGGATATACCACATTTTGTTTATTCACTATTTTATAATCATTTGGATTGCTTCTACTTTGAGCTAGAAGCAATGATGAATAATAATGCTTTGGACATTTATGGTAAAGAGTTTTGGTTTTGCATATGTATGTGTGTGTTATGTGTACATGTGCATGTTTGTGCACATTCACATGTGGAAGCTTAACGATATCAGATGGCTTCTTCAGTGACTCTTCACATTTTGTACTGAGGTAAGATCTCTTATTTAACTGGAAGCTCTCCTTTTCAGCTTCTGGCTACCCAGCTTGCTCTGGAAATTTCCCTGTCTATGTTCCCTGCATCTGGGAATTACAGGTTGGCCATTACAGGTCCTCTTGGTGTTTACATAAGTTTTGGGAATCTGAATCCCTACTGAATCATTTCCCCAGTCCCATGTACAAGTTTTTATGTGGATGTATATTTTGGATTCAAGAAATGGCTGAAAATTATACCGAAGTGTATGTGTGTGTCATTTTACATTTTAGACCAGCAATCATAAAGTTCTATCTCCTGTGGATTTTGTTTGTTTTTTGTTTCTTTCTTTGGTTTATTTTTGGTTTTTCGAGACAGGGTTTCTCTGTGTAGCCTTGATCGTCTTAGAACTTGCTCTATAGACCAGGCTGGCTGGCCTTGAACTCAGACATCTGCCTGCATCTGTGGTATTAAACACTACCTGGCTCTCCTGTGTATTTTGTATGAATCACTTGAGACTTGGTTTTAGAGTTAAGAGATGTGGTTTGTTTGATGATGCATGCCCTTCATTGTTTTCTAGTTATGTGTGGTTTCGTCGTTGTTTCTGTCATTTTAAAATTATTTTTGAGATAGAATCTCTTTGTTTTCATGCAGGCCCCAAAGTCATGCTATAGCTGAAAATGGCCTTGAGCTCCTAATTCTTCTACCTCCACCTCCCAGGTCCTAGGAGTACAGAAGTGTACTACCATGCTAGGTTCATTGTACATTTCTTTTTATATTTTTCTTGTGCATGTGTCTGTGTATATGTGCAGGTATCTGTGGACCTAGAAGAGGGCATCTGATCCCTAGGAGCTAGAGTTATGAGTTACCTGGCATGGGTGCTGCTATTCAAACTCAGGTCCTCTACAAGAGTAGCAGCTGCTCTTAACTGCTGAGCCACCTGTCCAGTCCTGTATATTGCTTTTAAATAAAGGTTGTGGGAGTGTTTTGTTTTGTTTTTGGCTGTTGGGGGTGAAACACAGAGCTTCATGCATACTAAACAAAGTACTGTACCACTGAGCTACATCCTTAATCCCCAAATATTTTATAGTGAATGGGTACAGTGTAATGTTTTATAATACACCTATATTGTGAAATGATTACTAACCTCAAAATAATTAACACACTTATTTATAGAATTAGAAAGATTCAAGTGTGCAGGGCAATATTGTTGATTAAATATTCATTAAGACCTCTAGAACGTACTCTATGTAGTTTTGCAGCCTTAAACCTCTTAACCAATATCTCTCCCAACTCACTTTATCCTTCATAACCATCACTGTACTCTAATCAAAATTTCTGGGTTTTTTTTTTTTAGATTCCATATAAAAGTCAGATCATACATTTTTTTCTGTATGGCTTGTTTCACATGGCATAATTTCCTGCTACAGATGTATCCATGTTATCAAAACTAATCAGAAGATTTTTTGGACATAGAGTCTTTCTTTGTAGCCTAGGTTAACCTCAAATTCATCATCCTCCTGCCTTAGCTTCTGGAGTACTGGGATGATAGGTATGTCCCACCATGTCTGACTCAGTATGGTTTACCTAGTGATTAAAATATATTTTTTGTATGTCTCATTGTGGTCATTTGTATATTATCTTTGGAGAGAAATGTATTTGGATCTTTTGATTGCTTTGAAATTATTTTAATTACTGAATCTAAGAGTTCTTTAAATGTTTTGGGTACAAATCTTTACTAGATAAATGATTTGCAAATAGTTTTTAATCTTTGACATTACTCTCTTCCTCTTTTCTTTGTTTCCTTTTATTTTGAGACAGGATCTTGCTATGTAGCTTAGGCTGGTCTTGTACTCTTCCTCCTGCCCTCAGTCACTAAGTGCTGAAATTACAGTCTTGTGCCACAATGTTTACCTTAATGTTTTTTTATTGTTGTTGTTTTGTTTCTTGTTTTTGTTTTTATTTATTTATTTTTTGAGTCAAGGTTTCACTGTGTAGCCCTGGCTCTCCTGGAACTTGCTTTGTAATCCAGGCTGTCCTTGAACTCACAGAGATCTGCCTCAGCCTCTCAAGTGCTGGGTTTAAAGGCATGTGCCACCACTGCCCAGCAAACAATGTCTTACTTTATAATTCTGGATGCCCTGGATCTTGTTACATAGACCAAGCAGGCCTCAAACTCACAGAGATATGCCTGCCTTTGCCTTCATGGTATTAGGATTAAAGGTGTGCACCTGCGTGCCAGTGTATACGTCTATTCTTATGCCAATCTTATAGTGCCTCAATTTAATCATAAGTTTTGAAACTGAGTAGTTTAAGTCCTTCAGTGTTGTTTTAAGAGGTGTTTTCTATTTTAGGTCCTTCCTTTACATGTCAAGTTTTTAAAAATCATTTATTCTTTGACAGTATCATGTACATACGCAATGTATTTGTTGGTTCTAAGAACAGTTGATCATTTATATTTATAATTTTTTTTTTTTTGGTTTTTTCGAGACAGGGTTTCTCTGTAGCTTCAGTGCCTGTCCCGGAACTAGCTCTTGTAGACCAGGCTGGCCTCGAACTCCCAGAGATCCGCCTGCCTCTGCCTCCTATAATTTTTTTTAGTATTTTGAGACAGGATTTCTCTTTATATATAGCCTTGGCTGTCCTGGAACTCATTCTGTAGACCAGGTTGACCTTGAACTTGCAGTGATTCACCTGCCTCTGCCTCCAGAGTGCTAGGATTAAAGACATGCACTGCCACTGCCTGGCTAGTAATTTTTGAGAATTTATTCTTAATACGATCCTCTAAACAAGACATGCACAATGGCCACCGCAGTTGTCATACCAACATGAACAGTGGCAATCTCACAAAGTCTCATACCTAGGTGAAGAGCTACAGGCAGGGGAGAGTCAATCTTCTCCAGGAATAAGGCACCTAATAGGTTATCCAATCACATCTGTTCAGCCCAAGACATATAAATATACAAACAACACTAAATGAACTCAGTAGGTTGTATTTACATGTATATGTATACACAACACACATATGTTATTGCAACACATAAGTGACAAGAAGAGGTTATAAATTTGACAGGAAGTAGGGGTACATGGGAGGAACTGGGGAGGGTGGAAATCTCTACCATACAGTAGAAATGATGTAAATACAGTACTCATGTCATTTTTTTTACAAAAATAAATGGTAGATTTTGATGATTATACTGTATAAACACTTAGGGAAATTTTGCCTTTTGGGGAAAGCCATGAGTAGGGACTGAGGCCAGAGATTTGCATATGTTAAGCATGCATTCCACCATTGATCCATACTTTTAGCCCTACCATGATAATATCTGACATGACTCATTTTATGTTCATTTCTTTGTTTTTGTAGTACCAAGAGGGTAAAGAGCATATCCAAGTCTCGGAGAGCCAAAATTGCAAAGAAGGTAGACAGTGCAAGGCTGGTAGCAGGACAAGTCATGGGAGGTGAATTTGACTTGGATTCAGATGATGAGCTGCAGATTGACGAGAGACTGGGAAAGGAAAAGGCGAGCCTGATCATAAGATCAAGTATGTTTCTGTTCTATTTCTTTCCCGCCCTGCGATGTCACATTTGTTTTAGGTTTGAGCTTGTTGGCTTTCTGATTTACCAGGCTCTAATGTGCCTCATCTCTCTGAATTGTTTGTTGGTGGTTATTACTTCAAAGAAAATTACACCCATCTATTAATTTATTTATGGGATTTTCTTTGTTTGGGTTTTTTTTTTTTTTTTGGTTTTTCGAGACAGGGTTTCTCTGTAGCTTTGGAGCCTGTCCTGGAACTCCCTTTGTAGACCAGGCTGGCCTCGAACTCACAGAGATACGCCTGCCTGCCTCTGCCTCCCGAGTGCTGGGATTTTTTTTTTTTTTTGAGATAGGCTTTCTCTGTTTAGCCCTGGCTATCCTGGAACTTCCTGTTGATCAGGCTGGTCTTGAAGTCAGAGATCTTCCTGCCTCTGTCTCCCAAGTGCTGGGATTAAAGGCGTATGCCACCTTACCTGGCAAAAATTACATTCTTCTTTCATTTGAGTGTTTGGCTCAGACATCATAATCTTAGCCTCCTACTAATATATTGCATTGTGTTTTAGAATTTCCCCGGAAGTTGCCCCGAGCAAAGCCTTGCTCTGACCCCAACCGTATTCGTGAACCTGGAGAAGTTGAGTTTGACATTGAGGTAGGAACATGTCGTGTATCTAGTCAAGGTACAAAGATAATTATACATTTAATTTCTGAAATATTTGCAAAATAAAAGATTGCATGCAGGCTGGGGATATTCTTCACTGTAGAGCACTTGCTTAGCATGTGCAAAGCCCTGGGTTCAATTCCAGTACTACAATAAATTAAATTGTATGCTATTGTGACCAGCCAATAAACGGAGGATTATAATTTATTTAAATTTTTAAAAATCCTTTAATAAAGAAAAAAATAGTTAAGTATCACTTAACAAGGAGAGTGTCTATCTGATTTGAAGTTTATGATATGTTCTTTCACAGACTGTTTTACTTCATTGATCTCTATATTGCTCACCTGTCAAATAAGAGTTAAAGTGCTTTTACAAAGATGCTGTAAAGATTAAAATGAAAGGAAAAATGTTCTGCATAATAAATGGTGTTCATTTAGGATGTTAGACGTTACACTGTCAACCTTGTATTGGAAACTTACCAGACCTGCCCCGTACAATTGAGGCAGTATGCTCTTTCCCTAACAGGAGGACTATACAACAGATGAGGACATGGTGGAAGGGGTTGACAGCAAGCTTGGGAATGGGAGTGGAGCTGGTGGAATTCTTGATCTACTTAAGGCCAGCAGGCAGGTGGGGGGACCTGACTATGCTGCCCTCACGTGAGTAATCTCCATTTTCCAGACTATCAAAGAGTACCACCCAAACGGCTAGGGCACTTATTGAGCACTTTTGTTTGTTTTGGGTTTTTGAGACAGGGTCTCTTTATTTAGCTTAGGCTGGTCTGGAACTCCTAGTCCTTCTGCCTTCCCTCCAAGTGAGTTCTGGTATTACAGGGATATACCACCATGCGCAACTTACTGAACCAAATAAACAGACAATTAACATTGGCATTTAGCTGAAAGAATAATATGGATGCAAAAACTATCCTGGTAATCTTCAGATCTGGCAGTGACAGGATATGTAGATTTGAAGAAAAATCAATTTTAAGTACATAGAAAATGGGCCAGGGAGAGTCATAGAAAGAATTGTTAATAAAAAAGGAAATAAGGTAGCATATATGAAAAATAGATTTTATCTACCTTCATTGCTTGTCTTCAGAGAGACTTGAAGCAAAACTAGCTTTTCATGCCTGGTCTACAAGAGCTAGTTCCAGGACAGGCTCCAAAACCACAGAGAAACCCTGTCTCGAAAAACAAAAAAAAAAAAAAAGAGAGAGAGAGAGAAAATAGTTTTTAATATTATCTTTATTCTTAACCATGGATGGTTCTTGCCTTTGTAACACCTTGATTGCCATAGTGGTTCTTCCTCCCTGAGTGTTCTTACAACCAGTTTCTTCTGACTAGAATAACTTCCCCAGTGTTTCTCCTCTGTCCTTTACAGTGAGGCCCCAGCCTCCCCCAGCACTCAAGAGGCCATCCAGGGCATGTTGTGTATGGCCAACCTGCAGTCCTCATCATCCTCACCAGCTACCTCCAGCCTGCAGGCTTGGTGGACTGGGGGACAAGACCGAAGCAGTGGGAGCTCCAGCAGTGGGCTGGGCACTGCATCTAACAGTCCCGCTTCCCAGCGTACCCCAGGGAAGCGGCCCATCAAGAGGCCAGCATACTGGAGAAACGAAAGCGAGGAGGAAGAGAATGCCAGTCTCGATGAGCAAGACAGCTTGGGAGCATGCTTCAAGGATGCTGAGTATAGTAAGAATGTGTTAGCATATGGGGCTAGATTGAAAGAGTTCCCTTTAGCCCAGTCCCAGTCCTAACTCTAAGAGAAGACAGCCTGTACTGAACACAGAGCTTACCTTAAGTTAGGTGTGACCTTTTTCTGAGACATGTTTTCTTGTTGTGTAAAATGGGAATTAGGTTGTTGTAAGAATTAGAAATTATACTTACTTTGCACACTAGGCCCTTAGTGACTTAATCATGGGAATTCCTCAAATATAGTATAGTTAGTTCCCTTATATTTAACTGTCATCTGGTTTGGTACTATTCATCTTTCACTCTAGTTAACTCTTTTCCTCTCTTCCTTATTTGACTATCACCATCTGTATTGTTAATGTTCTATGTTAACCAGTTCATTTTTTTGTGACGGTATATACCATCAGTTCTTTATAGCTGAGCATTTCACATCCATGGTTTTATCTACAAATCAAAAATACATGGAAAAATTACATCTATACTGAACATGTACAGATGCATTTCTTTCTATTTTCTTCTAACTTGTATAATTATTTACATTGGAATTATACACGATGAAGGGCATATAGAGCATGTGCGAATACCATACCATTTTATATAAGGAACTTAAACACACATGGGTTTGGGTTGGGGAGGACATTCTGGAATCAGTTCCCTTCAAGTATTGATGGAAAACTAAAATGTCCTTCATTAAACTTTGCATATTTAAGAAACAAGTCCTAAAATGATGAGTCATTAAAAGGATGATTTTTTTTTTTGGAGTAATGTAGTAAATAAAGCACTGGTTTATATAATGTAGATAACAATAGTACGGGTTTTTCTTTTATTATTTTAAAAATTATATAGAATTTATATAGATATAATTAATTTTCTTTGAGACTAAAAAACTAGAGCAAAACAAAATTCCTTAGGCCTGATACTCTTCTTTCTGAGCCCAGTTTCCTTTTGTTTTGTTTGTATAACTTACATGTAGATATATGTAGACAGAGTATTTGTTTAATGTGTGGCTCTGCAGTTTGGCTACCTTTCTTTTTTTATTTTTATGTACATTGGTGTTTTGCCTGCAGGTATGTCTGTATGAGGGCATCAGATCCCCTGGAACAGGAGTTACAGACAGCTGTGAGCTGCCATGTGGGTGCTGGGGATTGAACTTGGGTTCTCTGGAAGAGCAGCCAATGCTCTTAACCACTAACTAAACCATCTCTCCAGCCCCAGTTTGGCTATCTTTCAACATCAGTACATGGAGATCTGCTTCATCAATTCATAGAGGCTTGCTTGCTGCAAACTATTCTTTAGCATTATATGTTTAATCAAGTCCTTATTTGATTGACATTTTAAGTTGTTCTTAAGGATTTTTATTGCATACAAAATCCTTACAATAATCTTTTATGTTCATTTGCCAATAAATGTCGTCTAAGATAGTAAAACTTGTTGGATTAAAGATTGTATATGAGATACATATTGATAGGGTCAAACTGTGCTTCAAAAGGATCAGCTTATAAATAGTGTATGAGAAATGCCCTTTTCTATACAGTCTTATCAGCTGTGGATATTATCAACCATTTTAATTCTGTTGTTAAAGTAGTGTTTCTGTTTGATTCTTTGTTTTATATATATGCTGATCCTATTTGTTCATTTTCTATAAACAATCTTTATTTTTTCAACTATTTTTTCAATTTTTTCTTATTGATTTGTAGATGTTCTTTTCTCATTGTTTTTATTATTGTTTCCCTACTGAGATTTTGAGACAAGGTCTCTCAGTGAACATGTAGGTAAAGAATTTGACTAGATTGGGTTGACCAACAAGATCCAAAGCTTGCATAGCAAGTACTTTACAACGAGACTATCTTTCTTGCCTTCTGGTCATCTCATTTACTACCTAAGCCCATGATTGCTTTACCAGTTTACATTCCTAACAGCATTGAATAAGTGTTACTTTTCCCCACATCTACACCAGCATTTGTGATTTTTTGTTTCTTTGTTCTTATGTAGCCCTCGATGTTTAAGAACTTAGACCAGGCTGGCCTCGAACTCAGATATTTACCTGTCTCTGCCAAATGCTGGAATTAAAGGCATGCACCACTGCCACCTGGCCTAAGTTTTGTTTTGTTTTTGTTTTAAATATTTCTTTTGTGTGATGTGGATGAGTGTTTTGCCTGCGTGTATATCTATTCACCATGTATGTGTATGTGGTGCCTACAGAAGTTAGAAGAGTGCATTGGATCCCCTGGAACAGATGGTTGTGAGCTGCCATGTGGGTACTGGGAAATCAAACTCAGATCCTCTGGAAGAATAGCCAGTACTCTTAATCCTTGAGCCATCTCTCCATTGGAAGAGCAGTTTTAATTTGCATTTGTCTAATGGCTAAAGATGTTTAATTTAAAGTTTTCAGCCATTTACATTTCATTTTTTAATTGAGTTGTTTGTTTTCATGTTTAATTTTTTGTTTTTATATATTCTAAATAATAACCCTCTGTTAGATGCTGTGTTAATTACTTTTCTATTGCTGTGATAAAACACCATAACCAATGCAAATTACAAAAAGAATGTTTAATTGGGCTTAGATTCCAAGGGGTTAGTGTCCTTGATGGTGGAGCATCAAGGAACAGCTGGGAGCCCACATCTAAAACTGCTGAGAATTCAGTAGGCATGGCATGAATCTGTTGAAACCTCAAAGCCCACCCATGATATACCTCCCCTAACAAAGCCACACCTCCTAATCTTTCCCAACAATCTACCAGTTGGGGAATAGTCAAACATGTGTAAATATAGGACATTCTCAATCAAACTGCCACAGATATAACTCTGATAAGATTTCTTCCCATTCTGTAGGCTGCCTCTTCACTTGATTGTATCCTTTGCTGTTCAAAAAGTTGAGTTTCATGAGGTCCCACTTACTAAATTTTGGTCTTAATCCCTGTGCTATCATGGTCTTGCTCACAAAGTCCTTTCCTATACCAGCAAGTTCAAACATACTCCCTACTATCTACTCGTCAGTGTCAAGGTATCAGGTCTTATGTTAAGGTTGTAGGTCCATTTGGAGTTGACTTTTTGTTCAGGGTGAAAGATGAAAATCAAATTTCATTCTTCTACATGTAGATCTAGTTGGACCACTGGCTTTTCTGAGTACTATTGGATTCTTTGTCAGAACTCAGGTTTGTTTATGAGTCCAAAATTGTATTCTGTTGATCAACAAATCTGTTTTTCATGTCAGTACCATGCTGTTTTCATTGCTATAGCTCTGCAACATGATTTGAAATCTGGGATGGTAATATCTCTAGCAGTTTTGCTGTTGCTATTCAGGATTTTTTGGCTATCCTGGGACTTTTGTTTCCTTATGAAATTTAAGATTGTTTTTTTCAATTTTTGTGAAGAATTGTATTGGAATTTGGATGAGGATTGTGTTGAATCAGTAGCTTGCATTTTTAAAAAAAATTATTTATGTTTTTTTTTTAGGGACAAGTGCTGTCTGCACGTATGCCTGTAGGCCTGAAGAGGGCTTCAGACAGTATTATAGATGGTTGTGAGTCACCGTGTGGTTGCTGGGAATTGAACTCAGGACCTCTGGAAGAGCAGCCAGTGCTCTTAACCTCTGAGCCATCTCTCCAGCCTCACCCTTACCCCCCACCCCACCCCCGCACCAAACTTGCTTTTTGACAGGATGACTGTTTGCACAATTTTCTGCCAATCCATGAATGTGGGAAACATTTGCATCTTCTGGTGTCCTGAAAAGTTTTTCTTTTCAGTGTCTGTACAAGATTTCATTTCTTTAGTTGATTTGCTCCAAGCTGGTTTTTTTTTTTTTTTTTTTTTTTGGATTTTCGAGACAGGGTTTCTCCGTAGTTTTTTGGTTCCAGTCATGGAACTAGCTCTTCTACACCAGGCTGGCCTCGAACTCACAGAGATCCGCCTGCCTCTACCTCCTGAGTGCTGGGATTAAAGGCGTGCGCCACCACTGCCCGGCTCCAAGCTGTTTTTTTGAGGCAATTGTGAGAAGTACTATTTTCTCTGAATTCTTTCTCAGTATGTTTGTCATTTGTATATAGGAAGACTACCAATTTTTATATGTTAATTTTATGTCTTGCTACTTTGCTGAATGTATTTATCAGCAGTAGGGGGTTTCTGGTGGCATCTTTAAAGTCTTTAACATGTAGAACCGTATCTTCTGAAAATAAATATACCTTGACTTCTTTCCAATTTATTTTTTATTAGTTAATTTATTTTTAAACGATCTTTTCTCATTTTACATACCTATGCCAGTCCCACTCCCTCCCTTCCTCCACCTTTTCCCCATCCCCCCTATCCACTCCTCAGAGAGGGTAACACTTCCCATGGGGAGTCAACAAAGTTTGACATCACATTGAGGCAGAACCAAAGCCCTCCCCTCTATAATTAAGGTTAATCAAGGAATCCCTCCAAAATGAATGGGCTCCAAAAAGCCAGTTCAAGCAGAAGGGATAAATTCTGATCCCATTGTCAGTGGCTGCAAAGACTGCCCCAACTACACATCTGTTACGTACATTCAGAGGGCCTAGTTTGGTCCTATGCAGGGTCCCCTGCTGCCAGTCCAGATCATTGATTTCCCACTACCTCAGGTCAGTTGTTCTTATGAGTATCCCCAACGTGGTCTTGACCTCTTTTGCTCATATTATCACTCCTTCCTCTCTTGGACTAGTCTCCAAAAGCTCAGCCCAGTGCTTAGCTGTGGATCTCTGCATCTACTTCCATCAGTTGTTAGATGAAGGTTCTTTGATGGCAATTAAGGTAGTATGATTACTACTACTACTGACTACAGGGCAAGGCTATTTCAGGGACCATCACCACTATTGCTTAGGGTCTTACCTAGGGTCATCCTTGTAGATTCCTGGGAATTTCCTGCCAGGTTTTACACTAGCCCCATAATGGCTCCCACAATCAAGGGTATCTCTTTCCTTGCTCTCCCTCTCTGTCTTTCCCCCATCTCAACCATCCAGTTTCCTCATGTTCTCCTTCCCCTTCTGCCCCTTCCACACTCCCAATTTTCTCAGATCTTGTCTATTTCCCCTTCCACAGGGGGTTCTTTATGTCTTCTGGAAGCTGGGGTCATGGAGTATAGTCTAGTTATCTTTTGCTTTATATCTAATATCCACTTAGGAGTAAGTGAGGACATACCATGTTTGTCTTTCTGGGTTTGGGTTACCTCACTCACAATGGTTTTTTTTTCTAGTGTCATACATTTGCATGCAAATTTCAAGATACTATTTTTTACCATTGAGTAGAACTCCATTGTGTAAATGTACCACATTTTCTTTATCCATTCTTTGGTTGAGGGGTATCTAGGTTGTTCCAGGTTCTGGCTATTAGGAGGAATGCTGCTATGAACATAGATGTGCAAATGTCCTTGTTGTATGGGTCTGCATCCTTTGGGTATATGCCCAAAAGTGGTATTGATGGGTGTTGAGGTAGATTGACTCCAAACTTTCTGAGAAACCGCCATACTGATTTCCAAAGTGTCTGTACAACAGTGGAAGGGTATTCCCCTTTCTCCACATCCTCTACAGCATAAGCTATCCTCAGTCTTTTTTATCTTAGCCATTCTGACTGGTGTAGAGTCATTTTGACTTGCATTTTCCTGATGGCTAAGGATGTTAAGCAATTGCATAAGTGTCTTTTGGCCATTTGAGATTCTTCTGTTGAGAATTCTCTGTTTAGATCTGTACCTCATTTTTAATTGAATTATTTGGTATTTTGATGTCTAGTTTCTTGATATATATATATATATATGAGATAAGACCTCTGTCTGATGTGGGGTTAGTGAAGATCTTTTCCCTTCTCTAGGCTGCCATTTTGTCTCAGTGACTGTTTTCTTTGTCCTACATAAACTTCTCAGTTTCAGGGGGTCCCATTTATTAATTGTTGCTCTCAGTGTCTGTGCTACTGGTGTTATATTTAGGAAGAGGTCTCCTGTGCCCATGTGTTCAAGGCTACTTTCCACTTTCTCTTCAGTGAGGTTCAGTGTGGCTGGATTTATGTTGAGGTCTTTGATCCATTTGGACTTGAGTTTTGTGCATGGGGATAGATATGAATCTATTTGCATTCTTCTACATGTTGATATCCAGTTATGCCAGCACCATTTGCTGAAGATGCTTTCTTTTTTCCATTGTATAATTTTAGTTTCTTTGTCAAAAATCAGTTCATATGTGTGTGGATTAATATCAGGATCTTTGATAGATTCCATTGGTCCACCTGTCTGTTTTTATGCCAATACCAAGCAGTTTTCATTACTATAACTCTATTTTAGAGCATGAAGTCAGGTATGATGATGCCTCCATTGGTTCCTTTCTTGTACAGAGTTGTTTGGTTCTCCTGGGTTTTTTTGTTTTTTCCATATGAAGTTGAGTATTTTTCTTTCTAGGTCTATGAAGAATTGTGTTGGGATTTTGATGGGGGATTGCATTGAATCTATAGGTTGCTTTTGGTAAGATTGCCATTTTTATTATGTTGATCCTACCTATCCAAGAGCTTGGGCGATCTGTAGTAGGGGGCTGCTTTTTTGTTCCCGGCTGCTCAGCCCTGAAATATCCACACAGAAACTGTATTAATTAAATCACTGTTTGGCCCATTCACTTTAGCTTCTTATTGGCTAACTCACCAATTAACTTACATCTTAATTTAACCCATTTCTATTAATCTGTGTATCGCCATGTGGCTGTGGCTTACAGGCAAGTTTCCATCCTGCCTCTGTTCCCAAAGGCAACTACATGGTGTCCTGACTCTGCCTTCTTTCTCCCAGCATTCAGTTTAGTTTTCCCCACCTGGCTCTTCTCTTTCCTATCACAGACCAAGACAGATTCTTTATTCATCAACCAATTGTATTCATAGCATACAGAAGGGAATCCCACATCAGAGATCTTTCCATTTTCTGATATATTCTTCAATTTCTTTCTTCAAAGACTTAAAGTTCTTTTCATACAGGTCTTTCACTTCTTTGGTTAGCATTACCCCAAGATATTTTATGTTATTTATGGCTATTGTGAAATGTGATGTTTCTCTGATTTCTTTCTTAGCCCTTTTGTCATTTGTGTATAGTAGGGTACTGATTTTTGAGTTGATCTTTATTTCTTTTCCCAGTGTTGTTTCGGTTGAGTGTTGTTCAGTTTCCATGAGATTGTAGACTTTCTGTATTTTGTATTGTTGAGTTCTAACTTTAAGCCATAGTAGTCTGATAAAATACAGGGGGTTATTCTAATTTTTTTGCATCTTTTGAGGTTTGCTTTGTGACAGAGTATGTGGTCAGTTTTTGAGAAAGTTCCATGAGGTGCTGAGAAGAAGGTATATTCTTTTATGTCCGATAGAAAGATGCCTGTTAATTCCATTTGAGTCATGACATCTGTTCTCTTATTTCTCTGTTAAGCTTTTATCTAGCAGACCAGTCCATTGTTGAAGTCTCCCACTATTAGTGTGTGGGGTTTGATGTGAGGTTTAAGCTTTAATAATGCTTCTTTTACATATGTGGTTGCTCTTGTATTTGGGGCATAGATGTTCAGAATTGATATCTCCTCTTGATGGATTTTTCCTGTGGTGAATATGAAATGTCTTTCTTCATCTCTTTTGATTGATTTTAGTTTGAGGTCTACTTTGTTAGATATTAGGATAGTTACACCAGCTTGCTTCTTAGGTCCATTTTATTGGAAATTCTTTTTCCCAGCCCTTTTCTCTGAGGTAATTAATGTCTGTCTTTGAGGTTGAGGTGTGTTTTTTGAACACAGTAGAAGAATGGATCCTATTTTCCTATCCATTCTGTTAGCTTGTGCCTTTTTATAGGTAAATTAAGTCCATTGATACTAAGAGATATTAATAACCAGTTGTTATTTTTTGGTTAGTGGTGTTTGCATGTTTCCCTTCTTTTGGGTTTGCTGGTGTGAGGTTATCTGTTGCCTGTGTTCTCGTGGATGCAGCTAACTTCCTTGGGTTGGAATTTTCCTTCTAATACTTTCTGTAAGGCTGGATTTGTGGATAGATATTGTTTAAATCTGGTTTTGTCATGGAATATCTTGTTTTTTCCGGGTATGGTGATTAAAAGCTTTGCTTGGTATAGTAGTCTGGGTTTGCATCCATGATCTCTTAGTCTACAACACTGTCTACAAGGTCTGTCCAGGACCTTCTGGCTTTCAGAGTTTCTATTGAGATGTCAGTTGTAATTCTGATGGGTCTGTCTTTATGTTACTTGGCCTTTTTCTTTTGCAGCTTTTAATATTCTTTCTTTATTCTGTATGTTGAGTGTTTTGATTATTATATGGCAGGGGACTTTTTATGGGGGGGGGGATGTCCAATCTATTTGGTGTTCTGTAAGCTTCATGTACCTTCATAGGCATATCCTTCTTTAGGTTGGGAAAAACTTATACAATTTTGTTGAATATATTTTTTGTGCCTTTGAACTGGAATTCTTCTCCTTCTTCTATCCCTGTTATTCTTAGGTTTGGTCTTTTCTTGGTGTCCCAGATTTTTAAACTCAAGTCAAGCTACTTTCTTCACCACACTGCACTTTTTTTTTTTTTTTGGTTTTTTTTTTGTTTTTTCGAGACAGGGTTTCTCTGTAGCTTTGGAGCCTGTCCTGGAACTCCCTTTGTAGACCAGGCTGGCCTTGAACTCACAGAGATCCGCCTGCCTCTGCCTCCCAAGTGCTGGGATTAAAGGCGTGCGCCACCAACGCCCGGCTCACACTGCACTTTTCATATCTTTATGCACTTCCTGGGTAAGAGTAACTAAGACCCATCCTAACCTAAATGCTAATCTGTCTTGAGATTTCTTACACAAACACACACACACACACACACACACACACAGTCTGTTACCTTTTAATTCAGCCTCATTAAATTTCTCCAGACACTGCCAAAATACAGCTAGGTCACTTGCTAGAATATAAATGGCCTCTAGGCCAAATTCTGATAGAGATTTTGTTCCCTTCTGAAACCTCAAGACCTGGGCCTCCATGATCCACATTTCTTTTGGTATTCTGGTTTTCTGAATACTATTAGATTATCTTCATTTTGTTTTGCTTACAGTATTTAAGGGCTGTTCTAGCCTGTATCTCCAAATTTTACATTTGTCCTACAAATCTGTTCTGAAGGCCTATGAACCACATTGCTGGAGAGATAGCTTTGTGGTTAAGAGCACTGGCTGCTCTTCCAGAGGATGGAGGTTCAATTCCCAACACCCATGTGGTGGCTCACAATCAGCTGTAACTCCAATTCCAGGAAGGTTGACATCCTGTTCTAGTCTCTAGGCATCTTGAACACATGTGATACAGTCATACATGAAGGCAAAACACACATTCTCAAAAACATAAAAAAATTAAGTCTTATTAACCCATGGGCAGGTTTATCATAGCAAACAGCCCCACTCTTAGTACCAATTTCCTGTATTTTTTTAAAACATGACGTTATTCTTCTGGAGAAACAACTGAAGGAAAAAAGGGTTTATTATGGCTTAATGATTTCAAAAGGGGTACAGTGCATCATAGTAAAGAAGGAAGGCAGCAGGCACTTGAAGCAGCTTGTCACAGAACATCCTCAGTCAGGAAGCAGATAATAGATAAGGAATCAGGCCCAAGAAATAGAAATTCAAGGTCCTCCTCCAGTGACCCACTTCTTCCATCAAGGCTCTATTTCCTAACGGTGCCACAAACTTTCAAACCAGTGCCATCAGATAGGGACCAAATAGTCAAACACATGAACCTATGGGGTTATTTCTCATTCAGATTGCAACAGTATATGAAAATTTCTCTGATTTTAAGAAATTCCATCGCCATGATTAATCTCACATGGTCTACTGTAGCTTCTTTATCTTGATTCTCTGCAACCATACTGTTGGCCATGTCTCTGTCTACAACTGATTTGGTTTTTTTGTTTTTTTTTGGTTTTTTTTTTTGGTTTTTTGAGACAGGGTTTCTCTGTAGTTTTGGAGCCTGTCCTGGAACTAGCTCTTGTAGACCAGGCTGGTCTCGAACTCACAGAGATCCGCCTGCCTCTTCCTCCCAAGTGCTGGGATTAAAGGTGTGCGCCACCACCGCCCGGCTCTACAACTGATTTGAACCTGTCTCCATGACCACTATGATTACTGCTACTACTCCACAACCTCCTCCCTCTTCTCCCCCCATCCGAATTACTGTACCTAGAGCTTCCAGTACAGTGTTCATTGGTAGTGGCATTCTTGTTATTCTTTCTTCCCTTCCCTCTCCTCCTCTCTTCTTCTTTCCCTCCACCCTTTCTCTTCACTCTCGCTTCTCCCTACCCCATGTCTGTGTGTGTGGTTCAGGTATTATTTAGGCAGACCTACTATTACATTTCATTTCGAGGAAATTCAGTCTCAGGGCAGATTTCCTGGTCCCAATTTTTACAGTCTTTTACCCTTTCTTTTGTGGTGTTCCTTAAGATTTAGGTGCAGGAGTTGTGTTGTAGATATATCCATTGGATTTGGGCACACCACAGTCAATTGACCAGTTGTGGTTTTCTATAATGATCTCCATCTGTTGGGATAAGAATCTTCTTAGATGAGGAGTGAAAACTACACTTACTTGTGGGTATAAGAATAAGTATTTAGAATGTAGGTAGGAAGTATTCCAGTTTAGGAAAGTGGTAGTAGTAGGTTTTCCTGTAGGATTTATGATCTCTTTTGTCATGGATAGTTAGCTAAGTTTCTATTATCAGGCTTAATTTCTCTCCTCTTGAATGTGCCTTAAGTTCATTTAGACAGTTGTTGCTTATCATCAAGACATTATTGCACACTTGGGAGATATCTTGCCATGTTGGTCTTTAGTTTATGAATCACATCTGGGGACTATTTGTTGTTTTCCTTCCTTGGCAGTTTGCATACAAACTTCTGGAACCATGAAAGTTAAGTCCTCAGGGAGGAGGCTTTCAGGTCACATCCAGCTTGGATTCTGAATCTGAGATGCATGATATTTTCTGCAATAGGACTTAGCCTTCAGCCTCTGGGAGGCAACCAAGGACAACAGCAATGTGCTGCAATGTTTTGAGAGTTTTGTGTACTGCTACTGGAATTTTTGTTAGTCTGTCATTCTTCTGGGGAATATTTTCACCGCAAAAAAAACCAATGTAACTGCATTTAAGCTATATATCTATGTGTGCATATACATTTAACTGTATTACCTATAATTTTAGGCAAATAAAAAAATGTTTTACAGCTAGGATTATTTTCCTCCCTTCTCTTTCTGTATTGACATTCTCCTCTCATTTAAGACCCTCCCGTGTTTTCCCATTTCTCCCTTAATATTACCTGTATCTTGCCAATCATTTCTCTAGCACTTCTCTGCTCACCCCATGGTTTCTTTTTTACTTTAATGGTTTCTGTGGTTATTCCAGGTCATATACTCAAAATTAAAAATTTGGAGCTTAGAGCTGCAGATGAGAGAGAACACTTGACATTTGTATTTCTGGGTCTGGATTACTACAAGTTGTATCGTTTATCTGCCATTGTCATTATTTTGTGGGGTTTTTTTTGCAGCTAAACTGTATTTCAAGGTGTATATATACCACATTTTCATTATTTTATCTGTTGAAAGACAATTAGGTTGTTTCTATGTCTTGGCTATTGTGATTACAATGACAACAAATGTGGCTGAACAAGTATCTGTAGAGAAATATGTTGAGTTCTTTGGGCATATGCAAAGACTGGTTTTTGATAGATCATGTGGTGTATTTCTTAGGTTTTTAAGAGTTCCCCACACTAGGCTGTGGTGGCTCACACCTTTAATCCCAACACTTGGGAGACAGAGGCAGGCGGATCTCTATTTAGAGTTCCCCACACTAATATCTAGAGTGACTCCTTGAGTTTACAGTCACACCAATAAATAGTGACTGAGAGTTTGCCTTTCCCTATGTTTTGTCCAGTACTTGTTTTGAGCTGTTTTCTTCATCTTAGGCATTCTGACTAGGTTAAGCTGAAATCTCAAAGTAATTTTGACCTCATTTCCCTAGTTGCTAAGGATGGTGAACATTTTTGGGGGGGGGGGATTCGAGACAGGGTTTCTCTGTGGCTTTGGAGCCTGTCCTGGAACTAGCTCTTGTAGACCAGGCTGGTCTCGAACTCACAGAGATCCGTCTGCCTCTGCCTCCCAAGTGCTGGGATTAAAGGCGTGCGCCACCACCACCTGGCTGATGGTGAACATTTTTAAAGATACTTCTTAGCTACTTTTATTTCTCCCTTTGAGAACTCTGTTCAGATCTATATAACCCATGTTTTTGAGTGGGTCATTTTGTTTACTCTTATTTTCTGAATGTCTTATAAAGTTATGGTTATTAATCCTTTGTCAGATGTGTAACTGGCAGTTTCTCTTCTGCTCTGGGCGCTTCAATTGTTTCTTTAGCTGTACAGAAGCTTTTAGTTTTATGAGGTTCCGCTTGTCAATTGTTGGTTTTCCTATACAAATGGTCCTAATTAGAAAGTCTTTTCCTATCCCTTTTTCTTGAAGTTGAGAGGACTGAAAGACACAGCACAGGGACACGGCGCGTCCAGTGGGAGCTGCTCTTCCACAGTAGACCTGCCTTGTTTTGTTTTGTTTTCCCCCAGATGATTACAAAATAAAACTGGAAGGTTCCAGAACCTTTTCAATGGAAGTTGAATCTTTCAAAACTAACTAGGCACAGGAAAGACTGGATTTTTTGACCATTTCTTCAGGCAATCTCCTGATCATTGCTTTTTTTCCTGTTGTCTTGTAAAGCTCTGGAGTTCAGAGTTGGGCAGAGCAGACATCATCATGGCTGTGACACAGCTAGGCAGAGGGGACCCTTCACTTCAGCCAGATCCACTTGTCACCCACCCCTTCATTGTATCCAGGGTTGTACTTGCGGCCTGGCAGCTCTCTGAAGCTGTTGTAGACTCGGGTACCCTGGTGAGCTCCAATCGTGATTTCTGGAAGGTACACAGGAATAGTCGTGTAATTCAGCACATCCATCTTATCCTGAACCAGCATCCGCAGGTTGTGAAAGGTACGGTCATCCTGTTCAAGCCACGGCCCTTTGTTGTACTTAAGGTATTCTATGTCCTCTACCACCTTGGTTGAGTCTTCAGATTTCCAGGTACTGTACACCAAAACCTCACACTGCTCACTCATCTTGGGGAGGAAAGTGTTCTTGTAGGCATTCTCGATGTCCTGGAGATAGGCAGAGGTGATCTTCATTTCATGTGGATCTCCTTTCTTCTGGATCCGTTTCTGTATCTCTGGCACGGGCACATCGATATAGACGACTACGTGGGGTGGCAGGTACTCTGGGAGAGTGAGCCGTTTTACTTCATTGTAGTGGTCCACACACTCCTTTCGGATGAAGCCCTGGTTGTACATTGCCTCCAGGAAGACAAAGTCACTGTAGATGGAGCGCTCCAAGACCACACCTTGTCCTGTGCTCAACAGGTGTTCCAGGGCGTCTGAGTACTGTAGGAGGCGGCTGGCGTACAGCCAGGACTGCAGGCGGTAGCTGTTGCCATCGTTGCTTTTGGGATTATCATAAAATTTCTCTAAGCTACAGCTGCCACTAAATTCCGTGTGGAGGGGCCTTCCATCGCCTGTGGTGCTGCTTGAGTACTGGATGCCTGCTTCTGGAAAGTGCTTCATGCCTAGCTTCTCTGCGACCTCCTTTGCGAGCTTGTTCTTCCCAGAGCATATGTTCCCATCTACTGTTATCACTTGGCTGTACTCATTCAGTTTTTTGGTTGTCTTATCACCAAGAACGAAGGCGAGAGGTCCATACTTCAGCTGGCATTGCACACTGGTATGAATCTGTCCCACGCGCTGGGCTCCGGCCGCGAGGCCCCGCGCGGATGCTGACGCCTGGAGAAGTCTCAGCAGTCTCAAGGATCTTGCCTATATTTTTTTCTAACACTTTTCCGTGTTTCAAGTTTCACATTTTGGTCTTTTGAGTTAGCTTTTATGCCAAGTGATAAATACAGGTTTATTTTAATTCTTCTACCTGTAGACATCAAATTTCCCCATCATTTGTTGTAGATGCTATCTTTTCTCCAGTTTATGTTTTGCCATCTTTGTTAAATATTAAACAGCCATTGTTACATGTGTTCATGTTTATGCCTTCTATTTTGTTCCACTGATCTACCTGTCTGATTGGATTTTTTATTTATTTTTGCCAGTGCCATTCTGTTTTTATTATACTGGCACTGTAACAATTTTGAAATCTGGAAGGGTAACCCCTCTAGCTTTGTTCTTTTTACTGATGTTTGTTTGGCTCTCTGGGGTCTTTTGTGGTTCCACATGAATTTTATTTTGTGAAAAATGAGAGGAGTTTTGATGATGATTGTATTGAATCTGTTAACAATTTTTGGTAGACTGGTCATTAATTCTGTCAATCCATGAGCATTCAGTGTCTTTCCATTTTATATTATCATTCTCAATCTCTTTGGAGACTTAAAAAATTTTCATTGTAGAAGTCTTTTACCTCTAGGTTTTAGTTCTAGATTTTTTTAGGCTATTGTGAATGGGAATGTACCCATAATCTCTGTTTGTTGTTGGTGTATAGGTACTGATTTTTGTAGTTGACTTTGAATCCTGCCACTTTGATGAAATTGTTGATCATTTCTAGAAGTTTTCTGGTCACATTTTTGGAATCTATTGTATATTTTATCTGCAAATAGGGACAGAAACAACTTTCCCTATTCATATCTCTTTAATTTCCTACTTTTACATTATTGGTCCAGCTAGTGTTTCTAGCATATATTGAATGGGATAGTGTACAGACCTGGCCCATTCCTAAATTTAATGGGATTGCTTCAAATTCTTCTCCATGTTGGGTATGTGTCACATATAGCCTTGTTTTGAAATACATTTCTTCTAATTCTACTCTGTCTAGGGCTTTTATCAAGAAGACACGCTGGATTTTATCAAAGGTTTTTTATGCAAACTATTGAGGTGATCATGTGATTTTTGTCTTTTAAGTCCATTTACATAGCTTATTACATTTATTGACTTGTTTATTTTGAATCATCCCTGCATCTCTGATAAAGTCATCTTGGTCTAGGTGGATAATCTTTTTGATCAACTTTTATATTGGTTTTTAAGTATCTTATTGATGATGTTTGAATCTTTGTTCATCAGAAATATTGGCCTGCCATTTTCTTTTTTGTTATCATCATTATGCCTACCTGGTATTGGTATCATATTAGTATAATACTGGCTTCATAGAAGGAGTTTAGAAGTACTCTTTTGAATAATAAGGATTGACTATAGCTCTTTGCAAATCTGTTAGAAATTTGCTGTGAATATATCTGGACCTGGGCTTTTATAGTTAGAATGATTGTTATTACTGTTTTCAATTTTTTATGTTATAGTTCTGTTTGGTTGTTGACCACTTAATTTAACTTTGGTGGTTTGTGAGAAATTTGTCCATTTCTTTTCAATTTTTGAAGTTAATGAACTACAGGTTTTAATATTCCATTATAATATTCTTAATTTCCAGCCGGGTGGTGGTGGGCGCAAGCCTTTAATCCCAGCACTCGGGAGGCAGAGGCAGGCGGATCTCTGTGAGTTCGAGACCAGCCTGGTCTACAAGAGCTAGTTCCAGGACAGGCTCCAAAGCCACAGAGAAACCCTGTCTCGAAAATAAAAAAAAAATAATATTCTTAATTTCCATATGTTTTTTATAAGTGGTTCCCTGTTCATTTCTAATTCTGTTAATTTGGGTTACTATTTCTTTCTTTGGTTTAGTTGGGCCAAGAGTGTCAGTTTTTGTTCCTCTTCTTATAGAAACTGATTTTTTGGTTCTTTATATTTTTCTTTGTTTCTAGTTTACTAGTTTCTACTGTGTTTTTTTGTTATTTCTTGCCATATACTGGGTTTGAATTTGCTTTGTTTTTAATTTCCAAATTCTTGAGTTGTATCTTTAAGTCATATATTTGTGCTCTTTCTAATTTAAGTTTGTTTTTGACGCATGGTCTTTTTTTTTTTTTTTTTTTTTTTTTTTTTTTTTTTTTTTTGGTTTTTCGAGACAGGGTTTCTCTGTAGCTTTGGTGCCCGTCCCGGAACTAACTCTTATAGACCAAGTTGGCCTCGAACTCCCAGAGATCTCCCGAGTGCTGGGATTAAAGGCGTGCGCCACCACCGCCCCGCCTGACACATGGTCTTACTGTGTAGCCTTGGCCGGTTTGGAGCGTGCCATGGAGATAAGGCTGGCCTAGAACTTGGAGAGATCTGCCTGTTTCTGACTCCCCAGTGCTGACATGGGTCTTTCTGATTTTTTTTTGAGATTTATTTTATGCATATACACCTTTCTGCCAGAAGAGGGCAGAAGATCCCACTAGAGATAGTTGTGAGCCACCATTTGGTTGCTGGAAATTAAACTCATGACCTCTGGAAAATCAGCCAGTGCTCTTAACCACTGAGAACTCCAGGTTCTTTCTGATTTTTAAATGTAGGCACTTAGAGCCATAAATTTCCCTCCCGAGATTTTATTGTGCTGTTTCATTTTAATTAAGTAACAAGATTTTTTTCTTTTTTTTTCTTGATTTCTTTAACCCATTTGCCATTCAGTAATGAGTTGTTTTATCTTCTTATCTCCATGAGTTTGTGTACTTACTAGAGATTTGTTTGCTTTGACTATATGTTTTATTATCTTACAGTAAGATAGGATATATGGAGTCTTTCTGAATTTGTAAAGATTTGTTTTGTGTCCCAGGATGTGGTCTATTTTAGAGAAGTATTCTGATCATGATTTCCCTTCCTCCAGCTCCTCCCAGATCCTCTCCACCCCTCTACCCACCCAACTTCATTCCCTCCTTTTTATCTCTTTAGAAAACAAACAAGCAAGCAATCAAAAGAAAAAAGAACATGCCAGGGGTTGGTGGCACAGGCCTTTAATCCCAGCATTAGGGGGGCAGAAACAGGCGGATCTTGTGAGTTCAAGGCCAGCCTCATCTACAGAGCCAATTTCAGGACAGGCTCCAAAGCTACAGAGAAACCCTGTCTCAAAAAAAACCAAACCAAACCACACACACAACAATTCTCATATAAGCACATAATTGGAAACCATAATGTATAAGCAAAAGATTATTTTAGTCTGTTTCATGGTATGTTTTTCATTCTCCTTCAACTATGACAGATAGTGTCCTGGATACAGCAGTCTAGGTTGGCAGTTGTGGTCTTTTAGAACTTGAAGTGCATTGCTGCAGGCTCTTCTGGCTTTCAATTTTTCCATTGAGGAATTGTGACCTGTGGTTTAGGTCCTTGATCCATTTTAGAGTTGATTTTTACAGGCAGGGAATGGGACTGACTCTGGAAGTTCCATTAATTAGGACTTGGGGCCTGGCTTCACAAAGGGGGGCAGAGGCAGAACTAAGGGTACCCTGGATCTAGCCACAGATGACCACAGGTCTGAAGGGAGTAGAGATGAAATGAAAGGAGGGGCTAAGCACTGGAGAGGGAACAGATGGAGTAGGGGAAGGAGTAGTCTGCTGGTGGTCTGCCTAGGTCCCAGTCAAGTATGTCTTTGGTATCTCTAGTAGAAAGTCACAAAGGAATGGAGGTGGACTAGGAAGAGTGGTTGAGGGCGTGGGTAGTGAGAGTCAAATCATTTTTTCAATTCCATCTTCATTTCAGCTTTATATTGCACCAATATTTCTATCTTATTACTCAATTGGGATTTGAAATCCTGAATTGTCTTCATCATTTTGTTCAGTTTTCTATTTGGTTTTGTTGAGCATCACTCTAGCATGTGTTGTTATCCTTTTAAATTTCAATGAGGTGTTTTATGTCTTCTTTTAAACTTCTTGAATTCCTTAAAGATGTTATTCTTTTAACTCTGTGCTCTGGGGTTCACCTAGATTATTCTCATTAGAGAACATTTCTATAAAACTGGTGGGTTTAATGGGAAACATATTTTTTTTCTTTCATAGAGTTTTTCAAGTGACCTGGGCATGTGGACTTCTTTGCTTGTGTATCTAATGTGAAACTTTTAGCTTTCCTTAGATTTGATCAGTGTAGGAGCTAGGTAAAACTGATGTATGTATGTATGTATGTATGTATGTATGTATGTATGTATGAACTGCTGGATTGGACCTAGGCCAGGCAAAGCCAGTATTGGAGCTGTGGTTTTGAGTTAGACCTGTGGTTGTGGAGATGAGAGTGGAGAGGCAGATGGCCGTACATGGGAGGGACTAACCAGGTTATATCAGAGTCACAGGTCTGGAACTAAGCCTGTGCAAAGGGATGGATGGGACTTGGAATGTAGTTACCAGGCAGAGCTTTTTTGTAAATTGTGGCTGTGGGTATGGAGATGGTGGCAGGGGCAGATAATTCTTTTTGTATGGAGGTGGGCTATTGATTTAGGATCTTTTTATATGTAGGCATTTACAGGTATAAATTGCTATCTGTGCACTGTTCTTGCTGCACTTTTTAAAGTTTTTATATATTCTATTTTTGTTTCAATTCATATCAAAGTTTTAAAAAGTTTCCCTTTTTATTTTGGGGGCATTATATATGTATAGAGGTCAGAGGACAACTTGTGGGAGTCAGTTTTCTCCTTCCACAATTCTGGGAGTTGATCTCATGTCTTCAGACTTGGTGGTAGACATTTTTACCCACTGAACCTTCTTACCCTTTATCAAAGTTTTTGAAATCACACATGACTATTTCTTTTTTATTTATTTATTAAAGATTTCTGCCTTCTCCCCGCCACTGCCTCCCATTTCCCTCCCCCTCCCCCCGATCACGTCCCCCTCCCTCGTCATCCCTAAGAGCAATCAGGGTTCCCTGCCCTGTGGGAAGTCCAAGGACCTCCCACCCCCATCCAGGTCTAGTAAGGTGAGCATCCAAACTGCCTAGGCTCCCACAAAGCCAGTACGTGCAGTAGGATCAAAAACCCATTGCCATTGTTCTTGAGTTCTCAGTAGTCCTCATTGTCCATTATGTTCAGCAAGTCCGGTTTTATTCCATGCTTTTTCAGACCCCGGCCAGCTGGCCTTGGTGAGTTCCCGATAGGACATCCCCATTGTCTCAGTGTGTGGGTGCACCCCTCGCAGTCCTGAGTTCCTTGCTCGTGCTCTCTCTCCTTCTGCTCCTCATTTGGACCTTGAGATTTCAGTCCGGTGCTCCAATGTGGGTCTCTGTCACTGACATGACTATTTCTTTGATTCTTTTTGAGTATGTATAACTTCTACCTAGTTTTGAATTTTCCATTTTCTTTCTGTTACTGATTTTTAGCTTTTTGTAGTTGGAGATGTTTTGTATTATTTTAGTCTTTTAGAGCTTATTGATACTGAGAACAGCTAAGGGAGGATACAGTCATGTGCAATATACAGTGGCATATGCATAAAATGTCATAACCCATTATTTTGTATGCCAACTAAAAGTATTAATAAAAAAACAGGTACAAAAATCTTAGTGAGAGCTGGTTATGGTGGTTTATAACTGTAATCCCAATACTCAGGAGGCAGAGGCACTTGATATTTGGCAGCAGAGTGAGACCTTGTCCCAAAAATCAAAAGAATATTATTTGTCAATGGTTCTCATACCTGCCTTTATACCAGTTGCACACTGGGTTAATTACTATTTTTAGTAATTTTTTTTTTTTTTTTGGTTTTTCAAGACAGGGTTTCTCTGTAGCTTTGGAGCCTGTCCTGGAACTAGCTCTGTAGACCAGGCTCGTCTCGAACTCATAGAGATCCGCCTGCCTCTGCCTCCCGAGTGCTGGAATTAAAGGCATGTAATATGTTTTAAAATCAGGAAGTGGCTTCAACCTTATATTTTAATATGGATATTTATATATATTTTCTTTCAATGCAAAGGCATAATTTATAATTTATACCTGTTGACTAAAATGTGAAGCTCAGAATGGAATTCCTTATGTAAGTTACTTTAAATATTATCTGTTTCTTATTAAATTTTAAAAAATGCTGTCATGGTGGGTGGGTCCATATGCCACAGCATGTGTAGAGGTCAGAAGACAACTTTATGTAGCCCATTCTTTCCACCTTTATGTGGGTTCTGGAAAACAAAATGTAAGTCACCAAGCTTGTACAGCAATCATTTTTACCTGCTGAGTCATCTTACTGCCCACACGTATCATCTCTTAAGTACAACTTTTGAACACGACTTTGCAAGGCAAGGTTAGATATTGTTTATTATTTCGATTTTTATGGTTTAAGATTCTGAAACTGGTTTTAGGCCACTACTGTGTCATCCAGTATTTCAAAGTTTTCTGACCCTAAGACACCAAGTCTTTCTGCTATGTCACACTTATTTCTTTGGAGTAGAAAAACTTTTAGATCTAACAAAGTAATATTGATGGATTTTTCTCAAAGAGCTATGTTACTAGTGCTCAATCTTTTTCTAAGAACAATTAAATACTCCCTTTTTGAAAGAAAATAGTCAGGAGGCAAAGTTTTTAACTCTTTATTGAAAGAGGAAGGTCTGAAAAATAGACTCAATTTTCTATAGATAAGCTCTGTGGAGAGAGTAGGAGGAACATTCCTAGGAGGTTGTTATTCTTAAAATTCTCTTCAAGGCTTGGAAATGCAATCAGAATTATCAATAGAATCTTTCTATACCATATTCCCATTAAATCCTATATCTTGCCTGTGGATTATGAGGAATTGCCTATGAATTTTTTGATACTCTATATACTTGTATTTGTTTCTGTAATATAGGATACTTGTATATGGGTACTGTATCAGTTAGATCATGTAGTTCCAATAATCTTCGTCCTGTTAAACTAAGTTTATTTTTCTCATTATTTCACAAACAGTAAATACCTGCTTTTCATTGTATGGGGCTGCTTTAATATAAAATCAAACACATATCCCTCGCCTCATTTGTAAATATAATAGTCAGTTTCTAAGTACAATGTAATATCTCCAGTACAAGCATAATACAGGTTGCTCTGGAGAGCTGGCAAGGAGGAATCTAAATCAGATTACAAGAATGAGGAAAAACATATTACAGAGTTAAATCTAGAGCTGAGTTTTTAAAATGTGAGCCAAGTAACTCACCTTAGTGATGTGGGCCAAATAAATCAGAATAAGGTGAATGTAGGAGAAGGACTTTCATAACAAGGGAACAACCATAGAAAAGGCACAAACTGTGAGATATTTAGGGACCTTCTGCAGTTGAGTGTGAAATGTGAAGATGAGTAAAGTTGAAGAAGAGTAGGAAGGACTGAAGTATGTGTCATTCCGTCTTTGCCTTTTTGGATGAGATTTCATTTCTCCTGCCTTCACCTCTCTCTACAGTCTATCCATCCCTGGAGTCTGATGATGATGATCCTGCTCTGAAATCTCGACCCAAAAAAAAGAAGAATTCAGATGATGCTCCATGGAGTCCTAAAGGTGATCTAGTATCTGTATCTTAGACTCTGTAGGAGTAGCCAGGTGAAAAAATTAATTGAAATAAGGGATAAATGGTACAACAAGATCTTATTCAGTCACTCACTTGCTTAGTCAGCAAACATCTGTTCCATGTTTGGTGCCAGAGCTAAAATGATTGTGTAGCACAGTTTATGTAATCTAGCTAGGAAAATCATAGCTATTGCTTTATGATATCATATGGCTTGAGATGAAGGAAACAAGGAAAATTTCAATAAGCCATGTTCAGCATCTAAGAACATTCTGGTAACCATCATCCCATTCCCCCATAGTAATTTTGTTTCCAAAGAGGAAAATTATGTTGACTCTTGGGCTCTGCAAGAATCTCAAGATTGTCAACTACTGAGAAGTCATCTCTGAGGAAAGGGAGGAAGAGAGGGAAAGTAGGTCAGTGAGATCAACATGGAATTTTGAGAGATAAAATAATTTTCTTCTTCTGTTTACTTCTGTTTCTAATTTTCTTTCTGTTTACACCTAAGAGCATTTGGGAGCTTTGTAAAATTTGAATGTTTCTGTCTGTAGTGAATGTGCATGTTCACTTGTGTGTGATTATTCATAGGTGCATGCAGTTGTGTTTATGTGAACCTGAAAGAACAACCTCAGGCGTGGGCCCTTGTCTTTCACCTTTCTTGACGAAGGATCTTTAGTTGTTCAATACACCCTGCTTTCAGAGTTTCTCCTGTTTCTGCCTCCCATCTCATTGTAGACATTCTGGGCTTGTAGATGCTCATTACCACATCCAGTTTTACATGGGTTTGGGGAGCCAAACTCCAGTTCTCATGCTTATGTGGCAAGTGCTTTAAGGCACTGAATTATCTTCCACAGCTCATGGTACTTTTCCTGCTTAACAAACTACCCAAACCTTAATGGCCTAAAAGAATACTTACCACTTCTCATGATTCTGTAGGTTGGTTAAGCTGTTCTTGCAATCTCAGCCAGCTTGATTTTGGACTAGGTAGCATAAAAATACCTAGGTCCTTTTTCCATACATTCATTTATCCTCCAGGAGGCCAGTCCAGGATTTTTTCACAGACTGGCAATGGAGTTTCCATCAGCAAGAAAGAATAAATCTCAATATACAATCATTTTTCAAGCTTCTACTGTGTCATGTTTGCTATTGTCCCAGCAATACAGCAATTTATATAGCTAAGCTTATGATCTCTCTAATTCTTAGAATGTGTTTTAATGAGTGAATCACCAATATATAAAAATCAAACATATTTTCTCTATTTCTTCTTATAGTTACTACCTTTAATTTCTTCTATGAAGATAAAATTTTTGACTGGTGTATTAGAAAATGTGAAAAATACTAAAAGTAAAGGAAATTATGAAGAAGTATCCAGGATGTTGCCATTCAGAAGCAGCCACTGTTAACATTTTGACATTTTCTTCTAGTGTTTTATGTTTCTGTTCATTTTTTTCTTTTTCTGGTTGAAATAACACTGTAGGAGCTGAGAATATTGCTCAGTAGTAGAATGCCTATCATGTAAAAACCTGAATTTAATCCTTAGCACTTGGGGAGAGGGGTTTGAAATAATACTTACAATAAAACTTCATACTCTTATTTTTGTTTTGCTTTTTAATCAAAGGTAGTATTGTAGCAAGCAATTAATATAGAGGATATTAGGTTGAACAGCAATGTTCTCTCTCTGTTCTCTACTTTCAACTCTATGCCTTAAAGGCAGCATCATAGCTTTTATTTTCCTGGTAGATGCTTCGAAAGCTCAAGATAATAAAATTTATGCTAGTCGTAGTACCACAGCCTGCAGCCCTAGCCCAACAAAAGTAGAGACAGGAGAATCAAGGATTGCAGATTTGGACTTTCAAGATTGTTCAGCATGTAAAACACCTACCACCAAGCCTGACAACCTGAGTTCAATCTCTGTAGCCCACATGGTAGAAGAAGACAGCTGACTTCTGAAAGCTGTTCTCTGACCTCTCCCCAAATAAATAAATGTAAAAAAATTATTTTTGCTAAAAAAATACTTTTCTGGGCATATGCCTTTAATCTCAACATTGGGAGGTAGAGGTAGGCATATCTCTGTGGGTTTGAGGCCAGCCTGATCTATATAGTAGGTTTCAAGCAAGACAAGGCTACATTTTCTCAGAAAATAAGTATTGCAGATTTATGGTTGCTCTACCTAGGTTACATAATGAGATTGAAGTCATTCTGGCCTACATAGTGAGATCTTGTCTCAGAATTTTTACCACCATTCCTCAATTTATCAATCTAATTTCTCCTTTCATTAATTTCTGATATACTTCCCCATCTTTCCAATAACTGTTCTTTCTCAATTGTATGATCAAAGAAATATCTCTCCATGAATATACCTAACTTCTCCTTTAATGTGGAACATTTATGCCATTGCCAAGTTTTATGATTAGTAATAACATTTGAAGTAAGCATATTTACATGTATCTCTGATAATTTATTTAGACTGACTCTCCATGAAATTATAGAGTGGTCAACGCGTATAAGGATAAACATTGAAAGGCCTTTCTCCTACCCTATTCTCTAGCCTTCTACTTCTCCATTTGGAGTAAACCGCTGTTAACAGTTTCTTATGTTTTCAGAGATATTTTCAGATATTTACATCTGAGTACCATGTATATATTATCTTCGCCTTTTTTATTCTATTGGAAGATTCCTTTATGTACTGTTTTTTGATTTTCTCACTAAATCATACATTTTTTTTTTTTTTTTTTTTTTGGTTTTTTGAGACAGGGTTTCTCTGTGGTTTTGGAGCCTGTCCTGGAACTAGCTCTTGTAGACCAGGCTGGTCTCGAACTCACAGAGATCCGCCTGTCTCTGCCTCCCAAGTGCTGGGATTAAAGGCGTGCGCCACCACCGCCCGGCCCCTAAATCATACATTTTGTTTGTTTGTGTGTAGTCTTGGCTGATTTGGAACTCTTAGAGGTCTGCCTGTGTGTAATACCTGGCTCTCACTCAAAAATTGTTTATACTCACACAAAGCAATGTGTGAGACTACCGGTTTCCCTGTTCCTTTGACTATAGTTGGTTAATAATGAACTGTAACCAATAAGAACTTTAAACCAAGCCAAAATAAACTTTTTCTCTCTTAAATTACCTCTTGTTAGACATTTGGTCACGAGAATAAGAAAAGTAACATAAATAAATACATGTCCATTAACTAATACCTTAATTCTTTAATATTAACATTTTGTCAAAATTGTTTCATCCTTGTATCCATATTTAGCTATCTATAGTTTTTCCTGAGGCACTTCAAGATAATAATGCCTCACTCTATGATAACACTGTTTATATTAGTATTTGTCAGTTAAGTCTACAAGATATTCTAATACGAGCTCAATCGGAGCGGGAGCAGAGAGCTGACCCCAGAGAGCCCTGAGAGCCCCACCGCTGCCCTAGTCACCATCACACCCTGGGAGGAGCCTCAGCCATTGCTGCTAGCCCCAGTCACCACCACTGCAACCATGAGCAGCAAGGCTGAGACCCAGCAGCAGCCTGCCGCCCTCAGCGCTGCCTACACCAAGCCCGGCTCCATGGGCAGCGGCCCAGAGAGTGGATCACTGCAATGAAGGTTTTGGGAACAGTAAAATAGTTCAATGTAAGGAACGAATACGGTTTCATCAACAGGAATGACACCAAGGAAGATGTATTTGTACACCAGACTTCCATAAAGAATAACAACCCCAGCAAGTACCTTGGCAGTGTGGGAGATGGAGAGATTGTGGAGTTTGATGTTGTTGAAGGAGAAAAGGATGCGGAGGCAGCAAACGTTACAGGCCCTGATGGAGTTCCAGTTTAAGGCAGTAAATACGCAGCAGACCGTAACCATTATAGACACTATCCACGTCGTAGGGGTCCTCCACATAATTACCAGCAGAATTGCCAGAGTAGTGAGAGTGGGGAAAAGAATGAGGGATCAGAAAGTGCTCCTGAAGGCCAAGCCCAACAACGCCAGCCCTATTGCAGGCGAAGGTTCCCACCTTACTGTTTGTCGACCATAGTATTCCAACCCTCCTGTGCAAGGAGAAGTGATGGAGGGTGCTGACAACCAGGGTGCAGGAGAGCAAAGTGGACCAGTGAGACAGAAAATGTATCGGGGTTACAGACCACGATTTCGCAGGGCCCCCCCTCGCCAAAGACAACCTAGAGAGGACGGCAATGAAAAGGACAAGGAACATCAAGAAGAGACCCAAGGTCAGCAGCCACCTCAATGTCAGTATCGCTGCAACTTCAATTAACCAATGCAGGCGCCCAGAGAACCCTAAACCACAAGATGGCAAAGAGACAAAAGCAGCGGATCCACTAGCTGAGAATTCCTCCGCTCCCGAGGCTGAGCAGGGCGGGGCTGTGTAAATGCCGGCTTACCATGTCTACCATCATTCATTTTAGTTATCCAACAAGAAGAAATGAATATGAAATTCCAGCAATAAGAAATGAACAAAGATTGGCACTGAAGACGTTAAGTGCTTGCTTTTTGCCCATTGACCAGATATGGCAGAACTATCTGCATTATCTATGCAGCATGGGTTTTTTTATTATTTTTACCTAAAGATGTCTCTTTTTGGTAATGACAAATGTGTTTTTTTAAAAAAAGGTCTGTTTTTTTTTTCTCAATGCACCTTTAATGTTTTTTAATTGTTTCATATCTGGTCAAGTTAAGATTTTTAAAAACTTCATTTTTAATTTGTAATAAAAAGTTTACAACTTGATTTTTTCAAAAAAAAGTCAACAAACTGCAAGCACCTGTTAATAAAGGTCTTAAATAATAAAAAGGGATATTCTAATACTCAGTCTATAGCCAAAAGTTTCCAACTGCCTTCCAAAAATGCCTTTATTGATCACTTTAAGAAATCTCCAAAATTCAGATCCAGTCAATGAGGGAGTTTTTTTTTTTTAATTCTAGTTTAAAACAACTACCATCTTATCATGTTTCTGTGTCCTGTGTTTCAAGAACTGGGAAGGGCACAATGGGAACAGTTTGACTTAAGTTTGTGACTTCTGGGGCCTCAGAAAAACTTTGAAGGCTGAAGCAAACCTGGTAGCCAAGAGTTTGAATCTTTAGTTGTTTCACAACCTGGTGCCTGCTGGAAAAGGATTCATGTGGTTTCCCCATCTGACTAGCTTCCTCATTGCTGTGTGATCTCAGACTTGCAGCATAAATAGGTTTTCAAGCATGGGTGTTCAAGGAGTCTACTAAGAACTTGCCTTTCCCAACTTCACTTTAGACATCACACATTGTATCACTTGAGCTGTATTCTACAGTTTGCAAATGAGTCTGCTCAGAATCAATGGGGGAGACATAGACTGTTTGTTATTACTAATTTGAGATTTTAGTATGATTACATCATTTCTCCCTGCCCTTTCCTCCCTTTAGACCCCTCCATATACCCTTCTTTGCTCTCTTTCAGATTCATGGACTTTTTTCATTAATTGTTGTTACATATACATACATTCCTAAATACATAAAAATGACCTGCTAAGTCAGTATACTGTTACTTGTATGTATGTTTCAGGACTAGAATTTGGTATTGGATAACTAATTGTTCCCTTGGGAAGACTATTTCTCCCATTTTCAGCATTCCTTAGTTTCCTATAGTGTTTTATATAGAATTGGGCCTTTCTGGTCTTTACTTGTCTACTTTGGCATGTGTAGTCTTGTTGTACGTATTCAGCCCATGTTTATGGAGTCATGCTAATGAGATTTTATAGGTGTCACTTATGACATTCCTAGAAAATACAATCTCACAGCAAACCCCTGATCCTCAGGCTCTTAACAATTTTTCTGTCCCCTCTTCCATAATGATCCCTGGGCCCTAGAAACAGGAGTGTTTTATAGATTTATGCCTTGGGACTGGGCTCCACAACTCTGCATTTTAATTGATTGTGATGTCTACATCTGTTTCAAAGAGAAGTTTTCCTGATGCAGAGTAAGGACTACACTTATCTGTGGGAATAAGAACAAATATGTAGAATGTAATTAGGGATTATGCTCATTCAGTAAAGTGGTTTTAGGTTCTCTGAGATTCTTGACTCATGAGTAGTTGCGTAGACTTACAGTATCAAGCATGATTTACCTCTTTTTGAGTGAGTCCAAAATCGAATTAGACAGCTGTTGGTTACCAGCAAGGTATGTTTATCACTACTGCACCCTTAGAGTTATTGTGCCGTTCGTTGCTGTGGCTCACAGGTATCGTAGCTGGGTAGGAGCCACTTGTTTCCCTCCTTTAGAAGCTTGCATGGCACCTTCTGGCATTATAAAAGCTAGTCCTCAGAGAGGAGGCTTTCATATCAGTCCCAGCTCAGAGGCCTCTGGGACATGTGTCTGAGGTGCGTGGTGTCTCCTTCAGCAATAAGGACTTAACTTCTGCCTCTAGGGAGGGATTAACCAAAGGCAATAGCAATAATAGTGTTTTGGGAGTCACTTAGACAGCCCTGACACCTCAAAAGAGGACTTCTCATGCCTGCTGTTGGCGTTTTTGGTAGATAATCTTTGACTCTTAAAAGGAACATTGTCATCCCAGATGGGAATTTTTCATTTAAACTAGATTTGTATATTTCTGCACTTTTTAAGTGCACATATGTAGAGTTATAATTTCCCTTCTGGGACTGCTTTCAGTGTGTCACAAAGGTTCTGTTATTTTGTGTTTTCATTTTCATTTGGTTCCAGGAAATGTTTCATCCTTTCTTGATTTCTTCTTTGACTCATTCATCATTCAGTAATGAGCTATTTAGTCTCCATGAGTGTGTGTAGTTGCTAGTGATTTGTTTTCTGTCAATTTTGTTTCATTTTGTTTGATCACAAAGGATACATGGAGTTATTTCAGTCTTTTTGAGCTTGTAAAATTGGTTTTGTGTCCTAAGATTTTGTCTTTTAAGAGTTGCCTCTGTGTGACACTGAGTAGAATGTGTATTTTATTGGTGTTTGAGTAGAATATTTTGTAAATATCTGTTAGGTCCATTTGATGTATGATGCCATTTATTGATGTTTATTTTTCAACCCAGTAACCTGCCTGTTGGAGAAAGTAAGGCATTGAAATCAACTACTATTAATGGGTTTGTGTTAATCTGTGTCCTTAAATCTAGTAGTACATATTTTTAAGAAATTGGACACTACAGAGTTTGCATATATGTTTAGAATAGTAATATCTTAGTTAAATGTTCCCCTGTTAGAATGAATTATCCCTCTTGATCTCTTCTGATTAGTTTTATTTTGAACTCTATTTTGTCAGATATTAGGCTAGCAATGCCTGCTTGCTTTTCGGTCCCATTTGATTGGGCTACTTTTATCCATCCTTCTACTCCAAGGTGGTTTCTGTCTTTAAAGCTGTGTTTCTTGTAGACGGCAAATAGACTGTTTCTTGATCCATTCAGTCAGCCTGTCTTTTGAGTGGAGAATTGAGGCCATTAATATTTAAAGTTATTATTGAAATGTGTGTGTTAATTGTGGTAATCATGTTGTTGGGTTTTTTTTGTATTCCTACTGGTATTTTGTATTTTAGTAGTTACGACTTGATATTTCTTCCCACCGTCTCTTGATTATACTCATTCCTCTCCTCAGCCTAAAATATTACTTCCTGTCTTTTCTTTAGGTTTGGTTTGTTGAATATAGTTTTTAGGCTGTTTAAATCATGGGAATTTTTTTTTATTAAACTATGGCTAGTCTAGTTTGCTCATCATGATCTTTTAGGACTCGGAATGCATTGCTCCTAGCTTGTCTGGCTTTCAAAGTTTCCATTGAGAAATCAAATGTTATCCTTTATTTGTGACTTGTGTTTTTGATTGTTTTTCAGCTTTCAATATTCTTTCTTCGTGCTATATATTTAGTATTTTAATTATGATGTGCCATGAGGAGTTTTATTTTCTTCTGGTCCTATCTATTTTGTGTTCTTTATGCTTCCTGTATCTGTATAGTTTGTTTGTTTGTTTGTTTGTTTGTTTGTTTGTTTGTTTTTCCCTTAGTTTAGGAGAAGTTTTATGATCTGGACTATGCCATTGACTTTGGATTCTTCTCCTTCATCTATGCCTGTAATTTGAAGGTTTGGTCTTTTCATGGTGTTCCACAGTTCCTGTATATTCCTTTCTTATGTTTTTAAAAAATTTTACATGTTCCTTGCTTCTTTGATATACTTTGTATTTGATTCTTCCTATTTGTAAGACTTTCCTTTGAATTTTCTAGTTGGGCAATTGGGTTTTCCAATTCCTTCTTCATTTTAACTTGAGTCCTCTTCAATGTTTATATCTCTCAGTTGAATTCCTTTCTCAAGTCCTGGGTTGTCTTTACCTTTTCCATCAGCTTTATATTTGTTTTTTCTTGGGCATCACTCAGGCTTTTATTTCTCCTTAATTTCATTAAGCTGTTTCTTTGTATCTTCTTTAAACTCCTAGAATTCTTTGATGAAGTTTATGGTTCTTTTAAATTGTATCCTGTGATTCATATAGGTAGTCTAATTGACAAACGTTTCTACAGGACTGGTACATTTTCAAGGGGAGATCTGGGTATTATATTTCTTTTTTTTTTAAGATTTATTTATTTATTATGTATACAGTGTTCTGTCTGCATGTGTGCCTACAGACCAGAAGATGGCACCAGATCTCATTACAGATGCCTATAAGCCACCATGTAGTTGCTGGGAATTGAACTCAGGACCTCTGGAAGAACAGTCAGTGTTTTTAACCTCTGAGCTATCTCTCCAGCCCCTGGGCATGATATTTCATATTGTTTGTATTTTTTGATTTGAACAGAAGGACTTCTTTTGGTCTGTGTCTGATATGGACAGACTAGTGCCTTGACTAGCACAGCCATAGGTATCACAGGGACCTTAAAAATAGGGTAATTATAGACAGAGGTTCACTTCAAGAATGAACAATTTTTATTTTTCCCACTGCTTATACATATTGTTTAGCTAGCTACTAGAGATAGCATTGCAAGCAGAGCTTGTGTTAACAGTATCTTTGCCCTTCTTATCTGAGTTCTTCCTTCCAAACTTTCCTGCCCTTGTAGCCTTGGTTTGCCACAGAGGACATTCCTCCTATGCAATTTTCTACAGTCAGAGGGCCACATCTGGGTCAGGGTTTATGCTCAGAAAAAAAAAGAAAAAAAATGGCAGACCGTGTGGACCCCAGCATACCATATTGGAGTAGAAGATAGGATGTGTAGGCTAGTTATACCTAGATGTTGGGAATGGCTTAAGTGGAATGAAGTCAGTTAGACAGAGAAGACTGCACTGGTGTTCAGGATGTGTCCTGGTCCAAGCCTAGAGTATGAAGGTACATCTGAGAGGTTGGATGTTGCATGGGAGGAGCCTGTGTGTCAGTGGAAGGCAGGGCAGGTCTTGATAGAAGCCTAGAGAATGGTAGTGACTCAGGCTGAGGTGGTCAGACTAGGCTGGAGACCAGAATGTTGGAAACAGGCTAGATCTGGTTGGTTAGAGAGAAGGGTCAGACAGACTTACTGGGCTTATACATTTTTATGTGTAAGAACTGGCTAGGGGAAAAGGTTGGGTGTGATGAGGGGAGGGGTCTGGCAGAATCCTGGAGATAGAAACACATGTTTCAAAAGATTTGTGATTTTTTTTTTGAGCATCATGTTTCCTGGGCCAAATGTGAACTAATTTTATAGCCATAGATGACCTTGAACTTCTAATCTTCCTGTTTCTACCTCTGAGTGCTGGGACCCAACCACACCTGGTTTTAGGAGGTATTGGGGGACCCAAACCCAGGGCCTTGTAGTGACTGGACTGTAGAGGATAATTTAAGGTGCCCAAATATATGTGATACAGTTATATGTTAAGTATTTTTGCTGGATTTGCTTTAGATCATGTTTTAAACAGACAAAATATTAGGGTTTTTTTTTGTTTTTTTTTTTTGTTTTTTTTTTTTGTTTTTTTTTTGGATTTTTCGAGACAGGGTTTCTCCGTAGCTTTTGGTTCCTGTCCTGGAACTAGCTCTTGTAGACCAGGCAGGTCTCGAACTCACAGAGATCCGCCTGCCTCTGCCTCCCAAGTGCTGGGATTAAAGGCGTGTGCCACCACTGCCCGGCAAAGAATTAGTTTCAATCTCCTACATAACCTGTTTACCAAAGTGAATGTGGTTTATTCAAAAATTATCTTTTATAATGCCAGTAACTAACCCCAACTATTATGTCATTTCTCCCTATGCTTTTCTCACATAATCATAGTCCTGTTATACATAATAAAATTAATGATTATTCATTAATTACATGATGGTATCTAATTCTAATCACATAAAAAAATTGCCAATGTCGTTTGGTCAAGTCATTGTTTATTTAATGGATTTACTTAAAATGGATTCTAAACAAACTCCATATGGCATTTGATTGTCATGCCTTTTTTTGATTTTTCGAGACAGGGTTTCTCTGTAGCTTTGGTTCCTGTCCTGGAACTAGCTCTTGTAGACCAGGCTGGCCTCGAACTCACAGAGATCCGCCTGCCTCTGCCTCCCGAGTGCTGGGATTAAAGGCGTGCGCCACCACTGCCCGGTTTGTCATGCCTTTTAAATGACTCTTAATCTAGAACAGTTCCTTTTGGTTTTGTTAGTTTTATTATAGAAGCAGATATAATTGTTCTATAGCCAATATCATCATCTAGATTTGTCTGTTTGCTTTCATGTGACATTGCCACTTTTTGAGAAACTGAGTTAATTTTATAAAATATTATTTTTTTCTTATGGTATCATTTAAATTTTCTATCCTTGTCATTCACTCAACTCTCAAAACACTGTGAATAGTTTGCTTGCTTTTAATTTCTTATCTCAAATAATGCTGCAAATTGCCTGCTTCCACATGAATTCATTTGTTTCTCTGTAATTGTTACTAATAACATGACAGTTCATACTTGTAGCTGGGTGTGGTGGATTTTGCCTTTAATATCTACACGGAGAGGCAGGTAGCTTTTTGTGAATTTAAAAACAGCCTGCCTGATCTACATAGCAAGTTCCAGGGCTACATAGTGAAACTCTTTCAAAAAAAAAAAATCCCAAAAGTTCATACTTTGAATACTACCTACATATATTTGTGCTATCTCAATTTCAGAAGTATATAATTTTCTTTCTCTTTTTTTCAAGACAGGGTTTCTCTGTGTAACAGTCCTGGCTGTCCTGGAACTCCCTTTGTAGACCAGGCTAGCCTTGAACTCAGAGTACTCACTAGATTCTGTCTCCCAAGTGCTGGGATTAAACGCATGTGCCAACACACCCATATTATAATTTTCATCCGTTTTTTGTGTTAGGGGGTGGTTTTTTGAGACAGGGTTTCTCTGTAGCTTTGGAGCCTGTCCCGGAACTCGCTCTGTAGACCAGGCTGGCCTTGAACTCACAGAAATCCGCCTGCCTCCTGAGTGTTGGGATTAAAGGCATGCACCATCACTGCCCGGTCTAGTTTTCATTCCAAGACTAGCATATACCCTTAAAGTAATACTGAGGTGCTGTGTGAATATCCAATTTTCTAGAACCAGTGTTTCATTAAGATTTGCAAATTTAGGATTTTTTTAATTCTGTTACTCCTACATTTGTAAGCTTGCATTCTTGTATGTGTATGTGTCTGTCTGTCTGCCTGCCTGCCTCTATGTTTATGTTTGTTTGGATATACATGTTTTAGTGGTTGTTTCCTTTTGTCTGACTATTCAAAACATGCTTACCTTTCAAAAGTATGTTATAGTGACATTTGAGATGACCCAGTGGGTAAAGGTACTTGCCACCAAACCTAATAACATGAGTTTGTTCTCCAGGACTCACATGTTGGAAGGAAAGAACTGACTTCCACATGTTGTTCCCTGACCTGCACAGTTGTGCCATGGTATACATGCACAACACGAGTGTGAACAGCAGAGGATTTCAGCATGAATGAGGAGATGGCTCAGTAAAGTGTTTGTGCAAGTATGAGGACCAGAACTCAACAACTAGCACCCATATAAATTTAACAACAACAACAAAAAAGCGTTGATGATGCATACTTGTAATCCCAGTGCTAGGGAGGCACTTGCTCATTCATACTGAGCTATGTCTGTCATTGCTTTCTACCTTGTGAGAGGCACGATCTCTTGTTGTTTGCTGCTGCATACCTGGAATAGTTGACCTATCCTCTTCCAGGGTTTCTCTTGTCTCTGCTTCCTATCTTGCTCTAAGAGCACTGAAATCATAAATGCTAATGCCTCTGACCCTGTGTGGGTTCTCAGAATATGAACTCAGGTCTTCACACTTGCAGGACATGTGCTTTACCTATTGAGCACTCTTGGTTTTTTTTTCTTTTGTAATTTTATTTTATGAATGTACATGTAATGCATGTAGAACTCAGAGGAGAACTTCGTGGAGTTGGTTCTCTCCTTACACCTTTATGTGGGTTCTAGGGATTGAACTCAAGTTGTCAAGCTTGTGCTGCAAGTGCTTTTACCTGCAGAGCCATGTGACTGGTTTTTTTTTTTTTTTTAGATAGGATCTCTCACTAATACCTGGGGCTTGCTGATTAAATCTTCCTGATTCTGCCTCCCCAGCACTGGGCTTACAAGTATCCATCATCAATGCTTGTTTTTCCTATTTGTTCGTTTGTTGTTTTTTTTTAAGATTTATTTATTTATTATGTATAGAACATTCCTTCCATGTATGCTTGCAGGCCAGAAGAGAGCACCAGGTCTCATTATAGATGGTTGTCAGTCACCATGTGGTTGCTGGGAATTGAACTCAGGACCTCTGGAAGAGCAGTCAGTGCTCTTAACCTCAGAGCCATCTCTCCAATTCTGTTTGTTTGTTTTTTAACTTATGTGCACTTTACTGAGCTATCTCCTCAGTCCCAGCTGGGATTTGGTTGTAAAGAAAAACTTTCTTCACCTGAAGATATTTGTTTCTCCTAGAATGTGCTTATTGAAAAGGATAAACAGTAACAGTTGTTTTTAATTCAGTATTATTAAGGTACTATATAAAAAGTTATGACATGATCTTTAAGAACTCATTGGTTGGTATATATATAAAATAATAATCTTCAGTAGTTAAAAGAACAGCGAAACAAAAACAAAAAAACCCTAAAAAATATAATCTTCAGTAGTATTACGTTATCAAGTCACTTGTGCAGATTATAAACTAAAAGAGAAAAGAGCACTGGGACCAAGGAGGTCCCAAACACTTTGTATAAGATATTATTAGCATACTTTTGAGGGATAGGTATATTTTTAAAGGCAAAAGGAAAAGGCATTCTCTAGGCAGTTCAGATGACAAGTATGAGTATGGAGGGAAAGATAATGCAATGTTATTCTCTGGGTATGTAATAAGGAAGCCATATGTCTGGAGTAACAGAAAATGAGGTGTTTAGTCTGTTTTCTGCTGCTGTAACAGAAATCACAACTAGGTAAATTTTAAATAAAAACTTTATTTTTCTCATGGTTCTGGAGGCTGGAAGTCTACAGGCATGATGCTGACATGGTTTAGGCCTTCATGCTAAATTGCCCCGTAAGTGGAAGGTACCATGTGGTAAGAGGGTAGAGGAAGAAAAAGTTGAAATTCACCCCTTTTAATACCTAACCCATTCATAGAGTAATAGTTTTATACCATTGAGGAGAACATTGATATCATGACCTAATTGCCTCTTTAAAGATTCTCCCTTCTAAACTGTTAAAATGATTATTAAGTTTCTACATGAGTTTGAAGGAGGCATTCAAACCATAGCAGTAGGTGCAGAAACTAGGTTGGGAAAGTAGGTAATCCAGAAAAAACAAGGACATAAAAGCACATAAACAACTTTAAATGCCTGTTTAAGGAAGGTAATTTGTATTTATGTATGCTTTGGTCATTAAATAGGGTTTTGTGAAAAGCTAGAAGCAGGAAGACCAATGCAACCACCTTTGGGGTAGTAAGAAGTTAGAGAATATAATTAGCAAGTAGATAAGCATCCTTTTTCCCTTGCAGCCCGTGTGACTCCAACTCTGCCCAAGCAGGACCGTCCAGTTCGTGAGGGTACCCGGGTTGCCTCCATTGAGACAGGTTTGGCTGCAGCAGCTGCAAAGCTTGCCCAGCAGGTAAGTGTTGATACCCAACCCGTGGCCTTGCTACTGATGATTTAAAGCCTCAAAATTCTGACCTTTAGGCTGGTAGGATCCTGCTGTTATGGATAACCTTTGATCTTTATTTCTGGCAGTATCCCAGACCCTTTTATGTCCTTTACATCCCAGCTCTATGACAAACTACTTTCGTAGGTTACATAGTTGACATGATTAAGGATGAAAAAAGGGGCCAGAAAAGTGTGCTTGTTGGTATCACTTACCCCTCTAAGTATATAAAATCCTTCAGATAGAGGAGGAGGGAGAGTCAGTTTTCTATACAGGTGTGGTCCCTGGTAGGCTACCTATGCCCCATAGAAGACCCCATACCTATGTATAATGGACAGCATTAATTTGACTGAGTGGGTTATTTAAAAAATGAAGATAATGTGAAGTTGGGAGGGAAACATGATTGGGGAGAATCTGAGAGGCTTTGGAGGTAGGGGAGTTAGGGGTTAATATGATCAAAATACATTACATACATGTATAAAATAACCAGTAAAAATATATATTGGAAAAAAATCCTCAGCTAGAAAAGACTAGATCTGTCATTTGCCTTTAGATTTAGTCCTGAGGAAGTGACTCAGTTGAGTACACTTAAGTTTTGAGTCATCCGCCAGTATTGAAATTTGGCCCTTTATAAAGAGTTTTTTCTTATACCCTTTATCAAACATTATTACCAGGATCCTCACCCCCTGCTTCTCAAGAGAACAACAGTCATCATTTTTCATCCTAAAAGGTCACCTTTACTGAATCAATTTTACTTCATAACATTAGTTTACAATGTGCTTTAGCATGTAGTATGCTCAGAAACCCTAAGAGTATTTGGAGGTGAAGTTTTTGGTTCTTTAGCAGTGTCCACATAGTTCTTCATGCCATATCCTATTGCTTAGAGCACTATTGAGCATCTGCTTAATGTTAAGTGCGCCTATGTACAATGTCTATATAATATGCCCAAGAGTTTTGTTCAATAGATGATATTTTCATCATTTTACAGGTGACGAATATGAGGCTCACTTTAAGTGACTAGTCCAGGATAAGACAGCCAGTAAATGGAGGAACAAGATTCAAACTCATATCCTATAACTTCAGATTTCATGCTACTTGACTTTTCAGTAAAGTGTAATAGTTAAATGCTTATATATTTAAGTAATTATATCTTATATAAGTGAAATTTAAGAATTGTTTTATATGATATTCTGTAGAGCTATAATATTTCTGAAAATGCCTTGACACTGTTAATTGGGAGCCAGCAGAGATCAAGCAGGACAAGTGGCTCTTTGACTAAAATTTCCCCCTGTCATTTATCAGTACCACATAAGATGTAACTTATAAATAAAGGCTTTCTATTGTGTTAAACAAACAAATGAAAGTGTGACGCTACTCTTAGTGCTTTCTAAGGAATAACTACTGTTTTGGTTGATGGAATTACTTCAAAGACGAGGCTTTAAAGTTGGGAGTGGTATTAGAGGTTGAATTTTTTTGGTTTTTGGGGTTGTTTGGGGGGTGACAGGGAAGCATTCCAGGGAAATATTGCTCCTTGATATAGCACATAAAGTTATCTTTGTTTCATAGTGACTTTTCTCTAATCTCCTGGCTGCCATAAAGTGTACATCCTTTGTCAACTGTACTCCACTACAGTGTTCATGATTTACCCCTCATACCAGATTACCTCATGCTTAGCCTAAGCTTATGGGGTAGCATAAAGCATTTCCTCTGCCTATTCACATCACTTACCACTACTTTATTTCGTTGATCTTCATCTGTACTTTGTATAGCATTATCTCATGGTACTTGTGATCATAAGGATATTTTACGTCCTTAAATATTAAAAGGAGGGATGTATTTAAGTTTTTTGTTTTAATAACCACACATGATAAATCAGTGTTGGAGTGACTGGGGAGGGGAACTTTTCTGAATTGGCGACTTCATGTTGGGAGATGAGTATAATAAGTAATAGTTAAGAAGTGGATTCTGGGGCCTGAAAGATGTATCTGTAAGTAAAGGCACTTGCCACCAAGCATGATGACTTAAATTTGATGCCAGGACACTCAGGGTACAAAAAGAGAACGTATTCCTGAAAGTTGTCCTCTGACCTTAACACTTGTGTCAATGGCACCACACATGTGTGCATGTACATGCACAAACATACACAAACAAATGTAAAAAAATAACAGATTTTGGAACAGCTGTCCTAGCTTTACTACTTGGACAAGTTAATTTCTTTTTGTCTCAACTGTTTCATGAGCTTTGTTTAGGATTAAGTGAGGGTATGTGTCTGTGTATGTATGTATGCGTATGTATGTCTGCCTGTCCTCCTTAGAATGACACTTGATATTAATTAAGAATGGCATTTTTGCCTTCAATCTTTAATCATTATGGGTTGGCTATGTGTAAGTAGCCACATAGTGAAATACCATGAATATCAATCACGCAAAAAGTTTAATTTGGTTGGGACCTTGATAGTAGATTTTTCAACAAAGAACTTGGCAACGTGAAAATGCTCCTATCATAAGGTAGTCCACTTGCCACTTACATGCAAAAGAGAATAGCAGCAATAGTGGGAAAATTTAAGCAAAGTAATCTAGATATGAAGACATAATTTATGGAGTCAGACCAGAGAACAAGTGAACAGAATTCTTTTTAGTTTTTCAAGATAGGGTTTCTTTATGTAACATTCCCAGTTGTCCTGGAACTCTATATAGACCAGGCTGGCCTTGAACTCACAAACATCTGCCTGCTGGGATTAAAGGCATGTGCCACCTGAATTCATTCTTAATATGGGTAAGAAAAACGATTTCTGGTAAGGCTGTGGCTGAACAGAGCAAATTCTGAATCTCAACTTGAAAACTTAATTAGATCTGCAATTTTAGGAAAAATAACTTAAGGCTGGAGAGATGGTTCAGTAGTTAAAAGCACTGACTGCTTTTCCAGAGGACCTGGGTTCAATTCCTAGCACCCACATGGTGGCTCACAACCATCTGTAACTCTAGTTCTAGAGGAATTGGCACACTCACACACACATATACATGCAGGCAAAACACAAATGTACATAAACAAAAGGAAAATAACCAAGCCTTTTTGCCCTAGTTTCTTTATCCTTAGAATGGGAGTATAATTCTTCTTATCCTTAAAAGTATTGAGTAATCTAAGAAGAGTGCCTGACATAACACTGACAATGTCATGTCAGAGAACAATGACTAATACCATTAGTCTCATGCTCTAGAAGTTTCTCTGGTAACTATAGTATAGCAAATCTTCTGAAGGCAGGTCTAGGCTTTTGTTGCCAAGAGAAAGCTAAGGGATATATTCATAGAATTGGTATGTGAGTAGTATGTCAGAAAGTAAATTCATTCACATGTTCTCAGCCCCATCTTCCAGGTTCTCAGGACTCCACATGCCCATTATCCAGATACCTACTACACAATGGATAGTAGACCCATAGAGCAATAAGTGGATGAAATACAAGATACTGGAAGAAGTGGCACAACTTCATGTTTATTTATATCATCCAAATTGAGTTATTTGGGGGCCGGGCGGTGGTGGCGCACGCCTTTAATCCCAGCACTCGGGAGGCAGAGGCAGGAGGATCTCTGTGAGTTCGAGACCAGCCTGGTCTACAGAGCTAGTTCCAGGACAGGCTCCAAAAAACCACAGAGAAACCCTGTCTCAAAAAACAAAAACAAAAACAAACAAAAAAAAATTGAGTTATTTGGATTCAGTGACCTAAAAGATTGTCAAGTCCTCTGTTCAAAGAAAAAGATCGGCAAAAGGAAAAAAAGATATTATAAGAAATAGAGAATAATAATTAATTCCTTGCTGAGTTCCTTTCATGTATTAAATATTTTTGTCATTATGTAAGCTTTCTAACAACTCTGAAAAAAAGCACACAAGGCAGCTGATATTCACAAAGGTTAGTAACTTTAATCAAAGTCACGCAATTTAGAAAACAGAAGCCTGGGTTTACTCAGGTTTGCCTTATCCCAAAGCTAACACTTTACTCTCAGTTCATTTTGAGTTAACTACTTTTCCATGAGGGTTTGGGCTTAACTTACTTAATGTCTTTGCACTTCTGTTTTGTTGTTTGTAAAATGTAGACTGTTAAGAGAATTAAATAAGAAAATAAAGTAAACAAAGTATCCAAAGTGCTAGTATAAATTTAGTTATTAGTAATACCCACCGCTCACCAAAACCCGTCTTTGAAATCATTTACAGATTTTCTTGCCATTGTAGTATTAAGTGGTAGTGATGAGTTAAGGATAGATGATGTCAAGAAAATCACTGTAGGTACTGGAAATGCTTTTGTTGCAGGTCCATACAAGATAGATTTAGAAGGAATGAGGAAGAAGTGGCAGGATGCAGAAACTTATTAACCATTGTCTCCTTACTTTCTGAAAAATTTTCCTTTTTCTTTTCTTCACTCTTTAATCTCCCCTCTGACTTGGCTTGTATTTCAGGAACTGCAAAAAGCCCAAAAGAAGAAATCTATCAAGAAGAAGCCTTTGATGAAGGAGGCAGAGCAGCCTCGCCCTCAAGATTCCAATGTTGTTGTGACAGTGTCTGCACCAACGCTGGCTACTACGCCCCAACCTCTCACCTCCTCACCCCAGCCACCTCCTGAGCCTAAACAAGAGGCTCTGTCAGGAAGTCTTGCTGACCATGAGTACACTGCTCGCCCCAACGCCTTTGGCATGGCTCAGGCAAATCGAAGCACCACACCCATGGCCCCTGGAGTCTTCCTGACCCAGAGGCGTCCTTCAGTTGGCTCCCAGAGCAATCAGGCAGGACAAGGTACATGACCCAAATGGGGATTAAAATGAACAATCTTAAAACTCCCTGTTCTAAATCAGGAAGGACCACTGAAAGCCAAACTTCAGGTGCTTATATTTAAGTTTAATAGGTCATGGAGAGGTGACCATAGTGGAGGTTGGATTGGAAGTAGGTAGTCTGTACATCCATAGATTCAGAAAAGAATGGAGAAACACAAACATAGGACCTCAGATCAGAGTAATGAGAGAAATGATAAACAGAAATAATAGTTATGAACATATAGGATGTAAGAAATGATTTGATGTGGGGAGACAGAGGCATGAGAGAGAATTCAAACCCTCCTTTTCCTTTCATTGGTCAGAGCCCAATCCCAAGAGTATGGATGTAGTTCCAGGATACTAAGTTTTCTATGATATTTATGAGTGACTCGAATTGGAGTTTCTAATGAAAGAAGACCCTGAGGATGGCACCTTCAGGAACACTGAACTATAGTTACTAACCCTGGCGGTCAGGATAATGTGAATGACATGGAAGCACATTGACATCCTTACAGAATTTTCTTTTCTTTTTTTTTAAAAAGATTTTTATTTATTATGTATGTAGGTTTCTTCCTTCATGTATCCTGCAGTACAGAAGAGGACACCAGATCTTATTACAATGGTTGTGAGCCACTATGTGGTTGCTGGGAATTGAACTCAGGACCTCTGGAAGAGCAGCCAGTGCTCTATTCCTCTGAGCCATCTCTCCAGCCAACCCTTACAGAATTTTCTAAACAAAATGATTTAAACTCAGAGTCGCGGGGGGGGGGGCAGAAAACTAGAACTATGGTGTTTATGGCTGCTGCAGAGATCCAGAGAAGAACCAAGCATATGGCATTGAATAGAAAGAGTTAAGGATGACTCCTTGACCAATATGACATAAAGATGGAGAACCTTTGTTGAGAGAAACGAAGAAGGGGATGATGCAAGAACAGTTTGTGCTAAAGTTGCTCATAAAGCTTCTGTGTACTTTGCCCCTCCTTTACAGGAAAGCGTCCTAAAAAGGGCCTGGCCACAGCAAAGCAGAGACTCGGCCGCATCCTGAAAATCCACAGAAACGGCAAGTTACTTCTGTGAGCCAAGCCCCATCGTGTCCTACTTCACCCCTTTCACCCCCATTGCCTTCTTCGTTGTCAACTCGGGGCACTTCTGGATCCTATGAGCCCCGGACAAGGTGCATTGTCCTGCTTCATTGGGACTGACCAAAGGCATGGACTATCCCCAACTTCCTTTCTCACTTCTGCTATGAGTATCCTGCCTTCCTTTTCCATACCCATGAATAGCAGCAAGTAAATGGGAGAGGTTTCTAACTGAAAGAATCTTTTCCTGCTCCTCCCACATAATTTCCCTTCCTGTTGGAATTGAAATGTATAATGAGCAGCATAAAGGAAGTCTGGGCCCTTTAGTTTCCCTGCCATGAAGTGCTCAACATTTGCTCCAACTCCAGCCCTGTCTCTAAGCCCGCCCACCTCCACCCATTTTTTTCCTACCCCTTCCTCCCAATCCAGTGGGTATGCCCTACCTTCAGTCTTGTTTCTAAAAGAAGGTTGTGGTCTTTGTCTCCTTTTGCCTCTTTTCATGAGGAAAATGGAGAGAACCTTTATTGCCCTATTATGGGCCATCTCCAGATCTGGCCTAGAAAATCTGACTTTATCAGTCTTTGGGGGGAAAAAAAGGAGATTCCTGTTACTTTTCAAGGTGAGGAAGAAGACAGATGCCCAAGCCTTTGATCGTGACTGTTGCCTAGCCCACCAGAAGAGACTACTTTTGTCTGACTGCACATGAAACCCCATGATGATCTTCAGGAATTTGCCTATATTTTGAGGGCCTGTAGAACATTATCCCCATAGCTATAACTGGGTTCCAGCAGGTACAAACCCAACTCCTAGAAATCCAAAGTACCTGTCATATTGATAACTCTGGCTCTGTAGCCTGCTCCTGCCACCTATACCACAAAGCACAGCCTGAACCTTCTGGAGAGGGTATGGTGAGACAACCTAACCCTGCAGGGTCATTTATCAGGAATCTCCATGCTTCTTTCCCCATCTGAGGTTTAGTCTGAAGAAGACTTTGGGACTCAAATCTTCACCCCTAGACCTTTACTTTTGCAGACCGCAGACCAACATTCAAGCATAGTGCAGATAGGCTATTCAAGTCTGAATTTAGAAACGATGCCCATCTGTGAAGTAGCAGATCTTCTGATCCACTTTTTTTCTCCTTTGTGATTGTCACCATTTTCCAGACAGTGCCCCCACCTCCCGTTTGTCTTGCCTTACTGGCAATCTGGACTTGATGGAGACTGCCCCCTCCGAACAACCCTTTTTGGCACTGCCCAAGTGGGAGTGTCCTCTACCTTCCACTTGTCCTCACCCCAGCTTGCCTAGTGCTTCTGGGGAATTTAACAGCTATGATACAGACCACAGGGAATATGTGAGGCCTCTATGTTATCTTTATGTTTATGCTTCTTTCTTTTTTCTGTAGATCCACCCCCTCATCCTTCATGGAATCGGGGGTACTTTAGCATATTTGCTTTTTCTACCTTGGGGACTCCAGGGGCCAAGCAGTCCTCCTTTAGTCACACCAAAGGCAAAAGGCCTGGCTACCTCCCCCTTAGCAGTGAGGTCCCTACTCCCCTCCTTTCTACTCAGCTTTGCTTGTCTTGGAGATTTCAAGGCAGTAGTGGGGAAGTAAGGGGGAAGCAGGAGAAGCCTCTGACCCTATGTGGGCAACTTCCTGACTAAAGGCCGACTGTTGTCACCAAAAACAGGTCCCTAGCCCTTTCACCCGTTAAAACTCCCTCTTGATCTTTCAAAGGCAGCTAATTGCTAGCACCCTCTCCCCACCCATTCCAGGCCTCTTTTCCCTCTGTTTCTTTGTTAGAAGGTTCTGTGGAGCTGAAACCCAGCCTCTGATGGGGTTTGTTTAGTTTAGTTGGGTTCTCAGAGTCTCCTGTTGTTTTGTATTGTTTCCAATGAAAAGCAAGTTTACCCTCAGAGTTATGCTTTTCCAAAGAAGCTAGTGTGTTTTTGTTGTTGTTGTTATTGTTGTTGTTGTTGTTGTTTTGTTTTGTTTTTATGTTTCAGGTTCTAAGTGAAGTGAGGTGGAGAGGAGTTGGAAATAACCAAGGTTTAGAACATGGTGTGATAGTTACCTCTGATCTGCAATCCCAGCAGAGAGCTGGGGTAGGATAGGAGGGCAGAGAGAAGAGGATTTCTATTCACCTTTAATATATTTTTACAAAAAAGCAAACAATTTAAAAACAAACCCACCGCTTCTGTACATGTCTAAATATATTTTTAGAAGTGGGTAGGATTGTGATTTCTGATGCAGGGCCTTTTTATAAATAGGTTAGAGTAGCATCATCCAGATTTCTCTGTTGTTTGTTCCTCTTGTTTTTTCTTATGTTGTGTTACTAATGTAATTTATATATTTTTTAGATTTCCCTTTCCTGTAGAGATAAAAGTGATTTATCTTGGCAGTTTTGTTGCTTGATGTTATTATTGGTGGAGGTGGTGGAGGTGGTGGTGGTTAAGATATGGGGTTCAGGAAGTTACTTTCCTTTTGTCTCTCATTCATTCAGCAGCTTATTAGTGGGCATTTTCCTGGTGCCCAACATTATACCTGAGATAAGAATTTGGCAGGATCCTGATCTCAAGGACACAGTTTAAACATAAGAAATACATAGTTAAAAGCAAAATAAGCAGAAACTAAAAGGCGCAACATTTCAGTGGTCCTGAGAAGTTCAATGAGAAAGATTTCGATAGTTTTCATGAGCTACTTTTTATTAGCATATACTAATTATATATGATACTGTATTTTTTGACATTTTTATACATGTATATAATATACTTTGATCATATTTATTCCCTCCCATAACTCTTTATTACTCCCTTGCCATTCCTGCTAATCTCCTTCTTTCCAGTCTCCTCTTGCATTATCATGTCTTTTCTTTCTTTGTTGGCCACTGATTTTAACCAGGACTGCTTACAGAAGCATGGGAGGGAGATTATTTACTAGAACATGAGTACCTTACCAGTTAAGAAAGTATCTCTTTCTCCCCAGCAACTCTCAGCTGCATTCAAATCCTTAGTGATGGATGGGTCCTTGTGGTCCCCTCCCTTCTCCATGACAGAATGCTGGCAAGCCCAATCTTTTGCAGGTCTTCTGCTTGATAAACAGCTGCTGAGAGTTCAAGTGCCACAGCTATGTCATATCTGTTAGAAACTATTCCACAACAATTCACTGCTTCCTCCAGGTCATATGAGTTCCTTCCTCCCCTCTTTCATATTATTCCCTTCATCTTATAAATGTCCATTTATATACCCTTAGGCATATAGATGTCCTATTTAGGTTCAGCTTTCAATAGTCTTATTCTCAGCATGTTGATCAGTTATGAGAACAAGGTAACCCCTACTCCATTGTTCCATGGTCTATTTTTTCACTGGTTACAGCTATGCTCTTATTTCTGTGACTGGAAATGTTTTCTCTGATACCTCCCCAGCACTTGTGATATGAATAATCTTGATTGATTACTGTGCTTAAGTGCAATTGGGGGAATATAATCATAAGAGATAACAAGTATTACTCTTAGTGCTTTATGTATATTGACTTATTCCATACATACTGTATCAGTTTGCCTTCTATTGATGTGGTAGAAACTGTTTCCAAAAGGAACTTGGAGAGGAAAGGGTTTATTTGGCTTATTAATTAAGGGAAGCCAGGGTAGGAACCTGGAGGTAGGAACTAAAGGAAAGGCCATTGAGGAATGCTGCTTACTGGCTTGCTTTCCATGGCTTGCTCGTCCTGCTTTCGTCTAGAACCCAGGGACACATGCCCAGGGATGGCACTGCCCATATCAGTTATTAATCATGAAAATGCCCTAAAAACTTACTTGCAGGCCAATCTGATGGAGGATTTTTCTCAGTTGAAGTTCCCTGTTCCCAGATGACCCTGGCTTCTGTCAAGTTGATGAAAAACCTGCCAGCATAATTGACCTCTTTTCCGATTGATACACAAATATGTCATTATTAAGCCATAACCATTCCCTTTTGTTTATTCCCAAGATCTCATGTTTATCATAATATAAAACCAAGTGTAACTTTAAAAATCCCATAATCTTTAAATTTTCAACACTTTAAAAGTCCAAGTTCTCTTTAAAATATAGTCTCTCAAATCTGGGCTTGTGTAAAATCAAAATCTGATTGACAGGGAAGAACCACAATAGACACTATAAAATAAAAGCAAAACCAACATCCAGCAATATAAATCAAATTTTGTAGCCCAGTGTTGCACATCTGTGATTCACCTACAATCTTCTGGGCCCCAAAGGGCTTGTGCAACTTCTTTTTCCTGTCTGTCATCCACAGCATAATTAGCATGTCTCATAAATTCTGGCTAGCTCCAAGGCCACTCCTGGTATCTATTTCTGTCCTAGTTCTCCTTCTGTTGCTGTGATTAAGACTATGACCAAAACAACTTGAGAAATAAAGGGTTTATTTCAGCTTACAGGTATAGGTAATAGTCCATCACTGAGGGATGTCAAAGTGGGAACTTAAGGCAGAATAAAGCAGAGGTCATGGAGGAACACTGCTCAACAATTGCTCCTCATGGCTTGCTCAGCCTGCCGTCTTAATACAAGTTAGGACCACATGCTGCAGGAATTGAGGTGGTACCATCCACAGTACGATGGGCCCTTCCACGTCAGTCATTAAGAAAATGCTCCACAGCTCCCATGGGCCATTCTAATGGACACAGTTCCTCATTTGAGATTTCCTCTTGCCAGATATGTCTACTTTTGTTTTTGTTTTTTTGTCAAGTTGACAAAAACGAACATCAGCACTCTGAACCAACTTCCTCAATAAGAAAATTCCAGGACAGGCTCCAAAGCCATAGAGAAACCCTGTCTCGAAAAACCAAAAAAAAAAAAAAAAAAAAGAAAAGAAAATTACAAAAACTGAGAGGTGGTGGCACATGCCTTTAATCCCAGCACTTGGGAGACAGAGGCAGACAGATCTCTATGAGTTCGAGGCCAGCCTGGTCTACAAGAGCTACTTCCAAGACAGGCTCTAAAGCTACAGAGAAAACAAAAAACAAAAAGAAGAAAATAACAAAGTAACTTTTAAGCATCACAAATGTAGTAAATTGAGCCGGGCGGTGGTGGCGCACGCCTTTAATCCCAGCACTAGGGAGGCAGAGACAGGCGGATCTCTGGGAGTTCGAGGCCAGCCTGGTCTACAAGAGCTAGTTCCGGGACGGGCACCAAAGCTACAGAGAAACCCTGTCTCGAAAAACCAAAAAAAAAAATGTAGTAAGTTTTGGGACCAGCTTTATTCTTAACAACTTGTTCTACCACCTCTTATAGCCATTTATTAATTGGTGGTATTGCGTTAGTTTACCTAGTATATCATTTAATTTCCCTAACCATGTGATAATTAGCCCTAGTTTTCAGTTAACAAGACTGAAGTGGTCTTCCACAGCAGAATCTGTCTGATTCCAAAAATCATGTCCTTTTCTCCTTCACTGTGTTAGAAAATCATTTTGAGTCTCAAATCCAATAGATTTATTGATTACCTGTTGTGTGTCCAAGCTATAGCACAGAGAGTTGTATCCTGATGAATACCTCCAGGGTGATCAGAGGCAGGTGGATCTTTGTGAGTTTAAGGCTAGGCTGGTTTACAGAGTGAGTTCCAGGACAGCCCAGGCTACACAGAGAAACCCTATCTCAAGAAAAAAAAGAAGAACCTTGCTTCCAAATCACCAACACCCTGACTAAGTTCTCTGACCTGGGGCACGCTTATTACTATCTGGTCATCACCTAGTAAGGTAAGTTTTGAGCCTAGTATGGTGCTACACCACACTTTTAATCCCCATACTTGCAAGGCAGAGAGATATGCAGATCTCTGCATTCAAGGTCAGCCTGGGTTTCCCTAGCTAGTTCTAAGCCAAACGGCTACATAGAGAGGCCCTATCTCAAAAAACTAATAAAAATTTGAACCCAATTTAAGATTTCTTTCGTCTTCAAGGTTTCAAATCTATAGGTCTGGAGTGAAGCTCTTCAGGTTTGACACCTATTGTCCAAATGACTACTTTTACTTCCTACAGTCAAATAGTTTTGGACAGAGAAACTTTAGATAGAGAAAATTCATGTCTGACACACAGGGAATGATGTCTTCTAATAGAAAGAAAACAAGATACTGGAAGATTTTAGAATCTCTGCAGGAGTAATAGACTAGTTTATTTTTGCTATTAACTTCCACTACCTCTGAAAGGGTAAACACTGTTACCAGCTTCATGTCAGAGAATAGAAATGAAATTTGATCGGCTTACTCTCTAGTACAAGCAGGAGATCCCTTCAGATCAGAGGCTTCTGTCTAAAAATGGAAGATAACAATTTCAGTCTACTCTCTTTCCAGAACTGAGTTGAAGCGTAAGTCTTTATGACTAAGTAATTTAGTAGAGTGTCTTAGGGAGAAGCATGTGTAAAGAAATTCAATATAACTGTAGCTGTAACTTCAAGGATAAGCAGAATCTCTATGAATATGTAGTTTGAGAAGGTATACAATCATAATTAGTTTTAGGACATAATACTTAATTTAAAACTTGAGATAATGGAAGATAAGTAATTTTAACGTTTGTCAAAAGACCTGATTGTCCCATTAATGACAGCCATTGAAAGATGACCCTATAATTACCAAGGAAAATTAATTCAAACTCCTGCTCCCAAATCTTTTGGCTCAGATGGTTTTACTAGATAATTGTAAGAAATCTTTCAAAAACTTAACATTTCTACACAAGTTCTTTCAGAAAATAGAAAAGTATTTTTCAATACGCCCTGTTCAGCTAATAGTTATCAAAATCAGATAGTACAAGGAAATCTGTGTGGGCATATATTCTTCATAAAATATTAACAAATAGAATTCACCAGTATATTAAAAATACACCATACATAAGTGGAGTACATTTAAAAGGTGCGCAGTTGGTGTTTTAAAAATCATTCTAATCTACCATATAAGTAAATAAAAAAAATCACATTAATTTTGTTTTATAAATCAGTGCAGAAAATAACATTCAACAAAATTCTGTACACATTCATAATAAAGGAACTTAAACTAGGAGAATATCTGCCTTCACTTGGGCTTCTAAAACAAAATACCACAGAATAAGCAGTCTAAGCAGTTTTCAAGGTTCTGGAGGCCAGGAAGGCAGAAGAGTTCGAGCATGATTGGTTTCTGGTAAGAACCATTGTTTGTTTTATTGAGTTGTTTTAAATCATGCTCAGTCAGTCATTGTAATGGAGTCACATAAATAATCTTAATTACGGAAAGCAAAATTTTAATCACATAAACTATTACTTTGTCATTTTTACCATCTCTTAATTCTATGCAATAATGAAAAAGTATTAAACTTCTATATCCATGCATATTCAAATATAAAGTAGTATGAGGGACTGGAGAAATGGCTCAGTGGTTAGGAGCACTTGTTCTCTCTGAGGACCCAGATTCAATGCCCCAGCACCCACACAGCATCTAACAGTCACCCATAACTGCAGTTTCAGGGGACCTTTGAAAGCACCAAGCATGCACATGGTACACAGATACATATTCAAGCAAAATACTTATACACATAAAAATAAAAAAGTAATATGAGCAATATATAATACAAAAATATCTCTCAATTTCCATGGGCAACTATAGCGAATACTGTGTTAGAACTATAAACTGGAGCAAGAAAAGAAACAAAATTGATAACATATACACCATAAGGAAACAATACAGTTACTCAAGAATCAGCTGCAATGCTGACTACTAAGCATGGGGCCTGCCCTGAAGTATAGTTGATAATACTCAGTTCACTCCATTAAAGAAAACTGTCCCTTTTTCAGAAGCTATCATTTGAAAAAAGCTTCTTGGCTAGGGGTAGAAATTTGTGAGAATGTCTCCTTAAAGCTGGGATTTTTGTCTGGATTGACTTTGTGCAAGATTTGGGCATGCTGTCACAGACTGTTTTTAATAAAGGATATGAAGTTCGGTGAGTATGGTGCAGGGAGGAGTTGGCAAAGAATATGATAGAAAAATATATAAAATTCATGAAAATGGGAGTGTATTAATGATGGTACTTCATATTTGTATACATCATACTTAAATATTTAATTTTTAAAGAATCTATTGCATGGTACTGGAGAAGTAGCTCAGACTCAAGAGTGCTTACTGCTTTTGCACAAGTATGTTTCTTTTCCACCACCCATTACATCTGGTGGCTCACAGCCACCTATAACTCCAGCTTCAGGGGATCCTAAGGGTTCCTTTTGGCTTCTGTGAATGGACACACACATTTAAAAATATTTTTAAAAATTGTTGGTATGGCAGGCTGGAGAGATGGCTCAGTGGTTAAAAGCACTGGTTGTTTTTCCAAAGGTCCTGAGTTCAATTTCTGGCAACCACATGGTGACTCACGACCATCTGTAATGAGATCTGGCACCTTCTTCTGGCCTATAGGCAGATACTGTATGTATAATAAATAAGTAAAAAAAAATTGTTGGCATGAGCCAAGTGTGGCAGCACATACCTTTATTCCCAAAATGCAGGAGGCAGAGGCAGGTGGATCTCTTGAGTTTGAGGCCAGCCTAGTCTATAAATGAGTTCCAGGACAGCGAAGACTTTTACACAAGAAACTGTTTCAAAAACAAAAACAAAGAAGTGTTGGCGTGAATAGTGACAGAAATCTGCCAAACACTCACACACACATAAAATATTTTAAGGGAATCTGCTGCATGCATGCTTACAGACAGGATCTGGAAGTTAATGAAAATTGTCTCATCAAATCAAGCACCTCTGCTGTTCAAATTTTGTACTCCAGAGCAGCAGAGTTGTTTTTTTGTTGTTGTTGTTTTGTTTTTTGTTTTTTGTTTTTTTTTTTTTTAGCTTGCAAGCTACTTTTTTGCTATATCTTCATTTGGTGGTTTGATAGGTAGGAGTGAGGATAGAACAAATGTGAGATTTCTTGTAAGGGTACTAAACCTATCTGAAAGGGTCCCACCTTCATAATACCATCTAAACCTGATTACCTTATGAAGATCCCACCTTCTAAATCCATCATGGTATTTGAGATTTTAACTAATGAATTTGGGAGTAGGAGTACATAAACATTCAGTCTGTGACAACTTTCTAAACTTGGCAAGTATTTACAAAGGTATAACATTTAATATTCCCAAGATTAGACACAAGGATGGCTCTTACCACTGTTTGTATTCAGCTTACTATAGAAGCCAGACCAATTAGCGAAGCATAGTAAGTAAAAGGCATCCATATTGGAAAGGAAGAGATAAAGTTTTTATTTGCAGATATGATGGTTGTATGCAATATTCTACGAAACTTCTGAGATTTGATAAGTAACTTCAGAAAGGCTGCAGTATACAAGATCACATATAAAAGAACTGTAGTTCTCTTAACTAGACCTTTATACTTTGAAGATGAAATTTAAGAAGTATATAAATGTGTTAATTGAACACAAAAAGTTTTCTAAAATTCCTAATGAAACATAATCAGGTCTTATATGATGAAAATTCTGATGAAAGGTTTTTAAAGTTCTAAAAAATAAGTTCATTGTTTAGAAGATAAGAATAGCAGTTCTGCCAGGCGCTGGTGACGCACGCCTTTAATCCCAGCACTCGGGAGGCAGAGGCAGGTGGATCTCTGGGAGTTCGAGGCCAGCTTGGTCTACAAGAGCTAGTGCCAGGACAGGTTCCAAAGCTACAGAGAAACCCTATCTCGAAAAACAAAACAAAAAAAAAGGATAGCAGTTCTTCCAAGTTCGTTTATAAGCATAATGTGATTCTAATAAAAGTTTTCAGCATATTTGATATTCCCAAGATTATTCTGATGACTATGGAAAAGCAAAGGAATTATGGTAGCTATAGTGTGTTGAATGTTGATCTTCGAGAAGACTTGACTACATTTGCACCCCTATAGCCATCCTATCACATTGATTTTATTTAGTAAAATGTTCTTGGAAAATACAACTAATCAAAAGATCACAAAAGGAAACCATCCTGGATCATCTGAATGACCCCCAAATCTAATGAAAATGCTTTTTATAAGAACCAGTGAAAACACAGACACAAAAGCCATGTGAAAATGGAGTCAGAGATTGCAGTTATGCAGCCACAAGTCAGAGGACACCTGCTGCCTCAGTGGCCAAGACTGATTTTAGTTAAAGGAAAAAGGAAAGAAAAAGTATAAAAGCAACAAAAAAACACTTAAAGGGGGAGGTGCCAGAGTTATTAAATATAAGCAGAAAATGAACCCTGAACGTGATGGCTCGAGTTTGATCCCCAGAACCCACAGGGTGGAAGAAGTGAACTGATCTCCACAAGTCCTCTGACTTCCAATTTCTGGAAGATTTCAAACATCTAATACTGCTAACAACTTTTTAATTTTTAAGTTTTTCATACATTTCTCCTTCAATCTCTACCACCTACCCAACCTAATTTTCTTTCTCTAACAAAAAACAAAAAAGCATGCATAAATACGGAGTTTGTTTTGTTTTGGCCAATTATTTTTTTTTTATTCTTTTTTGCTTAAAATTTCCAACTGCTCCCCGTTTCCCATTTCCCTCCCCCTCCTCCCACATATTGCCCCCTCCCCCCGCTCCCCTCCCCCTATCCCCACTCCACTTCTCCTCCCCCTAGTCCACTCCCCCTCCCTCTCGATACTGAAGAGCAGTCCAAATTCCCTGCTCTACATGAAGACCAAGGTCCTCCCACTTCTATCTAGGTCCAGGAAGGTGAGCATCCAAACAGGCTACGCTCCCACAAAGCCAGTTCATGTATTAGGATCGAAACCTAGTGCCATTGTCCTTGGCTTCTCATCAGCCTTCACTGTCCGCCTTGTTCAGAGAGTCCAGTTTCAACCCATGCTTATTCAGTCCCAGTCCAGCTGGCCTTGGAGAGCTCCCAATAGATCAGTTCCACTGTCACAGTGGGTGGGTGCACCCCTCGTGGTCCTGATTTCCTTGCTCATGTTCTCCCTCCTTCTGCTCCTCATTTGGACCTTAAGAGCTCAGACGGTTGATCCAAATTGGGTCTCTGTCTCTCTCTCGATCCATCGCCAGATGAAAGTTCCTGTGCCATTCTCCTTGGCCTCTCGTCAGCTCTCATTGTCCACCACATTAAGAGAGTCCGGTTTTATCCCATGTTTTTTTCAGTAGCAGTCCAGCTGGCCTTGGTGAGCTCCCAATAGATCGGCCCCCCTGTCTCAGTGGTTGGGTGCACCCCTCATGGTCCTGACTTCCTTGTTCATGTTCTCTCTCCTTCTGCTCCTCATTATAACCTTGGGAGCTCAGTCCGGTGCTCCAGTGTGGGTCTCTGTCTCTATCTCCATCCATCGCTAGATGAAGGTTCTATGGCGATATGCAAGATATTCATCAGTATGATTATAGGATAGGTTCATTTCAGGTTCCCTATCCTCAGGTGCCCCAATGAACTAACTGGGGACATTGCCCTGGGCTTCTGGTAGCCATTCCAGGTTCAAGTCTCTTGCCAGCCCTTAGGTGGCTCCCTTAACTAAGGTATGAGTTTCCCTGCTCCCCCGTCCAACCTTCCTTTACCCCCAATCACCCCGATTCCCCCAGTTCCCCTCATCCTCTCCTTCACACTTTTCTCTCCCCATCTCCCCTCATCCCCATCCCACCCCACCCCCCAAGATTCCCATTTTTTGCCCATCAATCTTGTCTATTTCCCATAGCTGGGAGGATATCTATATGTTTTTCCTTGGGTTTACCCTCTTGTTTAGCTTCTTTAGGATCACAAATTATAGACTCAGTGGCCCCTATCCATGGCTAGAAACCAATTATGAGTGAGTACATCCCATGATCTTCTTTTTGGGTCTGGGTTACCTCACTCAGGATCGTATTTTCTATTTCCATCCATTTGCATGCAAAATTCGAGAAGTCATTGTTTTTTACCGCAGAGTAGTACTCTAATGTATATATATTCCACACTTTCTTCATCCATTCTTCTATTGAAGGGCATCTAGGTTGCTTCCAGGTTCTGGCTATTACAAATAATGCTGCTATGAACATAGTTGGACAAATGCTTTTGTCATATGCTAGGGCATCTCTTGGGTATATTCCCAAGAGTGCTATTGCTGGGTCCAGGGGTAGGTTGATCCCAATTTTTATGAGAAACCGCCACACTGATTTCCAAAGTGGTTGCACAAGTTTGCAGTCCCACCAGCAATGGATGAGGGTACCCCTTTCTCCACAACCTCTCCAGCAAAGGCTATCCTTGGTGTTTTTGATTTTAGCCATTCTGACAGGTGTAAAATGATATCTCAAAGTTGTTTTGATTTGCATTTCTCTGATCGCTAAGGAGGTTGAGCATGACCTTAAGTATCTTTTGGCCATTTTAACTTCTGATGAGAATTCTCTGTTCAGTTCAGTGCCCCATTTTTTAATTGGGTTAATTATCCTTTTAAAGTCTAGTTTCTTGAGTTCTTTATATATTTTGGAGATCAGACCTTTGTCTGTAGCGGGGTTGGTGAAGATCTTCTCCCAGTCAGTTGGCTGCCTTTTTGTCTTAATGACAGTGTCCTTTGCTTTACAGAAGCTTCTCAGTTTCAGGAGATCCCATTTATTCAATGTTGCCCTTAATGTCTGTGCTGCTGGGGTTATACATAGGAAGCGATCTCCTGTGCCCATATGTTGTAGGGTACTTCCCATTTTCTCTTCTATCAGGTTCAGTGTGTTCAGATTGATATTGAGGTCTTTGATCCATTTGGACTTGAGTTTTGTGCATGGTGATAGATATGGGTCTATTTTCATTCTTCTACAGGTTGACATCCAATTGTGCCAGCACCATTTGTTGAAGATGCTTTCTTTCTTCCATTGTATACTTTTAGCTCCTTTATCGAAAATTAGTTGTTCATAGGTTTGTGGGTTAAAATCCGGGTCTTCTATACGATTCCATTGGTCGACTGCTCTGTTTTTATGCCAGTACCACGCTGTTTTCATTACTGTAGCTCTGTAATAGAGTTTGAAGTCAGGGATGGTAATGCCTCCAGAAGTTCCTTTATTGTATAAGATTGTTTTGGCTATCCTGGGTTTTTTGTTTCTCCATATAAAGTTGATTATTGTCCTTTCAAGATCTGTGAAGAATTTTGATGGGATTTTAATGGGGATTGCATTGAATCTATAGATTGCCCTTGGTAGAATTGCCATTTTTACTATGTTGATCCTCCCAATCCAGGAGCAAGGGAGATCCTTCCATTTTCTGGTATCCTCTTCAATTTCTTTCTTCAATGCCTTAAAGTTCTTGTCAAATAGGTCTTTCACTTCCTTGGTTAGAGTTACCCCAAGATAGTTTATGCTTTTTGTGGCTATCGTGAAAGGTGATGATTCTCTTATTTCCCTCTCTGCTTCCATATCCTTTGTGTATAAGAGGGCGACTGATTTTTTGGAGTTGATCTTGTATCCTGCCACATTACTAAAGGTGTTTATCAGCTGTAGGAGTTCTTTGGTGGAGTTTTTGGGGTCGCTCATGTACACTATCATATCATCTGCAAATAATGCAAGTTTAAAGCATGCATAAATACGGAGTTTGTTTTGTTTTGGCCAATTTTTTTTTTTTTTTTTTTTGGTTTTTCGAGACAGGGTTTCTCTGTGGTTTTGGAGCCTGTCCTGGAACTAGCTCTTGTAGACCAGGCTGGTCTCGAACTCACAGAGATCCGCCTGCCTCTGCCTCCCAAGTGCTGGGATTAAAGGCGTGTGCCACCACCGCCTAGCTTGGCCAATTATTCTTGAGCATGAGACCTGCCCTGGAGAGTAGTTAATGTACCCAGTGTCACTCCATTGAAGAAAACCGACCTCCCTCTCCCAGGGGCTATCAATGGCAAATAGCTTCTTGTTGGAGGTGGGAAAGGGATTTTGTGCTCACTTCCTTGTCTTCATACGCCATTGAAGACAACTGACTTCCCTCACCCAGGAGGTATCCATTGCAAATAGCTTCTTGTTTGAGGGAGTAGGATTTTGTGCCCACTTTGCTGTCTCCATGTGGGGTGTGATGTTTGATTTTGTACAGGTTTTATGCATGCTGCCATATTATCTGTAAGTTCATATTGCATCAACCCCGTTGTGTATGAAAAAATGCCATTTCCTTGGTGGTATCCACCACCCCTGGCTCTTAAAATCTTTCTACCCCTCTCATCTGCACAGATCCTTGCATCTTGAAGGAAGGAGTATGATAAAGATAATTTACGACTAGGTGCTCCAAAGTCTCTCAGTCTGCACATTGCCCAGTTATTATCTCACTTGTATTCTGAAATGGGCTGGCCAAGTGGCTTAAAGGTGCTTGGCACCAAGCCTGATGACCTGATTTCCAGGACCCACTTAGAAGAGTAAACTGATTCGTACAAGTTGTCCTCTGACTTCCACTTACTGATGATTCCAAACTTAACTAATAAGTTCTTCGTGCCTGATAATGTTTAAGTTCTAAGAGCACATTTCTTTTTTTTTAAATAATTTATTTAACTTTATGTGTTTTTGGTGTAAAGGTATCAGATTCCTTGGAACTGGAGTTACAGACAGTTGTGAGCTGCCATGTGGGTGCTGGGACTTGAACTTGGGTCCTCCTGGAAGAACAGCCACTAAGCCATCACACTAGCCCCCAAGAGCACATTTCTTTAAAATAATACCATCATTTTCTTATTTCTCTTTTTAGAAGGATTGATTTCTGTTTTATATGTGTGAGTATCTACATGTATGTATATGTACCACCTGCATGCCTGGAAACCAGAAGACATCAATTTTTACAGTGGTTGTGAGCTATGATGTGGGTACTGGGAACTAGACTATGATCCTCTGCAAGAGCACTGCACCATATGCTGAGCCATCTTTCCATATTGTTGGAGGGGGCCACTTGTTCATTCCTGGCTACTCAGATCCCTTAAATAATCACTCAGAAACTATATTATTTGCAATGCTGTTTGGCCAATAGCTTAAGCATATTTCTACTAGTTCTTATATCCTAAACTAACCCATCTCCGTTAATCTGTGCATCACCATGAGGTAGTGGCCTACCAGCAAAGTTTCAGCAGGCTCTGGCAGAGGTATCTGTCTCCTGCAGGTTGACTACGTGGCTTCTCCTGACTCTGCCTACTCTCTCTACATCTCTTGCAGCCTGGCTTTATTCTGTTAAGCCATTGGCTGAAAGCAGCTTCTTTATTAACCAGTAAAATCAGCACATATACAGAAGGACTTCCCATATCATCTCCAGCCTTTCTTGTTCCTTTTTTAAAGTAAATGTTGGTAACTTTTTGTGGTTGGTGTGCTGAGGCTAAAACCCAGGCACTCAACAAATACTACTCAAATGCACTACCTACCACTAGGCCTCACCTCCACCCCTGGTTGACTTTCTTAAAAAGTTATTTCTTAGTACATAGTTTCCTTAAAATTTCTTCCCATCTCTCTGTTTTTCATGTTAGATATTGTCCCCAGATGCCTGATAATCTATTTGAATATGCCCACTTAATTTCTCATACTAAGGAATTCACGACTTCATTTATGCTTGGTTTCCTCCATTCCAGAGATGATCTGTTTTCCCTCTTGTAATAATATTACTTATTCTAGGACATAGGTAATACACAAATCCCATATTTCACAGAGTAAGGAGGGGAGCTTGAAATCTAAGTGCTTTTTTAAGCACACATTCCCTTGATCTTTGCATGTAGCCCTGCATTCACTTACACTTTTGGAAGTAGGTAACTGAAGTATCCTAGTGGCATTGTCTCTTCTTGAAGTTGAAAAATCTCATTCTAAAACTTATAAGAATAAGAAAAATAGCCAAATTAATTTGAAAAGAACATGTGAATGACTCCTACTCTCTTATTTTAAGACATAATTCAAAGCTACAATAATGACAAATTAGGTGTGTTGGCTCACACATGGAATTCCAATACTTGGGAGGCCAAGGCAGAATGGTCGTAATTTCAAGATCAGCTTGGACTACCTAGTTACTTCCAGGTAGACTAAGTGACAGTGTGAGTCCTTGTCTCAAAAACCAAACAAAAGAAAGAAATCCTACAATAAATACAGTGTTGTGCAGGTATAAAAATAAATACATAAACCAGGCGGTGGTGGCGCACGCCTTTAATCCTAGCACTCGGAAGGCAGAGGCAGGTGGATCCCTGTGAGTTCGAGGCCAGCCTGGTCTACAAGAGCTAGTTCCAGGACAGGCTCCAAAGCTACAGAGAAACCCTGTCTCAGAAAACCAAAAATAAATAAATTACATAGACGGATTCACTATAATTGTGCTGAGAAAATTAAAGAATTAATTAATTTTAAGCACTGACATCTATATCAAGTGCTTTGATAACTAGATAAGTGTATAGAAAAGGTCCAGGTTGGACCCTGTCTTAGTGTTTTTTTATTGCTGTGATGAAATACCTGACCGTAAGCAACTTAGGGAGGAAAGGGCTTGTTTTAGCTTACAGTCATATGGTCACCTCTCAAGGAAGTCAAGGCAGGAACTAAAGCAGAGGCAATGGAGGAATGCTGCTTACTGTCTTGCTTCCATGGATTCAGCAGCCCAGGAGTGGCTGCTGATCTGGTCTCTCTCACATTTAATCATCAATCAGCCAATCTAGTGGTGACATAATCTCAATCGAAGTTCTTTTTTCCCAAATGACTCTAGCTTGTGTCAAGTCAACATAAAACAATCACAGACCTCTACCTCATATTATGCACAAAAATTAACTAAGATGGGAATCATGTAATTCGGTATCTGACCTAAAATATTAAATTCATATGAAAACATCTGAATAAATTGTATATTTACTTTGTTTTTGGCAGTGAATTCCCACATGACAAAAATATCAATGACAAAATTAATAAATTGGACTTAATCAAAATAATTTTGTGCATAAAAGAATGTTATGACGAAAGTGAAAAATGCAACTTAAAAGTTTGAAAGTAGTATGTGGAAATGAGCTAATACACAAGATATATAAAGACCTTTTATGATTTGACAAGGAATTTTTCAATTAAAAGATGAACAAATGAAGACCCATTTTTCCAAAGATATATTCTACAGGGATACGAAAAGATGCTCAACATCATTAGTATGGAAATAAAAGTAAAAACTGCAATGGCTTGCCACTTCACAGTGTATCAGGTCAAATGGACAAGATCAGTTAACATTCCAGTAGGAAGGGAAGTAGAAAAAGACGATGATCTGAGTAAATTGGAAGTATGGGAACCTTGAGGGGAGGAGAGTGGCAGTAAGAGGGTAGAGAAAATATAGAGCTCTCTATATAAAGAAACAACAAACATTTTAATAGGGAACACTAATTGGACACAGTTACAAAAAGAGTGGGAGAGGGACTGGAGGTAAGAGTTGAAAAAATATATATACATGTATGAAGTTGTTAAGCAATAAAAGTTATTTAAAAGTAGAGAAGATAGTCAGGCGGTGGTAGTGCATGCCTTTAATCCCAGCACTCGGGAGGCAGAGGCAGGCAGATCTCTGTGAGTTCGAGGCCAGTCTTGACTACAAGAGCTAGTTCCAGGCTCCAAAGCTACAGAGAAACCCTGTGTTGGAAAAAAAAGTGAAGGCATGTGTGTGTATATGTAGAAAGAGCACACCACTTTTCTATCATCACCATTCATGTACTTCTTGACCCAATGCAACATGGTTTGGACATGCAGCAGTTCAAAAGTGCTTCTGCTAAGGTCATAGATGACAAGTTAACATTCTTCATTGACTCTTCATCAGCATTTGATACAGTTTCTCTGGTTTTAAACACATAGTCTTAAATTCTGTCACACCTATTCCAGGCTTTGGACAGAAACATTTACCATAATTGTAAAATTTCTTCATATATTTCTCCTAGTCCTCTTGTTTTTCCTAAAAGTAGGAACAACTTGTGAATTGATGACAAAGTGCTCATAGGAAATTTAATACAAAAAAGTAGGCTAGAGAAATGGACCAGCCATTAAAGGTTAAGGCTCATAACCAGTAGTAATACATAAAAGTAAAGGAAGAAAACAAAACCATTACCTTAAAATATCATAGTCCAAGACAGTAATTGTTAACATTAACTGAGCACTCCAGACATCTCCCAGTGAATAAGTCAATACAACTAAGTTTTTCCAATGGATGATACACTAGTGGGCAACATTTTTCTTTCCCTTGGATTATGTTTTCCTTCAGTCTAGATATCTAGATATCTTCTTTTGTTTCTTTTCTATGTTTACCTGCCTTGCTGTACCTCTAGAAAGTGTGGACTTAAAGCACTAGTGGTGGTGATGGTAAATAGTTACTAGAAGGGTTTGAACTCTCCTACTTTCCATATTTATGGTTCAATACATTTCTAATTTTTTTTGTTATGACTTAACTATGGTTTTTTACCTGCCCTTTTCCTTTTCTCAGGCACTGGTGGAGGAAATTCTGATTTGACTATGTCTTTCCCTGGCAGCTGACAGACCAATTTATGTTTTCAGTATAAACTTATCCTTTGTTCTATGAGTACAACCAATAGGGTTATTAACATCTATACTCCTATATATTGTAGCAACCAGTCTCCTTGACCTACTCCTTTTCCTGCCCCAAAATTCCTAGTTAGGTAGTTTACCACCATCCAATTGACTTCAGGAAAGGAGTTATAACTGATATAAATGATAATATTTTCAGTGCTCTTGGTTATTGATGAACCTAAACATGGATATGCAAAGAAAGCTAATATGATACAAGAGGAGTCCCACTGGGGAGAAGTTTCACTGCCTGAACATTATGTGCCAATTACATCTTATGGGGATTCCTGGACATCAATTGTGAAATCATACTAATTCCAGAAATCCCAAAATTTCATTGCAAATCTCCAGTATGAGTCTTGTTTTGTTTTTCTTTTCTTCTTGATACAGGGTTTCTCTGTGTAACTTTGAAGACTGTCCTGGAACTTGTTCTGTAGACTAGGCTGGCCTCAAACCCTCAGAGATCTGCCTTCCTCTGCCTCCCAAGTGCTGGGATTAAAAACATGTGCCACCACTGCCTGGCCAGTCTGAGTGTTTTTTTGTTTTTTGTTTTTTGGTTTTTTTTTGATTTTTCGAGACAGGGTTTCTCTGTAGTTTTTGGTGCCTGTCCTGGAGCTAGCTCTTGTAGACCAGGCTGACCTCGAACTCACAGAGATCCGCCTGCCTCTGCCTCCCGAGTGCTGGGATTAAAGGCGTGCGCCACCACCGCCCGCAGTCTGAGTCTTTCTGACACTCTCATACTACTTAAGTGGAGAACTCTGAGGGGAGTTGGTGTGTGTGTGTGTGTGTGTGTGTGTGTGTGTGAGAGAGAGAGAGAGAGAGAGAGAGAGAGAGAGAGAGAGAGAGAGAGAGAGAGAGAGAGAGAGGAGACGAATATTCCCCAAAATGCTCCCGTCTTGGGACAACATGTTAAGCTTGTCATCCACTTTGTTGTACCTCAATGATTTGTGTTCTTGTAGCTCCAGTAATTATTTGTCCACTTGTGGAAAGTATTATCAGAATAGGCATGCTCAGAAGCTGACAGATTCCCATAATGGACTCTAGACTGAGGGAGACCATGGTGGGAAAGATCATGTGGAAGTCATAAGAACTTCGCCTTCCAAAAAGCCAGTAACTTCCATCTCCCTTCTTAAACAAAACCTCCCTGCCTTTGAATTGAATGTGTTGCACAGCATTTGAGATTGTGAAGAAACAGTTGAGTCAATTAGGGGGATATCGGCAGTCACAGAAACAACTTCATATAGCATTCTTGTGTGTATGCATGAAAATTTAAGCCCTGCTTGCTCAAACTACTCTAACTTGGGTTCCTTGTTGGCATCTACAATTCTGTCTGCTGCCAAAAGAGTTATAGCTCAAAATGAACATAAACATTTGATCCTCTTCACTAATGTCTCTGTAATTCTCTTCCATGTCTGTCATTTGTACACTGTCCACTCATTTATGTCACAACATGTTTTTTTCCCTAAATTCTCTACTCACATTACAATACTCTAGGACTATTGTATTTTAAATGTCCCTCAGATCTTTCTGCCACTATATTTTGCCACTCTTTATCTAGACTGCTGAAATAGTTCTCTTTTTTTAAATTTTTTTTTGGAGCCTGTCCTGGAACTAGCTCTTGTAGACCAGGCTGGTCTCGAACTCACAGAGATCCACCTGCCTCTGCCTCCTGAGTGCTGGGATTAAAGGCGTGCGCCACCATCGCCCGGCTTGAAATTGTTCTTGTATCAGTTATTTTTCTGTTGCTGTGATAAAATACCATGACCCCAAGCAACTTATTGAAGGAAGGGTTTATTTTGGCTTACAATTCCAGAGGTGGGGTCCATAATGGAAGGGGAGACATGGCAAAAGGTGGGCCAGAGCAGAAAACTAAGTGAACTCATCTGAAACCACAAACACATATTAAAGAGAGTGAACTGGAAGTGGGGTGAGAGCATAAGTAGGGTACACCAGTGATATACTTCCTCCAGCAAGAACATACCTCCTGAAAGTTCTATAACCTTCACAAACAGCACCACTAACTGGCGAACAAGTGTTCAAATATCTGAGCTTTGTGGGGACATTTCTCATTCAAACAATTGTGTTCTTTCTATATTTCCTCTGGACTATCTTTAATACATTCTCCAAAGTAATAGGTTTTACGAATGTCTTAAAGAAAAGAGTCATGTTTGTTCTGTGCTTGAAAATAGCTAATTGGAATCCTGTGAGCTGTCCCAGTCAGGTTAGTCCTACCTACCTTTCCTAATCCTACTGCATATTCTCTCTCATCTATGGTTCCTAGCTACAAATCTTCAGGTATGAGTATAGATTCTCTTAGTCCATAGATGGTGGTTTTGGCAGAAGCATCATGTGCAGGAAAGACAAATCCATAACCAGAATAAGTGTCTACTCCAGTAAGGACAAAGTATTGTCCTTTCCATGGAGGAAGTGGTCCAATATAGTCAACCTGCCACCAATCACTGGCTAGTCACCCCAGGGAATTTTTCCATATCTGGGGCTCAGTGTTTGTCTCTGCTGTTGGCAAATATGGCACTCAGCAGCTATAGCCAGGTCAGGCTTGGTAAGTTGAAGTCCGTGATGATGAGCCCACGCATAACCCTCATCTCTGCCAAAATGGTCACTTTGTTCATGGGTCCATTAGCTGGGGGGGGGGGGAGATGACTATCCATAAAACAAGCCATCCTATCTACTTGATTATCAAGAGCTGCTTCTCTAATGAAGCCACCTTTCATGAGCATTTACATGGGACACAGTTATCTTCACATCCTTTGCCCACTTAGATCTATCTACATACTTATTCCCCAGATGTCTTTCTCACCAGTTTTCCAATCATATTCATTCCAACTCCCTGACCATTGAGCCAATCTGTTGATTACAACCCATGAATCAGTGAACAATCGAACGTTTGTCCATTTCTCTTTCCAAACAAAATGTACGACCATGTGTACTGCCCAAAGTTCTCTCCACTATAAAGATTTCCCTTCACAGTGTTTATCATGGGTATCCCAGAAAAGGGTTATAATGTTGCAGCTGTCCACTTTGAGTTGGTGCCTACATAATGTACAGAACTATCAGTCAACCAAGCCCTAGTCTCTTCCTCAGTCAACCAATCATAGAGCACACCCCCAAGAGGCTAGAAGTACATGCTAAGCAGCAGACAGCATTGTAATGGGAATAGAAACCAGAAGCATTTGGGAAACTTCTTCATGTAACTTGCTTGTGCCCTCAGGACCTCCTCAGGCCCGATCACATATGAATCACTTCCCTTTGAAAAGAGATGTTTACTGTACATGCCTTATTTTAGGACTTGGTGGGTCAGATAACACCCAGCTTGTGATGGGCAGCTCAGGTTGCATAGTAATTTGGTGACCCATTGTCAGATGTTCAGTTTCTACTATGACCCAATAGCAGGCTGTCTTTCAAAGGGAGAGTAGTTGTCTATATATGATGGTAGAGACTTGCTCCAAAACCCAAAGGTCTATTTTGTGAGTCACCTATAAGGGCCTTCCAAAAACTCCAACAGCATCCCTGTCTACCACCAACACCTCAAGTACCATTGAATCTGCTGGATCATAGCAGGCTAGACCTGTAGAAGAGCCTGCTCCTGTTGCAGGCCACATGCAATGATAGCAGATTTGCAAGTCACTTGGTATATGGGCCAGAGTAACACACCCTAGTGAGGAATGTGCTGCCTCCAGAATCCAAATAGGCCAGTAAATGTTGTGCTTCTTTCTTGGTGGTGGGAGGGGCCACGTGCAATAATTTATCTTGACCATAGAAGGAATATTTCTGCATGCCCCACACCACTGGACTCCTAAGAATTTCACTGAGGTGAAGGCCCTTGAATTTTGGTTGGATTTATTTCCCATCCTCTAATAGGTATGTATATATGTTACCAATGAGTCCAAAGTGATGGCTACCTCCTGCTTATGTGATCCAATCAGCATAATGCCAATATAGTGTACCATTATGATATTTTGTGGACAGTAAAGATCTCTTCTAAGTTATGACTCAGGGCTGGCTATATCCTTGAGATAAAATTAAAGGCATCCTGTTGGCCTTGCCAACTGAAAGCAAATTGCTTCTGGTGGACCTTATAGACAGATACTGAGAAAAAGGCATTTTCTAGATCAATAGCTACATACCATATACCAGAAAATATGTTAGTCTGCTCAAGTAAGGACACCACATCTGGTAGAGCAGCTGCAACTGGAGTCATTACTTGATTGAGGGTTTTTTTGTTTGTTTTTTGGTTTTTTGAGACAGGGTTTCTCTTATAGACCAGGCTGTCCTTGAACTCATAGAGATTTGCATGCCTCTGCCTCCCGAGCACTGGGATTAAAGCCCTATGCCACCACTGCCCAGCTTGATTGAGTTTTGATAGTCAACTGTTATTCTCCATGATCCATCTGTCTTCTGCACTGGCCAGGTAGGAGTAAAGGAAAATTTCTGCAATCCTTCCAGGTATGTGATACTGTTTTTGATTCACTGTTTTTCCTGGCAGAGGCAACTCTTAAGGCTTCTGTTTAGCCTTTCCAACCATTATAGTCCTCACTCCACAGGACTGCCAACTTCTAAGTATATCTATCCAATTATACATTCTGGAACTAGGGAAATAACCACAGGATAAGTTCAGGGACTCACCGGACCTACTGTGAGTCAAACTTCAGGCAAATCTCTGTAAATCCCCTGACCTCCATAATCCCCTACTTTAACTGGAAGATCACAATGCTTCTTAGGGTCTTCTGGAATCAGTGTCAATTAAGAACCAGTATCCAACAGATCCTGGAAAGTCTGATTGTTTCTTTACCCCCACTGTACAGTTACCTTTGTAAAATGTCGTAGGTCCCTCTGGGGAAAGACAAGAGAGAGGCTAACAGTAAAACTTTAAGGTGTCTTATCAAGGTACTCCCTCAAGGAAACCTGGCCACCCCTTCATTCAAGGGATCTGGGTCTGTAAACTGCCTCAAGGCTGGAAATTGTTCCACAGGCTGAGACTGCCTTGATCCAATGCAGCCTTTCATTTGTTTGAGATTTTTTCTGTTTATATACATTAAACAAAAATTCAGTGGTCCTCTTATCTATTTCATGCCTGGAAATACCATGATTGATTACCCAGTACCAAAGGTCCATACGAGTCAGGCCATCATAAAATTTACTCTACCTATACTGAACATTTACAGGTCAGGCCATCATGGACTTTGCATTGTTGATGCTGCCCATTAGGATAACTGCAATCACCTTGCCTTTGGTGGTTCAGTGCTGCCACCTGGCCCCTGCTATCTTGGGGCCCAATTAATCCCATTGATTTTAATTCATCCAAATGAGCAGCAGTGTCTCCAGCCCTAAGGAAAAGGGTGACAACAAAACTCTTCAAATGTGCTGATTCCCCTCTCACCATTTTTTTTTTTTACAGGATTATCAAAGGGCGTGTCTTCTGGGCCTTTTCATTGTGGAGGATTAGGTTTTACAAAGTGTATCCACTCTAGCATTGTAATTTCCCTGAGTCTTAAAATCCCTTCATCAACACTATGCCAAGGGATATCAGGCATCTCCAACTCCTTTTCAGTAGGCCAGCTTTTGACAATTGCTTCAGCCAAACAATCAAACTTTCGTTTTTGTTTTGTTTTTTTGAGACAGGACTTTTCTGTAGCTTTGGAGCCTGTCCTAGAACTAGCTCGGTAGACCAGGCTGGCCTTCAACTCAGAGATCGGCCTGCCTCTGCCTCCTGAGTGCTGGGATTAAAGGCGTGTGCCACCACCACCCCCAATCAAACTTTTGACACCCTTATTAACTGTGCTTCCATATTAAACCTAGAATCTCTACTCAGAGGGCCCATGTCAATAAACTCAGCCTAATCCAGTTTTACATTCCTTCCACTGTTATCCCCACTCCCTTAAAATCCATTCCCACACATATTCCCCAGACTTCTGTTTCAGTGAATTTACAAACGCATTAAGCTCTTTAGTAGCATAGTACATCTCCTCATAGACTACACTTTCTATCCCCCCTCCAGGAGCCTGCTTAGCCTTAAATCTGGTTATAAGTCGGGATAACTTTTTTCTTTGTTTGTTTTTTGAGGCAGAATTTCTCTGTGTAACAGCCCTAGTTATCCTGGAACTAGCTCTTATAGACCAGGCTGGCCTAGAACTCACAGACATCCGCCTGCCCCTGCTTCCTGGGTGCTGGGATTAAAGGCATGTGCCACCACCGCCTGGCATTAGGGGTAGCTCTTTATGGGCCCTGAGGGACATCAGTATATTGTCTTGCCTGGTCTTTCCTTCATAGAAAATCACTGCTGGTTTAGTGGACAATGAAGGATTAATTTCCTCAGTCAAATGCAGAAAAGGCAATATTTCAGGGGTGAGGGTACATCTTCTGTTGAGAGTAGAGAGATTACTTCCTCAGGTGAGATAAACCCTTGAGAATCTGAGGATTCCGAGTTCTCAGCCCATACATCCTAATCCCAAGTTATTGGAGAAGCCCATTCTTTACCAATTAATGCCCTTACTTTAATTGCTGACACCCTCCAAGACTGGGACTTAAATTTTTGGTGTAATTCAGCCAACCTTATACTGAGGGCTTTGGTTTGATTTTTCCACAAATTGAGCTCTGGCTGCTGGAGAGAAGATTCTCTTCCAGGGCACACTTAGAAATCTCTAGACTGTTTATGCGCATCCGGAGCTGGTCAGTTTTATCACTGAGTTCATTGTTGTCCTTCATTGTATTCTGAGATGCTGGAAGTCGGTTAATTTTATCATGGAGCTCATTCTTTTCTTTCATCAATTTATCCAGAGATGCTAGGAGCAACTGCTCAGCAGCATCATTTTCCTTATTTTTCCACAGATTGTCAAAAGTCTTATATACTGAGTCAGCAAATTTGTTACCTCTTACAATTGGTGAATCAGCATAATCAAATGCATTTGTCTCCTTAAGTTGGTAAAATAGTTCACACCATGGGCTTTCAGTACTCTCCAAGCTCCCAGGAGAGGTTTCATATACTGTAGGTGTTAGCAAATTGGAAAACCTATTCTGGATACTTAAAATATTCATTCTTATACTTCTGTTGCTCTAGAACCACTTCTGGTACCAAAAATCTGTATTAGTCATGGTTCTCCAGAGTAACAGATCTTATAGAATGTGTGTGTGTGTGTATGTGTGTGTGATATTTATCAGAATGATTTATAGACCTTGGTTCAGCTAATACAACAATGACTGTCTATGTATGAAAGATCCAATAATCCAGTAGTTTCTCAGTCCACAAGACTGGATGTCTCAACAGGTCTTCAGTATATGCTTGAATCCCAATGAGGTAGGTTCTAATGCTAGCAAGGAGAGACCAAGCAGGAAAAGAGAAAGAGCTTTCTTCTTCCATGTCCTTCATATAGACTGCCAGAAGAAGATATGGTCTAGATTAAAGATAAATCTTCCCACCACAAAAGACCTGGGTTAAAGGTTTATTTTCTCACCTCAAAGATGCAGGTTCCCACATCAAATGATCTAATTAATAAAACTATCCTGCCAGTTAGTGGTGGTACATGCCTTTAATCCCAGCACTCAGAAGACAGAGACAGGCAGATCTCTTTGAGTTTGAGGCCAGCCCGATCTACAGAGAGAGTTCCAGGACAGCCAGGGCTACACAGAGAAACCCTATCTTGAAAAAAAATAATAAAGAAGGAGGGAAGAAAGAAAGGAAGAGGAAGGCAGGAAGGAAGGAAGAATCAAGTTGGAACTGACCCAAAAGCCTCTTCCATGAAGAATAACTTTTATAGTACTAAAAGGTGCTATGCACACTGCCTAGGGAGAACAACAATGTATAATCCTACATAGGTGTAAAAGCTATGAACCACAATAGTGACCAGCCTACCAAGATATCCCCAAAGGTGCAATAGTGACCAGCCTATCAAGATATCCCCAAAGGTGCAGTAGTGACCAGCCTACCAAGATATCCCCAAAGGTGCAGTAGTGACCAGCCTACCAAGATATCCCCAAAGGTGCAATAGTGGAGCTTAATTATTTTAGGACTAATTAATAGCTACCTAATTGAACATAAGGTATGCTCGACAGGAAGGAAATTTTTCCTGGTACTCTAAACACAGACAACTACCCATGGTTAGAGAGGTTATAAACCCTGAAAGAAAACCTACTGCTTCCAACATCTCAAACCAGTATAATTCCTAACATAATTCTAAATACTTATCCTTGTACTCACAGATGAGTGTAGCTCTCACACTGCACCAAAGAAGCTTCTTTTTACAGCAGATGGAGACTGTAGTAGTTTGAATGTAATTGTCCCTATAGGAACACTCTCATAGAGAGTAGCACTAGTAGGAGGTATGGACTTGAAGTAGGTGTGGCCTTTTTGGAGAAAGTGTGTCACTGTGAGGGTGGGCTTTGAGGTTTCCTGTGGTCCCAGTCATCGACTTCCTGTTTTCTACAAGATGTAGGACTCTCAGCTATTCCTCCAGCACCATGTCTACCTGCATGCCACCATGCTCCCAACCATGATGATAATGGACTGAACCTCTGAAACTCTATGTGAGCTACCTCAATTAAATGTTTTCCTTATAAGAGTTGCCAAGGTCATGGTGTCTCTTCACAGCAATAGAAACCCTAACTAAGACAGAGACCATTACAGAAAGCCACAATTGGTCAGTAATTCAGAGAACAACTGACCATGGGTGTGGGAATTGCAGCCCCGAGTTGATATCCCTGCCCCCATTTGAGGTGCTTATCTGCAAGGAAAACATAATAAATTCCCTCTGCTCCTGGAGCAGGGAAGGAAGGAATTTTGAGTGCATGGTGACCGGTCCTTGATCCCTGCCAGGGTCAGGTTACAGTCCCTTCGCAGCCCCCTCCTCATTTGGTGCCATGTTATAAAACCAGCCCAGCAGACAATAAAGGAAGCTGTTCCACCTCAACCTCCTGCTCTGTGTATTCATTCAACCTGGACACCCTCTGCCGAGACTCTTGGTTCCAGCCCGCGCTGGCGCGGCACATGGGTATCCAGGTCAAATGGATACATGTTCATAATCCCTACACCTAAGGCTTAGAGAACATCGAGGAATATGGGGTGTAAATCTCATAAAAGTCAGAGAACCAGGGAAGTCTGTTTTAAGGTTATGTCTTCTAGATACGACAGAAAAGCTGCACCCCTGACATCTTAACAATATGGTTGCCTGAACAAGACCTAAACAATGTGAACATCAATTAACATGCCAATGTGGATGAGGCCTTATCTGTAAATGAGTTTTAGGCAATTGATGACTGCCCAGAGAAGGTGAATTAGTCTTCCTCAGGGATGAACCCCTCTCTACCCAATACCAAGTGGTCAGCCCTAAAAGCATATACATATAAATGACAATAAACTGACTTGGCAGATTTTATATACATTATACATACATACATATTCATCATTTTTATATGTAACTAATAATTCAAGAATAGGAGGCCATGGATTTGAGAGGAGGTTGGGGAAACGAGAGATTGGAGGTGGAGGGAGTATAAAAAAGGGTGAAGTACTGTAACTATATTTTTGTTAAAAAATTAAAAAACACGGTGGTGGCGCACGCCTTTAATCCCAGCACTCGGGAGGCAGAGGTAGGCGGATCTCTGTGAGTTCGAGACCAGCCTGGTCTACAAGAGCTAGTTCCAGGACAGGCTCCAAAGCCACAGAGAAACCCTGTCTCGAAAAACAAAAACAAAACAAAACAAAAAAAAAAATTCAAAAACACTATTGCCTATTTGAAAAACAAATCTAATGACAGGCCATATTTGGTGATGCACATCTGTAACCTCAGCCCTCCAAAGACTGAGTTAGGAATGTTGGAGTTCAATTCCATACTGGACTATATGGTAATACCCTGTCCCAACAACCAATCTATCAAATGAGCAAACAGATTTCTAATGGCTTTCCACTTCACAGAGCGTGAAGTCTGAACTTTGTACAGGACTTATGAGACCTTATGTGATATGAACCTTCACTGTTTGGTTGGAAGCGTCACCCCAGCCCCCCCCCCCAACCCCTGTATCCAAGGAGTCTTGGATGTTTGGTTGGAGGCTCCATCCCAGCCCCTGGCAACCATTCTAAAATGTTTGGGTGTAACTTTCCACCCTAAGCCTCCTCCCCTGATAGTTGCCTCAGTCCAGACTCCATCTCCAAGAAAGCCTGCCAAATGGTGACCACTCCCCAGAGAGGGTCCAGACCACTCCCACAGGCTACTTAAACTGCCCCCAAAGAACGAACACGTGGTCTTCCCAGTTCTCCTTTCCCCTTTCCGTGGTTTCCGGGTCTTTTTTGGGGTGGGGGGTGCCTGGGGCCCTGGAAGGCCTCCCGGGAGCGCTGGCATCCATTAAACCTGGGCCTTTTCTAATTCGGTTTGATTTGGTGTGATTTGGATTATTGCGTCGGCGGAGATGTTTGTTGGGCTGGAAAAAACTTTACATTCACCACTTCTAAATCTTCCTGACAACGTGGTGCTTCTCACCCTCTAGATTCTAGATAAAAGTATTGATTTTCTTCTTCCCCACTCATTCATTTACTCCCTCTTTTATCATTCCTAAACTTTTCCTCAATAATTCTTCTCTAGCCGGGCGGTGGTGGCGCACGCCTTTAATCCCAGCACTCGGGAGGCAGAGGCAGGCGGATCTCTGTGAGTTCGAGGCCCTCCTGGTATACAAGAGCTAGTTCCAGGACAGGCACCAAAAGCTACAGAGAAACCCTGTCTCGAAAATCAAAAAAAAAAAAAAAAATTCTTCTCTAGACCCCTGATACCTGATACTAAGTCAAGTCCTTCATCAATGCTACCTTAGTACCATGTTCATTTGGCGCACTTTTAACTTCTAATTGTATGTTCTCCCTTCTGGTCTGTAATGGCCTGAGCACAGTCATTATGTGTGTTTTGAAACAAAACCTCCCATCTTTCTGCCATCAGAATTTGAAACCTGCATTAATTATAAACCAATTTTCTCCTGTTACAAGAGAACTGTTTTACTTAGGGTTTCATTTGTTATGAAGAGACACCATGACCATAGCAACTCTTATAAAGGAAGACATTTAATTGTGGCTGGCTTACAGTTCTGAGGTTTAGCCCATTGTCGTCATGGCAGGAAGCATGCAGGCAGACATAGCACTGGAGAAGTAGCTGAGAGTTCTACATCTGGATCTGGGGGCAGCAAGAAGAGAGACACTGGGCCTGGTTTGAACATCTGAGAGGTGAACTTTGAAAGATATCTAGAAAAACTGAGTGGGGGAAAAAAAAGAGATGTCACACCAGGTGTGGTGGTGCATGCCTTTAATTCCAGCACTCTGAAGATGGAGAGACTAAGGCAGGTAGATCTCTGTGAGATTGCGGCCAGCCTGGTCTACAGAGTGAGTTTCAGGACATCCAGAGCTACACAAAGAAGCCCTGTCTTGAATAAAAAATAAAATAAAATAACAACAAAAAGTTGTTCCCTACCATGTTGGTCAAACCCCATGAACAAGACTGGCTTTACCAGAATCCTGTCTAATTTGTCAACTCTTTGAGCCGTCTTCACATTGCCTGCATTTTGGTGAGCATTCACATGGAACACAAATGTTCTCAAATTCTGCACTCATTCAGAGAGGTCTATCCATGTGTCTCCTCTTCAAGCCTTGCCAGCAACCTTCCAATCCTATGCCTTTTATGTTGCAGCCCAGTTGCAAGCATAGTCCATACCTTGGTGTACATGTTGACTTCAGGCTCTGTGCATCCTGGGAAAATAGACCGCATATTTCCCATTGTTCTATTTACTATGACTATTTCCTTTAGTCCTCCCATGTCAGAGCCACAACAGATTGGAAATGTATCGGCACAGCAATTTGTTTCCACATAGTTTTGAGATACCTCATACAGCTCTTCAAAGTTTTTCTTCCAAGTCTCAAGAAATTTCGAGCAAAGTCACATGTGCAAACTGAAGAATAGGTAGCACCATAAAGAGGAATAAATGCCCTGGTCTGCCTTTAGTGATAGAACCGTGGTTACACCAAGCTTTCACTTTATCCTGTATGGGATTCCTCAGTGTCTACTTTTTTATAATTTATGATGGACAGTTCAGGTCACATGGTCATCTGTCTATTCATTACTAGCATCCACCTCAGTTCCAGTAGCAAACTAGGAATACTATAGTTACATGCCATTGAAGATACAGATTTTCTCCAATCCTAGGCTTCACTCACGCTTTTCTCTCACAGGTTACAATAGAGTCCATATGGAATTATTATCAGTTATAAAATACCTCAAGCGCCATTGGCTCTCTTAGATTCAAAAGGCTGGATAGTAGTCTGAGTGTATTGAAGCTTGGTACAGTAGGAAAGCCTTTATTTGTACAGGGCCCACTGAATACTGGTCACTTGTAGCATGCATATAATAGACTTCCCCACACTGTCATGATGTGTGAACTCTGTCTGTTCCCACAGAACTTTGTTTACCACCCTGAGAGGAATGCTTACTCTCCCGTCCTTGGAGATGCAACTAAGTGCATTCAAGGATGATGTGCAAGCAGCCTCCTTTAACCGTGAGATCTTCTGTCTCCTGAGAACATTTGATGATAGTGACAAGAAATACCCTGAATCTTTCCCCGTCCCTGCTTTGAACCCTGTACACTGAACTATCTAAAGAAAAGCTGTGAGCCAGGTGCACACCTTTAATCCCAGCACTCGGGAGGCAGAGGCAGGCGGATCTCTGTGAGTTCAAGGCCAGCCTGGTCTACAAGATCTAGTTCAGGACAGGCTCTAAAGCTACAGAGAAGCCCTGTCTCAAAAAAAAAAAAACAAGACAAAAACAAAAAGAAAAAACCTAAAAGAACAAAAAACAAAAGCATGTGCCACCATACCTGGACCTTCCAAATTCTTGATATTCATCCATTTGTGTTCTTTCTGAATTTTAAAGATGATTTTTTTTTTTGAGACAGGGTTTTGGTGTAGTTTTAGAGCCTGTCCTGGAACTAGCTCTTGTAGATCAGACTGGCCTCAAACTCACAGAGATTTGCCTCCTGAGTTCTGGGATTAAAGGCGTGCACCACCACCACCAGACTTAAAGATGAATTTTTATTAATTTTGAGACTGTCATACAGTGTATTTTGATCACATTCATTCCCTTCCCTCAACTCCTCCCAGATATACCACCGCCTTCTTACCCACACAACTTCATTTTCTTTCTGTCTTTTTAAAAGAAATTTTAGTACAATTTGCTTTACACAACTACTCTTGGATGTGAGGCCTACCCTCAAGTATAGTCAATATACCAGATGTCACACCATATAGGAAAATGGATTCTCCTGCTCCTAGCAGCTAACAAATACCAATAGCTCCTTAGCTAGGGGTGAGATTTCATGCATACACTCACCCTTCCATGCTGGGATTTTCTTTCTGGATTGATCGTGTACATGCCATCACAATCACTATGGGCTCATATATATGACTACCCTATTGTGTTCAGAACATAGTTTCCTTGCAGTCATCCACTACCTCTGGGTCCTACAGTCTTTCTGTACTCTCTTGCAATAATTTACTGAGCCTTAAGGTAAGGATTGTGATCTAGAGTTCCCATTTAGTGGTGAGTACTCTGATACATTATTCTCTGCACATTGACCAGTTTTGTGTTTCTGTGTTTATTGCCATCACTGCAAAGAAGCTTGGAGTTAGTGAGTTTTTGAATTCCAGTAGTATGCTTTTTATTGAAGTGTATATGCCAGAGTTTGGTGCATATATGCTTAGGATGATAATGTCTTCTTGGTTAACTGTCTCCTGATTAAAATGAAGTGTCCATTAAAAAAAAACTCTTCTGATTTGTTTTATTTGTTTGTTTCTTTGTTGTTTTGGTCAGATATTAGGATAACAACCTCTGCTTGCTTCCTGGTGTCCCATTTGATTGGAGTACTTTGTTTTGTCAATTCTTTCGTTATAAGGTGGTGCTTATCTTTAAAGCTGAGTTTCTGGTAAACAAAAGACAGATATGGGATTTTTCTTTTCTTGTCTTTTTTTTTGTTTTTGTTTTTTCGAGACAGGGTTTCTCTGTGGCTTTGGAGCCTGTCCTGGAACTAGCTCTGTAGACCAGGCTGGTCTCGAACTCACAGAGATCTGCCTGCCTCTGCCTCCCGAGTGCTGGGATTAAAGGCGTGCTCCACCACCGCCCGGCTGGTTTTTTTTTTGTTTGTTTTTTTTGTTTTTTTTTTTTAGTTTTTCGAGATGGGGTTTCTCAGTAGCTATGGAGCCAGTCCTAGAACTTGCTCTCTAGACCAGGGTGGCTGGGACTTTATTTCTTTTCTTTTTTTTTTAAAACTTTATTTAACTTTATTTCATGTGTATTGGTATAACGATGTCAGATTCTCTGGAACTGGAGTTACAGACAGCTGCAAGCTGCTATGTGGGTGCTGGGAATTAAACCCGGGTCCTCTGGAAGAGCAGTCAGTGCTCTTAATCCCTGAGCCATCCCGCCTGCCCCCTGGGACTTTATTTCTTAATCCATTCAGCTAGCCTTTATCTTTTGAATGGGGAGTTGAGACCATTAATATTATATATATATATATATATATATATATATATATTTTTTTTTTTTGATTTTCGAGACAAGGTTTCTCTATATAGCTTTGGAGCCTGTCCTGGCACTCGCTCTTGTAGACCAGGCTGATCTGGAACCCACTCTCCCTGCCTCTGTCTCCCAAGTGCTGGGATTAAAGGCATGTACACTACCACCTCCTGGCTATTTTATACATTGTAATTAAAACAATATTACATCCTTTTCTCCCTTCCTTTTTCTCCCTATAGACTTTTATCAAGCATCTCTCTCCAAGTCCTTCCTGTAATTCCCTGACTCTCAAATTGATTGCTTCTTTTCGCCCCCGTTACTACTGTGTGTGCATGCACGCGGATGTGCATGCACACAAATATGTAAATATAACCTGCTGAGTCTGTTTCGCTGCTTGTATATATATGGTTTCAGGGCTGACCACAGTGTGGTAGACAATGAATTAGGTGGTTCATTCTTGGGAGAGGCTAACTCCCTTTTCTCAACATTCATCAGTTGCCTGTAGTTTCGTTATGGAAAATTGTGTGATGATTGAAGTCATTTAATTGGCTTTTGTTTGTTTGGTCAGTTGGTTGGTTTGGGTTGTTGCTATTTGTGGTTTTAGTAGTATTTTGCGTTTCGGTAGCTATAGCTTCATTTATTTTCTTTCTGTAGTCTCCTCAGTCTTCTGAAGCGTTGTTTCCAGTATTGTATGTGGAGCTGGTTTGGTGGACATGAATTATTTTATCCTGTCTGTATCCTGGAGAGGTTTACTTTCTCCTTTTATTGTAGCAGATAGTTTTTTTTATTGAGTTCTACATTTTTCTCTGCTCCCCTCCCTGCCTCTCCCCACCCCCTTCAACCCTCCCCCAAGGTCCCCATGCTCCCAATTTACTCAGGAGATCTTGTCTTTTAATACTTTCTACTTCCCATGTAGATTAGATCTATGTAAGTCCCTCTTAGTGTCCTCATTGTTGTCTAAGTTCTCTGGGATTGTGGTTTGTAGGCTGGCTTTCTTTGCTTTATGTTTAAAAACCGCCTATAAGTGAATACATGTGATAATTGTCTTTCTGTGTCTGGATTACCTCACTCAAAATAATGTTTTCTAGCTCCATCCATTTTCCTGCAAAATTCAAGCTGTCGTTAGTTTTTTTCTGCTGTGTAGTACTCCATTGTGTAAATGTACCACATTTTCCTTATTCACTCTTCCGTCAAGGGGCATTTAGGTTGTTTCCAGGTTCTGGCTATGACAAAGCTGCTATGAACATGGTTGAGCACATGTCCTTGTGGCACGATTGAGCATCCTTTGGATATATACCCAAAAGTGGTATTACTGGGTCTTAAGGAAGATTGTTTCCTAATTTTCTGAGAAATCACCACACTGACATCCAAAGGGGTTGTACCAGCTTGCATTCCCACCAGCAATGCAGAAGTGTTCCCTTTTCCCCACAACCTCTCCAGCATAAGTTGTCATCAGTGTTTTTGATCTTGGCCATTCTTACAGATGTAAGATGGAATCTCAGAGTTGTTTTGATTTGCATTTCTCTGATGACTAAGGATGTTGAACGTTTCCTTAAGTGTCTTTCAGCCATTTTAGATTCCTCCATTGAGACTTCTCTGTTTAGGTCTGTACTCCATTTTTTTATTGGATTATGTGTTCTTTTGATGACTAATTTCTTGAGTTCTTTGTATATTTTGGAGATCAGCCCTCTGTCCGATGTAGGGTTAGTAAAGATCTTTTCCCATTCTGTAGGTTGCCTTTTTGTCTCATTAACTGTGTCCTTTGCTTTACAGAAGCTTCTCAGTTTCAGGAGGTCCCATTTATTAATTGTTTCTCTCAGTGTCTGTGCTGCTGGGGTTCTATTTAGGAAGTGGCTCCCTGTGCCAGTGTGTTCAAGTGTACTTCCCACTTTTTCTTCTATAAGGTTCAGTGTGGCTGGCTTTATGTTGAGGCCTTTGATCCATTTGGACTTGAGCTTTGTGCATGGTGATAGATACGGGTTTATTTTCATTCTTCTACATGTTGATATCCAGTTATGCCATCACCACTTGCTAAATATTCTTTCTTTTTTCCATTTGATATTTTTTGCTTCCTTGTCAAAACTCAGGTGTTCGAAGATGTGTGGATTGATATCCGGGTCTTCTATTCAGTTCCATTGGTCCTCCTGTCTGTTCTTATGCCAATACCAGGCTGTTTTTAGTACTGTAGCTCTGTAGTAGCTTGAAGTCAGGGATTGTGATGCTTCCAAAAGTTCTTTTATTGTACAGGACTGTTTTGGCTATCCTGGATTGTTTGCTTTTCCAAATGAAGTTGAGTACCATTCTTTCGAGTTCTTTGAAGAATTTTTCTGGGATTTTGATGGGCATTGTGTAGAATCAGTAACTGGATCTTGTAGTAGATCTATTTCTAGCTCTTTGGGGAACCTCCACATTGTTTTCCACAGTAGTTGTACCAGTTTGCATGCCCTTCAGCAGTGAATAAGTGATGCCCTTTTCAGAAATCTACACCAACACCTGCTGTTATTCGTTGTCTTGATCTTGGCCATTCTAATTGGGGTAAGATGAAATTTCAAAGTACTTTTAATTTACATTTCTTTGATAGTCAAATATGTTGAACATTTTAAAAAGTTGTTTTTCCCGACCATTTGTGTTTCATCTTTTGAGAATTCTGCTTACTTACATGACCCATTTTTAATGTGTGTTGTTTTCTATTGTGGGGGTTGCATATTCTAGATACAAACTCTTTCTCAGATATACAGCTGATAAAGACTTTCCTAATTGCTGGGCAATGGTGGCTCATGCCTTTAATACCCAGCACTTGGGAAACAGAGGCAGGCGGATCTCTGTGAGTTCGAGGCCAGCTTGGTCTACAGAGAGAGTTCCAGGACAGCCAAGACTACACAGAGAAATCAGTCTCAAAAAAACAACAACAAAAAAGACTTTGCTATTCTGTAGGCTGTCTCTTTGTGTGAATGGTGGTATCTTTTGTTACACAGAAGCTTTTAAGTTTCATGTGGTCCCATCTATCAATTGTTAGTATTAATGTCAATGTTTCCAGCGTGTTGTTCAGAATATCCTTTCTCTTACCTAGAAGTTCAAGCATATTCTCTACTTCCTCCTCCATCAGATTTATTTGTTGAGTCTTAGGTAGGTCCTTGAATCTTTCAGAGCTTAGTTTGATATTTTTGAGACAGGTTCTCACTATATAGCCCCGACTGGCCTGAAACTCCCTATGTAGAATAGACTGACCTACAATTGACAAAGAATCTGTTCTGCCTCTTTAGTGCTGAGATTAAAGGTGTGCACTACTATATCCAGCATGGATTTGCGTTCTGTACAGTGTGAGAAATAAGAATCTAGTTTCATTCTTCTATATCCAACTACCCAGTTGAACCAATGCCAGTTGTTGGAAATGCTATCTTTTCCCAGTGTGTATTTTAGATTCTTTGTTAAAAAATCATTATTAGGCCGGGCGGTGGTGGCGCACGCCTTTAATCCCAGCACTTGGGAGGCAGAGGCAGATGAATCTCTGTGAGTTCGAGACCAGCCTGGTCTACAAGAGCTAGTTCCAGGACAGGCTCCAAAGCCACAGAGAAACCCTGTCTCTAAAAACAAACAAAAAAAAAAAATCATTATTTTTATTAGCCGGGTGGTGGTGGCGCACGCCTTTAATCCCAGCACTTGGGAGGCAGAGGCAGGCGGATCTCTGTGAGTTCGAGGCCAGCCTGGTCTACAAGAGCTAGTTCCGGGGCAGGCACCAAAGCTACAGAGAAACCTTGTCTCGAAAAACCAAAAAAAAAAAAATGTATATTATTTTTATTAATTATTTTTATTACTACAACTCTGTATACAACTTAAAACTAGACATTTAATACTGCAGCACATCTTTTATTGTTGAGGATTATTTTTGTTTTTCCCTGCCCCATCTCTTTGTCTCTGTCTCTATGTGTGTGTTTCTATATAGAATTTAAGATTGTTGCCGGGCGGTGGTGGTGCACGCCTTTAATCCCAGCACTTGGGAGGCAGAGGCAGGCGGATCTCTGTGAGTTCGAGACCAGCCTGGTCTACAAGAGCTAGTTCCAAGACAGGCTCCAAAACCACAGAGAAACCTTGTCTCGAAAAACTAAAAAAAAAAAAAAAAAAAAAAAAAAAAAAAGAATTTAAGATTGTTTTTTCAGTTTATGTGAGGAATTGCATTGGAATTTTGGTGAGGATTGTGTGGAATCTGTAGACTGCTTTTGGTAGGATATCCATTTTCACAAAAGTAATCCTACTAGAGTGTGATCATGGGAGGTCTTTCCATTTTCGTTGTCTTCTTCAGTGTATTAAGTTTTTGTTATAAAAATCTGTCTTAGTTAGGGTTTCTTTTTTTTTTTTTTGTTTTTTTTTTGTTTTTCAAGACAGGGTTTCTCTGTGGCTTTAGAGCCTGTCCTGGAACTAGCTCTTGTAGACCAGGCTGGTCTTGAACTCACAGAGATCCGCCTGCCTCTGCCTCCCAAGTGCTGGGATTAAAGGCGTGTGCCACCACCGCCCGGCTTAGTTAGGGTTTCTAACATTGTGATAAAACACAAAGGCAACTTGAATAGGAAAGGATTTATTTTGACTTCCAGCCCTTAGGTTGTTGGACCAAGGAGGAGTCGCCCCAGGAGATCATCTCTCACACCACAATTGATGTAAAAGCATGAGGATTTTATTAATTCTGTCATGACAGGGTCTTTCAGCATTCAAGAGGCCAGAAAGCCCCCGAATGGCTGGTATAGGTTACTTTTAAAGCAAAAAGCCACAAAAGGAAGGGGGTGTTCTGTAACTATTATGATTGGCTTATTCAAAAGGGCTGTTACCAATAATTGGCTGGAAAGCAGTTTCCAGATCAGATGAGGTAAGAGGGAACATCTGAGGGTCACTTTGCCCCTTTCCCAGGGACTGAGTCAAAACACTAGGAACTGAGTCAACACCTAAGGGTTATCTTGCCTCAATAACTGAGTTCTATTTGGAGAAAAATCACAAGGACTAAGGGAGATGATGGAAAGTTCCCAACATTTCAGATCCTTGGTTCCCAAGGAGGGGGAAAGCACTACTGCTGAGAGGCCTCAAAATTGGCCTCAGAGTTGTCAGAAATGGCTTTAGAGTTCTACAAGGTCATCTTCTATCACTGAGGGAGTTCAGGACAAGAACTCAAAGCAGGACCCTGGAGACAGAAACTAAGAGACCATGAAAGAGTGCTGCTTACTGCCTTGCTCCCATGACTTGTTTAGCCTTCTTTTGTAGTGCACAGGACCACCAGCCTGGGAGATAGCACTGCCCATAGTGATTTGGGCCCTCCCATATCAATCATCATTCAAGAAAATGCACTGCGAAGCTTGCCCAAGGGCCAATCTAGTGAGGACCTTTTCTTTTTTTTCTTTTTGGTTTTTTCAAGACAGGGTTTCTCTGTAGCTTTGGAGCCTGTCCTGGAACTAGCTCTTGTAGAACCAGGCTGGTCTCAGACTCACAGAGATCTGCCTACTTCTGCCTCCCGAGTGCTGGTATTAAAAGCGTGAGCCTCCACCACCCAGCTGAAGACATTTTCTCAATTGGGGTTTTCTCTTCCCAAATGACTGTAACTTGTATAAAGGTGGCATAAAACCAGACTGAAGTACAATTAATAAAATCTCAGAGAGAGAAATTGGAGAAGACCAGAAAAGCAAAGCAGCCAACCACTGGCTCTTACCTCTACTTCAGTCCTAAAACGGCGATCCTGCCTCCAGGAATCTCGAATGAAACTGAACCTGTGAGTTGTCTCCTTCTGTTTTATAATTCTCTCTAGGGCTGGGATTAAAGGTCTGCACCACTGGGATTAAAGGCCTGCACCACTGGGATTAAAGGCATGCACCACCAGGCTTCTGTGACAACTAGTGTGGCTACCAGGATTAAAGGTGTGTGTCACCACTGCCTGGTCTGTAAGGCTGACCAGTCAGGCTGTTTTACTGCCTGATCCTCAGGCAAGCTTTATTTACTAAAATACAAATGGAGTGCCACTACACCAGTTAACACATTCTTTTACTTCCTTAGCTAATTTTAAGACTTTTGGAAGTTATGGTAATTAAGATTATTTCCCTGATTTTTTGTCTGGTTTTGCTTTGCCAGCGCATTTGTCATTTTTCATTTAGAAAGGCCATGCTCTGTGTGTTAATAATGCATTCTGCTTCTTTGCCAAATGCTTTTATCAGATGGTGGAGATTTTGGGTGGTGTCTTTAGGGTATTTTACTTATAGAAACATGACATCTGCAAGTAAGGATACTTTGAATTCCTTTTTTCTTATTGGGGTCCCTTTGATCTCCTTCATCACTCCTACAGTCATTGTAAGACATCAAGAAGTGTATTGAACAGGGGTGGAACGAGTGGAAATATTTGTCTTAGTCCTGATTTGATTGGTTGTTTTTCTATGTTTAGCATGATGTTGGCTGTGGGCTTGTTGTATAGTGCTTTTATTATGTTGATGCATGTTCCCTGTTTCCCTAGATTCTCCAGAACTTTTATCATGAAGGGATGTTGTCAAATGCTGTTTTTTGCATCTGATGAGATGATTGTGTAGTTTCTGACCTTGTATTCTGTTGATATGGTGGATTACATTTACTGAGTTATGTATATTGAACCATTCCTGTATCTTATGGTGGATAATCTTTTCCATGTGTTGTTTAATTTGGTTAAAAAGAATTTTATTGAGAATTTTTGTACCTGTATTAATCAGAGATATTTACCTATAATTTTCATTTTTTGGAGGATCTTTGTTTTGTTTGGTTTTTTTTTTTTTTTTTTTTTTTTGGTTTTTTGATTTTTCGAGACAGGCTTTCTCTGTGGTTTTGGAGCCTGTCCTGGAACTAGCTCTTGTAGACCAGGCTGGTCTCGAACTCACAGAGATCCGGCCTGCCTCTGCCTCCCAAGTGCTGGGATTAAAGGCGTGCGCCACCACCACCCGGCCCTTTGTTTGGTTTTGATATGAGAGTAATGGTGGCTTTATAAAAAGATTTTGGAAATATTTCTTTGTTTTATAATTTTCTGGATAATTTGAGGAGTATTAATAGTCACTGAAGGTCTGTTAGAATTGTACAGTGAAGCCGGGCGGTGGTGGCGCACGCCTTTAATCCCAGCACTTGGGAGGCAGAGGCAGGCCGGATCTCTGTGAGTTCGAGGCCAGCCTGGTCTACAAGAGCTAGTGCCAGGACAGGCTCCAAAGCTACAGAGAAACCCTGTCTCGAAAAACTAAAAAAAAAAAAAAAAAAAGAATTCTACAGTGAGCCAAGTGTGGTGGCACACGTTTAATCCCAGCACTTGAGAGGCAGAGGCAGGCAGATCTCTGTGAGTTCGAGGCCAGCCTGGTCTACAAGAGCTAGTTCCAGGACAAGATCCAAAGCTACAGAAAAACCCTGTCTTGGAAAACCGAAACAAATAAACAAAAAAAATAAAAAAAAAACAAGTAGAACGATTGAAGCAGAAGATAGAATGTCAAAGGTTAAGTACAGAATGTAAGCCCCATGAACAAAAACACGAAAAATTAAAAACACAGAAAAGAAGCATGCAGTAAATGTGAGACACCTTGAGAAGACTGACTTTTCAAATTATAGGCAGAGATGAGGGGGAAGAATCCCAGGTCAATGGCATAGACTAGGTCTTCAACAGAGTCATAGAAGAAGACATTCTCAAATTAAGAAAAAGACATATTTTTTTTATTCGTACAGACACTGGAGAAAAAGACATATTCATACAGATGCAAGAACTACATGAAACATCAAATAGGCAGGAGTAGAAAACACCCCAAGGCACTAAATATTTATAATAAAGGAAAGGTACTAAAATCTGCAAGAGAAAAAAAAACCCACAAATCACAAATGAAGGAAAACCCATCAGAATAGCACCTGATTTCTCAATGGAAACTCTGAAAGCCAGGAGAGCCTGGAGCAATGCATTACAAATCCCAAAAGACCAGCACAGGCTAGACTAATATACTCAGCAAAATTATCTTCCATAGTTGAAAGAGAAAGAAAATTTCTTCCATGATATAAACAGCCTAAAAATTTAAATCCATTAGCACAAACCTAAAGAAAACACAGGAAGTAGTCTTTCAGACTGCAGAGAGGAATTAGCATAGCCAGGAGAATGTAGAAAGAAAACAAAAGAAGTTGTAATTACTGCAACTCAAAGTTCCACTGAGAACACAAAGAGAATACAGACATCGAAAAGATTATCCACCATGACCAAGTGGACCTTATCCCTGAAGTGCAGGGATGGGTCTACATAACAAAAACCAATAAATGTAATAAACCACGTAAATGGACTTAAAGACAAAAGTCACACCATCACTTCAATAGATGACAAAATCAAACATGCCTCCATGATAAAAGTCCTAGAGAGACTAGGACCAGAGGGAATACATCTCAATATAATAAGTGCTATCTATGAGAAATTCATAGGCAATATCTTAAATAGTGAAAAGCTTGAAGCAGTCCCACTGAAGTCAGAAACAAGACAGGGATATTCACTACTCAAAGTCTTTTGCAATATTATGTTCAAAGTACTGGATGGAACAAGGCAAGAGAATGAAATTAAAGAGATACAAACGGGAGAATAGATAAAACTATATTTATTTGTAAATGATATGATATCATACATAAGAGCTCCCCAAAATTCTATCAGAAAAATTCTAGAAAGAATAAACAAATTCAGCATCTTGACAGGATACAGAATTGTAAAAATAGTTTCTTCTATAGACTACCACTAAGTATGCATAGGAAGAGATCGTAGACATACTCCCATTCATGATAGTCTGAAAGAAAATAAAATATCTAGGTGAAGGCTTCTACAATGAAAGCTTTAAAACTGAAGAAAGAGAAAGAAGATGCTAAAAAATGGAAAGACATCCATGTTCATGGATTGGGAGAGAAGAATCTTTCTTAGCTGTGTATCTAACAGAGAATTATTATCCAGAATTTTACAAAGAACTCAAAAGCTAAAGAGTCAAAAAAAAAAAACAACCCATATAAAATGGGCTTGAATATGAATAGAGTTCTCAAAGGAAGAAATAAAAATGGTTAATAAATTCCCCAAAATATGTTCATGGTCCTTAGCAATTAGGACCATGCAAAGCAAAACAGTTTTGAGATTTCTTCTTATCCTAATCAGAATGGCAAAAATCAATAAAAAAAAAAAAAAAACCAACAAAAAATGCTGGGAGGATTTGGGGGAAAAGAATTTTCTTTTACTAATTTATTTTTATTTTGTGTGCATTTGTGTGTTTTGCCTGCATGTATATCTGTGAGAGCATGTCAGATCTGCAGACAGTTGTGAGATGCCATGTGGATGCTGGGAATTGAACTGGGGTCCCCAGGAAGAGCAACCAGTGTTGTTAACTGCTGAGCCATCTCTCCAGCCCAAAAAGAAATTCTTATTCACTGTCGACAGAATTGTAGATTGGTCCAGTCACTCAGGAAATCAGAGTGGAGACTCTTCAAAAAGCTCCAAAATCAATCTACCCTATGACCCAGCTATACCACCTGTTGACATATGCCCATAGGACTCTACATCATATTCTGTAGATACTTGCTCAGCCATGTTCGTTACTGCACAATTCATAATAACTAAGAAATGGAAACAACCAAAATGTTCTTCAACTGATTAATTAATAATGAAAATATGATACATATACACCATGGAATACTCCAGCTGCAAAGAAAAACAAAATCAGCTGGGCAGTGGTGGCTCACGCCTTTAATCCCAGCACTCGGGAGGCAGAGGCAGGTGGATCTCTGTGAGTTTGAGGCCAGCCTAGTTTACAAGAGCTAGTTCCAGGACAGGCTCCAAAGCTACCAAGAAACCCTGTCAAAAAAGAAGGAAGGAAGGAAGGAAGGAAAGAAGGAAGGAAGGAAGGAAGGAAGGAAGGAAGGAAGGAAGGAAGGAAGGAAGGAAGGAAGGAAGGCAGACAAAATCATGAATCTTTCAGGTCAATGAATAGAACCAGAAAAGATCATATTGTATGAGGTAACCCAGACCCAGAACACTGAATGTTCTCCTCACTCGAGGACGCGGGTTCCTAATCAGGGTCTGAGCAATCTGAAGAGGAACTGGGAAAGAGGGGCTTTATCTGGAGCTGGGGGAGATAAAAACAGAAGAATGAGGGTAAAAGAACAGTAAGAATGTCTGAAAAGTCATAAGGAATGATCATGCTATTAATTCTCTACCTAAAATAAGTCAGCATATAAATAAGTATACTTATTTTAAATGAATTTTTCCATCTGGATTGACATGCTGCCCCCAAAAGTTATGGACCATGAAAAAAAAAACCAACACCAAGCATGAAAAGCCCCTCTTTGAGTTGTTCAGAATTGTCCAAGAGACTCTTAAAATATTATAAACTATTACTATAGCCCTTGCTTGCTCCCCAGAGGTGGAAGGGAAGTCCCTATTGTTGAAGACACCATGCACTTCAGATAGAGGGCCCAGAAGCCCCTGATCTGGAAATGAGCTGACTGGCCCCTCCCTGAGAACTAGCTTTCATAGTACCAGAAGGTTCCATGCAAACTTCCAAAGGAGGGAAGCAGCTAACAGTTCTACCCAGATACGATGCCTATGTACCACGATAATCAGCACCATGACGATACCTCTAAGGCTGCCATAGTGTCACATATGCTTTGATGGTAACCAGCAGCTCTCTAATGGGAGGGAAGTCATGCCTAATACGGGAAGCCCAACAAATTAGCTGATGTGAAGTCATGGATCTTGGAGGAGAATCTATAACCCTTCTTGTTTGTTTGTTTGTTTGTTTTTGGTTTTTATTTTACATAGAGACAGGGTTGTTGTAATAGGAGCGGTGGCGGGGCTGCGTCCTGCCACCCGGCTAGCTTTACCCGAAATAATTACACAGAAACTGTATTCTTTTAAATATTGCTTGGCCCATTAGTTCTAGCCTCTTATTGGCTAATTCTCACATCTTTGATTAACCCATTTCTAATATTCTGTGTAGCACCATGAGCTGGCTTACCAGGAAAGATCTTAACCTGCGTCTGTCTGGAGTGAGAGAATCATGGCGACTCACTCACTCGGCTTCTTTCTCCCAGCATTCTGTTCTGTTTACTCCACCCACCTAAGGGTTGGTCTATCAAATGGGCCTAGGCAGTTTCTTTATTAATTAACCAATGAAAGCAACAGATTAGAAAGAAATCACTCCCATATCACAGGGTCTCTCTGTGTAACCCCGACTAAGCTTGAACTCTCTGCTAAATCAGTCTGACCTGGAACCTGTAGAGTTCACCTGCCTCTGCCTCCTGAATACTGGTATTAAAGGTGCTCCAAAGAGAAACCTTGTCCTGAAAAACAAATTTTTGTCCAATATATTCTGATCATGGTTTCCATTCTCCCAACTTTTCCCATATATACCATCCCCAGTCTCCACCCACCCAACTCCACACCCTTTCTTTCTCTTTCTCATTAGAAAACAAACAGGCAAACAACAACAACAAGACAACAAACAAGAATTAAAAGGGGGCTGCAGTGGTGGCGTATGCCTCTTTGATCCCAGCACTCAGGAGGCAGAGGCAGGCGGATCTTTGTGAGTTGGAGCCCAGTCTGGTCTACAGAGCAAGTTCCAAGACAGCCAAGGCTACACAGAGAAACCCTGTCTCAAAAAACCAACAAAAAATAAAAGAAAAAGAAAATAGAAAGAAAAAGAAAAGCAAAGGAAGGAAGACAGAAAGAAAAAAGAAGGAATAAGAAACACATGAATATATAAAAATCCATAAAAACACAAAATTGGAAACCATAATATATAAACAAAAGAGAAGTAAGACAAAAGTGGCCAAAAAGGGGGTTGGAGAGATGGTTCAGCAGTTAAGAGCACTGACTGTTCATCCAGGACCTGAGTTCAATTCCCAGCAACCACATGGTGGCTCACAACCATCTATAATGAGATCTGGTGCCCTCTTCTGGCCTGCAGGCACACATGCAGTCAGAACACTGTACACATAATAAATAAAAAATCTTTTAAAAAAATGTCCAAGCAAAGCAATATGAGACAAAAAGCATACAAAAAGTATCATTGAGGGAGTTTTATATTGGCCATCTACTTCTGGGCATGGGGCCTACCCTTAAGTGTAGTTAACATATGCAGTGAGACTCAACTAGAAAAAAAACCTATTTTTCTTTGCAAGCAGATATCAATTGGAGCTAGCTTCCTGGTTAAGGTTGGCAGGCCGTTTTCACCTCCCCGTCCTGGGATCTTTTCTGACTTGAACTGGTGAAGGCCCTGTGCATGCTGTCACAGTCTGCGTGAGTTAATGTGTGCATCAGTCCGGTGTTCTTGGAGTCATCTATCCCATAGAGTTCACACGTTCTGTTTCCTCCTCTGCATAGCTCCCTGAGCCCTGAGGGCAGGGGTTTGATGAAGACACTCATTTAGGACTGGATGTTCCAAAATCTTTCACTCTGAACATTTTCAGTTAGGGGTCTCTGTGTTAATTCCCATCTACAGGACGCCTCTCTGATGATGGCTGAACTAGGTAGTGATCTGTGGGTGTGGAAGAATGTCATTAGGGGTCACTTTATTGCTAGGCTCCTTCAGCAGAACAACAGTATTTGGTTTTCCTCTAGGCACATGGTCTATCCAGTCCAAGGTTCTAGGCCACCCGAGCAGTGTCAGGCATGGGTTCCGTCTCAAAGTGTGGGCCTTAAATCAATCAGAGAGTGACTGATGTTTGTGCCCGTACTGCACCAGCATATCATGCAGGCAGGTCCCTGTTGTAGACTGCAGGGTTTAGAGCTGGATTGATGGTGTCTCTTCTTCTCTGATAACACAATACCTTCCAGTCTCATGAATACTCATCAGTAGGGGTGAAGGATCTCGGCAATAGGTCTTACAGCTAGATCAGTTTGCGGACAGCCACCAACAGCCTTGGCATTAGACTGAGGTGTTTGCTGTTTCTACGGGGTTCCTTTGGTCAATAATTGAACTAGATGCAACTAATTTCTTGAGTAGGAAGTTTGGTGACAACAAAATGTCTTTTTAGGTCATTTTTTGGTGATTCTATTTAGATTTCTTTCATATATGTATATATTTTAAGAAACTCTATGGTAGTAGGTTTTCATTTGAACCCTCAAATAGACCTTAGTGTTGAATGTCCCTCCCCATATTCCCTTCCTTGCCGTCTCTTCTATCCCTATTTCTGTTCATTTAATACCCCCATTCCAGTCTCCTTCCTATCTCTCCATAACATTCTATTCTATTTCCTCTTCCCTGGGAGATCCTCCCCTCCCTTCTAGTCCCTTACTTGATAACTAACGTCTGTGGTTATATGGATTGTAGCATGCCTATTGTTTGTATAAAAGCTAACATCCACATGTAAGAGAAAACATATAATATTTTTCTTTTTGGTGCTGGATTAGCTCACTGAGCAAGGTTTTTTTCCCAGCTCTATTTCCCTGTGGATTTCATAATTTCTTTTTCTAACTGAATAATACTCTGGCATGTAAATGTATTTTCATTATCCGTTCATCAGTTGCTGAGTGTCTAGGCAGTTTCCAGTTTCTGGCTATTATGACTGAAACAGCAATGAACATGGATGTGCAAGTGCCTCTGCAGGAGGACGTAGAGTCCGCTGAGTAGAAAGGACCAAGAGAGCCGGGCGGTGGTGGTGCACGCCTTTAATCCCAGCACTTGGGAGGCAGAGGCAGGCGGATCTCTGTGAGTTCGAGACCAGCCTGGTCTACAAGAGCTAGTTCCAGGACAGGCTCCAAAACCACAGAGAAACCCTGTCTCAAAAAAAAAAAAAAAGAAAAAAGAAAGGACCAAGAGTGGATCTTGAGGTAGCTCTACCCCCAGCTTCATGAAGAACTGCCACACTGACTGCCTCCCCCCATGGATAGATGCTCCACTCTCCCTACATCCTCACCAGCATGACCTGCCACCTGTTGGGCTGATCTTAGCCATTCTGACAGGTGGAAGATGAAATCTCAAAGGAGTTTTGATTTGCATTTCCCTGATGACTAAAGATGTTGAACATTTCTTAGTGTTTCGCAATGATTTATGTTTCATCTTTTGAGAACTCTTTAGTTCTGTGCCCATTTTTTATTGGGTTATTTGCTTTCTGGATGTCAATTTTTCATCTATATATATTTGAGATATTAGTACTCTATCAGATGTATAATTGGCAAAAATCTTTTCCCATTCTGTTGCCTGTCACTTTGCCAGAATGATGGTGTCCTTTGCCATGCAGAAACTTTTCAGTTTCATGAGGTGACATTTATTAATTGTTGATCTTAGTGCCTGTGCAATGGTGTTCTGTTCAGGAAAGTCTTTTTTGTTTTGTTTTGTTTTTGTTTTGTTTTGTTTTTTGAGACAGGGTTTCTCAGTAGCTTTGGAGTCTGTCCTGGAACTAGCTCTTGTAGACCAGGCTGGTCTTGAACTCACAGAGATCCTCCTGCCTCTGCCTCCCAAGTGCTGGGATTAAAGGTGTGCACCACCACCACCCCAGCCTCAGGAAAATCTTTACTTGTGCTGGTGTGTTCAAGGCTATTCTCCACTTTTCTCTTATCAGGTTCAGGGGATCTGGCCTTGGATGATTATTTGGAATTTAGTTTTATTTAGTGTGTGAGTATGAACCTATATGCAGCTATTGTGAGTGCAGGTTTTTTTGGGTATAGTAGTTTGGACTGGCATCTGTAGTCTACTGGAGTCTGCAGCACATCTGTCTAGGACCTTCTGGCTTTTAGAGTCTCCATTGAGAAGTCAGATATTGTTCTAATGGGTTTGCCTTTATATATGTGTGTTATATTCATTATATGTTACATATATACATACATAATATATGTATATAATATATATATTTATCACTTGATCTTTTCCCCTTGATGTTTTTAATATTCTTTCTTTGTTCTGTACATTTAGTGTTTTGAGTATTATGTGCTGTCTATTTGGTATTCTGTATACTTGTACCTTGATAGGTACCACCTTTTTTAGGTTGGAGAAGTTTTCTTCTAAGATTTTGTTGAAAATATTTTCTGGGCCTTTAACTGGGGTTCTTCTCGTTCCTCTATTCCTATTATTCTTAGATTTCATCTTTTCATACTGTCTCAGATTTTCTGTATATTTTGTTACTGAATTTTTTTGATTTAACATTTTCTTTTGCTGAATTATCCATTTTATTCTACCTGTCTTCAAGACTTGAAATTACCTCTACCATGTCTTGTACATAGTAATGGAGGACAGGAAGTATAGTGAAAATCACCTGCCTGTGCCCCAGCCCAGTGTGGCCGCTGGAGGTACCTGGGTAGAAAATCTACATTCTAAATATTTATCCTTGTACCTACAGATAAGGCCTTATCCCTCATCAAAGACCATTACAGAAAACCACAACTAATTAAAATTCAGAGAACAAGCCATTGTGTGGTGATTAGAGCCAATTCTTGCACCTAAGCCATAGAAGACAGAGTAGAAAGACTAAGAGCTGAAGGTTGTGCTGTAAGACTGTATGTAACTCAGGTAAACTATACCCACAAAGTCTCATCAACCTGGCTCCCTAAACAAGACTTGAACAAGGACACCACCATTTTTAGATATGCTAACATGTAAGTGGGAAATCTCATGGGACCTGGCTGTCTAGTTATGTGAACTTGACACAAGGTATAATCATCTGAGAGGAGGGAATCTTCATTGGGAAAATGCCTCTGTACCATCAGGCTGTAGGTCAGCCTGTAAGGCATTTTCTTAATTAGTTATTGATAGGAAAGTGCCTAGCCCATTGTGGGTGGTACCATTCCTGGGATAGTGGTCCTGGGTTCTATAAGAAAGCAGGCTGAACAAGCCATGGGGAGCAAGCCAGTGAGCAGCACCCGTCCATGGCCTCTGTATCAGCTCCTGCCTCCAGGATCCTGCCCTGATTTCCTCATCCATGGTGGGCTATGATTTGAAAGTGAAAGCCAAAGAAGCCCTTTCCTCCCCAACTTGTTTTGATCATGATGTTGCAGCACAGTAATAGCAACTCTAACTAGGACAGGGCCCTAATCCTAGACAAAGAACCACAGGCAACTAAGAAATACGGAGAGTGGGAGAGAGTTTTCCCCAGGGCAGAACCCCTCCCTGAATTGGTTATACAACACTAAGGCTCAGCCCAGAAATCATATTATATATATGGACTCTGCAGGTTGCATTTATATATTTAGGTGTGTGTGCACAGGTGTGTGTGTGTGTGTGTGTGTATAAAACAATTAAAAAGAGGTCATGAATTTAAGAAAGAGCAAGGGGAAATATATAGGAGGGGTTGGAGGGAGAAGTAGCAAAATTTTACTTTAATTAAAAATAAAAACTTCCCCCTTAGGACTTCTTCATTGTTCCCCATGGATTTTGGTATGTTATGTTTTCATCTCCATTCCTTTCTAGGGATTTTAACTTTTCTTTCTTGATTTATTTGTTGACCCAATTACCATGCACTCGTATGTTGTTTAGTTTTCATGAGTCTGTGTCCTTTCTGTAGTCCCTGTAGCTGTTAATTAACTTCCAGCTTTATTTCATTGTAGTCAGATAGAATGCAGGATGTTATTTAAATTTCCTAAATTTATTGAAATTTTGTCTGGTATTTTAATGTGTGTTAAACTTTGGAAAATGTTCCATAAGCTGGTGAGAAGAAAGTATGAAGTGTTTGGGTGGAATGTGCTATAGATATGTTAGGTCCATTTGATTTAGGATGTCATTTCATTCCATAATATCTCTGCTCAGTTTTGTTTGGATGACTTGTCTGTTGTGGAGACTGGAGTACTAAAGTCATCCATTTTTTGAGGTCAGCCTGTGATTTTAGATCTAATGGTATTTTTTATGAAATTAGGATTGTAATATTATTACAATAATATCATAATAATACTATTGGTGTATTTTTCATTTATGAGTATGAAGTGTCTGTCCCTCCTTAACTCTTCTAATTAGTTTTTGTTTGAACTCAATTTTGTCAGATATTGGAATAGCTATGCCTGCTTGTTTCTTAGTTTCATTTTCTTTGGAATACTTTTTTCCATCCATTTACTCTAAGGTGTTATATATTGTTAATGATGATGTCTGTGTTAATCTTTGTCTTCAGATTCAGATCAAAGCTTTTTTTTTTTTTTTTTTTTTTTGGTTTTTCGAGACAGGGTTTCTCTGTGGTTTTGGAGCCTGTCCTGGAACTAGCTCTTGTAGACCAGGCTGGTCTAGAACTCACAGAGATCCACCTGCCTCTGCCTCCCGAGTGCTGGGATTAAAGGCGTGCGCCACCACCGCCCGGCCACGGTCACATTTTATTTTATTTTATTTATTTATTTATTTTTTTTTGGTTTTTCGAGACAGGGTTTCTCTGTGGCTTTGGAACCTGTCCTGGAACTAGCTCTTGTAGACCAGGCTGGTCTCGAACTCACAGAGATCCGCCTGCCTCTGCCTCCCGAGTGCTGGGATTAAAGGCGTGCGCCACCACCGCCCGGCAGATCAAAGCTTTCTTAGTTTTAGCTTCCTCTGTATAGGTGAATTACTGGACACAAATTCCTTCAATCTATTTTCATTGTAAAGAGTTTTTCTTTCTCCTTCGATTAGGACTGATAGTTTTTCTGGGTATAGTAGCCTGGACTATCATCCATGACCTTTTAGAATTTGTAGAACATCAGTCAATACCCTTCTTTCTTTCAAAGTCTCTATTGAACTGTCAAGCGTAACTCTGATAGGCCTGCCATTGTGACTTGGTCTTTCCCCCTTTCAGCTTTCTGTACCCTTTCTTTGCTTTGAACATTTCATATTTTGATTCTTATGTGACATAGAGTGTTTCTTTTCGGGTCTTGTCTGTTGATGTTCCATAGGCCTCTTGCACCTTGATGGGCATCTCTTTCTTTAGAGTTGGGGAATTTTCTTCTATGATTTTTGTTGAAAATACTTTCTGTGTCTTTCACAGTATCTTTTTATAGTGTACTCTAATTCCTGGATTCTTTTAATTTTAATATTTTCTTTGACTAAGTGATTCAATTTCTCCACCTTGTCTTTGAGATCTGACATTCTCTCTTCCACTTGATCCAGTCTATTGGAAAATGTCCTGGTTGGACTTTTATCAACTTGACACAAGCGATGAGAGAACTTCAATTGAGAAAATGTCTCCCTTAGATTGGCCTATAAGCAAATTCATGAGACATTTTCTGGATTCATGATTGATGTGGGAGGGTCCAACTCACCATGGCAGGTGATCTTGGGTTGCATAAGCAAGCAGAATGAGCAAGCCAGAAGAAACAAGCCAGTAAGCAGCATTCATCTATGTCTCTGTTATAGTTTCTGCCTCCAAGTTCCTGCTTGTGTTCTTGCCCCTTGTGACTTCCCTCTGTGACCTGAGAGTTATAAGGTAAAGTGAACCCTTTCCTTACCAAGTTTTTTGTCGTGATCTTTATTACCACAATAAAACCTTAACTAAAATGGTGAATCTTTCCTCTGAGCTTTTATTTTTTATTCGTAAGTTGTTTATTTCAAGTTCTAATTTAGTTTTGCTTTTCTTTGGAGATTCTATTTATCTATTGAGTTCTATTTTTATATCTTGAAATGTTTTATTATGTCATCCAACTATTCACGTAAGTTTTCAAGGCCTTCATTCAGACATTTATTTGTATCGTATTTGAAGTCCTTTAATGCAGTTATAATTGCTATTTTAAAATCATTGTCTTGTATATCAGATAACTTGCTTTTGTCAGGGGCTATTATGATGGAGTTGCTAATTTCTGGAGGAGATATATTGTCTTGGTTTTTCATGTGGTTCATGTTTTGGGGATGGGACCTACATATTTGGAATTAGGTTACTGGTGGTGTTTCTTAGTTGAATGGATGTCTGGATCTTTGCTTGCTGTTACCCAACTTGTCAGGCTGTGGAACAGCTGAATGGTGTGGTGTTTTGTATTGTGACCACTATGTTTTAATGTGCAAAATGGGGTGTCAGAAGTGGTCACAGCCCAGCTAGAGAAAGGTGTAATTTCTGATTCCAGAAACAAACCTTGTGCAGGCTTAGAAGTTCCTCACTGTTGATCTTCAGAAGTCTGTGGAAGGCCATGGAAACAGTATTGGAACTAAAAAATAAAGTATAGCAAGTCACAGATCAAATATGAAATTCAACCCATTTTATACAGTATCAATGAATAAGTCTAAATGAAACTAAAAAAATTCAATCATGATGGTATAAAATGAATACTTTTAGGGCTGGAGAGATGGCTCAGTGGTTGAGATCACTGACTGCTCTTCCGTAGGACCTGGGTTCAATTCCCAACACCCACGTGGCAGCTCACAACTGTCTGTAACACCAAGATCTGATACCCACACACAGACATAAATGCAGACAAAACACATGCTTATAAACTCATTTTGTTGAGGCTTCTGAGTAAGATGGCAGATTAGAAAACTCATTTGTTACTCAAAGAAAAAAGTTGAGATAATACACAATAATTCCTCTTCTCACAAGAGACTGTATCTGTAAATAAATTTGTAGGGCAGTGGTGGCTCACGCCTTTAATTCCAGCACTCGGGAGGGAGGCAGAGACTGGAGGATCTCTGTGAGTCTACAAAATGAGTTCCAGGACAGCCCGGGCTACATGGTCAAAAAATAAAATTGTAGCTGAAATCGCCACAGATAAGCAAAAGGGGGTAGCCACAAACTGGTGCTTAGCTGTGCTAAAGTCATGGGAATAGCCAGGGAAATTCAGCCACCTCAGCCCACTCCCACTGCTACTGCAATTAGCTGAAATGACCAAGAGCTGAACACACTGAAGCAAAGATTCAGCACCAGCATGCAGTCTCTGGCTGAGGTCAGTAGGAACTACCAGCAATGGTTTATAGCCTCCGGATCTACTTTGTCACTTGAACAGCTGTGGAAAGAGGAGAGCAGGACCTAAGGCTTAGCTGTCCTGTCTGCAGACTTCAGTGGAAGCTGTGCCCCTGGAAACTGAAATGTCACCTCCAGGGCACTTAGTGTGTGACAAGAGGGGAACTAAGAACGCAGAACTCAGAAGTTGCACCAAACATTCAACCAAAATAAGTAATTTGTTTAAACTCCATCAGGACAACTATATAGCCCAAACTTGGCTTTGTAGGTTTAAACTGGAATATTAAAAATGCACCTCTAGCTGGGTGGTGATAGCATATGCCATTAACCCCAGCACTAGGGAGGCAGAGGCAGGAGGATCTCTGTGAGTTCGAAGCCAGCCTGGTCTACAGAGTGAATTCCAGCACAGCCAGGACTGTTACACAGAGGAATCTTATTCTGAAAAAAGAAAGAACCTTTCCCATCAGTGGTTTGCTGCATTCATGAAGCAACACAGGAAGGGAAAGGAATTCAAAATGCATCCCACCAAGAAATGCTGGTTGAGGAGATAATATTTTTATGCATTTTACTTTTATTTTACACTGTCATCTTTTGTTATTATTTTTGTTTAATTTTCTAACTTTTAATTCTTTTTTAATTCTTTTTTTTTTTTTTTTTTTTTTTTTGAGACAGGGTTTCTCTGTGGTTTTGGAGCCTGTCCTGGAACTAGCTCTTGTAGACCAGGCTGGTCTCGAACTCACAGAGATCCGCCTGCCTCTGCCTCCCGAGTGCTGGGATTAAAGGCGTGCGCCACCACTGCCCGGCTTTTTTTTTTTTTTTTGAGACAGGGTTTCTCTGTGGTTTTGGAGCCTGTCCTGGAACTAGCTCTTGTAGACCAGGCTGGTCTCGAACTCACAGAGATCCGCCTGCCTCTGCCTCCCGAGTGCTGGGATTAAAGGCGTGCGCCACCACTGCCCGGCTTTTTTTTTTTTTTTGAGACAGGGTTTCTCTGTGGTTTTGGAGCCTGTCCTGGAACTAGCTCTTGTAGACCAGGCTGGTCTCGAACTCACAGAGATCCGCCTGTCTCTGCCTCCCGAGTGCTGGGATTAAAGGCGTGCGCCACCACCGCCCGGCTTAATTCTTTTTTTTTTTTTTTACTACTACTACTAATAATAAATGTGGGTTTTGGGGGATTTTTTTTTGTTTTGTTTTTTCGGTTTTTCGAGACAGGGTCTCTCTGTATTTTTGGAGCCTGTCCAACCACTTTGTAGACCAGGCTGGCCTTGAACTCACAGAGATCCGCCTGCCTGTGCCTCCCAAGTGCTGGGATTTAAGGCGTGCACCATCACTGCCCGGCATAACTTCTAAGTCTTAACTCATATAGATAACTTGCTTTCGTTTTAATATTATTCAGTTAGGTTTTATGACTGTTCTGCATATTTCTGCACTCATTCCGTTGCGTACTCTCTAGTATTCCTATACACAACCCATATAACCTTTTTCTTATGCCTACTTAATTTCTTCTTTTCCCCACCCGCTACTTCCATAGATTTAACAACCTTTAAACTCTTCGAGAGTTATCCCAGCTTCTCTTTTCCAGCTACTTTTCCTTCCTCAGCTCTTTCCTCAGTCCACCTAAAGCTGCTAAAGCCTGTACTCAGTCCTACTTCTTTTCTCTTCTAACCTTTGTGAATAATAGTTTACTGCACACTATAGCATCCATATTGCTTGCTGCGCAAAGCAACCGCTAGCTTTGGGGCGTTCAGCTGTGGCCCCTTGCCAAAGGTCATCCCACCTGGGTTTGTTGATTGTTTACACCCCCGGGGTGTAAAGCTCACCTGCGCTTCCCACTGCTTCCTGCCACCTGCTGTGGACAACTTTGCCTTTCATTCAGTTGCCTCTGGCTTGGGGGTGAGGTGAGTTTACACACAGCCTTGAAAAGACTGAGTTTACAAACAGGCTTGAAAAGACGGGGACGCCTCATTATTGTGCAAAGAAGTCCTCACACCTGCTGGGTAAAGACTTTCTAGGTGCAGCTCTTTTGCAAGAAGGAGCACCCACACTTCTGGAAATCCCCATGAGTTTACCTATGTTCTGTAAGGAAGCCAAATAAACTTACTGGTTCCCCAGAGTGAACGTCGGTGGAATCATGGCTCCTCGGTTTCTTGTTGGGACCTTAGGAGAAGGGGTAGATGCTGCTTATGTCTCCCCCAATGAATGAATTTATCAACACACTTTATGCCCAGCTAGTTATTAATGTTAAAGAGATAGCTTTTAACCTATTTCAATATTTGTATAGTATTGTGATTGCCTCTTCAGCTGATAGTCTTCTCAACTCTCAGAGTAAAGTAGAGGAGTGCACACAGTGCCCTAGGTATTTGGGCTGACAGTTTATTGGTTTTTGTTTGTTTGTTTGTTTTGTTTTTAAAAAATTTATTTATTTATTTATTGAATTTTCGAGACACGGTTTCTCCGTAGCTTTTGGTTCCTGTCCTGGAACTAGCTCTTGTAGACCAGGCTGGCCTCGAACTCACAGAGATCCACCTGCCTCTGCCTCCCGAGTGCTGGGATTAAAGGCGTGCGCCACCACCGCCCGGCCTTGTTTTGTTTTGTTTTCCTGTTTTCTTTGAGACAGTGTTTCTCTGTAGCTTTGGAGCCTGTCCTGGAACTAGCTCTTGTAGACCAGGCTGATCTCGAACCCACAGAAAGCCATCTGCCTCTGCCCCCAAATGCTGGGATTAAAGGCACGTGCCGCCACCACCATCTGACACATTGCAAATTCTTTTTTTTTTTTTTTTGGTTTTTCGAGACAGGGTTTCTTTGTGGTTTTGGAGCCTGTCCTGGAACTAGCGCTGTAGACCAGGCTGGTCTCGAACTCACAGAGATCCGCCTGCCTCTGCCTCCCGAGTGCTGGGATTAAAGGCGTGCGCCACCACCGCCCAGCTCATTGCAATACAAACTGGGCCAATACAAATGATAAAAATTCCAGCTGGGTTGTGGTGGTGGTGCACGCCTTTATATAAGAGCTAGTTCCAGGACAGGCTCCAAAGCTACAGAGAAACTCTGTCTCGAAAAACCAGAAGAAAAAAGAAAAAAAAATTCAAACAATGACACAACCCCAGACATACAATCCCAATACAGAAAACCAATCATGACAAATCAAGGCAGTATGACTGCTCTGGAAATAGCAATTCCATAGTAATAAATTCAGTGAAAGTGAGCTAGATGAGAGCCCAAAGGATTCTAAGAAAGAAAAGAAATGTTAACAAAATCAAAGAGGATACAAATAATCTCCTAAACGAAACCAAACAGAAAACAAAGAAACAGCTAGATGAAATACAGGGTACAAAAGAGGAAGCCAGCAGAAAGATAGAAATACTGGAAAAAAGAAACCCCACCAAATTGAAGTTTTAGAAATGATAAGGTCATTAATCCAAATAAAAAGACTCAATAGAAGCCGGGCGGTGGTGGCGCACGCCTTTAATCCCAGCACTCGGGAGGCAGAAGCAGGCGGATCTCTGTGAGTTCGAGACCAGCCTGGTCTATAAGAGCTAGTTCCAGGACAGGCTCCAAAACCACAGAGAAACCCTGTCTCGAAAAACCAAAAAAAAAAAAAAAAAAAAAAAAAAAAAAGACTCAATAGAAAGCCTCACCAGTATCAAGTGGGTTATAGACTTCCAAGGATGGAAAACAAGATAGATTGAGACGGAGACATAGCTAAAACAAGAACAACTTGACTACAACATATAATGTCTACAGGATCCCATTAAAACATAAAATTTATTGATCACGAGGATACGGAGACAGAGAAGAACTTCAGGCTAATGACATAAGTAATATACTCAGTAAAAGCATAGCATAAGATGTCCTAAATCTATGAAAAAATGACTATCTAAATTCAGGAAGTGAGCCGGCATGATGGTCCATCAGGTAAAGATGGTGCCCCGAAGCCTAATGCCCTGAGTTAGATCTCTAGGACTCGTATGGTGGAAGGAGAGAGCCAAATTCTGCAATAACAAATAATCCATTTCTGCCGGGCGGTGGTGGTGCACGCTTTTAATCCCAGCACTCGGGAGGCAGAGGCAGGCGGATCTCTGTGAGTTGGAGACCAGCCTGGTCTACAGAGCTAGTTCCAGGACAGGCTCCAAAGCCACAGAGAAACCCTGTCTCAAAACACCAAAAAAAAAAAAAAAAAAAAAAAAAAAAAAAAAAAAAACCAAATAATCCATTTCATCTTTCAACTAAGCAAATTCCATGCCCAGGCCTGTAAGGAACTAAGCCCACTGCTTCTCAAACTGTTTCATAAAATAAAAAGAGAAAGAATGCTACCAAACTTTCAACAAAGTCATTATTACTCTGATACCCAAATCAACAAAGATGATGTGCCATAGATACAAAAAACTCTCAGTAAAATATTTGCAAACAGAACCCAAGAATGTATCAAAAAGGTCACTCACAATGATCCAAGTTCACTTCATCCCAGAGACATAAGGATGGTTTAACAGATGCCAATCAATAAATGTCAAAAGTTTTTTGGACAATGGCTAACATTCATTTGTGGTTTCTTAAAAACCATAGAAGAAACTAGAAATAGTTTGAGTGTAGTAACAGGTATATAATAAAAGCTCAAAGCGTTTTCACTAAATCCAGAAACAAGACAATGATGTCTACCTTCTCCACTCTTATTCAATGGGCTTAAAGTTTTCCCTGGAGCAAGAAGCTAGGGGAAGGAAATAAAAGGAATACAAAATAGGAAGGGAAGAAGTCAATGTATCCTTATTTACAAATGATATGATTCTATATGTAAGAGAATTCTTCGAACTGATAAACACTTTCAGCAAAGTGGCAGGATACAAAACTACCATGTAATACAAAAATCAGTAGGCGACCTATATATTAGTAATAAGCATGCTGAGAACAAACTAGCAAGAAAACAATCTCATCCACCATTTCCTCAGATGGAATAAACCTAACTGAAGAAAAGAAAATTTTCTTCAAAGAAAACTTTAACGCTGGAGAAAGAAATTGAAAAAGACTCCAGAGGATGGAAAGGCCTCCCACACACATGAACTCGCAAAATTAATACTGTGAAAACAGCCAGGCTACCAAAAGCAATCTACAGATTCAATGCAATCCCAATCAAAATTTTCACGTTGTTGTGCTTTGCACAAATAGAAAAAAAAATCCTAAAATTGACATGGTATCACAAAAGACTCCAGATAGCCAAAGTAGTCCTTATCAAAAAGCACAATGGTGGAGAATTACCAGATGTGATTCCAGCTTGTACCACAGAACCCCAGTAACAAAACAGGATGGGACCTGCCACAAAACAGACACGTAGATCAGTGGAATAGAATAGAGGACCCAAATAGAAGCCGGCATGGCCACAGCCATCTGATTTTTCACAAAGATAGGAAGAATACACACTGGAAAAAAGACAGCTTCCAACAAATGGTGCAGGGATAATTGGATAGCCACAAATAGAAACATAAAACTAGGTCCCTAGCTTTCATCCTGTACAAAAATCAACACAAAATGGGTCAGATATATTAATGTAAGACCTGAAGCTCTGAGACTATTAAAGGAAAAAGTAAGGAATACAGTACAAGATGCATGCAAAGGTAAGGCACTCCTGAGAAGCATCCTGGTTGCTCATATGGAAATAATACCATGAAACTGAAAAATTGATAGTGGTGGCCTTAAAATGTTCTTGTTCAGCAAAGGAAGCAAGTAATTGAGTGAAGAGAGCCCATAGAATGGAAGAGAAATAACTGACAAGGGATTAGTAATAGATTATACAAAGAACTAAAGAACAAAAAATCAAGCAACCCAGTCAATAAATAAACTGGTGAAAAGAACAGGACATTCTCAAAAGGACATAGTCCTGGATAGAGAGTTGAAACAGCAGGAAAGAGCAATTGTTGCTCTTCCAGAAGACTCACAACCATCTGTAAGTTCTAGGGGATCTTGCACTGTT